>NC_035434.2:29112050-29837050 GCF_002127325.2 Helianthus annuus | reverse complement strand
TACTCTGGTCCTCTTCTGGATTCCCATTTGACTTTCACTAGCACTCGTCGTTTGTGTTTGAGAAACTTAATCTTCCGATCTTCTATTTGTAGGGGTTTCTCTACGAATTTCAGCTTTTCATTTACCTCTATATCTTGAAGAGGTACTACCAGGGATTCGTCTGATAGACATTTCTTAAGATTGGATACATGAAACACATCATGTACTCCAGCTAATTCTTCTGGTAGTTGTAAACGATAAGCTACTGGTCCTATTCGTTGGATCACTGGGAATGGTCCGACATATCTTGGACTCAGTTTTCCTTTCTTACCAAATCGTACTACTCACTTGAAATCTTTTGTGAAAACGACGTAAAGTTGCTGTCTGTACGTCGAGTTAAGGCCGTAATACTACAATTAAACACACACGAATCACGAGGTGCTGCGTAATCAGGGTAATAACTCGATCGCTATTACGATTCAACGTCCGATCGATTATAACTATCCAACGATTGTCCGAGTGCTGCTCAAATTGAGCTTGTACTCCCAGAGTGACACACCTCATTAAGCATAACTTTTTAGGTACTAGGGTTATTGTCAGAGGCGGGTATTGGGTAGCCTAGCCTTAGTTAGGCATGGACTGATCACCCATGCTTAAACAAGGTAGGGTTAACCAATATCCAACCATGATAATGACTAGTTAGGTGTACCATTACCTAACCTAGGATTATGTAATTGTGTCAGGACCTTGAGACATAACCCAGTCGTACTAGCGGCAGTTAAACAATTGCTAATCAGGTGAGTCATCATACTTGTCTTTTAAACTGTGATAGTATACTCGTCCATAACTGGTAATAATGAGAATGTTGCAGTATGCATGTGTCAGTAGGGGTATATGGGATCCTATCATGCTTAATGAGGTGTGTCACTCTGGGAAGGGTAATAAGGTGTTGTACCCACGGGCACTTCGTGCTTATAAGGTCCAGCGACACACACTCATACCTATGTGATGGCCGTAGGGGGACATCTGTTCACTCTGCCCATCGGTCTGAGGATAATATGCAGTGCTTAGATTAAGCTTGGTTCCCAACTCTTGTTGGAAACTTTGCCAGAATTTAGATGTGAAACGACTATCTCTGTCTGATATGATCGATACAGGCACCCCATGTCGTGAGACTATTTCTTTGATGTAAATTTGAGCTAGCTTGTTCATCTTATAGTCCTCACGAATTGGCACGAAGTGTGCAGATTTGGTCAGTCTGTCCACTATTACCCAAATAGTATCATAGCCGTGACTTGACCTTGGGAGCTTCGTGATAAAATCCATGGTGATTTCTCCCATTTCCATTCTGGGATCTCTGGTTGTTGCAAGTATCCAGAGGGTTTTTGATGTTCTGCCTTCACCTTAAGGCATGTAAGGCACTTTTCCACATAATGGGCAATAGATCGCTTCATTCCTGGCCACCAATAATCTCTCCTTAAATCCTTATACATCTTGTCACTGCCAGGGTGAATGGAATACTTAGACTTATGAGCTTCCTCTAAGATTGTATCCTGCAGTCCTCCAAAATTAGGAACCCATATCCTATTGTTGAACCTAAGGATATTATCATTTCCCATTGTCAATAGCTTCAGTCTCCCAATCATTCTTTCTTTTACAATATGATTCTCTTTTAAGGCTTCTTGTTGTATATCCTTAACTTGATCTAAGAGACTAGTTTTAACCTCTATTCTGGTTACACGAATTCTTATTGGTTGAGGTTTCTCTTTTCTACTTAGAGCATCTGCTACTATGTTTGCCTTACCTGGATGGTATTGGATCTCACAGTCGTAATCACTTAATAACTCCATCCATCGTCTCTGACGCATATTGAGCTCCTTCTGCTCAAATATGTGTTTTAAACTTTTATGGTCACTATAGATAGTGCACTTTGTACCGTAAAGATAGTGCCTCCAAATTTTCAATGCGAACACTATGGCACCAAGTTCCAAATCATGGGTTGTGTAGTTCCGTTCATGAATCTTCAACTGTCTAGAGGCGTAGGCAATCACTTTGCCTCTTTGCATGAGTACACATCCCATACCATAGTGAGATGCATCACAGTAGACGGCAAAATCTTTTATTCCCTCAGGAAGTGACAGTATTGGGGCGCTACATAACTTATGCTTTAACGTGTTAAAGGCCTCTTCTTGTTTAGGTCCCCAATTAAACTTAGAGGCTTTCTGGGTTAGTGTGGTTAATGGTGTTGCAATCTTTGAGAAGTCTTGAATAAACCTTCTATAGTATCCTGCTAACCCCAGAAATCTTCTGATTTCAGTGGGATTCTTCGGTACTTCCCATTTCTTAATGGCCTCGATCTTTGCAGGGTCAACTTGTATTCCACATTCATTTATCACGTGGCCTAGGAATTGCACCTCACGTATCCAAAATTCACACTTAGAGAACTTTGCATAGAGTTTTTCTTTCTTGAGCAATTCAAGGACTGCTCTCAGGTGTTGTTCATGTTCTGCCTCATTCTTAGAGTAGATAAGGATATCGTCAATAAAAACGATCACAAACTTATCGAGGTGAGGTTTACAAACCCTGTTCATGTGGTCCATGAACACTGCAGGTGAGTTGGTTAATCCAAATGGCATTACCAAAAATACATAATGACCATACCTAGTCCTGAAGACAGTCTTAGGTATGTCTTCTGGTGTAACTTTCACTTGGTGGTATCCAGACCTCAAGTCTATTTTAGAGAAATAGCTTGCCCCTTGTAATTGATCAAACAAGTCGTCGATCCTGGGCAAAGGGTATTTATTCTTTATAGTGGCTTTATTCAAGTCTCTATAATCGATGCACAGGCGCATCGTCCCATCTTTCTTCTTGACAAACAAGATGGGTGCTCCCCATGGTGACGAACTAGGTTGGATAAACCCCTTGTCAAGCAACTCTTGTAGTTGCTTCTTGAGTTCTTGCATTTCTGTCGGGGCTAGTCTGTACGGCGACTTAGCAATCGGTGATGTACCGGGAACTAGGTCAATGCGAAACTCAACCTGTCTATCCGATGGTAGTCCCGGGAGTTCGTCGGGAAACACTTCGGGGTATTTTCGTACTACTGGCACGTCCTCGACCTTCTGCTTTTCTGTAGTGTTTACGACATATGCTAAAAACGCAACATACCCTTTCCTTAGGCATTTATGTGCTTGTGCTATCATGATGAGGTTCTTAATCTTGTCAGTGCAGTCTCCCGATACAGTTAGTTGTTTGCCGTTGGGTAATCGGAGTCGGACGATCCTTTTGTCACATATAATTTTCGCATGATACGGTGTCAACCAGTCTATTCCTATGACTATGTCGAATTCTACAAGTTCTATAGGCATTAGGTCTATAGGGATAACATGGTTGTTTTAGCTTATTTTACAATTCTTAACTATGTCAACTATCTCTCTTTGACTTCCATCAGCCATTTCTACTGTAAAGGTATGATCTAGGGTTTGGGACAGTACAGCATTTACGACAATTCACGAGATTACACCCTCACAACGATTAACAAAGTGCAATACTTAACAATTCAGTGGATTCACAACGAATAATAGAGCATAGTCCGAAATTGGATAATACTCAAATATTCAAGTCGAAATCACGACGAATAACAAAGTATAAACTCAATTTGAGCAGCACTTAATCATACGTTGGATAGTTTCAATCGATCGGACGTTGAATCGTAATAGCGATCGAATTAATACCCTGAATCGTAGCAGCACTTAGTGATTGTGTGTGTTTTTTTTTTGGACTGATTCTACTATAACTTCGACGTCAATTTGAAGTTTGAGCGTCGTTTAAACAGCAAACTGCAAGTGCCAATGTCTGCTATTTATCTGGTTTTGGGTAACTTAGTAACAAAGTCCATTGTTATGAGTTCCCATTTCCATATAGGCATTTCTAACTGTTGTAGTAATCCTGAAGGTTTCTGGTGTTCGGCCTTAACTTACGAACAAGTAAGACACTTGGTTACATATTCAGCTATGTCCTTTTTCATTCCTATCCACCAGAAATTATTTCTTAAATCTTGGTACATCTTATTGTTTCCTGGATGTACAGTATACCTATATTTATGTGCTTCTTCTAGAATTTTATTTCTTAATTCTCCCTGCTTAGGTACCCAAATTCGTTTCTTGTGGAATCTCCAAATTCCATCCTTCCCTTGTTCCAGTTCCTTTAGGTAACCTTTCATTCCTTCGGCATCGTCCTTGATTGCCGTTTCTTGAACTTTCTTTAATTGTTCCATTAAATCTAATTGTAGATTTAACCTAAGAGCACGGACTCGTTTTTGCTTTTCATGATACTTACGACTTAAGGCATCTGCTACTACGTTCGCTTTCCCTTCGTGATATTGAATATCACAGTCGTAATCGCATAGGATTTCCATCCACCTTCTTTGCCTCATGTTTAGCTCTTTTTGCCCAAATATATATCGTAAACTTTTATGATCTGTATAGATAGTAAACTTACTTCCGTACAGATAATGTCTCCAAATTTTAAGGGCAAAAATTATAGCTCCAAATTCTAGGTCATGAGTTGTATAATTTTCCTCGTGCTTTTTCAACTATCAAACCAACTACCCACGGTACTTTACCACTCGACCCACTGGCCCACCTGTCCAGTGGTGTCTGTGATTATGGTCATATCACCCATTGGTTGCCCCAATGTTGAAGATTATCAAGTAATGTATACAAAACCCCACATACCGGCTGTAATTTGGTGATTACAAAGACTTAATCCCTGTAAGTATAACTTTGAAAATAATTTGGAGTTTTGTAAAAAAGTTAATAAAAAGAGAATGACTCACAAACTGTGAGAAAAGAGAATGACTCACAAACTGTGAGAAAAGAGAATGACTCACAAACTGTGAGAAAAGAGAATGACTCACAAACTGTGAGAAAAGAGAATGACTCACAAACTGTGAGAAAAGAGAATGACTCACATTGCAGATTTTACGAGCAGAGTTTAAGCCTTACTGATTTACCTGTGATTAACCTAATTTAAATAAAATGCACACACACAAACGGGTTAGTAACTAATTCAGCAGTTACGTCAATTCACGAGATTAAACCCTCACAACAATTAACAAGTGTGATACTTAATAATTCAATCGGATTCACAACGAATAACAGAGCATAGTCCGAATTCGAACAGCACTCAAATATTCAAGTTGAAATCACGACGAATAATCAAAGTACAAGCTCAATTTGAGCAGCACTTGGACAATCGTTGGATAGTTATAATCGATCGGACGTTGAATCGTAATAGCGATCGAGTTATTACCCTGATTGCGGCAGCACCTCGTGATTCGTGTGTGTTTAGTTGTAGTGATTTCTCAGGTTAGTAGGATACTATAGAAGGTTTATTCAAGACTTCTCAAAGATTTCAACACCATTAACCACACTAACCCAGAAAGCCTATAATTTTAATTGAGGACCTAAAAAGAAGAAGCCTTTAACACGTTAAAGCATAAGTTATGTAGCACCCCAATACTGTCACTTCCTGAGGGAATAAAAGATTTTGCCGTCTACTGTGATGCATCTCACTATGGTATCCGAGTAGATACTGTTATTTTCTCTCGAACCATAATAATATTATTTGATCTGATCATTGAATCATTTATTTCTCTTGTTTCTCTTGTTCTCTTGTTTCTCTTGCTATTGAAATATCTTCAATTTTGATTTCTACACACGTCTTTTTTTCGGGGGTCTACAGCCATTATGTGGCATAGGAGTTACATCCCGTACGAAAGTTAATAGTATACCAGCTTTCCTCATGACTCACCTGAGATAAGTATACTCAAAACGACGTCAGATATACTGGTGAGCTCATACTATACAATTTTTATAAAGACAGACCACAGTTTACATTATATGCATACACAATATAGGCATGTGACCACATTATTGTCAGGTTGGGCCTCATTGAACCTTATAGGTCACATTTGACTTGTCACAAACCACCGTACAAGAGACATACTGGTCCTCCAGCTGTGTCCCCCTACGGCCGTCACATAGGTATGAGTGTGTGCCGCTGGACCTTATAAGCACGAAGTGCCTGTGGGTACAACACCTTATTACCCTTCCCAGAGTGACACACCTCATTAAGCATAATAGGATCCCATATACCCCTACTGACACATGCATACTGCATCATTCTCATTGTTACCAGTTATGGACGAGTATACTATCACAGTTTAAAAGACAAGTATGATGACTCACCTGATTAGCTATTGCTTAATAGCCGCTAGTAATACTGGGTTATGTCTCAAGGTCCTGACACAATTACATAATCCTAGGTTAGGTAATGGTACACCTAGAAGACCATCATTTCCTGTGATGCTTTATTTCACTAGTCACGCCTATCCGAGATAAACAACCCGCCCAAGACTAACCATCATTTCCTGTGACACATGCTTAAAAGACGTCAGATATTACACTGGTGAGTTTATGAATATACACAATTTACAACTCACATTATTTAATCATGACTTGTACCCGCCCATGTTATCATAACCCAACGTTACCACGTAACATACATAACCATACAGTTAATGCCCACTACACCACAGGTGTAGTACCGACAAATCCCGCCGTAGCGGCACGTATAAGGGACCACAAATATCATGTGTATGTCATGCTCAGGTTATATACATGCGTACAACAGTCATGCCATATTATTACAGTTTAGGACAAGCATGTTCACATTTGAAAAGCATTCATAAAACTCACCTCTTGCTAGTAGCTAACCGTTGATACAATTGCTAGTATGATCAGGTACTATCTCAAGGTCCTGACACAAGTTACATAATCCTAAGTTAGATAATGGTACACCTAACTAGTCATTATCATGGTTGGATATTGGTTAACCCTACCTTGTTTAAGCATGGTTGATCAGTCCATGCCTAACTAAGGCTAGGCTACCCAATACCTGCCCCTGACAATAACCCTAGTACCTAAAAATAATACTAACACTACTACCACTAATATATTATTACTAATAATAAAACTAATATTAACTACTAAAAATAAATAATAAATAACTAAACATAAACTTAAACGAGAGTATACCTCAAGACTATCTACGGCACGTTGATGTAGAGTTTCCCTACTCCTGCTCCTACTCGTGCTCCAAAAACGACTACTAACAACACCCAACGGGGTATCGTATACGCGGGATTCTCAATACTAGAGCGTTCCCGTTAAAATTTTGGTGTATCTAAAATCCTACCATTTAACTCCTATATATATATGTGAAGCAAGCAGGCACCTCAATTCCTTTCTGGGCGATGTGGGACATTGACGTGCTTGCTAGCTAGCTTGACGTGCTAGCTAGCTAGCTTAGTTATATTAATTCAGTTGCTTCACTCGTTTTTCTTGTATAACTTTTAAAATATGACGTTTTATAAAACGACGAATATGTCATTAGAACGAGCATATTTTTATCTACGTTTTAACCTAAGTTTCATTAAAAACGGAGTAAGGTAAATAAAATAATATATTTAATTATTAATATTAAACGGTCTCTTATAATAGCCAGGGCTTGTGCAGATGTCTCATATTTCAACTAAATATTTCAACTAACCATTTTACTCGTTACTTAGTCGTTCAACAATATATAAATTATAAATTTTAAATATAATTTTATTGGTTCACAAAACAGGATGTTACAACTCTCCCCACCTTATAGAAATTTCGTCCACGAAATTTAAGCAAAGAGATGTGGATATTTTTGTTTCATCTCGTCTTCTTTTTCCCATGTCTCTTCAGGTCCTCTCCTTGCATCCCATTTGACTCGTACTAGAGGAAACTCCCTGTTTCTTAATTTCTTTATGCGTCGATCTATGATCTGAATGGGGCGCTCTGTGAAGTTCAACTTGTCATTGATCTGGATCTCCTGCCAGGGTATCTTAAGTGACTCGTCCGCTAGACACATTCTTAAATTTGACACGTGAAACGTGTCATGAATTCCTTGTAATTCTGTTGGCAACTTTAACCTATATGCTACGGGACCAACTCTTTCGATTATCTCAAATGGTCCAATATAGCGCGGACTTAGTTTTCCTTTCTTCCTGAAACGAATGATACCTTTCCAAGGCGAGACCTTAAGTAATACCTTGTCGCCAACTTGAAATTCTAAGGGTCTTCTTCGTCTGTCGGCATATTACGACTGTGATATTCAATATCACAAAGGGAAAGCCAACGTAGTAGCAGATGCCTTAAGTCGTAAGCATCATGAAAAGCAAAAACGAGTCTGTGCTCTTAGGTTAAATCTACAATTAGATTTAATGGAACAATTAAAGAAAGTTCAAGAAACGGCAATCAAGGACGATGCCGAAGGAATGAAAGGTTACCTAAAGGAACTGGAACAAGGGAAGGATGGAATTTGGAGATTCCACAAGAAACGAATTTGGGTACCTAAGCAGGGAGAATTAAGAAATAAAATTCTAGAAGAAGCACATAAATCTTGGTATACTGTACATCCAGGAAACAATAAGATGTACCAAGATTTAAGAAATAATTTCTGGTGGATAGGAATGAAAAAGGACATAGCTGAATATGTAACCAAGTGTCTTACTTGTTCGCAAGTTAAGGCCGAACACCAGAAACCTTCAGGATTACTACAACAGTTAGAAATGCCTGTATGGAAATGGGAACGCATAACAATGGACTTTGTTACTAAGTTACCCAAAACCAGAAAAGGTAATGATGCTATTTGGGTAATTGTGGATCGATTAACCAAATCAGCTCATTTTCTACCAATGAAGGAAACCTTTAGCATGGAAAGGTTAGCCAAGTTGTATGTAGATGAAGTAGTATCCTTACATGGAGTCCCACTCTCCATTGTATCGGATAGAGAAAGTCGTTTCACTTCCCGTTTCTGGACAAGTTTCCAAGAGGCAATGGGAACTCGACTTAATTTAAGTACTACATATCATTCTCAAACGGACGGACAAAGTGAAAGGACGATACAAACAATGGAAGACATGCTCCGAGCATGTGTAATTGACTTTGGTGGTAATTGGGATAACCATTTATCATTAATTGAATTCTCGTATAACAATAGCTATCATTCGAGCATCGAAGCTGCTCCATTTGAAGCACTGTATGGACGCAAGTGCAGAACTCCCGTATGTTGGGCAGAAATAGGAGAAAGTCAATTATCAGGTCCAGAGATTGTGCAAGAAACTACTTACAAGATATCACAAATCAAGGAAAGACTAAAGACTGCTAGAGATCGTCAGAAGAGCTATACAGACAATCGCCGCAAGCCGTTAGAATTCCAATTCGGAGACAAACTACTATTAAAAGTATCTCCTTGGAAAGGAGTAGTACGATTTGGTAAGAAAGGAAAACTGAGTCCAAGATATGTCGGACCATTCCCAGTGATCCAACGAATAGGACCAGTAGCTTATCGTTTACAACTACCAGAAGAATTAGCTGGAGTACATGATGTGTTTCATGTATCCAATCTTAAGAAATGTCTATCAGACGAATCCCTGGTAGTACCTCTTCAAGATATAGAGGTAAATGAAAAGCTGAAATTCGTAGAGAAACCCCTACAAATAGAAGATCGGAAGATTAAGTTTCTCAAAAATAAACGACTAGTGCTAGTGAAAGTCAAATGGGAATCCAGAAGAGGACCAGAGTACACTTGGGAACTGGAATCAGAGATGAAGCGAAAGTACCCTCATCTATTTCAGTAAATCTCGAGGACGAGATTTTTCTTAAGGTGGGGAGGATGTAACAACTGTCACTAAAATCAATAATTAGGACGATAATTAGTCAATAAGAAAACCCTATATGAGACACCCAAGTAATTCTGCATTAGCCCTAAAATTTTCAGAACAATCGGAATCAGGATCAGGGCCCCTAAAACTCGAGGGGGCAAACCCTAGTTGGACGTTTATCTAAATAAAACGTTGGGACAATCTGATTTGTTAAATTAGTTGATTCAGCAAGCCTAGTCCCGAGCCTAGGCAGCCTATAATTAGACTGCTTAGCTTACGGACCGTAAGGGATCAGGCATACGGTCCGTAAGCATGTCCCAAAACTCAGTATAAATAGCCGACCTTGGCACTTGAAATCTGTTGTGAAAACGACGTAAAGTTGCTGTCTGTACGTCGAGTTAAGGCCGTAATACTACAATTAAACACACACGAATCACGAGGTGCTGCCGCAATCAGGGTAATAACTCGATCGCTATTACGATTCAACGTCCGATCGATTATAACTATCCAACGATTGTCCGAGTGCTGCTCAAATTGAGCTTGTACTTTGATTATTCGTCGTGATTTCAACTTGAATATTTGAGTGCTGTTCGAATTCGGACTACGCTCTGTTATTCGTTGTGAATCCGATTGAATTATTAAGTATCGCACTTGTTAATTGTTGTGATGGTTTAATCTCGTGAATTGACGTAACTGCTGAATTAGTTACTAACCCGTTTGTGTGTGTGCATTTTATTTAAATTAGGTTAATCACAGGCAAATCAGTAAGGCTTAAACTCTGCTCGTAAAATCTGTAATGTGAGTCATTCTCTTTTTATCAACTGTTTTACAAAACTCCAAATTATTTTCAAAGTTATAATTACAGGGATTAAGTCTTTGTAATCACCAAATTACAACCGGTATGTGGGGTTTTGTATACATTACTTGATAATCTTCAACATTGGGGCAGCCAATGGGTGATATGACCATAATCACAGACACCACTAGACAGGTGGGCCAGTGGGTCGAGTGGTTAAGTACCGTGGGTAGTTGGTTTGATATCAGAAACATTGTAATCGCTCTTAATACTGTGAATTATAACTAATGTGTCATTTTAGTAAAATGAATGATTCACTCAGTATTTCCCCGCTGACAAAACCTTTTTCAAACATGTTTCAGGTGATATGATGTGAGCAAAGAAAGAGAAGTGCCGTGGAGCACTCCCGGCTTAGAAAAGTGGCTCATTGTAAATAAGTAAAAGAAACATGTTTTGAAAATAAAAGATTTCCCGGAGAAATCATATTATTGTAAAATTATGGGATTTTATCCCTCAGCTATAAAACGGGCAGTTTAAATTATTGAAAGATCCTGTTTTAAAAAGACTTCCGTTGTCGCCTAAAATTTAAATACCGCAGGATTTCTGTCCCGCGGTTCTTGAAACGGGTCAAACCGGGTCGGGGGCCGTGACAGAAATAAGGTGGTCAAGGGGGGTAAAACCTAGCTAATAATTATCCTCAAAACTCATTGTTTAACCTTGATTGGTGGAAATTTTCAACTCAGCAAGCCTAGTCCCGAACTTAGCCGCCTTATAATTAGACTGCTTCCCTTACGGACCGTAAGGGATATGGCATACGGTCCGTAAGCAAGACCAAAATTCGGCTATAAATAGCAGGCCTTGGGACTTGCCTGAGGAAGTTACAACGACGCACAAACTCTCAGTGTACGTCGAATTATAGAGGAAACAGTCCAAAAACACACACAATCACTAAGTGCTGCTACGATTCAGGGTATTAATTCGATCGCTATTACGATTCAACGTCCGACTGATTGAAACTATCCAACGTACGATTAAGTGCTGCTCAAATTGAGTTTATACTTTGTTATTCGTCGTGATTTCGACTTGAATATTTGAGTGCTGTTCGAATTCGGACTACGCTCTGTTATTCGTTGTGAATCCGTTGAATTGTTAAGTATTGCACCTTATTAATCGTTGTGAGGGTTTAATCTCGTGAATTGTCGTAAATGTTGTATTGAGTATTTACCTAATTTCGTGTGCATTAGATTATTAGGCTTATCAGTAGGCTAAACTCTATCCCATACCCTTACAATCAAAGAAGATACGCAAACCGAGCAAAGCAAAAGCAAAGGTGAGTTCACGAACTTTCTACAAGGCACGGCCATCCTCCAGAGGTAGGATGCCACTCCACTAATCTTCGCACACATGCCTGTAGGGCCGCGACACGATGCGAGATGTAACAACTCTCACAAAAATCAATAATTAGGATGAAAATTAGACAATAAGAAAACCCTAATTGAGACACCCAAGTAATTCTGCATTAGCCCTAAAATTTTCAGAACAATCGGAATCAGGATCAGGGCCCCTAAAACTCAAGGGGGGTGAACCCGAGTTGATGATTATCAACAGAAATTCGTTGTTAAATTATGATTGGACCAAATTTTGACTCAGCAAGGCTAGTCCCACGCGTGGCAACCCTATGACCCTAGGTGTCCCCTTACGGACCGTAAAGGGTTAGGCATACGGTCCGTAAGCGTGTCCAAATTCGTGTATAAATAGCAGACATTGGCACTTGAAATTTGTGATTGAAACGACGAAGAAATTCGTCTGAGGCACGGAGTTATACTCTGTTTACTACAATTAACACACACGATTCATGAAGTGCTGCCGCAATCAGGGTAATAACTCGATCGCTATTACGATTCAACGTCCGATCGATTGTAACTATCCATCGATTGTTCGAGTGCTGCTCAAATTGAGCTTATACTTTGTTATTCATTGTGATTTCGACTTGAATGTTTGAGTGCTGTTCGAAATTCGGACTATACTCTGTCATTCGTTGTGAATCCAATGAATTGTTAAATATTGCACTTATTAATCGTTGTGAGGGTTTAATCTCGTGAATTGACGTAACTGCTGTATTACTTACTAACCCGGTTGTGTGTGTGCATTGCTATTTAAATTAGGTTAATCTAGGCTAATCAGTAGGCTTATACACTGCTCGTTAAATCTGCAAGGTGAGTCATTCTCTTTTTATCAACTGTTTTACAATACTCCAAATTTATTTTCAAAAAGTTATAATTACAGGGACTAAGTCGTGGATATCTTGATTTATTGGTTAGTGGGGTATTGTGCACATTACTATTTCTCCCAGTTAGGTTCATTGACTTACTGGGGAGGAATGTCACTATTAGAGTTCATTGACCTAATAGTGGTATGACCATCGTCACCATTGTGACTTGTCACCATTGTGACAGAAAGCCAGATAAAGATAAGATAGGAACCATTGTAATCGCTCTTATGCTGTAATTTATAACTATGGGTCATTTCATAAAACCTGAATGAACTCACTCAGTATTTCCCCGCTGACAAAACATTTTTCAAACATGTTTCAGGTGATCTGTTGTAAGCAAAGAAAAGTGCCAGGAAGCACTACCAGCTTAGAAAAGTGGCTCAGTGAAAATAAATAAAGAAACATGTTTTGAAAAAATAAAGAGTTCCAGTGAAATCACATTATTGTAAATTATGGGATTTATCCCTCAGTTATGAAACGAGCAGTTTTAATAATAAAAGATCCTGTTTTAAAAGTCTTCCGCTGTCGCCTAAATTAAATACCACGAGATTTCTGTCCCGCGGCTCCTGAAACGGGTCAAACCGGTTCAAGGGCCGTGACAGAAAAAGGTGGTATCAGAGCCACTTCTCAAGCCACTGATTTAAGCTAATTAAATATTTAGAAAATACTTAATTTCCATTAATTGCTATTTTGTGATTATTTGTTTATTTATCTAACTAATTGTGTACAGTATGAGCAGATCTTTATATGCTAGTCAATGTAGCAAGTAATGCAAATTCTTAAATAATTTGACTCAAGTATTAGTACCTTTATTATCTACAGTCTAGAAGTCTTATCAAGGAAATCATAAAATTTACAAATAAAACCTCGTGTGATGTAAATTTCAGTTATTTTAATAGTACCCAGTAGGAACTAATATTTAAAAAAGTTTTCTATAAATTTTATGAATTCTGACTATGTCTATTTTGCTAAACAGCATGAGTAACTTGTCTGAGGCCCTTCAGAATTTAAATCTCTATCCAGTAAGAGTAGAGGTTTCCAGAGATTTCAATAGATATATACCAGACATAGAAGAACCTATAGAATTCGATGCTTTACCTCTCGAGAAACCCAAGCCCAAGAAAATAGAAATTGAGGAAAGTTCTAGGCAAATTGAAAAGTTACCATCTCAGGAAGAGTTAGATTTTATAATGGCAAGCTATAATACTATTAAGCCTGTTAATGAAAATATTTTTAATCACTCTCTTGAGACACAACTACCAATGAACTTAGAACCAGCTATTCCAAACCCTTCAATCCACTCGCAAATAGACGAATGGTTGATTAACGAAATACAGTTACAAAACCATCCCTATAAGCTTTTTCCTCAGTTCAATTCAAAAGCTTTACCAAATCCACCAATAAGTAACGAGAATACAGCTGAACTTCGCCTTGGTGAAGAACTAATGAACAATGGAAATAGGATCCAAGAGATTGGGGGACAGATCTCCTGGAAATACGATGAGAGGGAACACCATTACTAGAATATCATCTGATCACAGGATAGGGGATCTATGGAACTGTGCTTGTATAATAGTAATAGCAAAAAAATCAACCTGTAAAATCATTACAAGGTAAAAAAAAATGTGTATTGATGTCTCCTATAAAATATAAAAATGGGAATCAAGAAATTGATAATTTGGAATTTATATGATGATTTTATGTATAATTGTTGATACTAATAAATTATATATATATATATATACACACATTAATTATCATATGGAAAACGCAAATAATGAACCAGTTAATGATTCTGAGCAACAACTGGGGGATCAATATATGACTAGGCAGGATATAGAAAATATTGTTGCTCAAGGGATAGCCAACACTATTCCAACAATGATAGCTCAAGGGATAGCCAACGCTATTCCAGCAATCGTTGCTGCTGTTAAAAATCCAATAGAACCACAACAACTCGTTCCTAGCAAACGTATTTCTAAAGATAACTTCAGTAATAGCGTAAACGGAGGCAATGATCATGTTAATCATGACAATGAACCACAAACCAATAAATCAAGATATCCACGACTTAGTCCCTGTAATTATAACTTTTTGAAAACAAATTTGGAGTATTGTAAAACAGTTGATAAAAAGAGAATGACTCACCTTGCAGATTTAACGAGCAGTGTATAAGCCTACTGATTAGCCTAGATTAACCTAATTTAAATAACAATGCACACACACAACCGGGTTAGTAACTAATACAGCAGTTACGTCAATTCACGAGATTAAACCCTCACAACGATTAATAAGTGCAATTACTTAACAATTCATTGGACTGAACCAACTGTGAATTCACTCAACTTTGTTGTTGACTCGTTGTTACATGCCTTGCAGGTCATTAGGTCCCTAGCTTAAGGAGGTTGCACTGGGAAGGCATGTACCAACGAGTCAACAACAAAGTTGAGTGAATTCACAGTTAGTTCACTGGCTTACTAGCCCGTATCGCGGTCTCCCAGACATGTGTGCGAAGGTTAGTATTCGTATCGCGTCGCATCGCGGCCCTACAAGCATGTGTGCGAAGATTAGTGGAGTGGCATCCTACCTCTGGAGGATGGCCGTGCCTTGTAGAAAGTTCGTGAACTCACCTTTGCTTTTGCTTTGCTCGGTTTACTTATCTTCTTTGATTGTAAGGGTAGAGTTTAGCCTACTGATAAGCCTAGTAATCTAACGCACACGAAATTAGGTAAGTAACCAATACAACATTTATGACAATTCACGAGATTAAACCCTCACAACGATTAATAAGGTGCAATACTTAACAATTCAACGGATTCACAACGAATAACAGAGCGTAGTCCGAATTCGAACAGCACTCAAATATTCAAGTCGAAATCACGACGAATAACAAAGTATAAACTCAATTTGAGCAGCACTTAAACAATCGTTGGATAGTTTCAATCGATCGGACGTTGAATCGTAATAGCGATCGAATTAATACCCTGAATCGTAGCAGCACTTAGTGATTGTGTGTGTTAATTGTAGTATTTCGACTATAACTCAGCGTAGAATTGGAATTTCTACGACGTTTCAGAGCCAGAAATCGAGTGCTAATGTTCTGTATTTATACACCGATTTTGAACCGCTTACGGACCGTAAGCATTCTCCCTTACGGTCCGTAAGGGACACCTCATTCTTATAGTGTTGCCACGCGTAGGACTAGCCTAGCTGAGTCGACGGTTTTGACCAATCAGATTTCTACAACAAGTTATGTGGATAATCATCAAGTAGGAAATACCCCCCCTGAGTTTTAGGGGCCCTGATCGTAATTCTGATTGTTCTAAAACTTTCAGGGTTTGTGCAGAATCATTTGGGTTTCTTAATTAGGGTTTCCTTAATAGATAATTAACATCCTAAGTATTGATTTTAGTTAGAGTTGTTACAATAATTATGGAATTCAGTGCACAGAAACCACAGGAAGTTTTGTAATGTGTTAAGACCTTTAGTGACAAGAGAAATGATACAGGAGAAGTCTTGGACCTTGACCGATGTCATTTTATCTTGCACTCCCCAATTCTGATTTCATGCACAGACAAGTTTCCTATGATAAGTCTTCATGAGAAACGTTCTCCTGTCCATAGTTTGAAACTCCATGTTTTGCTGCTACAAGGACTTCACTCTGAGGGTTGACAATTTCGCTAAAAATCCTAACATGGCCCAGAGTTTTACTTAGGGTTCAATGGATTTATCTGAAAGCGAAACCGTCACAGCTGTCTTCACAAGTTTCCTCTAAAATTAAATTTCGGGACGAAATTTCCTTAAGTAGGGGAGACTGTGACACCTGTGTCACTTCAACCATCAAACAAATTCCAAACCAATGAAATATTGTATTATATGTGTATCGTTTGCACATATCAATTCTTGTCCGATTTCAAGCTCTAAATCGCTTTCTAGAAGGTTATACGCGCACTGATGCGTAAATATAACCAGTTTAATGCAACAAACACTCCAGAATAGTGAAATAGGCTTAACATACCTTAAATAACCTTTACATAACTTAGAAACAAGTTTTGGAGTGTTTGGTGTGTTGAAATCAAGTTTGTTCGATCGCAGGGACTAATTGTGTCAAACTGCGAAACTATACCGATTTGTATAGTAACGAACCTTCCGGAACTTGATCATAAGTTAAATATGCCCTAAATATCCCTGACATAGCTTAGAAATAAGCTTTGAGGTGTTTGGTGCGCAAAAATAAAATTTTGGTCATTCAGGGACTAAAAGCGTCAAAAAGTGCATAAGTTTGCATTTTCGCGCATAACTTACGTTCTGAATACATCCGGACATCCAAAAATTTATCTAATCATTAAAATATTATGTTTTAGTGATTGGCATGATAAAAATCCATTCGTCGCTTAATTTGGATCGTTTTTGCGTCTGTTACGACTCCCGTTGTAATTAACCGAACAACGCAACCGTACGACCAAACGAGCCGACATCCGGGATATGTTTGAGCACATTTCAAGTTCCCTATACTTTAACTTCATTTTAGAGCCTTAAAATGGGGTTAACGGGGCTTAAACGTGTCAAAAATGGGCCGAAATGCATGTTTCTCAAGTGTAGGGACCATTTTGCAATTTCTGGAAAGTATCTGACCTGCATAGTCTTACGGTCCGTAAGCATGTCCCAGATCAGCAGAAATGTTTTCCAGCTTGATCCAGCTGTTCCACACACTTGCAAATGGTTTTTGATCAATCTATGGGCTATATTTGATGGTTTTCAAGTGCCCATGGTATCCAAATACCATGTGCCCACTTGTACGGATGAGATCGAAGCTCGGTTTTCGATAAACGATCTTAATGGTGCAAGGAAATCTATAAATACCCACCCCCATTTCACTCCCAAAGCACAAATGATCTGATTTTGGCCCTCTAAGTTGGAGTGAACACTTCATACTTGAGGGTAAATCGGATCATAGCTTGCGGGGACCTTTTGTGAGTATTCTTTCGTTCTTCTCATTCGTTTTTATCGTTAAAGTCAAACTGTGTTTGACTTTCTGCTTTGACCAGTTTATGGTCAACGCGAAGTTCGTTTGAACTTCATAACGTGAGCGTAATCACGATGGTCATAGTGCCTAGTGACTATACCTACTAATTACCATGTTATCTAGGCTCAGTGACGAGTCGTA
Organism: Helianthus annuus; assembly: GCF_002127325.2. Taxonomy (NCBI): domain Eukaryota; kingdom Viridiplantae; phylum Streptophyta; class Magnoliopsida; order Asterales; family Asteraceae; genus Helianthus; species Helianthus annuus. The sequence goes on along the minus strand of NC_035434.2, from coordinate 29,819,079 downwards.
GCTTCGGCCAAAATGCGTATTCTCGCGTATTTTGTAACCAAGCTACTTATAGGTATCAAAACCTTTTGTTTTGATACAAAACCTGTTTTCTAATTTAACTGAACATGTTTCGACATGTTTAACTCGTCACTTTTTAGATTAGTGCTTATGTAGAGTCGTAAGTCAAGCGCACTAAACACCCGCTTAGACTTTCGAACTAAACCCGTTTGGTCGATCTTTAGGATTCGACCAAACATGTTTAGTGACCAATGTTGTATAGGGAATAACCTTCCGAGGTTATACCTTATGGTCACCTAGTTTAAGTAGTTGTATGATAAGTAGCTTATATGCCTTAGGTAAATTACCAAAATGCCATTTTCGTACATAATTGGTAATTAAGCATATGTAACCTAAATTTTTGTCACATAACTGATTATGTAGCATATTTAAACATGTTTTGGCATATAATACTTGTCATAGGGCTAGTTAGACGTCTCGAACGCGCATTGCGCGCGCGACACGTTAAAGTAGCGTAAGCTACCTTAACGGATCATAATGGGTCGTAAGCACTTAGTTTAGGTTTCCTTTTAGTATGTAGGCCTTGTTAGACCATATCATATGAGTTCCCACGCTCATTTGGTTCACGAGACCTCATACTATCCGATCTCCCGATTTAGGTCCGGTTTATTTATGTAGTTATCAATATTAGGTGCCGTTTGATTTCCGTGCTCCCTCTAGCTTGCTTGGTAGTTGTTCAAGACTCCTAAGCACTCTCAAGTGAGTACATAGTCCCCTCTTTTACTGTTTTCAAACTGTTTTGGGGTGAAGCATGTGTACCTATCTGTTATTTTCATGTTTTCAAAAGTATAATTGATTATACATATTTGTACTTATCTTTTTACAAACCGAATGATTATTTATGATTTAAACTCTAATTTTTCAAATATTATAAAATTAATGTTTGGAATAGTACTTATTTTGTTCACCAGACCGGTTGGTAGTATGATATAGCGCTATAGGATTTGACACCCCATTCCTGTTGTCATGGAATGTCTGAAACCAATTTGTTACTCCATCCAAATAGGGATTGCCGTTGTGGTATTTCTATAGTCTCAAAGGTGTATTTTGATGCACTAGGTCTGATTGAATTCTTAAATCACATTATTTTTGTATATTAAGTTATACTCCCAAAAGTATAGTTTGATATGCTCTCATATGGGATATTGTACAAAAACCAACATATATTTTGTTAATCATTAAAACATAGTTTGATATGTTATTTTCATAATCTAAAGCATAGTTTTAATATGTTACTTTCAAACCAAAACATAGTTTAATATGTTATTTATAAATCCAAAGTATACTTTTAATATACTACTGAAAATTATTATTTTTAACAACTAAAGTATATTTAATATACTATCTGTTTAACAATTGGGATTTGGTTAGTGTTTAGATAACACGACGGGTGTAATGTGATGAAAGCATGGTAGATACGCCGCTAGTACTTCTTATATATAAGTGTTTTCATCGAATTACATACCGTGGCGTTGTTTAGTACACTTGGGTTAACGGTTTTGGAACCTGAAATATATTCTAATATATTATCTGTTCGACTTTCTTAAATCAAAGTATATTTTTATATATACTATAAACCTTTTTATCAAAATATTATTTTTTTCAAACAATATATTTTTATACAAGCTTATTCTACTTACTTATTTAATTTCCTATGTGTTATTATTTTATATCATCTGATTTCTTATAAATGATTTATAAAAGAAAACCTTTTCAAGGATCATGACTATTTTTCTTAAAACATTTTTCTTTAAACTTATAAGTCATGAATCCTAAAATCAATAAAACCTATGTATCTCACAGGCATTCTTATACTGACGTACCTATTTTTACACATGTTTCAGGTACTGCTTTGTGATGATTGTTGATACATGCTACACTTAGGATGGACTCGCGCCTTAGCGACTTTAAAACTTGAAAGATAATAGTTGTACTTATTTGATTGTATTAAAACAACGAGTTCATTTATTCAATAAAACAAAATTATTTATTCCATGGTTGTGAAACAATGATTCTGTTACAACACTCCCCGATGTTTCCACCACGTCTTGTTGTTTTACGTGGTCGGGGTGTGACACTAGGTGGAAGCTTGGGAATAAAGCGGGTCAAACGAATCAAGTAGGAGAAGAAAAGCTTAATTTGGATTAGAGGTAAGTAAAAGCTTTCACCCTTTTTATAGAATATGTTAGGATATGAGGTTGTCATGATTGAGCTTGTTTGTCATAATTTGAACAAATGAATGAATATAGAAGAGATTAGATGCAGCGGAAATGGAAACAAACTTTGTAAACACAATCAAAAGGAAAATAGTTTTTCATAAACACATGCTTCTCATTAGTCGAAAGATTACAATCACAAGAGTACATGCATGCTTACATACTAAACTCCCCCTCAGCCTGAGCTCAATGGTTGATCATACAAGATGACTGAGTTGAAGGAGAAAACTCCTTAAATAGAACAGTACAGACTGTTCTATTTATAATGCAGATCAAACCACGGAAGCATCTTGGCTGACGTCACCATGAAAGTGACATCTAACAAACTAACAACCTCTAAGTACTGTTATATACAACTACTGATGACTAAACAACTGATTATAACTAAATTACAAAACATAGTTGAACTACTGCTTCACTTTCCACTGTTGTAGTCTAAGCACTGATGTTGAACATCAGTGCTTTCTTCAAAGGTGATCAGTCCTTGAATGAGCAGCACTTTGGTCTTCAGCAGTACTTAGGAGACATCAGTAGATAGAGCTTCAGTTCTTCAACAGCATCAGTCTTTAAGAGCAGCAGTTGTTGTAAGAGCAGTGCTTTGAAGTCTGTTAGTTGTTAGATAACCACTATCAAGGGGAAAGCTTTAGTGCAAACAACTGCTTATTCTGGATCCACTGTTCTGACCCGGTTTTGGCTTTCATCATTTGTTCCTCTGGTAGGGTTCAATCCCAACAATCTCCCCCTTTAACAGATGATGCCAAAACCCTTCATTATTGTATTCTTTATTGCCTCATCAACAGTTTCCTTATTTGTCCTTTAAATTGTAATTCAAAGTCTAAGGAATCTGTGTCATCCTCATCCCTGCACAGTGAAAGATCAAGGAGATCCTGCAAATCTTCAACACCCATGCCCAGTGCTTTTTCCCTTGATATTTTCTTCACTTCACTACTGGATTTGATCAGAGTCAATACGTGGGTCTGTTTGTCAGATTTCCACTTTAGTATTTTTGAATCCTGTGGGTTTCTTGGGAGAGGTTTTATTGCAGATGAGTTTGGAGATGGTGGCCTGGTAATAATTGGCTAAGCAGTAGTTTGAGTTTGTGCATCTTCAAGTCTTTCTTCTATCATACGTTTAACCCCTTCTTTCACAAGGTAATCCTCTACTTCTTTATCTTCTGCTGTTACTTTATCCATCTGCTTTTGTTTCCTTCTTTGGTAAAGGATGGCAGCAAGTGGAGCAGTGGATCTTTTGAATTGTTGCTTTTGTGGCTCAGTTGAAACCACTTCTTCAGGGTAAACAAGCTTTTGTGGAATACTAGGATTTTTCTTTCTTAATTCTTCCAGCCTTTGATAAGAAGCAATCACCTTTTCTTCTTTGCACCTTGTGACTTGATTCCTAGACCCAAAATCAGCAGTAATGAGCTCTTCTTTCATTCTTTTTAGCCTTAACACCTTGTCTGGTACATTTTTCATGTACTTTGACCAGACAGGTGGAGTATGTTTGACTTTGTCTTTGTTCATTTTTTAAATCCTTTCTAACTCTTCTTTGAGTTCACCCATTGTCCATTCTTTATATTGAGCTTTGTCACCTTTGTACCTTTTGAAGGACATAATGTGCTCAACATAATGTTTTCTCAAGGTTTCATCATCTCTTTCTGATAATTGCTGACAGAGATTCTTTGAAAACCTTTCCAAGGCACTGACTTGAGTAAGCAGGAATTGATAGTGTCTTTGAATTTCCTTGTCAGATTTTCCGTATGAGTTTCTTTTAGAAATATCCTCTGCCTGTTGAGCCTTTACTTTCAAATATTCTTCAATATTATTTGGCCTTGGATATCCTTGAACAGATGGTAGGTTCCTTTTAGCAGGGTCAACTTCAGAATAAAAAGATTTGATCTCTTCTCTGACTGCTATATGTTTTAAAGGATATTGGACAGCTGCAGAAACAATGGCAGTGTTTGGATTAAAATCTTGTGCAGAAGAAAGTGGAACAGGGTTTGGAATTATAGCAAGTGACAATGGTTGTGAAGATGTTGGTGGTGGTGGAGAATCGTCATCTTCCAAAATCATCCTTCTCCTTTTTGGTTTAGGAGAGGCTGGTGGTCTTTTGGTTGGTTCAGTGGTGGTGATTTGAGTGGCGGTTATTGTAGTGGAAGGTGACTGACTAACAGCTGTTGAAACAACTGGTGTTTCAACCACTGTTGTCATTACAACTTATGATGTGTCATCAGCTGTCTTCTGCTTTTTGGCAGGAGGTGATGGTGTGATGAAGTTGTTTTTGGTGGTGAGGTGGTTTTTGGTGGTGATGGTATTTTTGGTGGGGAAGTGGTTGAAGTGGGAGCAGTTGTAATAGTTGAAGTGGTGGTTGTTGGGTTAACAACTGCTGAAACAACTGAAGTACCAACAGTTGTTGATACAACAGGTGTTACAACAGCTGTTGGTTTGGGAGATTGATGTGTAGAGTTTTTAGGAGGTTTGGGAGTATGTTTTGTGGATCTGGATGGTGTGTGTTTGGGTTGCCTCACTTTTCTAGTGTGATTCTTTCTTTTTGGCTCAGGATTTTCATCATCCTTTGGCTCAGAAGTACCCTGCTCATTCAGTTCCATAAAAACTATTTTCTCATGTTCAAACCTTTCTTTATCCTTTGCCTCCATATCCCTTTTTGACCTTGCTTGTGCATCAGCAATGGCATTTGTGGTTACATCAATCTTTTTAGTACCATCTGGCAAGGGGATGTCTGCAAGCATGCTTGACTTGTCTTATTCAACATATAGGCCATCTTCATATCCCTTCTTTTTGAACTGCTTCAATTTCTCCCCCTTTTTGGCATTATCTGTTGGTGGGTTATCCACAAAGATAATAGAGGGAGGAGCAGTGCCAGTGGTGTTTAGTAAATGGGCCTTGATTGCCTTGATATCTGCCTGGGTGTCATTAAACCTTGCTTCCATGAGATTTCTGATCCTTTGAACTTGTATCTCATGTTGCTGATCATCTAATTCTCTTTGGTGGTATAGCAGAGATTGAAACAAACTCCACAGCTCATTTGGAGTAGGAGCAGATGTTGGAGTTGGTGCAGCAGTGGATGGTACCTTTTGTGCTTTCAACAACTGTTGCAGCATGTCTTTGATTTCTGCAACAGATGTATCAAGCTTGTCAACTCTATCCGTCAATTCTTGGTACATTAAACCATCACCCAACTTAATGGGATCATCTAATTTCCCACTAACAGTGGTTGTATCAGTGGTTGTCTTAGGGAAATTTTCCCAAAAGTCATCCAATGATGCCCCTTGTTCTCGGTACTGGGGACTTCTTTCCTCAGTAATTGACATCCTTTTTATGGAACCAGTGGTTGTAACAAACACACCAGCGGATATCAGGGTTGCTGGAGAGGAAATTGCCTTCAAGGAAGTCTGATTTATGAAACAACTAGCCAAGTTTAGATCAATGGATCCAATACTTGTAGTTGTTGCTTCACTTGAACTATTGACAGGAAATACTTGTATTTCCTGCAGTGTAACCTCCTCAGGTGTTGTTGGTGGGTTAGCAGTGATAGGGAGCTCAGACTCAGCCACTTGTGGTGGCATACTCTCAGTGATAGGTGGTTAAGAGGAACTTATTTCTGTGTGAGCTATATTAAGTGCATCCAACAAAAGTTTTGTTTGTGGTGGAATTGTGGCAGTGAGTATGGGTGTAGAAAGCGAATTTTGCCCCGGGCAGTGGGCTGTGGATGATGGAATCAAGTGATTCCAGAGCATCATGTTTGTGGTGTCCCTATGATTACAACCTGTTCTTTTTGAGAAGAAGCATGAGGAGTTTGAGGCTCAGGTTGAGATCTTTCTACCATCTGCTATGAGCAAGTAGCAGTAGTGGTTTCTGGTGACTTTTGTGTTGTCACTGGCAGTTGCTCTGGGATCTCATCTTCCAGAGTTGCCCTTTTTGTAGGTTTGGGGGCTTTTGAGTTTTCTTTTGTCGTGGCCTTTTGGTGGTTTTAGGTATGGGTTTCACAGTAGTTGTTTTGCTGCTGTGATCACCTAGAGCAGTGGGCTCAGCAGAAGGTGCCTGAGGAGCAGTGGTAGCTGCTAAAGTCTGCTCAGGAACCTCTGCTTTTGTTTTAGAAGGTTTTGATAATCTTGTAAAAGTTTCAGCAGTAAGGGTATTTATTTGAAAAGGTTCACCTTGGATGAGCACATGAGCATCATCCTTTCCAAATTTCTTTTGAAAATAAAAGCTAAAGAACCTTGGAAACAGTAAAAATGAGTTTTTATCAACATTTTTGACCAAATCATCAAAGATCTCCTACGAGTAGTTAAAATTTTCTTTATGTAAAATAGCATAACCCATGTATTGGATCTTTAATGGTATTTCACTAAAAGTAGTGGTCTTATTAGAAACACACATCAAGAGGGTATCAAATAAAAATCTTGGTGCATGAGGAAAACTACCTTTTTGTAAGGTGTCCCTTTTCATTTCTTCAGCATACCCCCTCTCAATAAAATCAGTTTGATACTCGATTTTAAGAAAAGAAGTTTTACCTTGCAGATCATCGAGTTCAAATACCTCTGAAATGGATTGTGGTGTAATTTGAACTGGTTTACCCTTTATTGAGGAATTTATGGCTATGATTGTTTCACCTTGAGAATCAAGTGTGGCATTCTTCCAAAATTCTCTCTGGGTTTTTAGGTAAATCGAAGCATCAGCAGTCAACAAAGTTTTGTACTTTGAAGACGTAAGAGTATCAATGACTGAATCGAAGGTTTCAGTGTGAGTGGGCTTTGTGAGTAGACCCAAGTAATTGTGAGAAGCTTTGTATTGAACTTCTATGGCCTTTTGAGTGGATTTCTAAGATGATGAAGATGGTGATTTAGCCATTTTGAGGAAAAAGAATGATGAATGATTTGAGAGAAATGGAGGATAACTGCTTTGAGAAAGGAATTTTGAATTCGATTCGACAGTAAAAACCCTGTTTGGGGGTTTTGATGAGGGTTTTATTGGTGAAAAAGTGAATGCTGACGTGGCAGCGGTTACAAAAGATATGACCGCTATGTACTGTCCACGTGCCAACCCCTGTTGAATAATGAAAGACAGATGTTTTTAGGAAACCACTGATGGAGCAATATCAGTGGTTGCAACGGTTATAATGAAAGCAGTGGGTGATTTTAACCATCAGTGGATGAAAACACTGATTTTGAACAACAGTGATATCCAAGGAAATGAGAGAACAGGGGTTGACTTTCAGCAGTGGACAACTTTTGGTAGAACAGATGTTTGAACAAAACAGTGGTTATGGCAGACTTTTAAGGTTTATGAAAAATTTTCATTTTAACTATTTTTAAGGATGGATTTTTGTTTTCCTGAAAACATTTTGATGCTTATAATTCATGTTCAAACAAGTTTTTCTTGTTTTTCCATGTGAAGCATATCAGTCCTAGGAATCAACTTTTCCGGGGTAAATATGTCTAATGTTTAGGTTAGCACACCTACCAGTTGACCCTTAGTTAGATTATGAGACAAGAAAATCAAACCTTTTTATAGCAAACCTTCACAGAGTGATGTCTGATTGTGAGAGGTGGTGAATCAATGAGATATTGAATTTTTGATGATAAATTTCAGCTACTTGAGCACCCTACATAAAAGAAGCCTTTTGAGCAACTATACCAAAATTCAATAACATACTTTGAAGTTACAGTCAGTTGGACTTTTCAGCAACAGCAACAGCATCATAATATTCTTCAATCAGTGGTTGTGGAAACATCTGCTGCTGATGTAATCTCTTCACACTCTTTGTGTCTTTTTTAGTATGACACATCTTGACAAACATGCTCCAGGCATATGCAATGTTCTTTGAGGACCTACTTTTTGCCAATTAGATCTTCATCTTTTGGCTATGGCACCAGTTTTCCAGATTGTTGTCACTAAACTGCAGAAGCCCTTCTTACATGATATCTACCCAACTTTTTGTCTTTTTGGTACCCCAAGGTGCATGACTTGATGATGGGAAGGTAGAAAACCCGTAAGAAGGCAAATGTTTTAGTATAATCTTTTTGACAGAATTCCTTTGCATTGATGTTGTCAAGTGTTTGGTGAAATGGGTGAATTGTAAAGGAATGATGTTTTTTAAAAGATGAAACTGCAGATGTGAATCATCTGAGCTAACATCTGTTGGTGACTTTAATGATCCAACATCTGTTTGAAATGAAGGTGAAAGGATTTTAAAGATGAGTTTGACACACTGATGATCTTTATCCATTTTTGATGGATTTTTATCAGCAGTTGTTAGGGGTGAATTAGTGGTGGAGGTTTAGAAGGCTATTTTGGTCAAACACTGTTTGTACATCAGTGGGTGAGCTTTAACAACTGTTTTGTACATCTGCTGCTCTAATGAAGGAAATGATTTTAATATTATGTCCAACATCTGTTCATGATGATTGTGAGTTACCTACATAACCAAATACTTGACAAACACATCTTAAATGCAAGTTTATCAGAATTAATCATAACAACAGGGTTTACAGGGATTTTTAATACAGAGAATTCACAAGTTTTTGCATTTAAGATTTTATCACACATTACTATATCCTACAAAAAGCAACTTAAGACATGTCGTTTGCTTGATTCAGACACATCGGTTCGTTGATTAAAAACAATTAAGATGTTTCATTCAGTTATGAAAGCGCCACCTTGATTCAATTTTGTAACCACCACCTTTAATTTAAATCTAAACATTAAGCGGTGCAATACATTTACTCCTTATGATTTATGCGTTGTCATTTTCATAAAACGTAAGGAATGGCAAACCGACGCCACTCTCTGACCGACACCAAAATATAAACAAGAAGAATGCAACCCAAAAACCAATTGCATATAAATTACGGGACATCCATGAACGTCATCTCACCACCGCCATATGCATCCTCCCATAACCGTAACACATCATCGTCGATCATTATGGTTTTCTTCTAGCCGCTTCTCTTGCCTACACAGCCTCCATCATGAATTTGCCTCCATCATGAATCTGGTATTGTTTTCCTATGTTTACTTTCAATCTTTCCATTACCGTAAGATTTGAATTCGATTTGTATAAAACTATAGCACGATCTCAACCGATGATTATGATTACGGATTCTTCAGCGCCAAAATTTAATTGCCAACAGTTATGATGCATACATCGTCATCGCGTTTTATGTACGTTTTCATAATTCATAAGTCGTCATGATCTCAGATTTGCATAAGTTTTGAGGAATGACGGCACAATTTGATGAAATAACACAGTTTTCGTATTAGCTATTATCGATTTATGTACATTTTCATAATTTATAATTCGTCATCATCTCATATTTGCATGCGTTTTGAGGAATTAGTGCACAAATTGATGAAACAAACACAATTTTCGTATTAGATTATCTCATATTTATTTAAGACTATCTCAGATTTATGTACGCTTTTATAATTTTTAAGGAATCATCATCTCAGATTTGCATGAGTGTCGAGGAATTAGGGCACAACTGATGAAACAAACACAATTTTCGTATTAGATTATCTCAGATTTATGTATGTATTCATAAATCATAAGTCATCATCATCTCAGATTTGAGTACATTTTAAGGAATCCACAATTTGACAAAACAAACACAATTTTTGTATTAGATTATTGTTTAAAACTAGAGCGGACATACGTGTTTTCATGTTTACAATTCGTGTATGATTTACTTAACAGTTTCTTTTTTTTTACTCTGAAACTGAAACGTTTACATGAACCTTATACGATCAATTAACAAAAAATAAGTGTTTCTTTGAAATCTGATTGAAGGGGACGCTTGAATCACAACAACCCTTTTTTCAAGAACTGAAAAAGGAACTAATTTCATAAATGATAAGGAAATAAAGCGGAAATGAAGTGTTACCTGTGTTGTGTTGTCACTTTTGGTTTAGTGACCTAGGGCTTTGTTTAATTGGGTGTTTTCAGATGATCAAGAAATTGGGGAAAGACAGATAAGCAAGGAGAAGGAAACAAAGAGTTTTGGTTCTGGTATGTTCTTGCTCCCATCGTTTTCTGTTTATGTTGTTGATTACTTTGAACTGTTTGTTAGTGTTTTCATGTTTTGCAATCAGAAACACGTGGGTCGGCCAACATCAAAAGAATCATAGTAACATCGATCAAGTGGGTATACTCAAATCTACATTCCGCGTATTTTTATGTTTGCATTGTGTGTAGACTATTGTTCTTTGCGTACACTTGCTTCTAAAAACAAATATGTACTTTCTTTGTATGATATTAAGAAGACATGTCTTTTTTATGTTATTTGAGTTCTTTGTTTGTGTATGGTATCAAGAAGACATGCATAGTCATGTTATTATTTGAAGATAAACGAAAAAACAAGACTCACTGAAATAATCAATGAAACATCAAATGGGTCAATTAAGATCTACAATCTGAATATTTGAGGATGTTTGCATTCGTTCCATGTATTAGCGTATGTCTTATGTCAACAATTACGTAAAATAATGTTGGTTGATTTGGATTGTACATTAGTGTCTAAATTGAATTATGGGTATCCGAATGAACAATATGTTAATTTGGATTTTAATAAATTCAATTGTAAGCTAATGGTGTCAATGAGGATGAGTTTATTCTCATTATCACCATTCTTTCTTTATCCTATAATAATTTGCAGGTTTGATTTCATCTTCAAATGTTAGAATAACAATAGGGACTTAAGTTTAGTAGTTTATTTGTTGCAAGCAATAAGTGCTTTTGTGGTGTAGTTGGTACGTCAGTCTAACACACACCGATGGTCTCCAGTTCGAAACTAGGCGAAGCCATGTTTGTTCTTATTAGAGTTATAAACATAATTCTTATTATTATTTGTATTAAACTTAAAATTTGTTAGATATATGTGTGTGTGATGAAACGATATGTTCGAACGGTTATGTCGGTTGGCTGAGGTCATTTAAAGTGACGGTTATTCCCGCCAATCTTAACCACCAGCATAACCGCTCTATTATATGTATATATGTGGGTTACCGGCAATTCTTGCCGGGTACCAAGACATTCATAACTTTCGTTATTGTCTGTCCATTCTATCCATTTCTCTGTCAAATATCATGCCTGCAAATTCTACCAACAATCATAAGTATCACATGAAACCCTCAAAACCCCACTATAATGATGATGAAGATCATCGGCTTCCGCTAACAAGTGGTATCAGAGCCGGTTATGTAAGTGATGATGATTTAAAGCCGTCGTCAACCATGATGCCATGTATGCACTACACCGAAGAAAAACGTGAACGAAAATGGACGCAGCGATGTTGTTATTACTGCAACAGACCAGGCCATAAAATTTCTGCATGTCAATAGAAGGAGAAGGATGAAGAAAGTCAGTTATTACGTCTAGCGGTCAATACAGGAACGCAGAAATGTCTAGATGCAGAGAAAAATCAACAAACCGGTCAGAGACAAGAATATGTGGTGATCGGAACTGACGGAGGATACTGGTCGGATATAGTATGTTAGTAAAACTTACAAACACCATTTTTCTGGTAATATAGACATGTTTAAACCAATGAAAAATATGTCATGTGTTGAAACGGAGACTGGAGAAAACAATTTTTTCTTTATTAGAGGAATCGGTGTGGTTGATGTTATAACAGGGTCCGAAAAGATTCGAGTACAAAGTGTGTTCTACACACCGGACATCGATAGAAATGTCTTGAGTCTCGATCAATTAATGATTCAGGGATTTACAGTGAAATTCATGGGGGATGTATGTAAATTATTCCCAACATTTAGTGTTCCTGTAAACAATAGAAAGAATGGACATACTGGTTTGACGAGAGAAGAAGAGATCGGAGAACTAGAAAAGCAGTATATGATTAGTAAGAATTCCGATCATGAGAAATTCAAAACAGAGTTTCTAAATGAATACTTCGAAAATTTGAATATCTCTGCCAACGAACCAGACTGGAACATTCTGATTTTACAAGCAATGTCCTTTAAGGACTTTCAAGATTGCAAGGCTTTACTAAACATGCTCGAAGATGAAGACTATGTCATCAAGTATAAATATTATCTTGAAACGACGTTCAACAATATGATAGAATGGTTTCTTAAAGAAAAACTGGAAATTCATACAAGAACGTTGCCCGCATATGCGTCAAACAATCGGAAAGTGGGATTATTAGACCTGTATATGGCAATAAAGAGGGAAGGTGGTCACCGGCGAATTACTGAAAACAGCATGTGGGCGATGATAGCAAAGGATACAAGTTTCGAATATGAAGATGGAGAATACATGCGTCTGATATACGCTATGTACCTAGATGTGCTTGTATACTATTACAAGTTCAAAACTACACAGGAAAGGGCAATCGGAAAAGAAGAAGAGAAGATTGTAGATCCCAGACAGAGCATGAGCGAAGGAGATACGGAGATTATAAAAGATGCAGGTCAGACAGAGACTGCCGGATGTTCAAGTAGTACCAGAGCAATAGAGAGGGAAGTGAAACATTATGCATTATTTACGAATCAAGCAGGAGCACTCAACGGGTTTCAAGAGCAGTCTAAAGAAATTCAAGATGTAGCTGAAGATCGCTATGCATCCTACCGTGGCAGTGACTGGCATGGTCTCAAGAAATTACAACAACGGAAGAGATTCGATTTCTCAAGGGCAAAGAAAGCAGTAAATAAAGCAAACTACAACATTATCAAACATTCCCGTAAACCAAATTATGTTTAGGGGAGAGTATTAGAGTTATAAACATAATTCTTATTATTATTTGTATTAAACTTAGAATTTGTTAGATATATGTGTGTATGATGAAACGATATGTTCGAACGGTTATGTCGGTTGGCTGAGGTCATTTAAAGTGACAGTTATTCACGCCAATCTTAACCACCAGCATAACCGCTCTATTATATGTATATATGTGGGTTACCGGCAATTCTTGCTGGGTACCAAGACATTCATAACTTTCGTTATTGTCTATCCATTCTATCCATTTCTCTGTCAAATATCATGCCTGCAAATTCTACCAACAATCATAAGTATCACATGAAACCCTCAAAACCCCACTATAATGATGATGAAGATCATCGGCTTCCGTTAACAGTTCTTTTCTAAAAATTTGTGTTTTTATGATTTTATGCAATATGTACTTATCCAGAACTTTGATATCAGTCCGTTTTCAATTTTTATTCAAACGAAACTTAACAAAGTCCTCCTTTTTAACTAACAAGTTCTTTTAGTTTATTTGACACTACTTAGTTGTGTTTTTCAGCAAAACTAATTCGGGTCAACCAGATCTTAACAAAATCACCATATTCAATTAGTTTTATTTGACACTACTTAGTTATGTTTTAAACCAAAACTAATTCGGGTCAACCAGATCTTAACAAAATCACCACACTCAAAAAGTACAACATTATGAAACTGTTGTATAAGTTAGTGATGCAGGAACTTAATGTTTACGATGTTAGTATGTATAAATTCTTTCGGCCTAGGTCACCTGGCATTTTTTAGATAACTTATGTTGTGATTTTCCCTTTTTGAATATTGTTTTTTGTGGCGGTTAGACCCTTTGTTGGTTTGGAAGTGGTGTGTTTTGAATATTGTTCTATGCAAGGATATGGTATAGTTATAGTTCGTTGAGGACATGGTCTAGGATAGAGGGTCATGGAAGCATAGGATTAAGGTTAAGGACTTTTAGTGGATGATACTTAAGTTTTTTAGCTTTGGTTTAGGGACTTCGAGGATCTTACACTGTAGGCGGGCTTTACATTTGATTGTCTTTTGTGTTGTGTTTGTTAGACTTTGCATGTCTACATGTAATATACTTAGTTGTGTTTGTTTGTTTGTTGTATGATTTGGAGCCAATGGTCTCTTTGGAAGCAACATCTCTATCCATAGTGATGGAGGAAAGACATGTTTACATCCCATTCCCTTAGACCTTACCAACAGTTTTGCTGTTTGTGGGATTTACTGGGTAGGGTTGTTGTTTTCTATGCAAGTGTTCAAGATGTTCTCTTGATTTTTTTAAATGTTTATAATTTAGAGGCTAATTATATTGGTTTTATGTTGGCAAATGAGAAATTATATTGCACAGACTTAACAAATTTTGCATATCCATATGTTGGACCAAAAAACATTATAATCAACATCGCGCTGCAACGCCCGGGTAAACGTCAACTCGTCTACTACAAGTTTTAAACATTCTATAGATTTTGAGAGTGATTGAGTATCCCAGATGATTATCACATTTTACTTTGACCACACATTTTGTGTTTTAATCTGTTGAGAATTTTGACTAAAACATGAGCAGCCAAATGTTTGAGGTTTGTTAACAATCATCTTTTAATACAGATTCAGACTTGAGTTTATGAATGAAATGACCCAGATTTTAAAACCATCTCCTTTTAATAATTTTTCAAGGAGTATATCACCCTAGATAAAATAAAAGGGTTCTATATCCTGACAGGTGATTGAAACTTTTACTATCTAAAACAAGTAAAAGCACAAAAAATATCATCCTTATAAGAATTTAGAACAATATATCCTGTTTTTATTCTAGGACCTTTTTAAAAAAAAATAAGGTTCTCTGATAATAAATCAACTGGGTGAATTGAACTTTAAAAATCAAAAATAATTTTAAGTAGGATCAGAGTCAATTCATTCTCAAGTTTAGGACAATGGTCAGTGATTTGGACCAAAATTTTGTAACCACCGTTTTGACACCATTTCCTTGTCAAATGATTGTACCTTATGAGGTAGCCTGTTCACAATGGTTTTCAAGGTTTTATCTGAACCTTATCACAATGTGAAAATTTTCTGAAAATTTGGCCAATTAATCAAATTGTTGATACCTTTGTTACCTGAACTCCCTGATACAGTGATGGTGCATGGTTGATGAATGACAAATGTTTGACCAATGGATGTGAGTTTATTTTAATTTTTCTTTTTGTAGGACCCACCTGTGGACTCTAAAGTGTTTTAAATTTATGCTCTTTTCTTTTGAATTCAAAAGTTTGAGATAAACACACTTTTGAGTTTTGTAATTTTTCTTCATTCCCTTTTTACCCTTTCCATAGAGAAGTTCTGATACTTCCACTGGAAGATTTTTAGGAAGGAATACTCATTCCAAAATCAACTTTCAGCAATGTTTTGATAGATTTTGACATTTTGCACGTGCTTATGTCAAATTTTACATTACTCATGATCTGGTGTTCACAACATCAACCATATAACCTTTGAAGATTTTACCCTTTTTTCTCACAAGAGATTTGGGTTAATTTTTCACACTCTTTACAACTCTGATATTTGACTATCATAGTTTTGAGCTAATCCATGGCTATATCTGAAGTAAATTTTGAGACTACTAACATTTCATTTTAATTTTAAACAATTTTGTTTTTTAACTTTTGAATGTTTTTTCCAAAATTGTTGTTCACATATAGATTTTGTTCCTAAGGTTTTGTTTATCTCTCATATGTTACCAAGGGCATAATTGCCATTTTTCTGAACATAGGTCTTTAATGAATGAGATAAACCCTTAGCAGTAGTCAATCATGGAACCAAACAGAGTTTTCATCACAAACACTCATAGATCTATGAAAAACCATATCCAGACTGAGATTATTAAATTTTATCAACTTTAACAATCATCGGTAGTTTATATCAGATTATCAGTGTTACGTGAATCCTATGCGGTAAATGACATCTTGGTTGTTTTACAAAAGTTTTCGAATTATCAACTTTGAACGTGACTATCCTTTACTTTTGTTTTTCAACAAATACGATCAACCTTAGTATCAAAAAATTTTGAGATGAACTTTTACGTCAAAATGATTGTTAGATCAAATTTGACTGTCCTTGCTCTGATACCAATTGTTAGGATCTGAGGCTGTCATGATTGAGTTTGTTTGTCATAATTTGAACAAATGAATGAATATAGAAGAGATTATGTGACACTTCGGAATTTCCCGGACAATCCTTCAATGTAACTTACGTGTGTATATATATATTTATTAAATGAAAACCCGTGAACTTCGTGTTACATGTTATGTGTATCTACGTATTGGTGTATATAGATATGTATATATATGTGTGTGTAATACATATGAGCCGAAACCACAAGCAACCCGACTCGGGACCACGGTCTCGAGTGAACATTAGTAATGGGCCGGCTAGGCCTTGGCCTTGTAGGAATTAAACCCAACCCGGAACCCCCCTAGCCCAACTCGGTGCACTATATAAACCCAACCCCACCTCCCTTATCCATTTTACACACTCATCACACTCTCCTCTCATCTTCTTCACTAAACCCTAAATTTCTAGCAACCAAAATCATCTCCCCATTCCTTCATATCTCTCGGATCAAGTGAGCTATCAACAAGGAAGATCAGCCGAACCAAGAGACCACCCGAACACCCCTTTTCTCTCAACCCCGAGTAACCGGTTAGTGTTTATATGCTCACGGTTGTTGATATTTGTTATGGTTCTATGCGTGTTAATGCTTGATTGTTGATGTTATTGCTATAAAAGACTTGTTTGATGGTAAAAGTGATTCTCGAAATGATTATATGCCTTAATGAAAAATAATCCGGTTTTGGGTTAAATGGTTTTGATATTCGGATAATGCTAGATGCTTGTTAGGATTTTGACCTAGTAGTATGCATGATTTACTTAATCTCATGAATTGTGATTTATGTTGTAGTATGATAGACTAGGAACCGAGAATAATAAAGCCGATTATGTAAAACAGATTATGGTGAATATGTGTCTTTGATCTTATGGTTTTGGGTTACAAATGATGAATGTAGTGGGGATATTGCTTGATGAACATGAAGAACACTTTGAATGCCTTGGAAATATTTTTGAAATGTGTATATTTGATCTGTTTTGGCTAAAGATCAGACAAACAAACATGTTTTAGTGGAAATGGTACATAATTTTCATGAAAATGCATCCCTATTGGTTCGTACAAAATGACAGGTTCTAGAAGGTCTTCATGCACACGTAATCACGGTTGCGAGTCGCAACCTTTGGTTGCTACTCGAAACCACAGCAGGACTTGTCGAGACCTCCCGGTTGCGAGTCGCAATCAACGCGTATCGATCCGATTGCGAGTCGTAACCACAGCTGCTTGTCGGAACCGCCGGTTGCGAGTCGGAACCTCTGAATTGCGAGTCGCAACCAAAGCATGACGAACCGAGACCTCGGTTGCGAGTCGCAACCTTGGTTGCGAGTCACCCCCGTCTCGACTGGACTGTTATTGGGCCAATGTATTTGTTGGATTGTCTGCTAACTGGACTGCTTGTATATCTGTTACTGTTCTGGGCCCAATAACCCCACTGTTTGTATGTTGGACTTTCTGTTGACTAGGCTGCATGTATACCCGCTACTGTGGTTTATTTGCATTTACATTAAGTGTGTCTTATACGTGTTTACTTGTACCCAACTTGACCCATACTTGGTGACCATGCTAGGACGTGGTGACCAACATACTTAACCAAGTAACGTATCATACCGAGCAACCCAAGGTGAGTTCACAACTTAAAAGCATGCGTCCCGGTGGTTTGGGACACGAGACTAAAACAACCCTATCCCCTTGTAAAGGGGATACCGTCTACACTCCCTCCCTAGTTATTGGGAAACAAACTTACTTTATCTTCCCTTGTATTGGGAAACCTTTTTAATTACTGTTTATACGGATTGCAACTAACGGCACTAAACGCAACTCTATCACTCAAGTCCCTACTACATAATACCGATTAGTCGCCGGTGCCAGGCGAACGGGTTATTAGTTGATAGCGCTATTTAGGTTTTACCAGCCTCACACCGTGCCATGGTATGGGATCGGTCGTGAACTAATGTACTCAGGCATCCGTCAATGATGATAGAACATTGACATCGGGGCATCCTGCGGAAACGCATTCGGTTACCTAGTGTTCGGTATTAGAAAACAGTTTAGTCGCTAACTTTTGGGGTAGCTCCCCATGGCATGTATAAACGGATAAATTAACTGGTGAAACAAGTTTTTGGTAATTAAAACTGGACAACTAGTGAACTCACTCAGCATTATTGTTGACCCCTTACTGCATGCTTTGCAGGTGGCCAGTGACTGGAGCAGCTGCTTGGAAAGTGTAGTGGTCGTCTGCCCGTGTGTTGGGCATTTATCCTGTTTACCTTATGGACAATGTTTAAAACTGTTAATTATGCTTCCGCTACATTTTACTCTGAACTTAAGACTTTGGACTTTAAACTTAATACTTGTTAATCGTATGATTAGTAAGTATTGCTTTTGTTATCAATTTAATTATTCGGTATAATTGGTGGCTGGATCCTGGTCAGTCACGCCCTCAAAGCGGGTGTCATCCGCGGGTGGATTTTGGGGGTGTGACAGATTGGTATCAGAGCCATTGGTTATAGTGAACTTGGTTTTAAAAAGGGGAAAAATCTTTTTGAGAAAAAAAAAACCAGACTATAACCCGTGACTCGTGACGACACTGCACTCCAAGTACAAGGCTCGACTTATCTGACCTCATAGCTCGGACCCATAGTTACTTGCTTACTTGTCTTATGCTTTCTGCTTTACTATACGTACTAGTTGCCTGATTAGATAGATACATCTTCTCTCTTCTATCTTATTCTCGCTATGTTACGACACCACACTCATGCTATGTTTTCTGGTTATGAAGACAATGAGTGGACGCGGACGAGGAAACGTCAACATGACCCCGGCTCAGTTCACTAGCCTGCTCAACACTGTGGCTGCAGCTTTCGCAGCTCACCCTATAGGTCAGCCTGCACCTGTGCAACCACGTGTTTGTACCTTCAAGACCTTCATGGATTGCAAGCCTCTTCCGTTCAGTGGCACTGAGGGTGCCATAGGTCTTCTACACTGGATCGAGAAGGTCGAAGCTGTCTTCGCTGTTTGCGAGTGTCCCCCTGCTAATTGGGTGAAGTTTGCTACTGGTACTCTAGAAGGAAGCGCACTTTCATGGTGGAAGGCGCAAATTCAAATGCTTGGTTTGGAGACTGCTAACGCTACTGCGTGGGAAGATTTCAAGGATATGATCAAGGAAGAGTACTGTCACAGGGATGACATCCACAAGCTGGAAAATGAGTACTATGAACTCAAGATGGTTGGGTCAGAGATTGAGACCTACACCAAGCTGTCCAACGACTATGCTGCTCTTTGTCCAAACATGTCTCGACCTATGTATCGAAGGATCGAACTGTACATCAAGGGTCTGGCTCCAGAAATTCGAAGCCATGTAACTTCAGCCAACCACACTACCATTCAGCCGATCGTTCGACTTGCTCACAAACTCACTGATCAGGCTGTGGAAGAGGGCAGGTTGCCCAAAAGGATCAGTGCTGCGGAAGGAAGTTCTAGTGATGGCAAACGAAAGTGGGATGGAAATCAGAGTAAGGATGCTAACCCTACACAAGCCCCAGCTCAGCAAAGGAAAACTGACAACAACAAAGGCACTCAGCAACAGGGTGGCTACCGGGGAAACTACCCTAAGTGCAACAAGTGTAACAGGCACCACAATGGGGCATGCAACAAGGGTCAGTGTCAGCGATGCCACAAGATGGGGCACGAAGCCAAGGATTGCAGAAGTCAGTTCCCAGCAAGGCAGAATCAGCAACAACCCCAACAGCAACAGCAGCAGGGAAACAACAGAGCATGTTTTAAATGCGGGGCAACAGGGCACATGCGAAAGGATTGCCCTGAACTGAATCAGAATCGCAACAACAATCAGGGGGCTGGGAACAATGAGCAAAACAACAATGCTGGAAATGCAAGGGGCAGAGCTTTCGTGATTGGAGCTGGCGAAGCAAGGAACGATCCCAACGTCGTGGCGGGTAAGTTCCTACTTGATGATCGTTATGTTTCTGTGTTATTTGATTCCGGTGCCGATGCCAGTTATGTATCCCTTCGCATTAGTAAGAAACTTAAGCACTCGCCCGCATTATTAAGTTCTAAGCATACCGTCGAGATAGCTAATGGTAAGAACATCGAGGCCACGCACATGATCCACGACTGCACCCTAGAATTGTCTGGCCACACGTTTAGTATCGATCTTTTCCCTGTCAAACTTGGAAGCTTCGACGTCGTCATTGGCATGGATTGGTTATCCAAACATCGCGCTGAGATCCTCTGTCAAGAGAAAGCAGTTCGTATACCTCGCCGTTCTGGTCAACCCCTCATCGTTAAAGGCAACAAAGGTGGAGAAGTCACAGGCATTATCTCGCTTTTAAAAGCTCAGAAGTGTTTGCAGAAAGGGCACACCGCTATCTTAGCACTTGTCACCAACACCCACGAAAAGGAAAAGAGGATTGAAGATTTTCCTGTAGTACGCGACTATCCCGAGGTATTTCCCGAGGAACTACCTGGACTCCCTCCTCACCGTCAGGTCGAATTTCAGATCGAGCTAGCTCCCGGAGCAGCACCTATAGCTCGTGCACCGTACCGTTTAGCCCCTGCAGAACTGAAGGAACTCTCTACGCAACTACAAGAACTATTGGATAAAGGATTTATCCGTCCTAGTTCATCACCCTGGGGAGCACCAGTACTTTTTGTCAAGAAGAAGGATGGCACTTTCCGGATGTGCATTGACTATCGTGAGTTGAACAAGGTTACCATCAAGAATCGTTACCCTCTCCCGCGTATCGACGACCTATTCGATCAGTTGCAAGGATCGAGCTACTATTCAAAGATTGACCTACGATCAGGCTATCATCAACTGAGAGTTCGTAATGAAGATATTCCCAAGACTGCATTCAGGACTCGTTATGGTCATTACGAGTTCCTCGTCATGCCTTTTGGAATGACCAACGCGCCTGCAGTGTTCATGGATCTTATGAACCGCGTATGTAAGCCTTACCTCGACAAATTCGTGATTGTGTTTATCGACGACATTCTGATTTATTCGAAAAGTCAAGAAGAGCATGAACAGCACCTACGCCTTATCCTCGAACTCCTTCGCAACGAGCAACTGTACGCCAAATTCTCTAAATGTGACTTCTGGCTTCGAGAAGTCCATTTCCTCGGCCATGTAGTTAATAAGAACGGAATTCATGTCGACCCAGCTAAGATTGAATCGATAAAGAACTGGCCTACGCCTAAGACCCCCACTGAAGTTCGCCAATTCTTGGGCTTAGCAGGCTACTACCGCAGATTCATTCAGGGATTCTCAAAGATTGCACAACCCCTCACGACCCTCACTCAGAAAGGCGTAGCCTACAAGTGGAATGCAGCACAGGAATCTGCTTTTCAGAGACTTAAGGATAACCTCTGTAGCGCTCCTATTCTCTCGTTGCCTGACGGCACTGACGACTTTGTGGTGTACTGCGATGCGTCTATTCATGGACTCGGTTGCGTGTTAATGCAACGCGAGAAAGTTATTGCCTACGCCTCTCGACAACTCAAGACGCATGAAAAGAACTACACGACGCATGACTTGGAACTAGGAGCAGTGGTTTTTGCTCTTAAGATATGGAGACATTACCTGTACGGTACCAAGTGTACTATTTACACCGATCACAGGAGTCTCGAGCATATCTTTAGACAAAAGGAATTGAACATGCGACAGCGTCGATGGGTCGAACTCTTGAATGACTACGAATGCGCCATCAAATACCATCCGGGCAAAGCCAATGTCGTGGCAGACGCCCTCAGCCGAAAGGACACCGTACCAAAGCGCGTGCGAGCACTGCAACTTACCATTCAGTCTAACCTCCCTACCCAGATTCGAAATGCTCAAGTCGAAGCATTGAAGCCGGAAAACATCAGGGCTGAATCCCTGCGAGGATCAAGACAGCAACTAGAACATAAAGAAGATGGTGCTTACTATGTAAAAGGACGCATTTGGGTTCCTCTCTTTGGAGGTTTACGTGAACTCGTGATGGACGAAGCCCACAAGTCCCGCTACTCAGTACATCCTGGTTCGGACAAGATGTACCATGATTTAAAGACTACATACTGGTGGCCTGGTATGAAGGCCCACATAGCGACATACGTCAGCAAATGTTTGACTTGCGCGAGAGTCAAGACAGAATACCAGAAGCCGGCAGGTCTACTCCAACAACCAGAAATCCCGAAATGGAAATGGGAGCAAATTTCCATGGATTTTGTTACAGGGCTACCTAGATCCCAACGCGGAAATGATGCTATTTGGGTAATAGTGGATCGACTGACCAAGTCCGCGCACTTTCTGGCTATTAAGGAAACAGACAAGTTTTCTACCTTGGCGGAGATTTACTTAAAGGAAGTAGTTTCGAGGCACGGAGTGCCAACCTCAATTATTTCCGACCGAGACGCTCGATTTACTTCGGAACTGTGGCAAGCTATGCACAAATGCTTTGGCTCACGTTTGGATATGAGCACTGCTTATCACCCGCAAACGGATGGACAGTCCGAACGTACCATCCAGACTCTGGAAGACATGCTTAGAGCGTGTGTGATCGACTTTGGCAAGAACTGGGAGAAGCATCTACCGTTAGTAGAGTTCTCATACAACAACAGCTACCACACTAGTATTCAGGCAGCACCTTTTGAGGCATTGTACGGTCGTAAATGCCGGTCACCTCTCTGCTGGGCGGAAATCGGTGATAGTCAAATCACGGGTCCAGAGATGGTGGTGGATACAACGGAAAAGATTGCCCAGATCAGACAACGCATGGCGGCAGCTCGTGACCGTCAGAAGAGTTACGCTGATAAGCGTAGGAAGCCATTGGAATTCCAGGTCGGTGACCGGGTTCTACTTAAAGTCTCACCCTGGAAGGGTGTGGTTCGCTTTGGTAAACGGGGCAAGCTTAATCCGCGATACATCGGACCATTCGAAATTACCGAGAAGATCGGTAAGGTTGCTTATAGGTTAAACCTACCTGAGGAACTGAGTGCGGTACACAACGTTTTTCACGTATCCAACCTGAAGAAGTGTTTGTCGGATGAAACACTTGTGATTCCTTTTAAGGAACTAACAATTGACGAACAGCTACACTTTACTGAGGAACCGATCGAGATCACGGATCGAGTGATCAAAACCCTCAAACGTAGCCAGATACCTCTTGTACGAGTTCGTTGGAACTCGCGACGTGGCCCAGAGTATACCTGGGAGCGGGAAGACCAGATGAAGCACAAATATCCCCAGCTGTTCCCTAACGAAAACCCCAGCACTGAAGCTACGAACGAATTTCGGGACGAAATTCCAAACTAACGGGGGGATGATGTGACACCCCGTTGAAACGCTTTCACTTACACTAGCTTGACAGTGGCTGCTTTAACTTTCGGGACGAAAGTTCCTAAAACTTGGGGATAATGTGACACTTCGGAATTTCCCGGACAATCCTTCAATGTAACTTACGTGTGTATATATATATTTATTAAATGAAAACCCGTGAACTTCGTGTTACATGTTATGTGTATCTACGTATTGGTGTATATAGATATGTATATATATGTGTGTGTAATACATATGAGCCGAAACCACAAGCAACCCGACTCGGGACCACGGTCTCGAGTGAACATTAGTAATGGGCCGGCTAGGCCTTGGCCTTGTAGGAATTAAACCCAACCCGGAACCCCCCTAGCCCAACTCGGTGCACTATATAAACCCAACCCCACCTCCCTTATCCATTTTACACACTCATCACACTCTCCTCTCATCTTCTTCACTAAACCCTAAATTTCTAGCAACCAAAATCATCTCCCCATTCCTTCATATCTCTCGGATCAAGTGAGCTATCAACAAGGAAGATCAGCCGAACCAAGAGACCACCCGAACACCCCTTTTCTCTCAACCCCGAGTAACCGGTTAGTGTTTATATGCTCACGGTTGTTGATATTTGTTATGGTTCTATGCGTGTTAATGCTTGATTGTTGATGTTATTGCTATAAAAGACTTGTTTGATGGTAAAAGTGATTCTCGAAATGATTATATGCCTTAATGAAAAATAATCCGGTTTTGGGTTAAATGGTTTTGATATTCGGATAATGCTAGATGCTTGTTAGGATTTTGACCTAGTAGTATGCATGATTTACTTAATCTCATGAATTGTGATTTATGTTGTAGTATGATAGACTAGGAACCGAGAATAATAAAGCCGATTATGTAAAACAGATTATGGTGAATATGTGTCTTTGATCTTATGGTTTTGGGTTACAAATGATGAATGTAGTGGGGATATTGCTTGATGAACATGAAGAACACTTTGAATGCCTTGGAAATATTTTTGAAATGTGTATATTTGATCTGTTTTGGCTAAAGATCAGACAAACAAACATGTTTTAGTGGAAATGGTACATAATTTTCATGAAAATGCATCCCTATTGGTTCGTACAAAATGACAGGTTCTAGAAGGTCTTCATGCACACGTAATCACGGTTGCGAGTCGCAACCTTTGGTTGCTACTCGAAACCACAGCAGGACTTGTCGAGACCTCCCGGTTGCGAGTCGCAATCAACGCGTATCGATCCGATTGCGAGTCGTAACCACAGCTGCTTGTCGGAACCGCCGGTTGCGAGTCGGAACCTCTGAATTGCGAGTCGCAACCAAAGCATGACGAACCGAGACCTCGGTTGCGAGTCGCAACCTTGGTTGCGAGTCACCCCCGTCTCGACTGGACTGTTATTGGGCCAATGTATTTGTTGGATTGTCTGCTAACTGGACTGCTTGTATATCTGTTACTGTTCTGGGCCCAATAACCCCACTGTTTGTATGTTGGACTTTCTGTTGACTAGGCTGCATGTATACCCGCTACTGTGGTTTATTTGCATTTACATTAAGTGTGTCTTATACGTGTTTACTTGTACCCAACTTGACCCATACTTGGTGACCATGCTAGGACGTGGTGACCAACATACTTAACCAAGTAACGTATCATACCGAGCAACCCAAGGTGAGTTCACAACTTAAAAGCATGCGTCCCGGTGGTTTGGGACACGAGACTAAAACAACCCTATCCCCTTGTAAAGGGGATACCGTCTACACTCCCTCCCTAGTTATTGGGAAACAAACTTACTTTATCTTCCCTTGTATTGGGAAACCTTTTTAATTACTGTTTATACGGATTGCAACTAACGGCACTAAACGCAACTCTATCACTCAAGTCCCTACTACATAATACCGATTAGTCGCCGGTGCCAGGCGAACGGGTTATTAGTTGATAGCGCTATTTAGGTTTTACCAGCCTCACACCGTGCCATGGTATGGGATCGGTCGTGAACTAATGTACTCAGGCATCCGTCAATGATGATAGAACATTGACATCGGGGCATCCTGCGGAAACGCATTCGGTTACCTAGTGTTCGGTATTAGAAAACAGTTTAGTCGCTAACTTTTGGGGTAGCTCCCCATGGCATGTATAAACGGATAAATTAACTGGTGAAACAAGTTTTTGGTAATTAAAACTGGACAACTAGTGAACTCACTCAGCATTATTGTTGACCCCTTACTGCATGCTTTGCAGGTGGCCAGTGACTGGAGCAGCTGCTTGGAAAGTGTAGTGGTCGTCTGCCCGTGTGTTGGGCATTTATCCTGTTTACCTTATGGACAATGTTTAAAACTGTTAATTATGCTTCCGCTACATTTTACTCTGAACTTAAGACTTTGGACTTTAAACTTAATACTTGTTAATCGTATGATTAGTAAGTATTGCTTTTGTTATCAATTTAATTATTCGGTATAATTGGTGGCTGGATCCTGGTCAGTCACGCCCTCAAAGCGGGTGTCATCCGCGGGTGGATTTTGGGGGTGTGACAGATTAGATGCAGCGGAAATGGAAACAAACTTTGTAAACACAATCAAAAGGAAAATAGTTTTTCATAAACACATGCTTCTCATTAGTCGAAAGATTACAATAAAAAGATTACATGCATGCTTACATACTAAACTCCCCCTCAGCCTGAGCTCAATGGTTGATCGTACAAGATAACTGAGTTGAAGGAGAAAACTCCTTAAATAGAACAGTACAGACTGTTCTATTTATAGTACAAATCAAATGACTGAAGCATCTTGGCTGACGTCACCATGAAAGTGACATCTAACAAACTAACAACCTCTAAGTACTGTTATATACAACTACTGATGACTAAACAACTGATTATAACTAAATTACAAAACATAGGTGAATTACTGCTTCACTTTCCACTGTTGTAGTCTAAGCACTAATGTTGAACATCAGTGCTTTCTTCAAAGGTGATCAGTCCTTGAATGAGCAGCACTTTGGTCTTCAGCAGTACTTAGGAGACATCAGTAGATAGAGCTTCAGTGCTTCAACAGCATCAGTCTTTAAGAGCAGCAGTTGTTGTAAGAGCAGTGCTTCAAAGTCTGTTAGTTGTTAGATAACCACTGTCAAGGGGAAAGCTTTAGTGCAAACAGTTGCTTATTCTGGATCCACTGTTCTGACCCAATTTTGGCTTTCATCATCTGTTCCTCTGGTAGGGTTCAATCCGAACAGAATACTTAGTGTGTGTATTGAAAATGAATAAAGAAAAATCAGTAATTGAATTATGATGTTCCGACGTGAATGATATGAGTTGGAACAAGTGAAAATGATGAGAAACCATAAATTATAGCAAAAAGGGTAAAACGGTAAATAGCCATGTTTTGATGAACTAATAATGAAATTAGAAACATTACATTATGATGTAAACAATAACGGGAGAAAAGTGGTAAACTAGTAATCCGGACATGATTTGACGGATAGATAAAGAGTTTTAAAAAGACATCATATGGCGTAAGTCATAATGGGTCAAACAAATTAAGAAAACATATATTAAGTAATATGAATTCACGGTGTAAACCGGAAATGGTAAAAGGGGAGAGATGGTAACTAGATATCATTTCATAATGGAAAATGGTCGTTTGGACTAAACGGGTCAAATGGCATTGGTAAAATCATTTGACAATATTAATTGATGATCGCTTGTTGAGTTTTGTGATCACAGGAAATATCATACGGTTCGCGTTGGTATTAATTGATAACGAATAGTGAAAGATATTTAAACGGGTAAATGCGATGACACGAGCCAGGTACGTGTAAGTAAGACTATAGTTAAATGGGCAATTTGGGTCAAATATGTTGTTGAAAGTCCTTCATTGTAAAGTAAAAGAAGCGACTAGGTTGACCAAAACACCCTTAAACGGATAACCGGGCAAAGGACCTTTATGAGTCGTTTGAAAATAAGCATTATGATGGAGTAAATCTTAATAATCGTAAAAGGGTGGATTTAAGTCCTTTTAGGGTCAAAAACCTCAAAATGATTCTGTCGTAAATTACCAATCCGAAAGGGGTAATGTCAGAATAATAAATTACATCATTTAATCCACCGCAAGGATAGTTGCGGTGGAAGATAAACGAATACCTTAACATGAAAAAAAAAGACGGGTGAAAGGAGAGAGTGGGATTTAAACATAAATGTTTAAAACCTCTCTAACGGGTCAAAAATGAAGTTTTGTGCATAACTTGATCATTAGTCGCATAATTCATGAAAGTTTGAACTCACGAGTTAATGGTTTTGAGATAACAAATATTTCAAGATTTTATAATGATTTAAACGCAAGTGGTTTAATAAATCATGAAACGGGTCAAAAGTGTTAAAACTGAATTTCAAGCCGAGAGCTTGAAATATAAAATTTTGAGTAGTCGGATATCAGGTTTTAACTCCATATGATGGAGAATTAAATTACGATCATCAATCAAGTAGGAAGAAACGGATCTTAAAACAGATATGTAAAATGAAAGTTATGCACATTTTCGTCCAATATAGGATAGTGTATATAGAGCTGGGAATCTGCAACTCAAAGAAAAGAACCTTCTATCGAAAACAGGTCGTCGCATCACGTGACGAAGAAGCATGAACACCGTCGTGCAACGCGACTGTTGTCGCGCCCCGCAAGCGCCCGGGGTTGGGGCTGTCGCGCCCTGCGAGAAGCCAGTTATCTGGCTAATCTTGTTTTCTAGTCCGTTTCAGCATCCGGACTCGATTTAAACGCTTTTAAATTGCGAATGACTAACTCATTTCATGGTTTATGAAATGTAGGAATATCTTGGAATGCCAGATAACGATCAAGCTTGTTGAAGGACCGAAGACGAACAAGGCACAAGCTTCCGCGTTACAATTCGTTGTCTCGTTTTATATGGAGAACATTTGTATATTAAGTTGAATTGTTTAAATTCTTAAATGTTTTGAAAATCCCGTAATTTCAACGTACGTATAACCCTATAGACACGATTATAGTAGATATTTATACGAAAACTATAAAAATAGAAGTAAGGGTCTTACATACAAGCTCCCAGAAACTAAAGGCGGGTTACCGGACTACATTAATTCAAACTCACAGCCTGATCTCAATGCTAAAATGATAGCTATTTTGATCGATTGGTTGATTGAAGTTCACCGCAAGTTTGAGCTAATGCCCGAGAGTCCTTACTTGATCATCAACATAGTTGACTGGCAAGATGATACTGGCGATCAGCGATGGAGCTAATGAAGTTAGCATGATGTTGCAGAAGTGATCAACAAAAATGCATCAAGGGCTCATATCCAGGTAAGAAGTTTGTTTCATAATAGTTGTTTATATATATTTTGTATTTAATTTAATTATTGTTGAATAATTGGCAATTGCATATAGGTTGATCCAATATCTTCTGCGAGTTCGGGCATGTCTGTGAACCTTAGCGTTGTTATGCTTAGATCGTGTGAGCTGTTTTTGATTCAAATTCAACAAAGAAAGACAAAATCGATCCTAAATACGTATTTTATGGTTCTCGATTGGATTTCAAGTAAGATACTTTATCGACAAGAGATTATATGAGTTTTTTTTTATCGTCAACATTATTTTGACCGTCAAACTTAACTCGACACAGAGAATTAACCTGTGAATCATTAGATACGTACCATAAAGTTGTGGCTACAATATGTGACGGCACAACTGCTAATATCGAAAATAAGGATGATGATGAAGAACCGGTATGATTTCTATAGCGTTTAACAAAGTGGTGGTCGTATTCTACCTATGTCGTTCCAAAAGCTTTTTTATTTATGTCGTTTTAAAACCTTTTTGTTGACATGGCAAATTTTTATTTGACAACCCAAAGCTCTGTTTGAGCAAAGCCCTGTTTTTACAAAACCCTTTGAAAAAGAAAGATAAGGTCTGTTTTTCAAAATGTCTGATAGAAACCTCTATTGGGCTCAACAGACGTTTAAATAACCCAATCAGTGGTTTGAACATCTGTTTGGTCAAACACTTGGATGGAAACCCATGTTAGGTTGAACAAAGTTTTGAAGAGAAAAACAGTGCTAAAATATGAGAAGACAGTGGATCTGGTTGACTTCTAGAGTCAAACAATGGTTTTGAGAAAGAGTGGTTCTTTTGTCTTAAACAGTGATTCAAATACACTTGAACATAAATTTGAACCCAAGAAACAGATGTTATACTCCTCTGAACAGAGTTTTTGTTAACAACTATAATATGATTTATGATGGTTTTTTGTACGTATATTTTACAAAAAAAAAATATAAAGAAGCTAAAAATTTTATAAAAATCTCGCTATTTACCGCTATTTGTCGCTACTAGCTAAATGGCGACACATGAGCACTATGCTACACTATTCGCTACAGCGAGCGCTATGCTTGCTATTAATAACTATGCCTCATAGCAATGAATTCATTTGCATCATCCATTGAAAATTAACTTCTAAAAGTTTATGTTGCAGTTACAATCCTCAGTAGCGAAGATAAGCTTGCAAAGGTGGAAAGGACGTGACCAAGAAATCTGCACAATCACAACCTACTCGGGCCACCACTTCTGCACCTAAAACTCATAATACTCGAAGATCAGAAGCACCCTCTTTCAAGAACACCAAACCCTCTTCAAGTATAGATACATCTGTGTATGATCAAAAGGTATTACAAGTACCAAAACTCTAAGATGTCATCCAATTCACAATAAAAAACAAGAACGCTAACATTTCGTTGTTACATACAGATCACTGAACTGAAACTAACAGTGGAAAATCTTGAAAAAGAACGAGATTTCTACTTTGCAAAGTTGAGAGATGCTGAAATCTTGTGCCAGCATCACACCGTCTCAAATTTACTTGTAATAGTTCTATCAACTCCCGTTTTGTTTACCGGTTTGACAAAAAAGTCGAATAAATATAAGTGGTTTTTAACTTCTTATACTTTTTTACATGTTATAGATGCAATAAATAGGATCTTGTATGCTTCTGAAGAGGATGCATCAGTTTTGGAAGAAGCTCAAGCTATGCTTCTTAAGGGTGAAAAACAGGAAGCGGGTTTGAGTCAAGCTGTAGAAGAAGACCAGTCAAAGTCCGATTCACAGAAGAGGAAAGCCGATGGCGATGTTGAAGTCGATGTCCTTAGTTCATTTTTAAGCTAGAAATGGACTGCATAATTTGAACCGATGGCTTCGATCTACACAAGGAACTAGAGGTATTGAACAACTAAGGCCCATATTTTCGGTTCAGTTTACACTTTTATGTTCCAATTGTTAACATAGATGAAGCTAACATCACCAACGAACTAGCCGAAGTTGAATACGTTGAGACTTTAAAGGGTCATGATTTGTCTCTCCGGCTTGGTCCAACCACATGATCATTTCACATCTATCTATCTGGGTATAAAAATGAACGTATCGACTATTGTACATTCTTTATCTTTGGCTTCGTCCAACCACGAGTTGCATTGTAATAATTGTATTTTATCATGTGATTATTGTCGACATTGTATTGTTGAGAAACTATAATTCTTTTATTGTTAAGAAATCTTATCATATTTTATTTTGATACAAAATGGCTTATGTAAGTGATGTATAGTTATTCGTCGTTTAATAAAATTGGATATGCAAAATTTCTAAAAACTACCCGTGTTTACACACAGGGTTTACTACTAGTGTATATAATATATCATCAAAAGAGACATCTCTGAGAATTCACGTTCGAGCTCGAAAAAATGTGTCCTTCTATAATATTTTATTATTATTTTAAAAAAAATAAATTAGTATTGGGCTCAATAAACTAATGCCAAGTGGGCTAAATTCTAAAAAATGAAAAATATTTGTAAATGGGCCTATATTGGAATTGGTATGTGTTTACTATTTTAAAAAAATAACACACACACACACACACACACACATATATATATATATATGTATATATGTTTTTAAAAATCACGTGCCCCTCGAAATCACGGGCCTTGTGCGAAGGTCTTCCCCGCACACCATCATAGCCGCCACTGATCATCAACATGTTATTTTACAATTAACTTTTATTAGTTAAGCGACAATAAAACAAATTATTAATTTTTACGAATGAATATACATCCATATTTTTTATCGTACAAAATAAGGTGTATAAATTAAAATCCTAAAATATAATACAAAAATAAATTACATAATCCTACAAAAAGCAACTTAAGACACCATGGTTTGAATCACACCTCTTCAAAAAGACATAACCCTTCAAACCACTTTTAAATGTATCACACCCTTTACAAAAAAAGTCACAACTTTTAAATATATCACACCCCTTTAAAAAGACATAACTATTCAAACCACTTTTAAATGTATCACACCTCTTACAAATCACAAATTTTAAATATATCACACCCTTACAAAAAGTCACAACATGAAAGGGTATGTGTAATATATCCTTATACAACACCCTTACAAAAAGTCACAACATGAAAGGATATGTGTGATATACCCTTATACAATTAGCAACTAGGGTTATGTCTCTTTTATTTAAAAGTTACACCCTTTAATTCATTTTCCTCGCACTCTTTTATTTTATTATATTATATATATAGGTAGATGTTCCTGTAAAAAAAGGGTTTTTTGTGAGAAAGGTAAGAAAGAATCTACACCATTAGATCTTTGATCTAATGGTTGAGATCATAATGGCAAAATTGTAAATAATGTTTACTATTAAACATATTAATTTTCTAGATTAAGGGTATATAGGTAAATTTAACATTTTTAAATTAAGAAACTAACATTAATACACATGTAACTTCCCCCGTCTTTTTTAAACGTCAATAACTTTTTATATGTAACTTTTCTTTAAAAAAAATTACACCATAATAACGAGCGTTTTTTTATCTTTAATATGAGTACCATATTGCTATACTTATATAGAGAAAAAAATATGTTTCGATCAGATGTTTAGTCCATGAATGGTGTTATATACTTACTGAATGATGTTATATGCTTACTGAATGGTGTTATATACTTGCTGAATGGTGTTATATACTTACTGAATGGTGTTATATATTTGCTGAATAGTGTTATATACTTAATGAATGGTGTTATATACTTGCTTAATGGTGTTATATACTTACTAAATGATGCTATATACTTGCTGAATAGTGTTATATACTTGCTGAATGGTGTTTATAGAGATCTTTTAAAAAAAATCCAGTTCCTATAATTAAGGTGACGGTTATGGGAAGTTTTTAATTAATTGAATTAATAATAAAATTACTTGTTTAACCTTTTAAATTAATTTAGATTTAGGACACATGTCATCTACACAATATTTCTCACCTTTCTCACACTTTTAACCTTTTTTACAATAACCTTACCCTATATATATATATATATATATATATATATATATATATATATATATATATAATTGTGCTAAAATAAGAACCACCTCGAGTTGTAAGAACCATGAGAACTTTTTTATCCGGGGCGAGGTGGACGAATTTTTTTTTTCATAAACGTAGATTCGTGTATTATAAACACATTTGTAAAAAAAAAATTTTAAAAAATGTCTTGTGTGTAGTTTTGAGCACCACAAGTTTGTGTTTACGGGTACCGTAAATTTTCCGGTAAGATTTGCGGTACCCGTAAACACAAACTTGTGGTGCTCAAAACTACACACATGACATTTTTTTTGATTTTTTTTTACAAATGTGTTTATAATACACGCATCTACGTTTATGAAAAAAAAATTTGGTCCACCTCGCCCCGTACGGTGTAGTTCTCACGGTTCTTACAACTCGATGTGGTTCTCATTTTAGCGGTCTCCTATATATATATAGGGGGAGGTTCATTTGAGAAGAATCTTCTTAAAAAAATGAATTAATCTAAACCCTATAATTTTTTATCAATGGTTGTGAATCAATATATCATTTTTTGTCCACTTTTAATTAATGCTTTAATTACTACGGGCAGTATAGACATTTTGATGTACAATATAAATAAATATTTTAAAGAGTTACACAAATCTTATTAATGCAACCATAAATTCCTCCTTCACCATCATTAATATATTGGCTCCTACACAAATTTTATTAGAAGTGACAAAATTATTTAAAAATTATGTGTCCTACACATATTTTATTATAAGTCGCAAAATTATTTAAAAGTGTTTGAGTCCTACACATTCTGTATCCTACATCAAAATTTTGTTTTAATGGTGTAGGAAACGGTGTCCTTTGTCTTTAAAATTGATATGTTTTGTACTTTATATTTCAAAATCTTGCATGTTACGTCCTTTAGCACTAACCCAGTTAAATTTTATCGTTAACTTAGGTCATGTGCAAGGCACATGAGGACAATTTGGTCATTTACCTCATTTATTATTTAAAACACCATTTTACTGATTTTAATAACTAATACAAAAATAGATTATATATACCTAATAACACACTCTCTCTCTAAAACACACACTATCTTTCTCTAAAAAACACACTCTCTCTCCCTCTCTACCACCACAACCCTCACTCCAGAATCACTGCCACTGTCACACCACGAGGATCCAGGTGGGATTTCTTGAAGCTAACAGAGCAAAGTCGTTTAAGGTCCGACAAGAGCCTTTTTTCCGACGATAGATCTGATGAGCTTCAAAAGCGGTGAGCTCCGACGAGGAGTAGGGGCGTTTAAGAGCCGTTTTTCGGTGAGCTCCAAATTGGGGGTTTCTCAGTTTGGGCGTTTTATGGTCTGACCATGGTGAGCGTTTTTCCGGCAAGAGACGATTTTCAAATTGGGGGAACTGTGAAATTGATTGAAGGGTTTTGTTGCTTATGATGCGATTGGAAAGGGCCACAAATGAATTTGATAAATTTGATCGAATTGATGGTTGAATGGTGTGGGGGTGGTGGTAGGTGGTGGGGATTAGAGAGAGAGAGAGAGAGAGAGAGAGAGAGAGAGAGAGAGAGAGAGAGAGAGAGAGAGAGATAACATATAATTCATTTTGTTTTAATTAGTAAAATGGTGTTTTAAATCAATAACATAAAAGACTAAATTACCCTTCTTTTAACATTTAAAAATAACTGTGTTTGGCTTAAAGAACATATATTACAAGATTTTAAAACAATAAGTACAAAACTTGTCAATTTTAAAAATAAAGAACATCACCTGAAATGTGTTATATAGATAAAGGACAAAATTTGCAATTCACTCCACAATTAATTACTTGAATTAGGTCTCTATATTTCAAAAGTTACGTCCCTTAATAAAGTTATTAAAGGAAATGGTGATTGTCAAATAACTATAAGGTGCCTCTTTAAAATGAAAAGAAAAAAATGGTTATGATAACTCACATTTTGTATATAATAGTAAAGTAATAATAAGAATAAGAAAATTAAATTGAACGGTGATGATCAATCACATTTTGTAAATAGTAATGATTAAATTAAATTGAAAAAAAATCACATAAGTCAAACGGTTGCAGTAGTAGACACGAACCCTTTCATTTTATTTTCTAAAAAGATGATTCAAATGACGTAAAATAATAATTTAGATATGGCTTTTGTTTTTTTCGATTTTGTTTTCTTTCTATTTTTAACTTTGTTTTTTATTTGATTATTTAATTAAACAATATTGAAAGGCCAAATTTAATAAACCTTTTTTTTTTCATGTAACCATAATACTATTTGCAAATTTTATCCTATAATCGTTGTGCAAACCATCGCATTAGTTTAAGCGACGTGTTGATTTAATTTCCAATATAAAAATAACAGTATGTTGGTTCATATAAAAAACCATGTCGGTTCATTAATGAAAAGGTACGCACATTTGGTTGGTATTTGAAATAATAAAATAAGCATAAACCCTAACCGTCATCACGACAACGCCACCAATTGAACATCGCCATCGCATGTAGCGGTTGCGAAAGTGACGAACAAGATTATTAGTGTGCTTTTGAATTAAATTTTCAACATTAATTTCTAAGGTCTAACCAATTACAGCTTATGCCCTATGCTTTGCTCATGATTGTACTAACCCCTAAAGTTTTATAAAACAATATAACCAATTAAACTAATACACACATTAGTATCATTAGAATTACTTTTATTGGAGAAGCACACATTGTTGTTAAATACTGTTTATTAAACAGAACGTTACGTATATAACTATAATCAATTAATCGGTTTTTACAGAGTATTAAACTCATTGAAGATCCAACATAATAATTCAATATTTAAAATCAACATACTAAATACTTTTATTATCAATATCCCGCTGCAACGCGCGGGGTAGCGTTAACTCGCTAATAACTGTAGTAGTAAGTAAACATAAATAATCTTAAATATAATTTAAAATTCATATCCTAAAGAAAGGGGTGAGCAAAAGGAAAAACCCGACCCGACCTGAGAACCGATCAAACGTAAAATACAGAACCGATTCACTACCCTAAATATAGGGTCGGTTCCGGTCCATAGGTACAAGTAGGGTTTCACCATGAAAAGAACCGAGAACCGACCCGACCCTGTTTTATATGAAAAATTGGAACCGATCTAAATACTTAGGTACTTGGGTTCAGGTTAGGTTGGGTATATTTTCGGTTCGGTTCTTGGTTATTTTCGGTCCGGTCCTAAACTTGCTCACCCCTACCTAAAGATTATCACAATAGGTTTCTTCCGCGGTTTATCACACTTTTATAATAAGTATTGATTAAAATATTATAGAATCAAAATATTTGAGGAGTAAATTACAAGTTTTGTCCTTTATGTTTGTCCCAAATTTCAGGCGCTGTCCTTTACCTTTAAAATTGATGAGTTTTGTCCTTAACGTTTCAAAATCCTGCACGTTATGTCCTTTAACCCTAATTCAGTTAGATTTTTGGTTAAATATGGTCACGTGCCTTGCACATGAGGGCATTCTTGTCATTTTATATCTCCAGGGACTATTGTGTAAAAGAAGTTATATTAAGGGGCCTATTGTGTAACCAATATAAAATATAAACTCTCTCTTTCTTCTCTCACTGAAACTCTCCCTCTCTCTTTCTTTACCACCGTCACAATCAGTCCCTCTCTATCTCTCTCTATCATTCAGTTACATTCATCCAACGACATTCTTTCATTTCTTTACCAATCTGGCTGGATTCAACAACCAACGCAACTGATTCAGCATCTTCGTTTTCATCCAACTCGGTCACCATGAAGGAATCCCCAAAATTGTTATTCAACGACGCAACCAGTCACACCGTTAACCAAGATTCGAACTGCCACACCTACTTCTTCAACCCCAAGAACTCGTGAGGAGAACATTCTGGTGACCAACTGATGATTTTGTGTCTATAGACAAGAGTATTTGATCCCTCTGGCCCTAATCGGAGTGTTTATGAAGGCCCTTGATTCTACTACCATGGACACACTAGTATGAACCCCCTAATTTGTGTTTTCTATTGTTTGACTTGATTGATTCTGTGAATTTTCAATTAGAGATCGGATTGGGTCGGTGAAGAGGGTTACCAATGAAACCAATGTGGTGGTGGAGTTGAATCCGGATGGTGTTGGTTCACCCTCTGTTTTCGCCAACATCCAATCGTTGTTGCTGTTGTTGATGTTGCAACTGAAGTGCCAAAAAGTGGTCAACATCTTGACCGGGAAACCGTTGCAACTGTAATCAGCTACACCACCGACTGGGTCCATATGTTGCTGTTGAATGCCGCTAGTATAGGGTATTTTAGATGGCTGGTCTTTTCAGGGTTTAGGTTGATTTGGGTGAGAATTGGGGAAGACAATGATGCAGAGGGAAGGGTAACAGGGTTGACAAATTGTTTTATTTTAATGTTTTTAATTTTTGTACACATCAATCCTTAATCCTTAGACGTATGTTATTTGCACAATAGCCCATGGATAATGAAATGACAAGACTACCCTCATGTGCAAGGCACATGACCATAGTTAACCAAAAAATCTAACTGGGTTTGGCCTAAAGGACATAACGTGCAGGATTTTGAAACGTTAAGGACAAAACTCGTCAATTTTAAAGGTAAAGGACAGCGCCTGAAATTTGGTACAAACATAAAGTACAAAACTTGTAATTTACTCAAAATATTTACTATATCGTATGATATGATACACAATGAGGATGTCACCCAGATTCTTCTCATTCTTTATTTTTTTTTTTGGGTTCAACCATTGTTAACGGTAGCACGTAAACCAAATTATTGATCGTGTGAAACCTTATTAGCGCAGTTTGATTTGCGGCGATAATCCTTTCAAAATTTTAGTTTCCCTCTATCAAAACCCCAAACCGCATATCAGATCTAATTTTTAGTGGTCGTCTATGATTCTTCGGTAATAAGGGTTCAATCGCTGGTGATTTGCGGTTCTGTAGAAAAGGTGTTCGGGTTCAATCACTGATTAGGATTGGTTCGATAGTCTGTGGTTCAATCACCAGGTTTATTATCTTTGTTTTTGTTATAGATTTGCTTTCTTTACTTACATTACCATTACCATGGTGTATCCCTTTTATACGTACCTCATGCAACCATACCCAAATCCACCACACACTATCTTTCTTTCCTTATCTTTTGCAATATTAGGTAAATGGGTAGTTGTTTTTCAATCATGTTCGAGTTCGTTTCCTTGTTTTTATTTGTTTGTAATCCTATAAAAGAAGACAACCATGTTTATTGTTCTATTATGAATGAAGAAATGAATTAGTCACTTTAAAAAGTCTTGTTTTCTCACAAGTTCTTATCTATTTTCTTTGGATCATTTGATTAGGATTCACTTCATATCATATGCTTAATTGTTCTTCTTGTCATGAGCACGATCATGTCATTTGGAGAAAAATTACAGACCATTATATTTATAGACACGAGTCTATGGTTCTGTTTTTTTAACAGAAGAGCAAGCCATTGAAATATGAGTCTTACTTATAAAATTAAATGTGAATAAGCAACATTTTCCCATTAAAATTCTTAATTTTGTAAAGGTTTTCTATTTGTTCAAAGATTTCTTCATAACTGGTTGTTTTTGTACCCTAATAGACTTTGTTTGGTTATCAGACCTTTTAAAAAAAGTTTGGCTTTTATTAAGTTGTCAAATATGAATTCTTTAAATAAAGGTCGTTGTACTCATGAACTTGTTATTAGCTTTTGGCAGTTGCTTATTGTTACTATTTGATAGAGGTCGATATCATTGGAAGGTTTAGCATGGTTTGAATCTAATCCGCCTCAAGCTTCTCAGTCTTCCACCCCCATACAGCTTTTTTTTTTAAAGGTAAAATTCATTAAAAAACGGCCGGCCTGACTAAAAAAACAGGACCGCACCACACAAGACTATAACATATACATCGGGTAATTACACCATTCATTCCAATCTAAATCCCTATAATTGGATCTGTTTTTCACCAAAAAAAACTATACGATTTTACCGCTCCCACAATCTCTGTCCATTCCCCTTTGCCATTAGAAAAAACCTTCTCATTTCTTGCTTTCCAAATGAACCAACAAGCCGTAATAACTATCCCGTTAACAATCTCCTTGGCTTTAGCACCCCCCGCGGCTCTGAACACCTCCATCAAATCGTTGAAACTAAACGCAAAAATCTGAGGTATCTGGACCAGACACTTATGCCATTCCACACTCTAAGAGCGACCGCACAGCCAGTAAAGAGATGATCAATGGTTTCCGTCACTTCTCCACAAAGAGCACAATCGTCCGACCCGAATAGAATGTTTCTCCGAAGTAAAGCTTGTTTGGTAGGAATTCGATCAAGCCCCGCTCTCCACGCAAAGATTTTACATTTATACGGGAGCCAGTTACATCCTTTAACCAGACACACCGGAATCTGATCCGGCCGCACCATAGCCAAATACTTGAAGGATTTGGTGGAAATCAAACCCGACTCATCCACAGACCACCTCCACTTATCCTTTGAAGAAGATAACTCCACTTCCGATAGCACAGTAACGCAATCGGCCAACTCACTAACCTCCGAATCCGACGATGGCGCTCTAATCCAGTTCCACACGACCGAGCTACCTCCCCCATCCTGAACTCGTTGATTCACCAAACAATTTTTATGTTTCTCGATCCCAAACAAATTCGGCCATCTATACATTAGAGGAAAGTCTCTGAACCAAAGATCAATCCATAACCGGATACTACCCCCATCCCCTACCACCCCTTTAATTAGATTAGAAATACTCTTTCCATTAAGCAAAAGTTTAGATTCCAGTCTAACAATGTTCAACCACACACCCGTCATACCTTGCTTAGATGGAAGACACGACCACCTTCTTCGACTACCGTGGACAGCCAAAAGCACCCTTCTCCATAAACTATCTTCCTCCGTTTTGAACCTCCACACCCACTTGGTAAGAAGAGCCTCATTTATCGTTCTTAATTTACTAATACCGAGGCCGCCACAATCTTTAGGCAAGGAAACAACATCCCAAGCCACCCAATGAGTTTTTTTTTATCCCTACCGACCCTCCCCATAGGAAATTTCTCATAAGAGATTCCAACTTGTCTAAGACTTTGGAAGGAGCTTTAAAAATAGATAAAAAATAAATAGGGAGACTCTCCAAAACCGATTTAACAAGGACAACCCTCCCCCCTATGGATAGGGTTTGGGCCTTCCACGAGGCGAGGCGACTTTTGAACATCGACACAATCGGCTCCCAATTAGACACCCTATTCATATTTCCACCAAAAGGAATCCCCAAGTATTTAAAGGGAGCATTCCCTTTGATACATCCCAACAAATCCACCATACGAGAAATATCACTGTCATCCACCCCTACCCCCATAAGACTAGATTTATGAATGTTGATTTTGAGGCCCGAGCAAGCATAAAAAACCCTTAAAATTTTGGCCACCGCTAATATATTATCCTCCTCCCATTCTCCTATAATAAGAGCATCGTCCGCATATAACAGATGTAAAACAACCGGACCTCCATTAGGGAGATTTACACCTTTAAGTCTCCCAATCTCACAAGCTCTAGAAATCAAGCAATAAAGAGCTTCCATCACAATGAGGAAAAGGAAAGGAGAGAGCGGATCACCTTGCCTCAAGCCTTTATGACATTGGAACTCAAAAGTAGGGGACCCGTTAACCAAGACGGGTGATCTAGCCGAGGAGAGCACCCCCTTAACCCATTTACACCAAACCTGAGAGAAACCCATTTGAGCCATAACATCGACAACAAAACCCCAGTTTACATTATCATAAGCTTTCTCAAAGTCAATCTTAAAAATAAAAGCTTTCTTCCTCGATTTTCTCAACCAAGACCAAATCTCGCTTAACATAAGGGGGCTATCAAGGATAAATCTACCTTGGACAAAGGCCGACTGCGAATCCGAAATGACTTTGCCAATGTACTTCTTCAAGCGGGAGGCTAACACCTTCGATATAACTTTGCTGATGATCCAATTAGATTAATGGGCTGGTAATCTCTCATGCTTAATGGGTCTTTCAATTTGGGAATAAGAGTGATGAAAGACGAGCTACAACCCTTATCAATAGTACCCGACTCAAAGAAGAGACACATAATCTCTTTAAAATCATCTTCAAAATACCTCCAAAAAAGCTTCAGAAATTTAAAATTAAAACCGTCTGGACCAGGAGCTTTATCAGATCCACACTCAAACACAGCCTCTTTGATTTCCTTCGAAGAAAATTGCCCCGAGAAAGCATCAGCATCCTCTTCCGATAATCTTTTCACCCCATGACAAATAACAACAGGTGTCGATTTAACTTTATCAGAGAAGTGACTTCTAAAGAACCCGAAAATTTCTTTCTTAATGAGCTTAGGACTGGTGACCCAGTTGCCCTCAATATGCAAACCCGGAATACCACTTACACGTCTTCTATTATTAATCAACCTATGAAAAAAAAGCGGAATTCTCGTCCCCATCTATAGCCCACCGACAACACGACCTTTGTTTTAAATCAATAGCTTCAAAACGACCAATCTCACAAATGTTTTTAAGACATTCTGACTTGATCCATACCTCATCTTCAGACAGATCCCTATCCTCACATAGCATATCAAGCTGCTCCAGTTCTTCTTTGTTTCTCATAAGCTCCTCCGTCATTAGTAATCAACTCACTCCTCCAACTCTTTAACTTATTTCTAATGTGTTTAAATTTATTCGATAGAACCACATCCGGCCGATCCCCAATTTTCTTATAAGTCACCACCGCGTTCTCCAACACACTTTCGAATCCCTCTTTTTCAATCCACGAGTTGAAGAATCTGAAAGGTTTGGCACCGAAATTCTTACTATCAACAACTAATAATAGCGGGCAGTGATCCGAGTGCACTCTAGGAAGAGCTCTAAGACAAGCATCCGGCCAAGCATTAAAAAAATCTTTAGAGACCAAGACCCTATCAATTTTCCTCAACTTATTGGAATTCGGAGCTAAAAATGTGAACCTGCGATCCCTCATATTGTATTCAACCAACCCTGCCGAATCAATGAACCCATTAAACTCGATAGCACAAGAGCTGTTGAAAACATAATTTTTCCTCTCACTCGGGGACCTTACGGCACTGAAATCACCCAACAGAACCCACTGGCCAGACCCCACACCCATAACCTTTAAAAGGGAATCCCACAACATTTTTTTAGCCTGAACACGATGCGGAGCGTATATGTTAAATAATATTCAGAGCTTGATTACTACGCACCAAACTACCCTGTAACACTAGAAAGTGTCTCTGTTTTGTCACACCCAACAAGCGAAAAACCGAGGCATCCCGTAAACAAATTAAACCCCCAGACCTGGCCGACGCCCCCCACAACTTCCATAGAAAAATCCTTACTACCCCAAAACTTAGAAGCACACTCCGAACTGACCTCATCAAACTGAGTCTCCTGAATAGCAATAAAACTCACCTTATTTTCTTGCCTCAAATTCTTTATCCATCCTGCTTTATAGTCTGACCCCAACCCTCTGATGTTGATTGATAAAAAATTCATATCTTCTTATATCGAATACCTTCTTCCGAGATAATATCCGAAACCAGAACCTGATGCTGACCAAGATCCACTCCCACCTCCCGCCCCAAAGCAATAGTGCTCTCCGCTTCTCTTCTGATCAGTTCCTCTAAGGAAAAAGGATCGGATCCCAGATCCATTACCGGGTCATTACCCTCTGACTGAACCTCCACCGAAGTAGATTCCAACACGCATTCGGCCTGAACACCAACTACCTCTTGAACCTCGACATTAAGATCCAAAGGATTCTCCACGTGATCATGCCTAATATCATTAAAAATATCGTTACTAGGGCCAGCCGTTTCTTTTTCACCTAGTGGATAAGACCACTGCTCCTCCATTCTTCTCCTTTTCTTAGATTTGGGCTCCCCTGATTTACTTCCTGAAAAAGCTTGGGCCTGAGACTTGGTATAATGACTTTTCTTGTGGACCCTTGCCGTCTTAGGAGGCCCAACAGCCTTATTATTGAATATTGACCCAACACCCTCTTTGAAATAAAGATTATTATTACCACCTATCCCCAAGGAAACTACTGCACCTAGGAGGTTGAGCCGATACATTATCATCTACACCAATTCCAAAGTCAGCGCCACCTTCACCCAACTTCTCACCTGCCTTCTCGTTATTCCCCTCATTCAACCGAGTGTCTCCTACCGCCGGACCTTCCGGTAACACCGAGACCGACCCAACGGTTCCATCGATCTCTTTCACAGGTATTTCCTCCTCCTCCCACTTATCCTCACAATTAATACAATTCGGCACCCATTCCCCCGACTCTTCAGACACCCACACTATAAACTTCCTATTCTTCCAAACTAAGGTTACCGACTCGTTGACACTTTCACCTTCACCAACTAAAATGCCAACCAAATCCTGAGTAAGATCATTGGACTCCACTGATAAAGAAGAGGCATGCACGGCTTTTCCGAACAATTTGGCCACTGAATCAAAAACCTCTTCTTGGAGTAGGTGTAGCGGGACCCCCAAAATTTTCAACCAAGCTAAACGTTCAAGCCGAAGAACTTGCCCGATCTAAACCACTTTCCAGGAAAACCACTTATCCACATTAGGGTTAGAATCCTTGAAACTGAGCATTTCCTCAACATCCACGAAAACAAGAAGCATATAGAGACCTCCCACGTATTTTAACTCGATCGAGGAACAACTAGCAGCAACTAACAATTTATCAAGTTTAACAAGAGTATCAAGGTCCACCGTTCTAACAATAAGACTCCTATTCACCCATTCCTCAAACGGTTTCACAAACTCAGATACTTCAACCTTCTTCATAACCGAAGAAACATGTTTCGAACCTCCTACAAGCATATCTCTATAAGTCATTCCCAAGTGGGAGGAAGGGGCCGGCATCGAATGATTAGTCTGACCACCACCAGACGACCCACTATGAACCTTAGCCGCTTTCCCATTACCCAAAACATTCGGCCTGATATCCTTATACTCCGTGGCGAATCTCGCCACATTCACTTTAAGAGTAAAGTTACCCATCTTCACAGACTTTAAGTTAGCAGCCAACTCCTCCAAGTTCCTGACCCTAGCGAAGGATACGAAACCAAACCTGTTACCCAGTTTATATCTTTTCCTGGCAATGTAAATTCCCACCACTTCCCCATGAGCACAGAATGCATCCCTGATGTCCTTCGAACTACACCCATCCGGAAGGTTTGTGACGAAAAACTTAACAACTTTTTGCCCTACGGAGCCCATAACGACCAAGCTTCACTAACCGAAAGGACCGAGCTTTAAAAGGTTATTAGGATTCGAAACGATCTAGCTAAACTATACAAGATAGCCGCGATCGTTATGAGACCTACTAAGCAATCAAGGGCAGAACTTCGGCTAGGGCACCACCAAAAAGAAAACACAGACCCGGAGAGCGAATGGAAAGACGAACAGAACAGGTTAGGGGGAATGGAAAAACCCAGAATTCACTAATGAGAAGAAATCCGAGATCCTTACCCGCTAAACTGAGGGGTTCATCCTCTTCGAGCACCACCGGCGGCTGTAGGGTTTTCTAAAATTTAATCCCCATACAGCTTGGTCCATGATCGTGAGAAAAAAAATGGTGGAAGAAAAAGCACTTCTATCATTATAA
Organism: Helianthus annuus; assembly: GCF_002127325.2. NCBI lineage: Eukaryota > Viridiplantae > Streptophyta > Magnoliopsida > Asterales > Asteraceae > Helianthus > Helianthus annuus. The sequence continues at coordinate 29,774,470 of NC_035434.2, read as the reverse complement.
AGACAAAAAAACACCATGGAAGAACAAACCAAAAAAGATTAAAGACAAGGATTTCTCAAAATTGATGAGCTTATTGAATAAAAAAGATGAGGTGGTTAATTTCTAAAGTATTTCTTTATTTCTAGTATTTTTTTTTTTTTTTAGTTTAGAGTTGTTTCGTGGTGAACTTAGTTAGCTGACCGTATCTGTCAATGTGTTTAGAAGCGTTGTTTGCAAGCCAAGGAATTACGTATGTCACAAAGAAATATGCATATAGTTGGTCCTAAAAGTTTTGCTAGGATTCGAGACGAGATGGTAATATGTCTTTTTTGTACTTGTGGTTTTCATGGTCCCTTAAGTTTAATTATGTTTATATGTTATCATAAATACTATCATAAATACTAGAAATGATGACCCAAACAAGGAATCACCATCTTTAAACAAATTGTTTGAACGTACACGAAAAAGGACCGAATGACGCACATATGTTTATAACTATGATGAGACAGAGCAAAAAATTGTAAGTTATATTTCAGTGTCAAGATTAAGGTTGGTTCAATAGTCTAGTCTAAGGGTTCTCATGATTAGGGTTGGTTCAATCATTTAGTTGCATTTTAACAGCAATTTAACTCATTTTTTTGACATCAAGTAAACCTCATTTTAACAACATTTTGACATCAGTTTAACCTCACTTGTAAGAACATATATAACAGCAGTTACACTCAATTTTGACAACCATATAACCCATTTTAGCTGCATTTTAACAACAATTAAACTCCTTTTTGACAACATATTGACGTCAATTAAACCTCGTTTTTAACAACATTTTGAAAATAGTTTAACCCTATTTGGTAGGTTGTTGTTCACTTACAAAATTTTCTTATTCTTTTGGGAATATTAATATTAAAGGATCAAATGAAGAACAAGAGATAGAGAAGATTCGTTAGATCCTTCTAAAGTCATGATGAACAAAGAGACAAGTAGGTATCGTAGACTTTATGGTAAAGGTGTTTCCAACAAATGATAAAAAATTTGGATGACAATGGCCATAAGTTATTTGAAATGCAAAAGGCAATTGAAGAGGATCATGAAAACAAAACAAAAAAAAAAAACCGAATTGCAAGCTATGGAGAAGATCAACAAATGGAAAAAAGCCGAGTTAGAAGCTATGTAAAGAGATATTTCTAAGCAACGAAAAATGTTACTCAAGCTTATGGAACAACTACCCAAAAATGATCGGGAGTTACAAATATGAGTAGGAGGTTTTACAGATATGTGATTAGTTTGTTTTGACTTTGTCGTTTTAGTTTTTATTTCGTTTGGACCTATGTTATGCGATTTAAGATTATAATATTATTATGGCATTATTGTTTTGCCTAAATTTAGATAGTAATGCATATGATAACAATTCTAAATCATCATGTAAAAGCTGATTTATTCTACCTAATAGCAATAGTAACAAAAAAAAGTTAAATATATTGAAAATAAGAATGTATTTATTAAACATAAAATACAATACCATAAAAATAAACACATATATCATTTTGTAGAAAAAGTAATTCAACCTAATTTTTGTATATTAAAATTCTTAAATTTGTTTTAAAAATGTATAAAAGTTTGCATATATGAAAAATCATATAAAGTTGCATATGTGTTAAAAAAAGGTTACATTTTGTTGTAAAAAAATGTAGCATTTATCTACTAAAATAACATTAAACTTGTATTTAAATATAGTATTTGAGTGTAGAAAATGTTGCATTACAATATATAAGAGGTTGCATTTAAAAAAATATATAAGGGCTGCATTTGCATGTAACAAAAGTTACATATTCAAAAGGTTGCATTTGCTTAACATATGCAACTCCTTTTAATATGTTGCATCATCTAGCAAAAAAGGTTGTGTCACGTCTAAAGAAACTCCACATAATGTGGTATTCAATAAAATGTTGCTTTAATGATAATACCACATTTTCAAAGCATAATACAACATTTTATCTAGGCTGTATTAGGCTCATTTTGTTGTAGTGTAGGTATTTTTTCAGCACAAAATCTTATCTTTCGAAAATCTTTTAGCTTTTTAAGGTTTACGCGTTTTGCCATGTAATAAAGTATTATAGAGGTTCTAGGTTAACACCACCGTGTAGACAAAAGAACTTGTATAATACCGCAAATGTAAAAGTATATCAGTACTCGACAATTCTATCAAACGAAATTACGATACTATGACCGTATGTCAATGAGACGTGACAACACATTTAGTTAATAGTTTCGTTATATTCGTATCATTTATGCAACCCTTTGAAAACACTAAGCCTACTGATACATGATTAATGAAACTGTTATCAACTTTAAAAACTTTTAATTTTTTAGCATCCACTAATAGTTGTCACAGCCTCCGACCCTACCCTGGGAGCGGGAGCCGTGAACCAGTCAAGTGGTACCGGTGTTTATTAAATGTGCAGCGGAAAATTTTCATGAGGGTCGTACTTAGAGATAATTTCAAAGTTTGTAAAAACACAAAACTTTTAATATTAAATAAATGGGCTAAAACTCGAATTTCATTTAAATGCTATTATAGGGATAAACCCAAAAAAATAAAACATAAATTTCTTCTTTTATTCATGTATGTAGAGCAACTTTATTTAAGCCTTCAGTGCTCCATAGCTGGCTTCTATTATCTTTCCAGCAAATTACCTGAAACGCGTTTTAAAAATATTTTATCAGCAAGAAATACTTGCGAGTTCATTCCATTTTATAAAAAGACACATTGTTATATTTTACAGTTTCAAGATGGAGATTACAATGTTTATATCTAACAAATTCTCCAAAGTTCTTGTCACTCGACGGATCTGTGACTATGGTCATATCACACATTGGCTAACCCATTGTCCAATTGTGAAGGTTTTCAAGCAATATATACAAAACCCCCCATAATACTAATATATACAAAACCCCCCATAATACTGGCATTAATTTGTAGAATACAAAAACTCGATCACTGTAATTATAACTGAAAACATTTAAGGTTTTGTAAAGAAATTTGATAAAAAGAAGAATGACTCACTTTTTAACTTTAGGGTATAACTACAGGCCTCCTGATATAATCTTGGGCATAACTCCTGAGCTCTTAATAAAATATATAATGCACGCGTATTAAGTATAATAACCTAATTCAACTTTATAAATACCTCACGAGACAGAACCCTAACGTAGTTTGCAAAGCATAGCCTTAATCAGGCAGCGCCTTGACATCCGTTGTTGGGTTCAAGATCGATCAGACAGAGTATCGAATCAGTGATCAAGGGTTACAACACTTAAAACGGGACAGAGCTTTGTAGGATTTAGGGATGAATTACTAAAGAAAATAGGGTATATATTTTAGCGGGGGGGGGGGGGAAGGGAAACAGAATGAGCAAATTGTGAAGGCTCAATATTGCTCCTATATATAGTAAATGTTGAAACTTGCTGTCCACGCTCAAATGATTTCTTTTGACTTTTGCGAGCCACGTACACAATAAATCCGGTAACGCTCTGCGTTTTCATGACTTTCCTAATTTAGAAACCGAGCCTTAAAAATCTATTTTTAGAAGCTTGCCTCTTTCAAAATTATAATCCATTGCATCGTCGAAAATCTTTTAATATTTATTTTTAATTCGTTATAAAATTGGTTAATTTTTCATTGTTTAATTAATTAAATTAATTAATTTTACAATTAAAAAAGTTAAATTTTTTTAATAATTTAGTTAGTCTCGTTAAATTTCAAAGTTAGTTTAGGATAATACAAGTTAACCTAGTTAGTTTTGTTGTTAAGTTAGTTTTTTTTATATATATAATAACTTAACCTAACTATATAAACAACATAACTTCTACACCTTCTTTGAGACCTCAAACCAAACCCTAATCCCCATTTCAATACTCCAGCCGACACCCTCTTTTCCCTGCCTCTCCTTCTTCATCTTGAGCTCCAAATCCACAACTCACCGGCAACAACCACACAACCCTCAGCCACACTCCCCTCTTTCTCTCGAGCTACTGGACGGCCGACCACCACCACTGTCTGGTGGCGGCGACAATGGCACACGGCGGCGGTGGTGGTAAATCGGAACTGTCACACCCCCAAAATACCACCTAGGGAGTGTCCCTGTTAGGCGTGTGACGAACTGACAATGAGCCACTAATTACATTGAACTCACAAGTTCCAAAATAAAACTCTCTATTAAATGATAAAATTCCAACATGAGTTTATACGAAAACCAATGTGTTCAGCGGAAGCGTTATCAAAACTATACGTTAAATATTCTCAAAACAATTGTATGAAAACCAATATTCCAATAAGTGAATCCAATCAACACGACCCATGACCACTCCAGCTACTTCAGACAGCAAGTTCCAAATCCATATAGCCTAACAATCTGCGAGCATGCAACAAGTGTATCAGACAACGCTGGTGAGTTCATAGTTTTACGAAAACGTTGTTTACCAAGTATGTAGTTAATCCATTGAAGTTAATTCCAGAAGTAATGATGAAAACAATGTTGATAATACCCCAATACAAGACGGCTTCTGATTATTTTGCCCTTTCTCCAATGCTCCTATCAAAGCATTGGTCATGACTAGGTCATTAGTTCAACACCCGTTCTCCCAGATACGGGGTGAGGTTGCCAAACCTAAGTAGCGCTACTAACTAATACCATGTTACCTTCCAGGTAACCAAACAACACGGAGGGACTTTAAGGGTGATAGGAAGAGTATATTATCCAACATTCCCGTTTTTACCCAAAAGACTCATCCCTCCCAGGAATACCCACTGACTGTCCCAACCACCGGGACGCATGCTCAAGAAAGATGAACTCACCTTTGGTTTGCTCGGTAAGATTAGTTACTTGTTTAACAGGTGATCAATCAAATCCTATTGTAGTTACCAAGGACAGTCAGTATCATGAATTCATAATTCGGATATCTAGTCACATGCATGCTCAAGCAGTAAACATCTAACATATAGCGTCACACATGTATAACAAGTACCATAGTTATGGTACACTTACAATATAAATTCGCACAGTACACCATACACATTTAGATCACAAGTGATTTCGTATCACGCGCATTGCCGACTAACGACACTTGACATTCTACTTCACTAACCCATGTAATATACGGTTTACTCGGTTTCAGGCCCGACAATTGTGGCGACCCGTGGTGTGGCCCACTTGGTCTCCGCCCAAACACAAGGCACACCATCACCGTGACCTAGTGAGGATGGCCTGTGGGTCGAGTAAGGGACCCGACTTAACCAATCCTTGCGGCCCACTAATTGTGCTTGTAAGGTCCAGCTCAGTTTTATTATCCCACCCTTAAAATCCTCTCGGCCCATACCTCCAGGTGGGTAACCGGCCGACCCCGAGACCCAGCCGAACTGGCCCTGTTGTCAGGTTATATGCTTTCACAAAATGGTCATCTCATGTGCAATGTGTGTGTACATGTGCATGCCTAGCTCTAGTGTGTAATCTATTAAACAATTAAGTCATACAATTCATCACCCAATGCACTATGATATTCCCACAGACAACAATATTAAATGTCCACCTGATTTAGCTTGAATACACATAGCCATCATGTCATGTTTTTACTCAAATTGTTGAGTTTTGTGCAACCATGGAATTTTAATACTATTGGACCTTTAAGCCACCTAATCATCATTGTATTGGACCCTTAGAAGCACTTATCCATCATACTATTGGACCTTCAAAACCATTTACATATATGTGATAAATCATGTTTTGACTCTATGCACACACATACACATCAAAGCTGACCTTATAACCATGATCCACACTCTCACACACCTCACAACATAACCAATCATAGACGACTGCAAGGAATCATTATGACATGTCTAGAAAACATAATCATCGATCACATTAAAGAACTATCTAGATGGCTAGCATCCTGCGAACTTGAATGACTACACTTATCAAATTAAAACATTCAATCAATACTCTGAACGAACCACATTAGACATTCACACATATACACAACATAACATCAAGTACCAATAAAATCATGCATGCTAAGAGAACTTGATTTGTAACAAGGTGAGATTACACTAACCGAGTAACCAGACTAGATGATTAACACACAAGGAAAAAGAGCAAGCTGCAACCAAACTGATTCCCTTATTGATGCCGTGGACCTCAAGGGGTGATTAGGGTTTGTATGCGATTTGTTCCCTAAAGTGCGTAACATATCAACATCCTAATGTATATGCACAAACACACGGGCTAAGGGGATTAGCTTTGGGCCAGATTTAATGTATTGGCCGAGATGAGAGGCCCATTCCACTAAGAAGTGCATATAAACTAATTTCATAGCTAACCGGCCCACTCCCAACCTAGTTTGGGCTTTACATAGCCCAACCATTATCATGGCATCACTAAGAGGGTGTGTTCTCGGGTTGGGCTCCGGGTGTGTGTGTGGGCCGAAATGGTTTAGTGACATTGTGGCCCAAGCTAACTACTAGTTCCACAGAGTTAATCCAATCCACACACTCATTTAATCAGTTCATTAAAGTCGCGAGTGTTTGAAAAGTTTGATAAACAGAATGTTTAACGAATTGGCATAGCAAGAACGTTTAACACATTGGAAGGGATAAGAAATTTAGATCACACGATTAAACGTTACTAACCGTGAAAGTTCGGGTTGTCACATCATTCCCAACTTGAAAGAAATTTCGTCCCGAAATTTGACAAGTAAGAACTGAGGAGTGAAGTGAGGAAATTAGGATTATTGCGGATTTTGCTCGGGTGTCACATCCTCCCCATGTTACAGAAATTTCGTCCTCGAAATTTAGGCTATATTATACTCTAGGCTCCAATTATGAGTTTGTCGATAATTCACTAAACACGTAGTTAAATACGGTTTCACGAAAGTTCACTAAATAATATATAAGTCATATAGCATATAAAGTCAGATAACATATAAATTCACATAAGTTATATTTCTTTATTTGTTCAGGAATAGTGTTCTAATTGTTCATCAACGTTCGAGTACAACCCATGTGTAATCCCGTATTTCCCCGAATTACCGTTATGTGAGTGTTATGCATGAATGAGTGTTTGAGGTAATAGAGTTTGTGTTAATTGTGTTAAACTAAAAATGTCTTGCTCTTAAGTAGAAACACAAGTTGGGTTAATAGGAGCTTGATAATGAAGAATGTTGTGACAAGTTATGCTAAGCTCAAGAGATGCTCACAAAAGTTGAAATACGAGTGTGTCATACATCTGTATGGCATTGCCTGATGCATTTAACATGTGCGACCGGGGGGGGGGGGGGTTGTTGCACTAAATATAACTTGGGTGAGCTATACGCCTTCGAATTTGGGGACTTGCAAAAAGGCAGTGTTTAGTTATCATGGATGTTGTATATTAAGTAGCCAACACTTCACGAAGCAAGTGTATCTAATGTATATCTAGAGCTTACCAGAATTGAGGCGAATGTTGTACATCATAAACGAAGGGTCGACGAAATAAACCGAACTGGAAATGTCTTAAGGTAGTTTGTTACAGGCTAAAATGCTCAACCCTCAAATCACGTGTGTCGGGTGCACCACCATGGGTTTTTTTTTTTTTTTTTTTTTTTGAAGCAAAATATGTGAATGTGATAAAGTGAGTGTAAGAGATATATGTTTATATATGGTATCGCTACCGGCGATCAGAACTGGTGCAGTCACCCCTATCGAAGATCAAAGGTGATGCCATCGTATGTAAGAATTCGAGAAAGAAAATATAATTTCTTGGAACAGGTGATTCAAGCAATTCAATCAATCGATTGAATGAAAACTCAAGTTAGGCATTAATCCCTATTTCGGACTGATATCATCTTGACTCGTTCGTTCAGAGGGAAAAGAGATTTTCAGTTGATATTGTTCGTGATATTTTGGTCGCAGTTGGTTGTAGTAGATGACCAGCCTTCGGTCAAAGAGAGATAAGCATGGAACAAAGAGGTCGATGAAGCTATACATGAGTATGGTGCTTTCACACAAGAGGGAATTTTGACCTTGGCATACCTTACGTAAGTAATAATTTTATTTTTATGTTCTTGCACTTGATGATCTTAAGTATGACTCATTTCTCGAGTGACGTTCGTAGAGAGTGATTTAGCCAAGCGAGGATTAGCGTATAACAGGGCTATGCAAGAACTATGGTATTCATTTTAGCACAACAAGATAAGACGCGAAGAATATACCAAAACGCGGTTATCATCAATCTGTTCCATCTAATTGTTTTAGAATCATGAGTAAAGTAGCAAATCCGATGATGAGGATGTAGCTGGTCGCAAACAAGAAGTATAAATGGAAATAAAGTGATGTACCAGTCGATGGAAGCGTTACTTTGAGGGTGTTGGCGCAAGAAGAATTATCTATGAAGGTGATAGTTGGCTAAGTCTGTAGCATCTCGGTTAAATCAGAGCGTTCTCTACAGTCGTCGAGCTGCTCGTATGCGAAAAAGAATAGATTCACTAAGATCCATGTAAGTAATTGAGTATGCAATTAGTCGAACAGGTATGCAACCAAGTTTGAAGGTTTGAACTAAGACGGGTGTACCGGGGACATCACATATGTCGCCAAGAGGTTTCATTACAAAGGCGTGCAAAGGCGGTCAAAATGGTATGGTGATGATAACAATACATCACCATTTTCAGAGTTCAATATTGAAATGATGGAACTGTTCTTATGGAAATCCGTTTGCAGAGTTAGATATGCTAGGATGAAAACCAGGTTAGACTAACGATAAGTCACAAGGCAGTATAATGGGGTCAAAGGGGAATTTTATAGTTAAGTGCAAGGGGTAAAGTATTAGTGTACGAGGGATTCTTCATACTACGTTGATATGCTGATGTCGAAGAGCTTACACTAAGAGTCTTGTAGGGTTTAGATCGAGATAACAGGTTCTGATGAGAATCTTAGTTTCACTAAGTTTCTTACATGAGTAAAAAGAAAATAATGAGGGATCCCCGTGATGATAGCTCATTGTGTTCGAGAACATCTTTGGTCTAATAGTTGCGCCTATCAACTACCGCATGGGTTTAACTGTTCCAGTTAGTCGTTGAGTGGTTTATGAGAACTTCTACTAGCGCTACGGAAGTTATAAACAAAAAAAAAAATATCACAGGTTACACAAAGATTCACATGCATCCACAAGAATGGTGGAAAGAATAGGGATCAAGATTGAATAGAAGTCAATCATCGTCATAACCCCAACAGATTGTTGAATCCCCAGTTATGTCGATTAATGAGTCAGAATCCATTTCACACTTGCTAAGCCTCACTGGGACTCACATGCACCCCACATTATTATTATGTGTGCACCCATAATGATAATGTAATTTGCATGTTTATCTCAGTTCCTCTTAGCTTGTGTCAAAAGGTTCCTTAGATTCGAGTAGCAAAACGAACGTTGTCAAGATAGTAAAGATCACAAAAGTCTAGAGGTTATGCCATACTAACAATGCATCATAAGGTAGACAAATAATTACATGTAATCAATCATACTATAGTGCTGAGTGTGTAGCCATATGCAATGTCATAAGTAGGTGTACGCTAGGCACGTAATGCATAAAGTAAAAGAAAAACGAACCTTGCAATCTGAAGCTGAGTGTCATGGTCGATTTCAGAACTGTTCGGTTATAGTCTGGTTTTATCAAAACGTTTTAAAACCAAGTTCACTATAACCAGTGGCTCTGATACCAAACTGTCACACCCCCAAAATACCACCTAGGGAGTGTCCCTGTTAGGCGTGTGACGAACTGACAATGAGCCACTAATTACATTGAACTCACAAGTTCCAAAATAAAACTCTCTATTAAATGATAAAATTCCAACATGAGTTTATACGAAAACCAATGTGTTCAGCGGAAGCGTTATCAAAACTATACGTTAAATATTCTCAAAACAATTGTATGAAAACCAATATTCCAATAAGTGAATCCAATCAACACGACCCATGACCACTCCAGCTACTTCAGACAGCAAGTTCCAAATCCATATAGCCTAACAATCTGCGAGCATGCAACAAGTGTATCAGACAACGCTGGTGAGTTCATAGTTTTACGAAAACGTTGTTTACCAAGTATGTAGTTAATCCATTGAAGTTAATTCCAGAAGTAATGATGAAAACAATGTTGATAATACCCCAATACAAGACGGCTTCTGATTATTTTGCCCTTTCTCCAATGCTCCTATCAAAGCATTGGTCATGACTAGGTCATTAGTTCAACACCCGTTCTCCCAGATACGGGGTGAGGTTGCCAAACCTAAGTAGCGCTACTAACTAATACCATGTTACCTTCCAGGTAACCAAACAACACGGAGGGACTTTAAGGGTGATAGGAAGAGTATATTATCCAACATTCCCGTTTTTACCCAAAAGACTCATCCCTCCCAGGAATACCCACTGACTGTCCCAACCACCGGGACGCATGCTCAAGAAAGATGAACTCACCTTTGGTTTGCTCGGTAAGATTAGTTACTTGTTTAACAGGTGATCAATCAAATCCTATTGTAGTTACCAAGGACAGTCAGTATCATTAATTCATAATTCGGATATCTAGTCACATGCATGCTCAAGCAGTAAACATCTAACATATAGCGTCACACATGTATAACAAGTACCATAGTTATGGTACACTTACAATATAAATTCGCACAGTACACCATACACATTTAGATCACAAGTGATTTCGTATCACGCGCATTGCCGACTAACAACACTTGACATTCTACTTCACTAACCCATGTAATATACGGTTTACTCGGTTTCAGGCCCGACAATTGTGGCGACCCGTGGTGTGGCCCACTTGGTCTCCGCCCAAACACAAGGCACACCATCACCGTGACCTAGTGAGGATGGCCTGTGGGTCGAGTAAGGGACCCGACTTAACCAATCCTTGCGGCCCACTAATTGTGCTTGTAAGGTCCAGCTCAGTTTTATTATCCCACCCTTAAAATCCTCTCGGCCCATACCTCCAGGTGGGTAACCGGCCGACCCCGAGACCCAGCCGAACTGGCCCTGTTGTCAGGTTATATGCTTTCACAAAATGGTCATCTCATGTGCAATGTGTGTGTACATGTGCATGCCTAGCTCTAGTGTGTAATCTATTAAACAATTAAGTCATACAATTCATCACCCAATGCACTATGATATTCCCACAGACAACAATATTAAATGTCCACCTGATTTAGCTTGAATACACATAGCCATCATGTCATGTTTTTACTCAAATTGTTGAGTTTTGTGCAACCATGGAATTTTAATACTATTGGACCTTTAAGCCACCTAATCATCATTGTATTGGACCCTTAGAAGCACTTATCCATCATACTATTGGACCTTCAAAACCATTTACATATATGTGATAAATCATGTTTTGACTCTATGCACACACATACACATCAAAGCTGACCTTATAACCATGATCCACACTCTCACACACCTCACAACATAACCAATCATAGACGACTGCAAGGAATCATTATGACATGTCTAGAAAACATAATCATCGATCACATTAAAGAACTATCTAGATGGCTAGCATCCTGCGAACTTGAATGACTACACTTATCAAATTAAAACATTCAATCAATACTCTGAACGAACCACATTAGACATTCACACATATACACAACATAACATCAAGTACCAATAAAATCATGCATGCTAAGAGAACTTGATTTGTAACAAGGTGAGATTACACTAACCGAGTAACCAGACTAGATGATTAACACACAAGGAAAAAGAGCAAGCTGCAACCAAACTGATTCCCTTATTGATGCCGTGGACCTCAAGGGGTGATTAGGGTTTGTATGCGATTTGTTCCCTAAAGTGCGTAACATATCAACATCCTAATGTATATGCACAAACACACGGGCTAAGGGGATTAGCTTTGGGCCAGATTTAATGTATTGGCCGAGATGAGAGGCCCATTCCACTAAGAAGTGCATATAAACTAATTTCATAGCTAACCGGCCCACTCCCAACCTAGTTTGGGCTTTACATAGCCCAACCATTATCATGGCATCACTAAGAGGGTGTGTTCTCGGGTTGGGCTCCGGGTGTGTGTGTGGGCCGAAATGGTTTAGTGACATTGTGGCCCAAGCTAACTACTAGTTCCACAGAGTTAATCCAATCCACACACTCATTTAATCAGTTCATTAAAGTCGCGAGTGTTTGAAAAGTTTGATAAACAGAATGTTTAACGAATTGGCATAGCAAGAACGTTTAACACATTGGAAGGGATAAGAAATTTAGATCACACGATTAAACGTTACTAACCGTGAAAGTTCGGGTTGTCACAGGAACGAAGGTGCGGCGGCTCGATTCAAATTTAAACACGTGGTTCATGTTCGAGTTAGGTATGTGGTTCTAGTTTCGGGTCATGAATTGGGGTTTGAATATGATTTGATTTCTGGTTCGAGTATTTCAAGTGGGTTCGGGTCGGCTCGGGTGCTCGTCTCGGGTCAACAGTGGGTTCTGGCCAGTTGGAGATGCGGATCAGATTTTGTGTTTCGGTTCATTGTAGTTTCAGTTTTGGTTCGAGTTTCGGTTCATTTCGACTCACGCGGCGGTTCTTTCTACGTGTTCGAAGACGTCGCCAGGAACAACCGGAACCCATAGCTTCGCCGGAGCCGAACGGAGATCACCACAGGAACCTTTTCGACTCGTTTCGGTAGAATTTCTTGTCTTTACTTTGTTTTTCGTTAAACACCGGTTGATACGTTTTCTATACGATGTTCAGTCGATAAACCTTGATGTCTGCGTTTTTTTTATTTATTAGGAGGAAGAAGATGAGTTAATTGATTGTAATTAAAACAAATCTTATTTACATATATTACAAACTAGATTATTAGACCCGTGTACTACACGGGTTTAGGGATATAACTTTATAAATTATTTAAATTTATATTCTCTTCAAAAATTTACATAAGTGAATTTTTTACCATAGATAACGCAATAATTGGTCATGTGTAAAAACCGATTCTTTGACAAACACACCAACTTTACTTAGAAATTGTTCTATACTTTTATTTATCGTCATGACAAAACATAAAGCGAGAGAAAACTTTCTTCTTTTCAATTTAAATGGGATCCTTCTATTTCGCGATATTAAACGAAATCTAGGGATAAACGTTCAAGTGCAAGTATTAGTTCCGGATAATATGAGTGTCCTTCTATTTCAATAACCTGGTCACCCAGTGATAGAACCTGTAGTCGAGTTCCATTACGTAAACCATTCTTTCGATCAATATTTCTTGATAACGTCACTGGAACACTGAACTTTGGTAGTTATCAATGGTTTGGGAAGCCTAAAAATATAACTCCATTTAGGACATCCGGTGAGTATAGACATACTTCAAAATTATTATGAATATATTCTATCCTTAAACCCGTTTATTACACGAGTCTAATAACATTAATAGTGTTTTCAAAGTACGGAAGTAAACCGGTTTTCAAATATCGGATTAACCCATTCTTTACCATTTTTTTATTATAATATAAAATTATAATTTATTTAATAGATGTTTTAAACATATAGTAAAAGAATATTTTAAAGAATAAGAAAATATTATCACATTGACATTATTTGAAATTGTTTATTATAAGTAGAGTTACTAATAATTTAACTATATATTTTAGATAAGTCAAAAGTAAATAACCATTATCTAAGTATTTGTTAGTATTAAGTTGTTAAGGATTTTTTATTGGTTTGTATTAATTAATTAATTAATAATAATAGGAGTAGTAAATTTAATGAAAGAATGCAATGTGGCATTAAGTTGCTCTTGTTTTAGTATAAGAATGCCATGTGGCATTAATCATATTTTTTTATTAGTATCAGACTATAAAGTCAAATTTTTTTTCATAAAACAATAATAGATGATTCTGATTATGATAAATAAAACAAAACAAAAGCAAAGCATATTTGTGGTTATGATGGTAAATTGACATAACTATGCACCAACATTCTACTGTTAAATGCCATGTTAGGCTCAACTCGGTGAGTGCAAAACGAAGAAATGAGATAATATATATGTATGTACTGAATGAAAAAGAATACATGCATCTCAATTTGTTTTTGAAAGAAGAAGAAGAACACTATCTTTCTAAAAGGAAAAATCCAATAAAAGCATCATAAACGACAACATAAAGTTTTGTCCTTATCATGTATTTTGCTACACTTATATTATTATTTTTATTTTTTTTAAATCAGTATATATATGAATTATGTCAAGCACTATAGAGGGATTAAAAACCAGAATATAACCGGGTTAGACAGTTGGCCGGGCTATGTGCACGTGAACGTATGGCCTCAAGTCGATCCGCGCTAAGGCCAAGTCTGGTCGATTTTTTTTTCATCTTTGATTAAATTTTTGGGATGGTTTAATGCTTACTTCTTTTTCTAATATCCTGAGAAGTTAGAGCCGATACAATTGTTTTCAATTAATAAACTACTAAGTTTTGAAAGTTAAAAATCCCTTTTATTTCTTTTATAACTTTTTTTTAACATTTTCATTTATTTTTAACCATGAAATCTAATATCAACATAAATAAATTATTATAATTCCTTTATTTACTTTAAAAGGGTTAATAATAAAATATATTAAAATATCTAATTAAGCTACCCACAAACCATAAAATATTAGGAATATTATTTAATGAGGTCGTATGTGGTATTTTAACATCTAGGTTAAACTCTCTCGTTCGTTCTCTTGAATTGTTCCGATCTTTACTCGTGCGTTATTTCACTAGGAGTCGCAATCGCAACCACTCATAAACTCGAGACTTCAGTGTTCCTTCCTCCTAATCTCTTACGCTCGTCAACACTTGGATAATCGGAAGACTTAGCAATTATGTGAGTATACTCGCAACCCCCTTTTTATGTTTACCACTTTTTGGGGTGTAACATGTTACATTATTAAAACCACACTTAAACTTATTCTTTATGCAATGCACAAAAACAATCCTTATACATGAATACTATGTTGTGATACTTGATGCTTACGTGGACCATACTTATGTGATATGTTTTAGTCATTAGCTTTCACGAGCCTCCATTTGACATGTATAACGCTATAGGAGTAACGCATCGCCCCCCTTAAACTTGGGTCATGTTGAATTAATTAAACTTTCTTACGTAAACAGAGGTTGGCTAGAAATATTGCATGCCACGTTAGGTTGATCTCGTATAAACTAAGTTGCCATGTGGATTCGTTTTAAACTTTTATACTTATACTTATGCTTAAACTTGTATACTCGCCTTTGCTTTTGCATTGAATTGTATTTTAAACATGTTGCAGGTTGAGGTTTGATGATGCTATGAAAACGGACTAGCAAAGATGCCTAGATACTCACTTAGACGTCTTAGGTCAAATACGTTGTATAAATTTCATATTTGTTGTTGTATTGTTCTCTTGTATTTTTAATGTATTGTAACATTTATTCATGAATGAAATCAATTTATCTTTAATTCTATTGTCACAATTAGCGTTACGAGTGATGAGCAATCTTTCTTCGTCTCACTCCGATGTTTCCGCCATCGGTTGGGGTGTGACAAATCCAAATTCTAAATTGTTAAGTTATGTTATTATTTTATTATTTTATTTTTTATAATTAATTCAACTGCTTCACTCATTTATTGCTTATAACTTCTAAAATATGACGTTTTATAAAACAATGAATATCTTATTAGAATGAGAATATTTTTATCTACATTTTGACCTAAGTTTCATTAAAAATAGAGTAAGGTTAATTATAATGTATTTTTATTATTATAATTATTAAACAGTTCCTATGTTCGTCTAAATACTTCATATTTCTAACAGTCAACTTACCAGTAATCTACCCGTTTAATAATATAAGTTTCTATATACTTTATTTTAAATTTTGTAACATCCCAAATTCTTACAACCCAATTTTATTTTGTGAGAAATTACTGAATCTAGTTTGCGAGCACGAGACAAAGCATGGTTTTAATCACAACGAATTTATTTTGGTGAAACTTGAGAGGGGCACTATG
Organism: Helianthus annuus; assembly: GCF_002127325.2. Classification (NCBI taxonomy): domain Eukaryota; kingdom Viridiplantae; phylum Streptophyta; class Magnoliopsida; order Asterales; family Asteraceae; genus Helianthus; species Helianthus annuus. The sequence continues at coordinate 29,758,420 of NC_035434.2, read as the reverse complement.
TAATTTATAAAACTGTAACATATTACTTTATGGACATGTTGATTTATGGAAGAAATTCTCAATTTATATAACCATTCTCCTTTCATCACGTAAAAATCTAGAGGATCTTTATCATCATTTTTGCGAAACCCTAGTATGCCGCAACCACCATCCAAAAAAATGCAACCTTCATCTCGTTTAACATGATCAAGCACGAACCTTGATTCCTGCGCGACTTCCGATTCATCTCAAGAGGCGGGTATTGTTCCGGTAGCGGTAGTGGAAACAAGATCGATCTGGTTAGTTCGTATGCTTTGATCTCGTTTAGCTTAAGTTGTTGTATAAGAGTTCTTGGGGTCGGGTTGTCGGCTGAAAACAGAACCATGTTGAGACGCGTCAGATTACGATTCCGGGGTTTTGACGGCCGTCATCTAAGTGCTATGGAACTTGGTTGGTGTTGTTCTCAAACTACAAACCGAGTACATAATCTTTAAAAAAATAAACTCTAAGTCTTTTCCAGTTTTTGGGATCTGGAAGAACCAAACTGTTTGTCGGAACCGCGACCGGTACATGGTAGGGTCACGGCTTGGGTAGTTAAAAGAAATCTGATTAGGTTTACAGGTTGATGGCTATCCTTAGTTAATCACGAACTTGAAGCCTTGTTACGTGAAGAACCAGACCGTGAATCTGATTAGACGTGTGGACCGGGCTGGGTATTGATGAGGCCGTGCACTCTTATGCTTGAATTTTGGGAAGGTCTAGGGATTTGGTGGTTCCTGTAAAACGAAATCAGAAAGCTTTGCCAGGATGGATTTGTTTTGTGCATGCGGAGCTTGACATAGGTTAGAATTAAATGAACATTTCTGATGCACGAAAAGTTGATGATGATAACAATCTAAAGGAAGTTATGCATGATGATGATGACGTTTATGTGGGGAGGCTTGTATCGTGTAATGTGTAGAGACAATCAGAATGATGGGTTTGCTTTGATAGAGTATTTTATTATCTTTTGAGAAGAGGGTAACTCATGAAAACCCACCTTAAAGTTACGTCTTCGTTGTTTGGGAAGTGATATGTGAATGGCATCACATGACAATTAAGTTTCTTATGATAAACTTACGAGTATGGATGTTAGTGGGTGATTATGATTCCATGAGCTACATGCCATTTGCACGTGAATGTTAAGGTTTTAAATGGAGTTTGATGATGATGTCCATGCATGGTATTATATTAAAACCCTAATACTCATATCACTTTACTAATGGGAATTGTTTAATAGGTTGTATATGAAGGTTTAAGGTTTTAGTAACGTTTTGCTTTTTCATCAGGACCTTGATTGCTTGCGTTACGCTTAGATCATCTAGTGTTCTTTTAAGAAGTGAACATTATGCGAAGATGAGTTCTTGAGCCCACTCTTTTAAATGTTTTTAAATATTTTGGGCTAATGTGCATACTAAACTCGTATGATTATTTTTTTGAAGGAAGTTGTGAAGCTTGTTACATACCTATGAAATTCATGTTTACTTGTACGGTTTTTAAGAATGAAAAATAAATTGTTTTATATATTTTTATATACCTATTTGTGTGAATGCAAGCATTAATTATACCTATATATACGTATATTTATGTGTATATATATATACGTATATATATATTTATGAACTCGAGTCTATGAAGGGAAGATATATATGTATACAGTGTAGAGGTACCAAAGACATATGATGATTTAAGCATATCTATATATCTATATCTATATATATACATAAATGTACGCACACATAAACGTACGTATTTATGTGTGAGCTGATGATGCCCTCTTTAAACTTTTTCAATGTTTAGGGCCAACACGTATGTTAAATGTATTACTTGGATGAAGACCTTTTTTTATGAAGTTGTATAGTTTATTTGTACTTACATACCAATACTATACATGAGGATTATTTGCTTGCCCTTTTATGTGCTTGCGTGTGATGTGTTGGGTCATGCCACAACCAGGTCGAACAGAGGAAGACCCCTAACAGTTTATCTGTCCTTGGGGCAAGAGGAAGTCCCCTAGCAGTTTATCTGCCCTTGGGGCAAGAGGAGAAGAAAAATTCCTTTATCCCTTACTTTGTGTTTCGGATTTAAGGTGAGGAGATCTGTGTTGTGTGCTTGATTCATTTAAAAGATGAACTTTAAATTTTGAGGATAAAATAAATATATTTATTTATTTCCATGATGAAGATGTTTTACAAGTGTTTATTTGTTAAATTATAAACTTGAACTCACTCAGCGTAGCTGACTTTTTCATGCACATTAGTTTGATTTCAGGTTAGACATATGGGCGCGAGACCACTTGGATGTTGCACGGAGCTACCCGACATTGACATTGGCATTTCTAGTTCAAGCTGTCGCTTTAATAATTTTTAACATTAAAATTTTGTATTTTTAGTTTGGATGTTTTCCATGTTTTGGTAATTTGACTTGAACGTTTTCCGCTGCGTAGTTTTTTTTTTTTTTCAAATTAACAAAATAATAATAATTAAAATTTTCAAGTGTTTGAATTATTTATGCAATGATGTCCCAACTGTGAGACACCTGGATTTTGGGGTCTTACAAGTTTTATAAATAAAAATTTTGGAAATGTTACATCCTCCCCATCATATTTTAAATCTCGTCCTCGAGATTCATTAAAATATGGAGGAATACTTTTAGTTTGTCACTGATGCTAGTTCTTAAGTATATTCTGGTCCTTGCTTTGAATTCTACTTTAGTTTGACAAGAACTAGTCTCTATGTTTTGAGATCCTTATTTTTGACTTGTATGGTCTTTCAATTCTTCATTTACCTTTAGATCTTGAAGATGTACAACTAAAGATTTATCAGCTAGGTATATCCTTAAATTATATACATGAAATATATCATGTATCCCTGTCATTTCTTCTGGTAACTTTAGCTGATAAGCTACTGATCAAATTTATTTATTGATTTCTAAGGGTTTAACTAATTTTAGACTTAACTTTTCTTTCTTGCCGCATCAGAGTATTCCTTTACCACTATTCCTTTACCACTGGTAATCTTAGTAGGGTTATAGACATCAGTCTTTGTAAGTACATCTAGTCGTGGTTACTCTTATCTTCTCAAGAGCTCTTAATGAAGGTAAAATTACTCTCATTAGCGTATGTTTTTAGATGTTTTGTGTCTTAGCACAACATTTAGTTACAAGTTTCCTAATGCATCAATAATCTAAGGTAACGCAAGGGGGATTCTTATACTTTCGATGGCTTCCCAACTTAAAGGGTTCCCGTCATTCATCTTGTCGCACGAATTACGAGACGGTTGATCAAACGAAATAGTGTTTGATATCGGAATTGTAGACGTATATGAGAGATTCCTGATAAATAAATCTTAAATTATCATTGACACACTTGTTCGTAATTTATCGCTAATTGTCAATCATTATGGTCTTTGGATTTCCTTATAGATATACATATCTATATAATCATATATCTCACATACTTGTAATATACACACCATTCATAAAGTCAATGTATTTAACATATTCATATTTTCAAAAACAGGTCAGACATCAGATTATGGTACTATTTAGGGAATTCCATTAACATACCATACACCTCATCTTACCCGGTCTCGCCGGAGAGGTACCCCCATCTTACCCGGACAAGTTGGAGAGTCTACCACACCATACCCACACCATACCCAGTCTTGCCGGAGATGTAATTATCATTGTATTTCCCATAAATAGATTTTCTCAAATCATGACCTAAAAAGTTCATCATTTATTATGGCTTGCATCAAGAAATAAGGAAATTAGTATTATTATGATGGATCATATTCTAGAATTGAGTAGTACTAATAAACAAGAAATAACAGTGCCCAAGTGTTATTGCTTATTTATCATACTTGCACTATTCTTGTCATCATCCTCACGTCATACTAATAACCATCACACTTTATCTACGCAAGTAATTAGCTTATCTCAAAGCTTTATACTAAGGCGTTTTTCTTAGGTTCAAGTCTAAATACTATCCTGGGTGTTACCAGTAAATATCAATATCCTAACTCTTTTTGTTTAAGCATAGATATTATTATGGTTGTGGCTTTCTTTTGTTTGGAAAAAAATGGAGTTTTGACAAAAATATCATTGTCTCCATTTACTCTATGGCTAGGTTCAATATCATAAGTATGCTTATAGCTAACTTATTCACGCTTATATAACATCAGATTTCGTTGCAAGGAATGTTTTATTGAGACATGTGACATTTTCAAAACATAATACGTTTCATGATTTATTTTTATAATGACTTCATGTTTTCATATGAATCACCATCGATATTTTCTCTTATATTTATCTACAAAAGATATTTGATTATTATATTGTATATACCATCAAGAAATTCTATTATGTATATGTATATATGTGTATGTTTATTATTTACAAATATAAAATTTCAAATCTCTAGTTAATATTAAAACTTACATAATATATATGTATACACACACACACACACATATATATATATATAATACTAAATTATTTTATAATATCTTTAATTTATAAAGAAATACAACTACATATCCGACGGTACCAATCATCAAGCTTATTCCCATAACTTTATTTATCCTTTTTATAATAATAAAAATAGTAATAGTATATTGAAATAAACTTCTGTTAAATTTATTGAATATAATATTTTAGATGGATAAATAAAAATTTAAAGAAACAAATTAATCAAAATATAAACTTTTTGAACTTATGGGAACAATTTCATTTTTAACTAGTGGCTTGAACCATATTGGTTTAAAATATTAAAACTTAACTCTTAATTGTTGGTGCATAAATGTCTGTTAAGTTTGTCTTGTATCGAGTCATGTGTCTAGATAGGATTAATCACTGTTCAGCAGGTCGGAAATCAGGTTTTGAGGGTTTAAGGGTAATTTTGCACGAAATTACACAAGAGTAATTTCGTACGAAATTCGTAAAGGTAATTCCACACGAAATTAGGTAATTTCGTTTGGAATGTAATTCCGCATGAAGGTAATTTCGCTTGGGGTAATTCCGTGCGAAATTATGAGCCCTATATGTACCCAACCTGCTGTGTCATTTGTAAGATTCCGATTTCAGAGCCGAGGTGCTGGCGATTTGTCAAACGATCTGTAAAAGCTTTGAAATCAATAAAAGGAAGATAATTAAGGAGAATCTAGCTGTATTTACGTAATATCATTGATTCCGCCTTTGATATTGACGTTAAACTCTTCTGATTGACTCGTTCAGGTCACACGTCGATCCAACAAGTGGTATCAGAGCTCAGGAAGAACAGTATATACCAATTCAGCTTGTTTTCATCACTTCTACTCCTTCTTTTCTAAATTGAACAAGATTTAACGGATAAAATGGATTGAATTTCACAAATATCACGTAAAACACCATTTTAATGAATCCTTGAAAGAATTGGACCAAAATTCGACCAAAAACCGGATCAATTTGAAAAATTGGAGACCGAAATGCTGATGTCATCATAATTTCGCTCGAAATTGTCACTATAATTTCGCACGAAATTACATTTTGTGCATAATTTCGCTTGAAAGTGTTGATAATTTCACACGAAATCTAATTTCGTTTGAGGATTTCATGCGGAATTCCTAATTTCGCACCAAGTTAGTTTATTTTCATTTGAAACTGAACTAATTCCGCACGAAATTAGATTCCGTTTGATAATTTCGCTCGAAAACGCTATTTCGCGTGAAATACCTAATTTCGTTTGAGTGGGTATTTCGTGTGAACAAGTAATTTCGTTTGAAAGGCTTGAAATCTGATTTCGTTTGTAGGCTGTTATTCCGTTTGAGTTCATAATTTCACGTGAATTAATTTCGTGTGAAACTGTTTTGTTAAAAATCAAAAATTTTCTAAGTGATTGTTGATTGTTTCAGATACGTGAAGATGGATGAGTTTATGAATCCGTTCAGTGATATGTTTGCTTTCACGGGAAACACCGGAGATGATACATCAAACAACACAAATGAAAACGTTTCAAATCCGAGTACGAAGAAAATTCTGTCTGATGCTTTGAGTGTGGAGAGTGCTTATGGGACGTACAACAAACAAATTCTGTCTGATGCTTTGAGTGTGGAGAGTGCTTATGGGACGTACAACAAACCTCCCAAACTGATGGCGATTGAAGAATACAATAGATGGGCTAAAAGGTTTGAAGAGTGGCTAAAAGCGTTTGCTTACCCAAGCTCGAAGAGTTTGAAGAATGGTTACAATATCGGAAGATCGGATTATGAAAATTTAGAAGGCACTGATAATGTAGAGAGTTTTGTTGCTGAACAAAAGTACATTGCATTGCTTCATCAGTCTGTGAGAGACGACATAATATCGTTGATTGAATACACAAATGCGAAAGATCTATGGGAGAAATTGAGAGTGAAATGTGTGGGTAGTGCTGAGATAGTCAAAATCAAAAAGAAGTTGTTAAGAAAAGAGTTTGATTTGTTTGGATGCTTGAAAAATGAATATGTTTCTAAGATGATTGAAAGATTTGGGCACTTGAAGTTGGAACTGGCAAGACATGGAATCGTTTATTCTCAAGAAGAGTTAGTTGACAAACTGTTTGATTCGCTGCCAGATGAGAAAGACTGGCAATACTTTGCTTTGATGTTGAAAAACACAATCAAGTCAGAGGATCTGACGGTTGATCTGTTAATAGAAAGACTGGAGAGTCATGAGCTGGAGATCAAGAAATCAAACAAAGTCAATCATTCCTCCTATCAGCAGAATGTTGAGCTGTATTATCGAGGAAGTATGATCCCGAAGAATGTGTCTCCTAAGACAGCTTTCTCAACAGAAGGTTCTAACACGTCAAATCAAGAAAGTTCAAACAGTGGTTTTCATAGTGGTACATCATCAACAAATCCAAGCCAACCAGCTTCGAAGAATCTGTTTCAATGTAATATTGCTGTGGATTTGAAGAATGCTCAAAATTTCAGTGAAGAATCCGCAAAGCAGCAAATGGTGTTCTTAGCTTCTGTTCTAGAATCATAGGAGAGCCTTGTGGCAGGCAAGATTGGAAACACTAACCTCACTAAGGAGGACTATGATCAAATCGACCCAGAAGAAATGGAGTTGATAGATATCATGTGGTGTATGGCTAGTGCACTCCGGTGAGCACAAAGGTTCATGGAGATTACAGGCAGACATTCGATTGGCGGACCTTCTACAAAACTTGGTTTTGACAAATCAAAGGTCACGTGCTTCAGATGTAAACAAAAAGGACATTTCAAACGAGAATGTCGAAACGCACCCGCTGATGATACTGCAACTCCATTTCGTGAAAATTACTACAAAAGAGCAATCTATCATCAGAACAAATCAGAACCGCCCAGAATGAAGCAGCTTGAAGATACCCCCAAAGAAAAATCCAGAGCTCTTGCTGTTATTCATGATGACGAAGGTTTTGATTGGAGTGAACTGCCACCAGAAGAGGATGCAGTGGGCTATGCGTTTGTCTCAAAGCTAGTTCCTTTCAAAGACAACAGAAATGAAGAAGAAAAATATGTCAACAGAAAGATGCAAGCTCAATTCAGGATGACCAGAATCTACAATACATTCAAAGAAGCTAAAAGAGCGAAGAGATGGGATGCTGATAGAGAATGTTATCTTGATCCCAACGGAAACATTGCTGTTGATCCAGATTCAATTAGTATTGAAACTGTTATCCAAGAAATTGCTGATTACGAAGAAGGAAATCAAAGAATGTGGTGGGGAGGAGGAGAAGCTGATGAAAAAGAAAAAGAAAAAACAGAAGAAAAAGAAAAAGTGAAAGAGCCGCAGTTAAAGAAAGTTGATGACGGGATTATTGATACGACACAAGAGTTTACTGCTGAAAACTTGAAGAAGATGGCTGAAAAAGTTCTTGCTGCAAAAGAGCTAGAGGTAGTTTCTGGTTCTGGAACTGAGTCTAAAAGCAAGGTCAGTCAGAATGATGCAATCAATGAGTCAGGTAAGAAAACTAAAACTGAGAGCGACTGCAAAAATTGCATGAAAAACTGCAAGGTTTGTAGTACACTTGTTTACTTCAACGGTGAAAAGACCGGAGAACTGACAAAAAGAGTCAGAGACGTTGAAGATCGAATTTTAAACCGTGATAAAATGTTAAAAGCTTCAAATGAACGATTAAAAGATTTAACTGAGAAAATCGAAAAAGATAAAAATGACGTAGAAAGAATTAGGAAAGAAAATGAAAAACTAATTCATGAAAATTGTCAACTCACAGAAAATTTTGAGAAGCTAAAACGAATAGTTAAAGATTCTGATGAGAGAAATGGTAAGACAAGCAAAGAAAATATGCAACTATCAGGAGTTCTTAGAGTGAAAAAAGAGTTAATCAACCAACAACGGGATGAAATTGCTAAGTGGAAGCTTCAGTTTCAAGAAGCTAAAATTGAAAATGAACGCATCCAGTTGAAATTGAACAGGTACAACTCCGCAAGTTTTGTTCTTCAACATATCGTCCCTAAACCAATTGGGAAGAACAAAGCAGGCGAAGATGTATACTCTAATGGAACTGGGGTGGGGTATCATCAGGTTCCACCACCAGTCTTAAACAATTTTTCACAGAAAAAATCAGGGTAGGTTAATGATGAAGAAGAAAGTGAAGTTAAGCTTCCAGAAACGATTGATGTCACATTCACTTCATCGTCCGATGAAGATAGTGTTCAATCTGAAGTTGTGAAAAGCATGGTTGAAAATGTTTTAAAGTCTGAAAGTGACACTACCGAGGATGATGAATGTTTCTTGGACAAATACATTCCAAAATCTAAATCCAAAAACAACTTAAGTGAGGAACCTAATCTTGTGATGTACAAGATGGAGGGATCTGATAAGTTGTATTCAGATCGAGATTTTCCTTTGGAGAATGTGAATGTTGGTAAATTGAGAAATGTGTTCAAGTTGGTTGAAATCGATGTGTCTGAAATTGAAGGTTTGAAAAATTCTAAGAGACAATTGAATTTTGAAAAAGATAAATCTTACTATAAAAAACCTGTTGTACCACCGCATTTTTCTAACAACAATCAAAACAGATGGTCGGGTGGTTATCAGGGTGCTAAGAATTATCAATGAAAGAATTTTCAAAACAAAAAGTTCGCTGAGAAAAAGGTTTTTGTGAGAAGTTCGAGTTCAAGTTCACTTTCTGACGAAGAGTCTAAACTTTTTCAAAATCAAATGAAGAGTTCTTTGAGAAGAAGGCCTCACAGCCTCAGACAGAAGACACAAGTCGAGTAGTTGATACTCGTACATGCTTCAAATGCAATCAAGTTGGACACATTGCACGAAAGTGCACCAACTCAAAGCCTAAGTCTGAAGTTGTTGAGATTCAGAAAAAGAAAGTAGATGCAAAAGGTAAAGCTCCAATGGTTGTTGAGAAGAAAGTTTTGAAAAATGAAAACACCAAAATTAAAACTGAACATGTAGAAAATGTGGTAACTAAAAATGACAAGTTTTACACACGAGTTGCCTCATCTCAACAAACATGGAAGCCAAAAGTTGTTGAAAAGAAAACAAGTTCTCCAAAACCAAAGGTTTCAGAGTCGGAAAAACAATCATCTTATACTACACCGGTAAAGATGAATGTTCCTTTGGATTATTATGAGAAACTTGAAAAACAAATGTTAAATTCTGAAAAGAAGGATGTTCAAAAGAAAGATCAACCATCTGGTCAACCTCAAAAAGATGAATTTTTCTTATACAAAGAGGTTGAGGTTGGATCTGAATAGAGTTTAAAAATGAATGACAAGAATTTTCCACCATTGTTCACCAAAAGAACTGCCTCAATGTCAAGTTACCCGAGTCAAAAGAGGCTTGGGTGGCATCAAAATCTAACTAAGTGTTTTTGACATGTGCAGGAGCTTCCAAGATCCATTTCGCGTTGGATTATGGATAGTGGAGCTTCTCGGCACATGACGGGGAAGAAAACCCTGCTGTACGATATTAGAGGGTTTAATGGAGGATATGTAGGTTTTGCAGGAAATCAAGGAGGTCGAATAGTTGGTGAAGGAACTCTATCTAATGGTATTGTCACATTTGAAAGAGTGAATTACATCGCCGAGCTAGAGAATAATCTTCTAAGTATTTCTCAAATCTGTGATAGAATATATACAACGCACTTCACAGACAAAGAATGTTTGATCTTGGAACCAGGATTTGTTGTTCCCGAAGAGTGGGTTATCATGAGAGCACCTAGAGTTATTGATCTGTACGTGTTGGATATGAGCGTAGCTACTACTACCACAAGTCAGGCTCATTGCTTCATGTCAAAAGCAACGGAAAAGGAGTCACAGTTATGGCATCGAAAGATGGGCCATATACACCTACGAAAAATGAACTACTTGGTATAAAATGATTTGGTCAACGGAGTTCATTTAAAGGTTTTCATCTGGAAGGGGAGTGCATTAGCTGTGTCAAAGGCAAGCAAAAAAAGAAATCACATCCTCAAAAGAAAGTCAAATCAGTTTCAAGACCATTAGAGAGACTTCATATGGATCTTTTTGGTCCAGTGAACGTCAAAAGCATAACCGGTGATCTCTACTGTCTTGTAGTAACTGATGATTACTCCAGATTTTCATGGGTATCATTTCTGAAAACTAAGGATGAGACATTTGAAAGTTTGATGGCGTTGTTTAGAAAGATTGAAAACTTGTACCATGCTCGTATTAGTAGAATTAGAAGTGACAATGGTACAGAGTTCAAGAACGCCAGAATGGAAGAATATTGTGATGAGAGAGGTATATTGCAAGAATTTAGGGCTCCTTACACTCCGCAGCAAAATGGAGTAGCAGAACGAAAGAACAGGACACTAATTGAAACGGCCAGGACAATGCTTGCTGATTCAAAGCTACCAATCAACTTTTAGGCAGAAGCCGTGTCAGCTGCTTGCTATACACTCAACCGGGTTCTCACAGTAAAGAAATTTGACAAAACGTGTTTCGAGCTGATCAACAATCACAAACCAAACCTGAAGTATTTAGAACCGTTTGGTTCTCCCTGCACGGTTATAGAACCTCACGGTAAGTTTGGTCTAAAGAGCATTGAAGGAATTTTCGTGGGATATGCAAGTCCAATGAAACGAGTCTTTGTTCCAAGCTATAAGAAGATCATCGAAGCATACAATGTTGAATGCCAAGGTTATTCAATGCCTCCACAGAACCCCGGCGACTCATGGCGATTTAACTACGATACTCTGTGGGAATCGTTTGACATGGAAGAAGAAGAAACGGAGTTCTTTGACGAGTTGGGTATTCTGAGAAAGTATGAGTCATCACATGAAAGGTTCCCAGCTGAATATTCTAAAAGTCAACGACAAACTTCAAATGATGATGAAGCTGGTCCAAGCAATGCTGGTGAACATGATGATATTCAATAATTTTTAGAACAACAACATGCTCCTGAAAATCAGACGGCAGTTAATGATAATCAAGAATCTGATGATGGGCCAGTGTTCGATCGTGGTGATTCAGATTCTGAGGGGGAGCAGATCCAGATTTCAAGTCAAACAACTCCAGTCAGTGAACAAGATGCAAATCAAAATGTCACAAATTTGGAAGGCAAGGTAGATGTTCTAGGTGAGGTGATGCCACGAACTCTTTCATACCATCCAGATGAGTTGATTATTGGAGAATTACAATCAGGCGTCCGCACTAGACGACAAATTGACGAAGGGCTAACTTGTTTTTATTCTAAAGTAGCTCCTTTACAAACTGAGTTTTCACTAAGTTGTTTTATTTCGCAGATCGAACCGCGAACATACAAAGATGCGCTAACTGAAGATTCTTGGGTCAATGCTATGCAAGAAGAGTTGAGTCAATTCGAGAAGTTAGGAGTGTGGAAATTGGTAGACATGCCTGATGGTCACAGGAAGATCAACACCAAGTGGGTGCTTAAGTGTAAAAGAGACGACTGAGGGGTTATTATTCGAAACAAAGCTCGACTCATAGTCCAGGGCTTTAGTCAGCAGGAGGGTATAGATTTCACTAAGGTGTATGCTCCCGTGGCTAGACTAGAGGCAGTTAGAATCTTCCTAGCGTTTGTGTCGTGGAAAGGATTTAAAGTTTTTCAGTTAGATGTGAATCGGCTTTTCTCTATGGGAAGGTTAAAGAGGAGGTATATGTCGGACAGCCACCGGGCTTCACCGACCCAATCCACAAAGACAAGGTCTATTTACTGGATAAAGCGCTGTATGGTTTACACCAGGCCCCGAGAGCCTGGTACGAGACATTGTCTCAATACCTGCTAGCCAACAGCTTCATTCGTGGAAAAGTGGATGCCACTCTCTTCACCAAAGAGGTCGATGGTCATCTTCTGATAGTTCAGATATACGTGGACGACATAATATTTGGGTCAACAAATGAAGATTTGTGCAAACAGTTTGAAAAAGTTATGAAGCAAAAATTCGAAATGTCATCGATGGGTGAGATTAAATTGTTTTTGGGACTTCAAGTTGATCAACTACCCAACGGAATTTTCATACATCAGACGAAGTATGTTCATGATATCTTAGAGAAATTTGGGATGTCCGGGACTACTCCAGCTTCCACCCCGTTAGCGACGAACCATGGGATAAACCCTGATCTCACCGGAGAGAAGGTAGATGAAACGATATATTGTTCCATGATCAGATCGCTGATGTACTTGACTGCTTCAAGACCCGATATCATGTATCCTACCTGCCTCGCAGCAAGATTTCAATCTAACCCGAGAGCTTCGCATATGGTGATTGTGAAACGGATATTGCGCTACCTGAAAGGAACTCCATCATTGGGGTTGTGGTATCCAAAAGAAGGCAACTTCACGCTCGAAGGGTATTCCGATTCCGATTTCGGATGCTGCAAAGTTAACGCTAAATCAACTACAGCGGGTTGTCAGTTTTGCGGACCACGATTGGTCACCTGGCAATGTAAGAAGTAGACCTCTGTAGCTTTGTCCACATGTGAAGTGGAGTATGTATCTGCTAGCAGCTGCTGCTCTCAGATCTTGTGGATCCAGCAACAGATGCGTGACTACGGTTTGCAATTTCTTAACACCCCTATCTTTGTTGATAATGAGGCAGCGATAAACATCACAAAAAATCCTGTTCATCATGCAAAAACTAAACACATCGAGATTCATCATCACTTCATTCATGATTGTTTCGAGAAGAAGTTGATACGAATTGAGAAAATCCACACTGACAATCAAAAAGCTGAATTACATACCAAAGCTTTTGATAAAAATCGGTTTAAATATTTGTTAAAACTGAATGGTATGAAGCTTTTATCGGTGTCGGATGGGATTATTGGTGTAGATGAAGGTACCACTATAGATGATGTTGAAAAACAATCTACAATGGTTTGTCGATTTTTTACTTGTTTTGGTATTTAGGGGGAGTAGGTAGGTTTTATAGTTTTATATCCAGAAAATACAAAAACAGTAAAAAAAATTCAAAAATCCAAAAACAATAGAAAACTGAAAAAGAGCTTGTGTAAAAAGGGAAAATGATACTACATAAGTTAGACAGTTATAGTACGCTAAAGAAATGTAAAGTTTTAAAAGATTTAAACAGTCTCGCTGATGATGTGCCGATAGGTTTTTACACACTTAGTAGGTTTGTTCGGGATATAAACCTAAAATCATCACTTGCTTATTTCGTGGGGAACATCTCTCGGATATATAGGTAACCCCTGAAATCTTGTTTGAAAGACGCTATTTCTAACATACTAGGTCTTTGTACGTGATGATATCTGGGGTATTATACCAGGACTTCTGATTTTGCGGAAGCAATAGCTTAGTCCTCGTGTAATGCTTTTCAATGCTTTGTTCTTAAAAGTTCACCCTCAGCATAAAAAATGATGAAACATTGCAAAATGCTAATCATGTGCTGTTGAAATAAAAGATCCCTAAACGGGACCCACTTAAAGTCGAACCATCATCTCTCTGCACGAACGGAAGTTCTGACCTGAGCTCTCATGGTTTCGCGTTCACCCCATTATAGATATCATTAGTGTGCATTCACCTGTAAGACTGAATATAGTTGTCTGGATACGAGAGTATATTCTGAGATGGTACACACGTAAAAGCTAAGTCTCTAAAACACTTAATTCGTATCCTGAGCAAATTGAAATTTGTGTAAAAATTTAAAATGGACCAGTATATCGACAATCTAAGCGAATTGGTTAATTCTGAGTATGTTATCAAGCTTAATGGTGCTAGTAACTTGTCAATAACTGATATGATTCCCTAACATGCTCACCAAAAATATGTTTGTAAATAGTTTACTTTTACTGCATTTCATTTCTGTTAAAATTCCAAAACTCAAAAAGATTTTATAGATTTCTAGTTTAGAATCTTTATTAAAAATCCAAAAAGATTTTTCATTTCTGCTTTATTTTCCGACAAACCAAAGTGGAAAGTTGATCTTCAGATTCACAGTTTGTAGCAGATGCAGGAAGATTCTAGCTGGAAGATGAGTTTGGAGCTAATCATGATAAAACCCGAAAGTTTCAAAGTTAACACAAGTTCATTAATTTGAAACTTGTAATTTTTCAGAAAAATGTTGAACAAAAATCAGTTTGTTTTTGTCTCAGGTCAACCAAGGTCATTAAGTTGGACTTGGTAGACAAATTGAGTACCTAGGGTCATTAATTTGGACCTGGAGACTTAAGTGGATTATTAAAACTGATGAACAATAAAAGAAGTTCAGATGAGAATAGATTGTAATGTCATATTTTTTAGAAGCAATTTACATGTTTGAAGGTGTGATAGCAGTAAAGTGAAATCCCCATGGCTAAGTTTTTGTAAAGTTTGAACCAGAATTCAAGTCCCGGCTTATCGAGAGGGGGAGTCATTGAAAGGGGGAGTCAAAATTCTGGATCAATATTTAAAGGGGAGTTTGGAGATATAGACTGAAGGATGCTTTCAGAGTCAAATCATTTTGGAAAGATAGGCAAGACTGATCAAGACTGAAGACTCGATCCTGAAGACTTCGTCAACATCCAAGGGGGAGTCTATTGGTGCATAAATGCCTGTTAACTTTGTCTTGTATCGAGTCATGTGTCTAGATAGGATTAATCAGTGTTCAGCAGGTCGGAAATCAGGTTTTGAGTGTTAAAGGGTAATTTCGCACGAAATTACACAATAGTAATTTCGTACGAAATTAGTAAAGGTAATTCCACACGAAATTAGGTAATTTCGTTTGGAATGTAATTCCGCATGAAGGTAATTTCGCTTGGGGTAATTCCGTGCGAAATTATGAGCCCTATATATACCCAACCTGCTGTGTCATTTGTAAGATTCCGATTTCAGAGCCGAGGTGCTGCCGATTTGTCAAACGATCTGTAAAAGCTTTGAAATCAATAAAAGGAAGATAATTAAGGAGAATCTAGTTGTATTTACGTTGATATCATTGACTCCGCCTTTGATATTATGTTAAACTCTTCTGATTGACTCGTTCGGGTCACACGTCGATCCAACATTAATTTATTGTATGTTATATTATTTATTCAAAGAAGTATTATAGTAAGTAATACAAAGTTTGACGTTTTTAAAATTGATTCAAAATATATTGGGTAATTAACAAATATACATGTATTTGAATATATATATATATATATATATATATATATATATATATATATATATATATATATATATATATATATATATATATATAACTCAAATAATAATAATAGTAATTTGTTTAAAGATATTGCAATATTAAAATTGTAATTTGATTTTTAAATAAAGCTATATAAAGAACAAATGTATTAAAAACACATTTGAGTCAATTATTTTTATGTGGGGTATTCATTTTAATTCTAGCTTGAAAATGAAACAATAACTAGAACGTTTAGGAAAATTTAACATGCCAGGTGAAAATAAATAAATACTAAATTACTGATTTAAGTCGGGTAAGAAAAGAGGTTTTCATTTTGTAATATCTTTTACTTCTAAAATTTAATTATTTACTCTCTTTTATATATACCGATTGCACAAACCAACAGACCGATTGCACAAACCAACAGACCCATCTTTTCTCTTCTTTTTATAATACATCATAAAATAAAATTTTTTACTTTTATTAAATTTAATATTCTAAATGATAGAGAATAAACCATGATTATTTATATATGATTATCATAATGTATATTATAATCTTTTGAACATACACTTTCTTTAAATTATGTTATAGTTTTAAATATATAAAATTTTACATGTATCCTACGTAAAATAAAATATTAGTTTACATTATATACACGTATAATCATATAAAATATATAAACATTGTTTAAATGTATTGTAATTTATATATATATATATATATATATATATATATTTCAAATAAAATAGAATTGTAATACATTTAGAATACTTGTATATTATTATTATTATTATTATTATTATTATTATTATTATTATTATTATTCTATATTAATAATGAAAGCCAATAAATAGTAAGAGTGAATTTCAAATTTTGTCCTTTATCTTTATACCTCCTTTTAGACGGTGTCCTTTATCTTTAAAATTGACAAATTTTGTACTTTATGTTTTCAAATCTTGCACATCATGTCCTTTGAGCCTAACTCTGTTAAATTTTTATGTTAAATCTGATCACTCAAGGGCAATTAAGTCTTTTACCAATTATTTATAAAAATAAGTTAATAAATAAAACAAAAACAGATTTAAAAATTAATATTAATATTACTATATATATAATAAAAACTAAAACACTCTTTCTTATCTTTTCTCCCTCTCAACCACCACTCCCACCTGTCACTACCTACTACCACCACCCACCCTTACAACCAGGCACCACCACTCGACGACCACCGCCACCACCAGTTCACCGTCACCAGCCGAACAACACAACACAGCTCACACCCTCTCCCCAATTTAAAAACCCACAAACCCCCAATTTCAAAATCCTAATTCAAACTCACCTCAATTATCTCAGTCCAAAATTGGATGTGGCTACTCTCAAACGGCTGTCGTATTAAACCCAGAAATAGGATTAATTTCATTAAATTCTGATAACAGATTGTTCAAATTCAACGACCAAAAGTATCTGTAAATAACTTGATCTAGATCAATCGTAAGCGTATGTGAGCTGGCCAGCTGGGTTTGTTGAATCTTGACACAAATTGTTGAATCTGCAACCACCACCACCACACATCCACCCCTGCCACACCACCGCCACCACACATCCGATCTTCACCACCAAACAACCGCAATAACAAGTTGAAATATGTTGCCGGAACAAGTAATGTCCGAACACCTCCAGATCTGTCCGTCGTTCACCCGCCTCCTTGCCACCACCGCTCCCCTTTAATCATATCTGAATGAGGTGACCGCTAACATGTGATTAGGTGGGCGATTAGTAAGGGTTAGGGTTTGGGCTTGTAGTTGGAGGTCTTTTAATGGAGGATTGGTGCCTTGGAGTTTCCTGTGAGAGAGAGAAGAGGAAGAGAGTTTTCTTTTGACAGATGGAGAGAGATTTGGGTTTATTTATATTCTAAATAACATATATTTTAATTAAATAGGAAAAATTACAAAAGTACCCTTATGTGACAAGCACATGATCTTATTTAACGTTAAAAAGTAACTGGGTTAGCCTCAAAGGACATAACGTGCAAAATTTGAAAACATAAAGTACAAAAATCGGCAATTTTAAATATAAAGGACACCGCCTAAAAAGAGGTATAATGATAAAGGACAAAATTTGAAATTCACTCAAATAGTAATTATAATATTATAATAGTATATACAGTTATTTTCATACTTTTAAGGTTTTAATATCATAATGATAACTATTCTTATTATTATTATTATTATTATTATTATTATTATTATTATAACTATATTTTCTTTTTCATTTTATTTATATTAATGTTGGTTCTTATGGCGCAATTTTTATTTCTATAGGGAAAGTTTAGTCAGTTTGGCTATAACAAAGTGTAAATAAATTAGATATATAACTTAAACTAAGATATATTTTTAAAACTTATCTAAACATTAATGTTTACAATGTATATTTGTGTATATCTATATACGTTTACATTTGTCTTATAACATGAATTTGAATATATATAGGGAAAAGATAGTGTAAAAAAGGTCTAAAGTGTGAGAAGTGTATTATAACACTATATATAATACTATATAACACCATAGAAACACCCTATAACAATATGTAACACCATATAATACCATATAACACTATGTAACACTATATAACATTATATAACCCTACAAAAAGTAATTTGGGTTGCCTCTTTAAAATGAAAAGTTATGACTTTTAAAAAACTATACATAGATGCCTCTTTGCTTAATTATATTCATTATATAATACTACAAAAAATAACTTAAGACAAAGACACAATGATTTAGATCACACCATTTCAATAAGTCACAACCCTTCCAACCAATTTTAACTACATCACACCCCTTACAAAACAAAGTCACGACTTTTATATATACACTGTATAATTATATACAGCATACAAAAACCAAAATTGCCTTTACTAATACACACCCTTTAGAGATTATTAAATCAGTTCCTTATGTGTCGGTAGTCTCCACTTTTCAACAAAACAAAAGACGTATGTTCGATCCTTCTTTACAACCGTTTCGGTCCTTTTGTACCTTCCTTTTTCTTTTACCAGTTTTCCACATTTTGCATCCCATCATTAATAAACTGTACGAAGCGGGTGCTCCATTGAGAATAGCCCATGAACATTCAATGTGATACTTGAACATTCAGTGTGATACTGTCGATCATTATAACTTGCAGACAAGATCAACAACTTCAGAGAAGCGTATGTGAATTTAGTTATTAACAAATATATAAACAAGCATGTTCAATTGCAAATAACGTAAAACAGTGATTTCGATCCATCTCGGAACTTACCAAACCGACGGAGAGAATAAGCGGAGCACCGTATATCAATTTGTATGTGTTCGAATCTTCACGTAATAATCGTTTCGCCCCCGTTTCTGTGCCGATTAACCGTTTTCTTCGTCTTTACTGTAGAAATTTATGATTTAACACAATCACAAAGAAAAACAACAGAAATAGCGACAAAACCAGGTGACAAAATCTTATTAAACCAACCCAAAATGATTTGCCCCCCAAATACCCAAAGATCTTACAACAGTAAGATCAGATCTTACAATAGTAAGATCAAATATACAAACAATACAGAAATAAGAAAGATGATCATCTACAGATGATGATCAACAACAACAGAACAAGACTACCAGAACAATCTCTCAGATACAGATGAGAGATTGTTCGTACAAGATGAAACCCTAGCAGAGAGAATGAATGATACAAGTACAAGATGATCAATAATGATCAACAAAAAGCCTTAAATGCAAAGAAACAATAGTTGTTTCACTTGAGCCCTCAAGATGTGAAGATCAGCAAAAGAAGCCCCTGAAGTTACACTTTAGCCCCCAGAGATATTTTGAGATCTGTAACAATAATCCAACAACTAACAACCATATCAAAACCGGCCCATAACAACCATAACAAACACAAGAAGCCCAACAACCAATAAGCCCAAATGAATGAAAGATGATTTAACGAAATTAAGTCATTAAGATAATAACATCAATAATTTCAACACCCCCCCCCCCCTTCATTCATTTGGCTTAAACAGATCAACAAGAGTAAGTTTTTTGCAAAACTCTTCATGTTGACTCACACTAAGACCTTTTGTAAAGACATCTGCAAGTTGACTTTCAGAGTCAACCTTAATAGTATTAATAACACCATCTGCCACCTTTTCTCTCAAAAAATGCAGATCAAGCTCAAAATGCTTGGTTCTTTCATGGAATACAGGGTTAGCTGCTATTGAAATAGCAGCTTAACTGTCACACTTTAAAGACATAGGTAAACTGCATTGAACATTTAATTCAAACAGCAAATTTTTAAGCCAGATAAGCTCACAAGTTGCAGAACACATTGCACGATACTCAGCTTCTGCAGTGGATCTAGAGACTGTGCTTTGTTTCTTGCTTTTCCAAGAAACAAGACAATCTCCCAAAAAAATACAAAAGCCAGTAACAGATTTTCTAGTAGAAAGACATTTTCCCCAGTCAGAATCTGCAAACCCAAGCAGATTGAGACTAACACTCTTCTTAAAACTCAGTCCTTTCCCAGGACTTTGTTTCAAGTATCTCAACAACCTCAAAGTCAGATTTAAGTGTATTTCATTTGGACTGTGCATAAATTGACTCAAAAACTGAACTGTATAGCTTATATCTGGTCTTGTTAAAGACAAATATATAAGCTTTCCAATTAGCTTTTGAAAACCAGTGATATTTTTAAGTAATCTTTGATCTTTGTCAAGCTTTGAAGAAACTAAGTAACTTTGTTCTATTGGTGTATTTACAGGTTTACATCCCAAATAACCAAATTCACTTAAAAGTTCTAAACAATATTTTCTCTGACTAAGACAAATAGTGTTTTTATCATATAGCACTTCAATGCCAAGAAAATATTTCAACACACCTAAATCTTTGATCTTAAAGGTTTCATTTAAAACATGCTTAACTTGATTAATTTTATCAACAGAATTACCAGTAACCACGATATCATCAACATATACTAACAAAAATACAGTTATACCATCTTTTGACAAGATAAACAAAGAATGATCACATTTGCTTTGCACAAAACCAAGACTCAACAAAACATTAGTCAACCTCTCATTCCACTTTCTAGGTGCTTGTTTAAGACCATATAATGATTTTACAAGTTTACAAACTTTTGACTCATTTTTTGAATAGTAACCTGGAGGTAATTTCATGTACACATCTTCAGTAATTGTACCATGTAAGAATGCATTATCAACATCAAGTTGAAACAAAGGCCAATCAAAATAAACAGCAACAGTTATAATAGTTCTAACAGTAACCATCTTAACTACAGGTGAGAAAGTCTCTCCAAAATCAAGACCTTCTCTTTGATTGAACCCCTTAGCAACAAGTCTAGCTTTGAACCTTTCTACTTCACCATTTGACTTATATTTTACCCTAAAAACTCATTTGCAGCCAATAGCCTTTCTATTTTGAGGAAGTTCAGTTAGAACCCAGGTATTGTTTCTGAACAAAGCTTCCATTTCTTTGTTCATAGCCTCAACCCACCTGGGATCAGAAGCTGCTTCCTCATAACATGAAGGTTCAACAACTTTATTCAAAGATGCAATAAAACACAGATTTTCAGAAGACAAACAAGAATAATTGACAACTTTATCTAGACTATATTTAGATGTACTATTCAATACAAAATGTTCAAATTTTTTTGGCACAACAACTTTTCTACTAGACCTTCTAAGAGAAGGACCTGTTCCCTCAGATGGGTTAATCTCATCAGTTGAGGTACTAATGTCCTCTGCCCTACCATATCCTTCACTACTACTACTCTCAATTTCAGTTAATAACTGTTGTGAATCAACATTAACTGGAGAGGCAGATGTAGAGGGGATAGGTTGCTCAGTAACCTCATGAGATTCAAGTCTCCCCTCTTCATCATTGGGAACTATGGGACTAGTGGTTAACACTTCAACACTATCAAAAAAATTTAAATGATTTAGATTACCAGTTAACAAAACATTTTGACTAATTGATTTAAAAGGAAAAATAGTTTCATAAAATTTGACATCCCTAGAATAAAACTCCTTTTTATTATCTAAACTCCAAAGTTTATATCCTTTTTTACATTTGAATAACCAATTAGCACACATTTTTCAGCATTATAAGACAACTTATCTAAATCATTCAGAATAGTGCTAAAGCATAAACAACCAAAAGTCCTAAGATGTGAATAAGAGGGTTTAAAGCCAAACATTAACTCATATGGACTTTTTCCTAGAAGCACAGAAGAAGGTAACCTGTTAATAATATAAACAGCAGTTAATACACATTCAGACCAAAAATTAAGAGGAACACCACTTTGGAACAACAGAGATCTTGCCAAGTTTAAAAGGTGTCTATGTTTCCTCTCTACAACACCATTTTGTTGTGGTGTGTAAGAGCAGGATGTCTGATGCAAAATCCCTTTTTGTTTACAAAAAACTTCCATTTTGTTATTCACAAATTCAGTTCCATTATCACTTCTAAACACTTTAATTTTTTTCTTAAACTGAGTTAACACTAACTCATAAAAACTTTCAATATTATCAAAAACTTCCAACTTACTTTTTAGCAAATAACACCAAACAGCACGTGTATAATCATCAACAACAGTTAAGAAGTATTTAAACCCATCTTTACTAGTTACTTTATAAGGTCCCCAAACATCTAAGTGAATTATATCACCCAAATGTTTTGTTTTATGTTCACTTAAAGGAAATGGCACTCTAACTTGTTTAGCCCTATGACAAATTTCACAAGGATTATGTTTTGCAATCTCAGCAACCCCTAAATCACCTTTTAAAACTGACAAGATCTGATCAGCAGGATGATCTAACCTACTGTGCCACAAATTACTGTTGTTCAAACTATTAAAACACAAGTTAACTGAACTACCACCTTTATTAACAAAGTAAAGGCCATTATCTTGTTTACCAGTCACCAACACTTTCTTTGATTTTGAATCCTGAAGTAAACAATTATTTTCATTAAAAACAACAGTAATCTTATTATCTTTAGACAACTTATAAACAGATAACAGATTTACACTATAGGATGGAACAAAGAACACATCAGTTAAAATGACATCTTTAGCAAGTTCTAGATTACCAATTTTTGACACTTTAGCTTTAGTTCCATTAGGATGAGAGACAGTTAAATCATACTCAGACACATCAATACAATTGAACATATCTTTATCAGTTTTAACCATATGCTGATTAGCACCAGAATCACAAATCCAATTATAATCAAAACCAAAGTGTATAAGACTAGAACAACAAACAAACTTATCTAAAGAACCAATAACACAGTTTGACTCACCTCCCATATTAGAAGGTTGAGACTCAGTACTAGTTTTTTCACCCAACAAACTCAAAAGTTTAGCAACCTGTTCTGGAGAAAACTGAGCCACAGAAGGAACAAAAGATATATTTGACCTAGAATTAGAAAATTTTTTCCCAACCTGACCTCCAGGTTTCTTTTTGAAATTTGAAGGATAACCAATCAACTCAAAACATCTGTCAACAGTATGACCAAGTTTATTACAATGGGTACATTTAAGATTAGGATTAGGACCTTTAAATTCTTTCTTTTTTTGATCAAATGTTTGATTGGTTTTTGAAGCAAAAGACACATTCTGAGTTTTAGATCCAACACTAGAATTCCTATGTGACTCTTCTCTTGACACAATTGAAAAAGCAACTTTGACTGAAGGTAATGGCTCTCTGGTTAACAGATTAGTTCTTACAGGCTGATAGACATCATCTAAGCCCATAAGAAACTGCATTAGTTTTATTAAGGTAGAAAAATCATTGAAATCTTTTGCAGCTTGACATGAACATGTAGGCAGTTGAAGCACAGCATCAAACTGCTTCCACATTGTATTCAGTTTATGATAATATTCAGAAACAGAACTTCCATTTTGAGTAATACAATTAATCTTTTTATATAAATCATAAACTATAGAGCCATCAACCTTGTCATAAGTTTCTTTTAGATCAATCCAGACTTCTGAGGCTAACTTAGAGAATACTTGCCCTAAGCATAATTCCTCAGAAACAGAGTTTAACAACCAACTTAGCACAACTGAATTACACCTGTCCCACTGGCTACTTAGAACATCATCATCAGAATTCTTCTTACATTTACCATCTATAAATCCAAATTTATTTTTGGCTTCAAGAGCCAATTTCATAGCACTAGACCACACCCTATAATTTTCAGTTCCCTTTAGTTTTATACCAACTATAGTTAAAGAACTTGAATCACTAGGATGTAAAAACAATGGATCACCTATATCCAACTTGCTAATCAAGGTCTGAGAAGACCCAACATTATCATCTTTACCAGTCATGGTCAACAAACAATAATAAAACTAATACAAACAACAAATATACACACAACAAGATAAGAACACAACAAACCCTAAGGCGAAGCTGTATCAGTGTCCAGATTCCAGGTTCGTCACTTATAGTGCCTGGACAGGTCTTAATACAGGAGCCAAACACTAAAAAAATAAAGATCAACCAACAAAACACCACAGATCAAATATATCAAACAATCAAGTGCCGGTCCTCACTACCCCGACTTCAACTAAGCCAATCAACAAAAAATAAAGAGAGGAGATAGAGTGATCTCACAGTGGGTGCAAGCTATCCAAAAAACACCAGATCTAAACAGATCTGAGGTTTTAACAAAATATCAAGAACAGATCAACTGGTCAGTTTGCCCTAAACCTTCAAGGGTTTAGAGACCAACACAGTTCTTCAACAAGAACCAAGAAACCCTAGCAAGGGTTTGAATATCAACAATCCTCCAAAGATCCAGAAGATCTAACAATATCAAGAACAGATCTGCAACTTGAAGCAGACCTACACAAAACAACAATCAAATCAGATCAACACAGCGGAAATAAGACTGGATCAAGAGCTCAAAAGCTCTGATACCATGTAGAAATTTATGATTTAACACAATCACAAAGAAAAACAACAGAAATAGCGACAAAACCAGGTGACAAAATCTTATTAAACCAACCCAAAACGATTTGCCCCCCAAATACCCAAAGATCTTACAACAGTAAGATCAGATCTTACAATAGTAAGATCAAATGTACAAACAATACATGAATAAGAAAGATGATCATCTACAGATGATGATCAACAACAACAGAACAAGACTACCAGAACAATCTCTCAGATACAGATGAGAGATTGTTCGTACAAGATGAAACCCTAGCAGAGAGAATGAATGATACAAGTACAAGATGATCAATAATGATCAACAAAAGCCTTAAATACAAAGAAACAATAGTTGTTTCACTTGAGCCCTCAAGATGTGAAGATCAGCAAAAGAAGCCCCTGAAGTTACACTTTAGCCCCCAGAGATATTTTGAGATCTGTAACAATAATCCAACAACTAACAACCATATCAAAACCGACCCATAACAACCATAACAAACACAAGAAGCCCAACAACCAATAAGCCCAAATGAATGAAAGATGATTTAACGAAATTAAGTCATTAAGATAATAACATCAATAATTTCAACATTTATATTGGGTTTCGTCATTGTCGGTCCCTTCGCATCAAAGAGTTGCGTCGCCTTGCTGTTCTTTACGTCGTATCAATATGAATCGTGTTGCCTGACTGCTTCGCATATGTCGTTCACCGGAAGTTTCATATTGTATGACGTTATTTTCCTTAGTTTTTATTACAATTACGTGAGGAAATAGAGGATGGATGAACATCACCGAATTCGAGTATAGCTGTTATTGATGAAACGATGTGACGGTTAATGATTAATGGGTGTTGGCTTTCCGGTCGATGAAACGCTATGACGGTTAGCCGAAAGTCTAAATTTTGAAAGGGCGATTATGAAACGGGGTAATATTTGGAAGGGATAGAGGCGTTAAAGTTGCTAATCATATTTACAGGACGCGATGTTTAAACAACGACTATATTGGTTTTTGTATTGATAGTTGATAATACATTGCCGTAAAACCAAATGATAGAAGAGATTGGAGAGATTCGAAGTTTATTAAATTTCGCTGCTGCGGCCTATGGGTGTCAGTTTACGTGAAGTGTCCTAAATCAAGTGGCAACATGTGAGACGTGTGTAATGTGTTATGTTGCATATTAATTTCTTTATTATAAGTATTATTTTTCTTTATAATTATTTATAAAAATAGTTTATAGTTTCGTTTTATTTTTATGTTGCAAATAGACTTGAAAGCAAATTGAATTGCTTATAAATTTGTAGTTTTCCTGAACAAATAATTAAGTCGAATCTTTCAAAATAAAACCAAAAACAAATGTGTCAAGGGGAAACAAATATTTATATTATGAGAGTAGGATATAATCACTAAAATATTTTAACCGGCAAATGAAGGAAAGATTAATAGATTGAACACTCAAGCTATGAGTTTTAGTCATCCACAAATAACACAAACGATTTGAATCGTAAGTTGTAAAGATTTTCTTGCATTAAACGACTTGAACTGTAAGTTGTAAAGATTTTTTTGCATTAATAGACTGGAACTCATTAAAATGGTGATTTCGATTCTTTAATCTTTTGATAAAAGACACATATACATCAATTTAGTATTTAATTGTAGTAATAGCTATGACATCAATGAAAGGAAAATGTGGCTATAAGAAATTTTGCCAATAAATTGACTCTTACGCTTCTTGCATAACCATTTATTCTAATGATACGAACACCTCAATTGACATCTACCTACGTAAAACTTGTTACTATGCAAAATTATATTCCAACTTACAATAGAGGCCTTTGGTTTGAGGCTAACAAAAAAGGAATTATAGACAACATCCCGCCGCAACGCGCGGGTTAGCGTAAACTCGTTATATAACAAATATAAAACTATACATTTATTATAGACATGCTATCAGACAAACTATAGTGTTATATTTGTTATATAATGTTATATAGTGTTACATAGTGTTATATGGTATTATATGGTGTTACATATTGTTATACGGTGTTTATATGGTGTTATATAGTATTATATATAGTGTTATAATACACTTCTCACACTTCTCACACTTTGAGCAGGATCCTCTACCTATATATATATATATATAATATTTTAATATATATATATATATATGTATGATTTTAGTTTACATGAAATTCAGATAGTTTTATGTATATTATTATACTAATATACTAGATTATATACATGTTTGTTACACAAGGTTGTATAATATAAACGATATAATTATATAATATAAAAAAACTTCATATGACTAACATATTTTTATTACCATATAACTATTCACATTACTTAACTTGAATTTATCATAAAAACTAACCTATGTTATTTAAGCAACACTAAAATACCAAAATAGCCCGTGTATTCCATGTGACAACCCGTATCTTAGACTTCCTTGATATTTTAATGTAGCTCGTATAAACGTTATGTGATCATGTGATGTGGTTAGCTTTAATAGATTGATGTGAGTTTGATTATTACTTGGTTGCATGTGTATATATATGTATATAAGACTCGGTCGCACAAGGTGTGCTTAATCGCACAACCCCCCCCCCCCAATCGCACAACCCATATGGCGGGTTAGTCCGTGGCCCAAAATGAAACCCAAGGATGGGCTTCGGCCCATGTCCCCTATGCGCATACACTTAGGGGTGTGTATGTGGTTTTCTCATAATGATATGATAACACAAAACACACACAAAACCCTAGCTCTCTCTCCTCTTCCTTCGATTTATAGACGACAACCCCTCCTCTCGAGTTTCTTCTCCATTCCATCTCGTGTTCGGACGTGGTTGGTAGATCAACTGTGAACAAGTAAATTACATTACCGAGCAAACCAAGGTGAGTTCAGTGATCTTTTTCCAAGCATGCGTTCCGGGGAGGAATGTCGGGTAATGGGTTTGACTGGAATGTTAAACCAGGGTTTTTGGTTAATATACGTATATCTATCACTCAAGTCCCTCCTACCGATTGTTGCTTGTAGGGCAACGGGGTATTACTTAATAGCGCTATTTAGGTTTGGCACCCTCACACCGCACCGAGGAGGTCGGGAGTGAACTAATGACCCCCATCTTGACCATTGCTTTGATAGAGGCATTGGGGTTTAGGGTAAATAATCTGGAGCCATCGGCGGTAAGCGTGTGATTAACAACAATGAATCTGTGAAACGTTTTAATCTGGTAACTGGTAACTAAACACGTTAACAAACTTTGAACTCACCAGTGTCGTCTAACACACTTATCTGCATGCTTGCAGGTCGTTAGAGTCTTGGACTTGGAACTTGCTATCTGGGAGTAATGGAGTGGTCATGGGTCACAACTCTTGGATAATTATTCTTGGACTAGTACATTGTTTTGAATTACTTGAACAACGAATAATCTTACACTTCCGCTGAATGTTACTTTGGTTTAACTTATGACTTGGATTTATGTTATGAAATGAATTGAATGTTTTTATTTAATTATTTATTAATGGTTCAATGTGATTGGTGGCTTGGATCCTGGTACGTCACACGTCCCGCGGTGTTTCCGCATGTGGTATTTTAGGGGTGTGACAGTTTGGTATCAGAGCCACTGGTTATAGTGAACTAGGTTTTAAAACGTTTTTATAAAACCAGACTATAACCGAACACCTTCGAAAATCGACCCTGACACTCAGCTCCAGATTGCAAGGTCCGTCTTCTGTTTACTTTATGCATTACTTGCTTAGTAGTTACACACACACGACTTGCATGAAACAACATATTTGACACTTTGATGTGATTACCTGTGCTGCATGTCCTAGTGGAGCTAGATAGTGTGGCACTACCCTTTACTCCTGTGAATGTTAATCCTGGAATGCTTTTCGTGTTACTATTTGAATGTGGGGAGGAAACTTTTAGCGGAAGTTAAGAGGCACTGAGATAAGCATGCAAATTGCCTTATTATTATGGGTGCACACATAATAATAATGTGAGGTGCATGTGAGTCCCAGTGAGGCTTAATGATTGTGGGAAGGGTTCTGCCCTATTTTTTGGTGTAAACTTAGTAGTTTGAAGATTTCAACGTGAGATTTGACTCCTACCTTATATCGATTCTTAAACTTGTTCCCTCTCCTTATATAGAGTCATGAGTGGACAAGGCCATGGACGTGGATACATTGCAATAACTCAGGCTGAGTTGACAAATCTGATTAACACCCGTGTGGCTAAGGCATTAGCAGCCTATCAAGCTGGTACGATATGTGCCAAATCTTCTTTATTCTTGTGTCGCGTACATAACTCTTACCCTTTTGTTGTAATTTCTTTCGTCCATTAGGTCAGCAAGCGCATCAGAATCAAAATCATCCACCTGATTGCACATTTAAGACGTTTATGGCTTGTAAGCCACAGATATTCAGTGGGACTGAAGGGGCTGTGGGGTTGCTTCGGTGGTTTGAGAAAGCTGAGTCAGTGTTCGCTATGTGTTACTGTCCCGTGGGGGACCAGGTGAAATATGCTACTGGCACTTTGGAGGATGGTGCCTTAACTTGGTGGAATGCCCAGGTGCAGATGTTGGGCATCGAGATGGCTAATGCAACGACTTGGGATGATGCGGGAAGAATACTGTCCTCATGACGAGATTCAGAAGCTCGAGAACGAGTACTACGATTTGAAGATAGGAGGATCTGAGATCGAGGCTTACACGAAACGATCTCATGAACTACCAATTTGTGCCCTAACCTGTCTCGACCTCCACCTCGACGAATTGAGTTGTATCTCAAGGGCCTAGCACCAGCCGTAAAGGGGTATGTTACTGCTACAAACCTTAACAATCTATCTCAGATCATCCGTTTAGCACACAAGATTACAGACCAAGAAGTCGAGCGTGGATCGCTACCGCCTCGTGTTTCTGCTACTACCTCTACTGCTACAGCTACCACACCTGCTAGTGATAACAAGCGTAAATGGAATGATATTGACAAAGCAACTAGTGCGAGCCAATCTCAGAAAAGGCCTGACAACAACAATAATCGTAGTTTCAGTCAGTCGTCCTCAGTTAACCAAGGCTAGGGCAGCAATCAGAATCAAGGCTCCTATGTTGGTAGGAAGCCAAAGTGCAACAAGTGTGGGTATCACCATCATGGATCATGTGTTTGGGCTTGCCATAGGTGTGACAAGGTGGGTCACATGGCAAAGGACTGTAGAGCTCCGCACCTAAAGCAGCAGCAGCAGCAAAACCAACAACAAAATCAGTAGCATCAACAACAGCAAAGGCAACAGCCCCATCAGAACCAAGGCTTTAAGAAGGGGTGTTACCAGTGTGGGGATGAGGGTCATATTAAACGGGATTGCCCTCAGCTGAATCAGAATGCCAACGATAACAACAACTGTCAGAACAACAACAACAATGCTGGGAATGACAGTGGCAACAATGGGGGCAATGGAGCTGGTGGAAGGGTATTCACTATTGGTGCTGGTGATGCGAGGAACGACGGCAATGTCGTGACTGGTACGTTTTCTGTGAACAACCTCTTTGCGTTTGTATTATTTGATTCCGGTGCCGATTGGAGTTATGTGTCCCTAGAGTTTAGTCAGCGATTAGGGTTAACCCCAACACCCCAGAAGCTAAGCATGTAGCAGAATTAGCTGATGGCAAAACTATTGAAGCTTCGCATGTCCTTTTTGGATGTAAATTAGATCTTGTGGGTTAAGTGTTTGATATTGACCTCTTTCCTGTTACCCTCGGTAGTTTTGACATAGTGGTTGGTATGGATTGGTTGTCTAAGCATCAAGCTGAAATTCTCTGTAAGGAGAAGATCATAGGTATTCCTCTCCCCAGTGGAGAATCTTTATCAGTTCAAGGGCATCGTAGTGGTGCGATGGTTGGTATCATCTCAGCTATGCAAGCGCAGAAGTGTCTACGAAAAGCGTATCCTGCTATTCTAGCACTTGTTACTGATCCTCAGCCTAACGAGAGTAAGATCGAGGATCTGCCAGTTGAACATGAATTTGCCGATGTGTTTCCTGAGGAACTTCCTGGTTTACCTCCTCACCGTCAAGTTGATCTTATGACAGGAGCCGCCCCGATTGCGCGTGCTCCCTATCGTTTAGCATCTGGAGAGTTGAAGGAGCTGTCTAATCAACTGCAAGAGTTATTGGACATAGGCTTTATTCGACCCAGTTCTTCACCTTGGGGAGTACCAGTTTTATTTGTGAAGAAGAAGGATGGGTCCTTTCGTATGTGTATTGACTATCGGGAGCTCAACAAGTGACTATCAAGAACCGCTATCCGTTGCCATGCATCGACGACTTGTTTGACCAGTTGCAGGGGTCAAGTTTTTACTCGAAGATCGACTTAAGATCGGGCTATCATCAGATGAGGGTTCGAGAAGAGGATATTCCTAAAACGGCTTTTCGAACGCGGTATGGGCATTATGAGTTTTTAGTTATGCTGTAACACCCCCAAAATCCCACCTGCGGAAATCCCGCGAGGCGTGTTACGCATCAGAGTTCGAGCCACCAATCACATTGAACCAATGGTAATACTTAAATAAAACATAATATCAATTTCCAAAGTGTTGTGTAGCGGAAGCATGTAAATAATCGTTTAGCAAATGTTTCATAATAATGCTTAAAACCAATGTATCAAATGTAAGTTAATCCAAGAGCCTCGATCCATGACCACTCCAGCACTCCCAGATAGCAAGTCCATGTTCCAAACGTTAATGACCTACAAGCAAGCAAACAAGTGTGTCAGACTACGCTGGTGAGTTCAAGGTTTTGTTAACGTGTTTTGTTACCAGATGTATGTTAATGCGATTCAATGTTTCGTTACGATGTTGCTCATGCTAGATACCCTAGGGAATGTGCCCATATGTATCCGGGGAGTGTGCCCCTTAACAACCCCAATGCTCCTAACCGAGCATTGGTAATGATCGATCCCATGTACAATAACCAAGACCCAATTTAACTGTTTACCCAGAGTTTCCCTTCCAAATGTTTACCGGTTGTCCCAAACCACCGGGACGCATGCTAGAGAAATGCAATGAACTCACCTTGGTTTGCTCGGTAAGATACACAAAAGGTTCTTGAATTAAAGGTGGTCAACCACGTCCTAACAAGGTTACCGTACAAGTCAGGTTTGGTTCAAGTAAAGCACGTACGATTGCACAGAGTTAACATGTTACAAACACGTATGGATCATGGCAACACTTAACAGTTAGGCAATACAGGTTAACAGTCATAACATATCCAAACTTGTATGATTTAATAAGCCCAAAGTTTCCGGCCCAACATGTTGTGCGATCCACAACATGTTGTGCGATCCAATATGAACCGGCCCAACACATAATTAGCCCAACATAAAGGTCTCGGCCCAAGCATAATCCCCCCCCCCCCCGGCCCAACTTATAACATACGAGTGACATTGTGCGATCCAAGCAGACTTGTGCGATCTGCTTGGGTTGTGCGATTTATCATAAACCCGGCCCAAAGATTAGAAGCCCAACAGGTAAACATGTAGCCCAAACAACAAATAAACAGAAATCTTGTGCGGCCCGGTTAACCTTGTGCGACTGGACACTTGGGCTGTCCGGCCCAATCAGTTTGTGCGTTTGTGTGTGCGTGTGGCCCAACGGAAAGGACCTGATTCAACTTGTGCGATTGAATCAGCTTGTGCGACGGGACTCCTTGTACGACCAGGAGTCTTGTGCGATTGATCTTATCATTCCGGAAATCATGCTATTCAGTTACAATCCATTTAATAGTTTCCATATTACACCAAGTCAATCAACATCAACAGTTTCTACCTCTACCATAATCGATCAAATCATAATTTTTATCACCTAATCCATATGAACCCTACTCATGCTTTCAAGAACACATCCTACCAATAATCAATCGGATCAACTTTAAGACATAACAACCTCATGCAAGCCGATTTCATACATAACCCGATATCAACCAGCTAACAATCCGAATTGCATAACATAACATAGGTTAATCATCTATTCGGTTCTTAATGGTAACATCCGATAAAGTGCACATGTGAGCCGATTTTATCACAATCGATCATACAATACTACTAGTTCATCATGCAGTACATAGGAATCATAATATCATCTAACACACAAATACAACAGAAATCATGAAACAATTAGCAATACACTAACCGAATAAGAGGATTGGAACAAGAGTTGATCCAAACGAGAGTCTTTGGTGTCGCCGGCTTCGAGAGAGAGAAGAGAGCAAGTAGGGTTTTTGTGTGATTTGGTAGCAATGTGAGATAAGTGCAAGCACCCTAGTGTTAATCGGCTAAGGGTATGGGCCGAACCCCAAACTTGGGCTGCCCTATGGTCCGAGTACAAACAATACGACCCAATGGCCTTGTGCGTTCGAGTGATGATTGTGCGGTTGGTTCATGTTGTGCGTTTGAGCCAATACATACATACATTGCATTACATAAAACACAAAATCATAGCGTTTAATAATCGTAGTAGTTCACATAAGCACGTAACGTTACACAGAAGTAGGTTCGAATTACGAGTTGTCACAGTATCCCCAACTAGAAAGAAATTTCGTCCCGAAATTTGGTATGCACTCACTGAGGAAGCTAGGTAAGTTATATCGTTCACTCACTGGTTTTCCTTGGGTGTCACATCATCCCCCACTTGAATGGGAATTTCGTCCCGAAATTCACTAGTTGCATTGACGTTAGGTTCACTAGGTTTTGTCTGGTCTTTGGGGAACAAATGTGGATACTTCTGTTTCATCTGGTCCTCGCGTTCCAACGTGAACTCTAGACCACGTCTTGAGTTCCAACGAACTCTCACAATCGGTACACGGCTGTGCTTACGAACTTTAACTTCCCGATCCATAATCTCAATTGGTTCTTCGACAAACTGCAATTTGTCGTCTATCTTCAGCTCTTGAAATGGTACAACTAGTGTTTCATCAACCAAACACTTCTTTAGCTGCGATACGTGAAATACATCATGGACATTACCCAACTTAGCCGGTAATTCCAGCCTGTAGGCCACCTTTCCAATCCGTTCTAAAATTTTGAATGGTCCTACATAACGAGGGTTTAGTTTGCCGCGTTTCCCAAAACGCACCACACCCTTCCAGGGTGAAACCTTTAACATAACGCGGTCATTAACTTCAAATTCCAGCGGTTTACTACACTTGTCAGCGTAGCTTTTCTGGCGATCGCGAGCTGCGGCCATACGGTTTCGGATCTGCACAATGCTTTCTGATGCCTCAAGCACAAACTCAGGGCCTGTAATCTGACTATCACCCACCTCAAGCCAGCAGAGAGGTGAACGACATTTCCGTCCGTACAATGCTTCGAATGGAGCTGCCTTAATACTTGTATGGTAGCTGTTGTTGTAGGAGAATTCTATCAACGGTAAGTGCTTCTCCCATCCTTTCCCAAGGTCGATTACACATGCCCGTAGCATGTCTTCAAGTGTTTGGATGGTGCGCTCGCTTTGACCATCCGTCTGCGGGTGATAAGCGGTACTCATGTTGAGTTGGGAACCGAACGACTTATGCATTGACTACCATAACTCTGAAGTGAAACGCGGATCTCGGTCTGAAATGATAGAAGTTGGCACCCCATGCCTAGAAACCACCTCCTTAAGATACACTGCTGCCAGCTGAGAGAATTTGTCTGTTTCCTTAATTGCCAGGAAATGTGCTGACTTCGTGAGGCGATCAACAATCACCCAAATGGTGTCATTCCCAGCTTGAGTTCTTGGTAGTCCTGTCACGAAATCCATGGCGATCTGTTCCCACTTCCATGTGGGTATCTCTGGTTGCTGCAGTAGACCTGAGGGCTTTTGATGTTCGGCTTTGACTTTAGCACAAGTCAAACATTTGCTGACGTAGGTTGCTATATGAGCCTTCATGCTGGGCCACCAGTAGGTAGTTTTCAAGTCGTGGTACATCTTATCTGATCCAGGATGTACAGAGTAACGTGATTTATATGCCTCTTCCATTACAAGTTCTCGTAAGTTGCCAAAGAATGGGACCCAAATGCGTCCAGTTACGTAGTAAGCACCGTCTCCCTTTCGTTCTAGTCGTTGCCTCGAGCCACGTAAAGCTTCAGCTTGAACGTTCTCTGGTTTCAATGCTTCTAACTGAGCGTCTCGTATCTGGGAAGGAAGATTGGACTGGATCGTGAGTTGCAATGCTCGCACACGCCTAGATGCATTATCCTTTCTGCTGAGGGCGTCAGCTACAACGTTTGCCTTGCCCGGATGATACTTGATGGCACATTCATAATC
The DNA here is from genome assembly GCF_002127325.2 of Helianthus annuus. NCBI lineage: Eukaryota > Viridiplantae > Streptophyta > Magnoliopsida > Asterales > Asteraceae > Helianthus > Helianthus annuus. The sequence continues at coordinate 29,723,519 of NC_035434.2, read as the reverse complement.
GTTCAATAATTCCACCCATCGTCGTTGTCGCATATTTAACTCTTTCTGGTCGAAGATGTGCTGGAGACTCCTATGGTCGGTGTAGATGGTGCATTTGGTACCGTACAGATAGTGCCTCCAAATCTTCAACGCAAATACCACCGCTCCTAACTCCAAGTCGTGTGTCGTGTAGTTCTTCTCGTGCACCTTTAGCTTACGAGAAGCATAAGCTATCACCTTCTCGCATTGCATCAACACGCAACCGAGACCCTGAATCGAAGCATCACAATAAACCACAAAATCTTCGGTACCCTCTGGTAACGACAAGATCGGTGCACTGCAAAGTTTCTGTTTTAACAACTGGAAGGCCTCTTCCTGCTTCGTTCCCCAAGAGTACGCCGTGTTCTTCTGTGTCAGTGAGGTGAGGGGTTGTGCGATCTTCGAGAAATCTTTAATGAACCTTCGATAATACCCTGCGAGACCAAGAAATTGTCGCACCTCAGACGGAGTCTTTGGTGCCGCCCAATTCTTAACTGCATCCACCTTCGCAGGATCCACATGTATCCCTTTCTCGTTAACAACGTGCCCAAGGAAATGCACTTCTCGAATCCAAAAGTCGCACTTAGAAAATTTCGCATACAGCTGTTCCCTTCTCAAAAGTTCCAAGATGAGACGTAGGTGGCGCTCGTGATCCTCCCTGTTCTTGGAATAGACTAGGATGTCGTCAATAAACACTATAACGAACTCGTCGAGATAAGGCTTACATACGCGGTTCATGAGATCCATGAAAACCGCTGGTGCATTAGTCAATCCAAACGGCATAACCAAAAACTCGTAGTGTCCATAGCGCGTTCGAAAAGCCGTCTTGGGAACATCCTCTTCCCTAACCCTTACCTGGTGATACCCCGATCTTAAGTCGATCTTGGAATAGAAGCTTGACCCTTGCAACTGGTCAAACAAGTCGTCGATGCGTGGTAACGGATAGCGGTTCTTAATGGTCACCTTGTTGAGCTCTCGATAGTCGATACACATACGGAATGACCCGTCTTTCTTCTTTACGAACAGAACTGGGGCTCCCCAAGGCGAAGAACTGGGTCGAATGAAACCCCTATCCAACAACTCCTGTAGTTGATTGGACAGCTCCTGTAACTCTCCAGGTGCTAACCGGTAAGGAGCTCGAGCAATTGGAGCCGCTCCCGGTGCAAGATCAATCTGAAATTCTACTTGACGGTGAGGAGGTAACCCTGGTAGCTCCTCTGGAAATACATCAGCGAATTCTCGCACCACTGGTAGATCCTTGATCTTACTCTCTTCAGACTGAGCGTTGGTAACTAACGCTAACATTGCAGGATACCCCTTTTGCAGATATTGTTGTGCGCGCATGGCCGAGATAATACCAACCATCGTCCCACTACGATGCCCTTGAACTAATAATGTCTCCCCATCAGGGAGAGGGATACGCACGATCTTCTCTTTACACAAAATTTCTGCTTGATGCTTAGACAACCAATCCATGCCTACCACTATGTCAAAACTACCGAGCGTAACGGGAAGGAGGTCAATATCAAACACCTGACCCACGAGATCTAGTTTGCATCCAAAAAGGACATTCGAGGCTTCTATAGTTTTACCGTCTGCTAATTCTACTACTTGTTTAACTTCTAAAGGTGTTGGGGTTATCCCTAATCGTTGACTAAACTCTAGGGACACATAACTCCAATCGGCACCCGAATCAAATAATACAGAAGCAATACGATTGTTAGCAGGAAACGTACCAGTTACAACGTTGCCGTCATTCCTGGCATCCCTTGCTCCAAGCTGGAACACTCTGCCTCGAGCACCATTTCCCCCATTATTGCCGTTGTTGTTGTTGTTGTTTCCAGCGTTGTTGTTATTCGGGCGGTTGTTGTCGTTAGCGTTCTGGTTTAGCTGAGGGCAGTCCCGCTTAAAGTGACCCTCATCCCCACACTGATAGCACCCCTTCCTAAAACCCTGGTTCTGCTGGGGCGGTTGTCCCTGTTGTCTCTGGTTGTGCTGGTTCTGTTGCTGCTGGTGTTTGGGCTGGGAGGCCCTACAATACCTGGCCTCATGGCCCGCCTTACCACACCTGTTACATGTTCGTCCACACTGCCCGAAATGGTGATAGCCGCATTTGTTACATCGTGGCTTCCTCCCTGCATACGAACCCTGACTTTGGCCACTCCCCTGGCCTTGATTGACGGAAAACGACTGGCTGATGCTGCGATTGCTGTTGTTGTCTGGCCTTTTCTGAGTCTGGCCCGCACTAGATGCTTTATCATAGTCACTCCACTTCCTTTTGTTATCGTTACCGGACGCAGTGGCAGTGGGTGTAGCACCAGTGGTAGTGGCGGAAACACGCGGTGGTAACGAGTTACTCTCCACCTCTTGATCCACAATTTTGTGGGTTAATCGAACAATCTGTGTCAAATCATTGAGATGGGCTGCAGTGACCAAACTCTTCACACGCGGAGGCAGCCCCTTGATGAACAACTCGATTCTCCGAGACATAGGCCGAGACAAGTTCGGGCACATGTCGGCCAATTCATACGATCGCTTCACATACGCTTCGACCTCAGATCCAACCATCTTCAGGTCATAGTACTCGTTTTCCAATTTCTGAACCTCATCCCGTGGACAGTACTCCTCTCTGATCAGTTCTTTAAAATCATCCCAAGTTGTGGCATTCGCTGCCTCGATGCCTAACAATTGCACTTGGGCATTCCACCACGTTAGGGCACCATCCGCCAAGGTACCCGCAGCATATTTCACCCTGTCCCCAGCGGGACAGTTACAGATGGCAAACACAGACTCTGCTTTCTCAAACCACCTCAGAAGCCCCACAGCCCCTTCAGTTCCGGTGAAGGTCTGTGGTTTACAGTCCATAAACATTTTGAACGTACATGCAGGCTGGTTGGGTTGAGGTTGCACTTGCTGACCTAAAGGGTGAAAGGAAGCACATTATAGAAATGAAAAGACGTGTACGCGATATAAGAGTAAGGAGTACTTGGTACATTCCGTACCAGCTTGATAGGCTGCTAAAGCCTCAGCCACACGGGTGTTGATTAGATCAGTCAACTCAGCCTGAGTCATGTTGATGTTGCCACGTCTGTGTCCTCGTCCACTCATGTTTCTATATATGGAGATGAACCGATTCAGGAAATCGAAATGAGATGGAAATCAAGTATCATATTCGTATTTACGTACTACCAAGTTCGCACATAATAAGGCAGAACCCTTCTCACGCTCGATAAGCCTCACTGGGACTTGCATGCACCCCGCGTTATTATTAAGTGTGCACCCATAATAATAAGGCAATTTGCATGCTTATCTCAGTGCCTCTTAGCTTGCGCTCGAAGTTTCCCCCGTTCAAACAACACAACAGATGGTATCACAAGTCTATGGTTCACATGAGTCGAAGAGTAGTGTCACACTATCAAGTCACTATGGTGTTAAATGTTTCAGTTCATATACGTTGTGAGTGTGTGACTGCTAAGCAAGTAATGTATAAAGTGAGAGAGAGACGAACCTTGCAATCTGGAGCTGAGTGTCATGATCGATTTTCGAAGTTGTTTGGTTATAGTCTGGTTTTACAAAACGTTTTAAAACCTAGTTCACTATAACCAGTGGCTCTGATACCAACTGTAACACCCCCAAAATCCCACCTGCGGAAATCCCGCGAGGCGTGTTACGCATCAGAGTTCGAGCCACCAATCACATTGAACCAATGGTAATACTTAAATAAAACATAATATCAATTTCCAAAGTGTTGTGTAGCGGAAGCATGTAAATAATCGTTTAGCAAATGTTTCATAATAATGCTTAAAACCAATGTATCAAATGTAAGTTAATCCAAGAGCCTCGATCCATGACCACTCCAGCACTCCCAGATAGCAAGTCCATGTTCCAAACGTTAATGACCTACAAGCATGCAAACAAGTGTGTCAGACTACGCTGGTGAGTTCAAGGTTTTGTTAATGTGTTTTGTTACCAGATGTATGTTAATGCGATTCAATGTTTCGTTACGATGTTGCTCATGCTAGATACCCTAGGGAATGTGCCCATATGTATCCGGGGAGTGTGCCCCTTAACAACCCCGATGCTCCTAACCGAGCATTGGTAATGATCGATCCCATGTACAATAACCAAGACCCAATTTAACTGTTTACCCAGAGTTTCCCTTCCAAATGTTTACCGGTTGTCCCAAACCACCGGGACGCATGCTAGAGAAATGCAATGAACTCACCTTGGTTTGCTCGGTAAGATACACAAAAGGTTCTTGAATTAAAGGTGGTCAACCACGTCCTAACAGGGTTACCGTACAAGTCAGGTTTGGTTCAAGTAAAGCACGTACGATTGCACAGAGTTAACACGTTACAAACACGTATGGATCATGGCAACACTTAACAGTCATAACATATCCAAACTTGTATGATTTAATAAGCCCAAAGTTTCCGGCCCAACATGTTGTGCGATCCACAACATGTTGTGCGATCCAATATGAACCGGCCCAACACATAATTAGCCCAACATAAAGGTCTCGGCCCAAGCATAATCCCCCCCCGGCCCAACTTATAACATACGAGTGACATTGTGCGATCCAAGCAGACTTGTGCGATCTTCTTGGGTTGTGCGATTTATCATAAACCCGGCCCAAAGATTAGAAGCCCAACAGGTAAACATGTAGCCCAAACAACAAATAAACAGAAATCTTGTGCGGCCCGGTTAACCTTGTGCGACTGGACACTTGGGCTGTCCGGCCCAATCAGTTTGTGCGTTTGTGTGTGCGTGTGGCCCAACGAAAAGGACCTGATTCAACTTGTGCGATTGAATCAGCTTGTGCGACGGGACTCCTTGTACGACCAGGAGTCTTGTGCGATTGATCTTATCATTCCGGAAATCATGCTATTCAGTTACAATCCATTTAATAGTTTCCATATTACACCAAGTTAATCAACACCAACAGTTTCTACCTCTACCATAATCGATCAAATCATAGTTTTTATCACCTAATCCATATGAACCCTACTCATGCTTTCAAGAACACATCCTACCAATAATCAATCGGATCAACTTTAAGACATAACAACCTCATGCAAGCCGATTTCATACATAACCCGATATCAGCCAGCTAACAATCCGAATTGCATAACATAACATAGGTTAATCATCTATTCGGTTCTTAATGGTAACATCCGATAAAGTGCACATGTGAGCCGGTTTTATCACAATCGATCATACAATATTACTAGTTCATCATGCAGTACATAGGAATCATAATATCATCTAACACACAAATACAACAGAAATAATGAAACAATTAGCAATACACTAACCGAATAAGAGGATTGGAACAAGAGTTGATCCAAACGAGAGTCTTTGGTGTCGCCGGCTTCGAGAGAGAGAAGAGAGCAAGTAGGGTTTTTGTGTGATTTGGTAGCAATGTGAGATAAGTGCAAGCACCCTAGTGTTAATCGGCTAAGGGTATGGGCCGAACCCCAAACTTGGGCTGCCCTATGGTCCGAGTACAAACAATATGGCCCAATGGCCTTGTGCATTCGAGTGATGATTGTGCGGTTGGTTCATGTTGTGCGTTTGAGCCAATACATACATACATTGCATTACATAAAACACAAAATCATAGCGTTTAATAATCGTAGTAGTTCACATAAGCACGTAACGTTACACAGAAGTAGGTTCGAATTACGAGTTGTCACAAATGCCGTTTGGGTTGACGAACGCGCCAACGGTTTTCATGGATCTCATGAACCGTGTATGCAAACCGTATCTCGACGACTTCGTTATCGTGTTTATCGATGACATTCTGATCTATTCGAAGAGCAAGGAAGATCACGAGCGGCACCTATATCTTATTTTGGAGCTTCTGAGGAAGGAGCAGCTGTACGCGAAATTCTCTAAGTGTAACTTCTGGATTCGAGAGGTATACTTCCTTGGACACATAGTGAATGAATCAGGAATACACGTGGATCCTGCTAAGATTGATGCTATCAGAAATTGGGCGGCACCAAAGAATCCTTCGGAGGTGCGACAATTTCTTGGTCTCGCTGGGTATTATCGAAGATTTATCAAGGACTTCTCGAAGATCGCTCAACCTCTTACCACGTTAACATAGAAAGGTGTTGTGTATTCTTAGGGAACGAAGCAAGAGGATGCTTTCCAACTTTTGAAACAGAAACTCTACAGCGCACCGATCTTGTCTCTACCTGAAGGTACCGAAGATTTCGTGGTATATTGTGATGCTTCTATTCAGGGTCTCGGTTGCGTGTTGATGCAACGCGAGAAAGTGATAGACTATGCCTCTCGACAGTTGAAGGTTCACAAGAGGAATTATACGACACACGACTTACAGTTGGGAGCGGTGGTGTTTGCGCTCAAAATCTGGAGGCATTACCTGTACGGTACTAAATGCACTATTTATACAGACCACAGGAGCCTTCAGCATATTTTTGACCAGAAAGATTTGAATATGCGACAACGTCGCTGGTTAGAACTCCTAAATGACTACGACTGTGCAATCAAGTATCATTTGGGTAAGGCTAACGTTGTAGCTGATGCTCTCAGCCGGAAGGAATCGAAACCCAAACGTGTTCGCGCCTTGCAGCTCACCATTCATTCTAATCTACCTGACCAGATCCGTTCTACACAAACCGAAGCGTTAAAAGAAGAAAACATTGAAGCAGAATACTTAAGGGGCATGGAAAAACGACTTGTAGAGAGATCGGATGGTATTCTCTACTTCATGGACCGTGTATGGATCCCTCTGTTTGAAAATCTTAGAGAACTTATGATGGACGAAGCGCACAAGTCTCGATACTCTGTTCATCCAGGTTCGGATAAGATGTATCAAGACCTCAAAGTCATGTATTGGTGGCCGAAGATGAAAGCTCACATCGCAACTTATGTGAGTAAGTGTTTGACCTGCTCGAAAGTTAAAGTGGAGTATCAGAAACCATCTGGATTGCTGCAACAACCAGAAATACCCATGTGGAAGTGGGAGCAAATCGCAATGGATTTCGTCACAGCCTTGTCGAGAACTCAAAACGGAAACGATACCATCTGGGTGATCGTTGATCGTCTCATGAAGTCAGCACACTTTCTGGCAATCAAGGAAACATATAAGTTCTCACAACTAGCTGCTGTCTATCTTAAGGAAGTGGTTTCTAGGCACGGGGTGCCGACATCTATTATCTCTGACCGTGACCCGCGTTTCATCTCAGATTTGTGGCAGTCGATGCACAAATCATTCGGCTCGTGTCTCGATATGAGCACTGCTTATCACCTGCAGACGGATGGTCAAAGTGAGCGAACCATCTAGACACTTGAGGATATGTTGTGAGCATGTGTAATCGATTTTGGCAAGGGTTGGGAGAAACACTTGCCATTGATAGCGTTTTCTTATAACAATAGCTACCATACCAGTATTCAGGCAGCTCCATTCGAAGCATTGTACGGACGAAAATGTCGTTCACCTCTCTGTTGGGCTGAGGTGGGTGACAGTCAGATTACAGGCCCGGAACTTGTACTTGAGACCTCCGAGAAAATTGTTCAGATCAGGAATCGTATGGCGGCAACGCGTGATCGTCAGAAAAGTTACGCAGATAAGCGTAAAAAACCTTTGGAGTTTGCAGTTAATGATCGTGTTATGTTAAAGGTCTCACCCTGGAAGGGTGTAGTGCGTTTTGGGAAACGCGACAAGCTTAACCCTCGTTATGTTGGGCCATTTAAAATTCTGGAGCGAATTGGTAACGTGGCTTACAAGCTAGAGTTTCCTGCTGAGTTGGGTAACGTTCATGATGTTTTCCACGTGTCGCAGCTGAAGAAGTGTTTGTCTGATGAGACACTTGTGGTACCGTTTCAAGAGCTGAAAATCGATGACAAGTTGCAGTTTGTCGAGGAACCTGTCGAAATCATGGACCGGGAAGTCAAAGTCTGCAAGCATAGCCGAATTCCGATTGTGAGAGTTCATTGGAACTCAAGGCGTGGATCGGAGTTCACATGGGAACGCGAGGATCAAATGAAGCTCAAGTACCCACATTTATTCCCAGATGACAAGTCCAAGTCTGGCAAATCTAAGTCTGGCACAACTGGTGAATTTCGGGACGAAATTCCCTTTCATGTTGGGGATGATGTGGCACATGAGGAAAACCCACAGTCATCTTAGTTCATCACTTCACTCCCCTACCACTGCTAGTCAAATTTCGGGATGAAATTTCTTTCAAGTTGGGGATGATGTGACAACCCGTATCTTAGACTTCCTTGATATTTTAATGTAGCTCGTATAAACGTTATGTTATCATGTGATGAGGTTAGCTTTAATAGATTGATGTGAGTTTGATTATTACTTGGTTGTGTGTGTATATATATGTATATAAGACTCAGTCGCACAAGGTATGCTTAATCGCACAACCCCCCCCCCCCCTCATCGCACAACCCATATGGTGGGTTAGTCCGTGGCCCAAAATGAAACCCAAGGATGGGTTTCGGCCCATGTCCCCTATGCGCATACGCTTAGGGGTGTGTGTGTGGTTTTCTCATAATGATATGATAACACAAAAACACACAAAACCATAGCTCTCTCTCCTCTTCCTTCGATTTAGACGACAACCCCTCCTCTAGAGTTTCTTCTCCATTCCATCTCGTGTTAGGACGTGGTTGGTAGATCAAATGTGAACAAGTAAATTACATTACCGAGCAAACCAAGGTGAGTTCACTACTTTTTTTCCAAGCATGCGTTCCGGGGAGGAATGTCGGGTAATGGGTTTGACTGGAATGTTAAACCTGGGTTGTTGGTTAATACACGTATATCTATCACTCAAGTCCCTCCTACCAATTGTTGCTTGTAGGGCAACGGGGTATTAGTTAACACCGCGGGACGTGTGACGTACCAGGATCCAAGCCACCAATCACATTGAACCATTAATAAATAATTAAATAAAAACATTCAATTCATTCCATAACATAAATCCCAGTCATAAGTTAAACCAAAGTAACATTCAACGGAAGCGTAAGATTATTCGTTGAATATATAGTTTTCGTATGACTGAAATTACCTATTACATAATAATGTATATAAATAATATCATTTATATTACCGTATATCATTTAAATATAATTTTTGTTTAAAATAAACGAAAATAATTTTATTATAGAAATAAAGATAAAGATTATACAAGAACTTAGTATGAATATTCCTATATTAATTAAAAGTTAATATTTTACTTGAAAAGATAAGACTGTGTTTAGAAATATATATAAAATGTGTATATATAAATAGAATATATAAATTATATTATATTATAGGTATATAACATAACATTATTATGACTATATATTCTAGAGGTATAACTAGAATATATAAATTATATTATAGGTATATAGTTAAAATATCTATAGATTACACATTATATATCCTTGTTAATTACTAAATATAGGTTACACAATTTATTTATTAAATATACTATATAGTACTTAGAAGTAGGATACTAATTCTCAACAAATGATACTATATAGTAATATATTTATTCTCAAATAAAAATAATAGTAATACTATATGAGTATACTAATTACATAAAATGTCTATATAATATAAATAATGCTCACATGTGATACTTCTATAATATATTATATATATTATAGAGTAAATTACTTTTTTCGTCCCTGTGGTTTTATCACTTTTACTATATTAGCTAAAAATAAGAATTTTTAACATATCTGCCCCCATGGTCTCTATAACTAACCATTTTGGCCCCTAAGTCTAGAGATCATGGGGGCCAAAATGATTAGTTATAGAGACCATGGGAGCCAAAATGGTTAGACTTAGGAGCCAAAATGGTTAGTTATAGAGACCATGGGGGCAGATATGTTAAAAATTCTTATTTTGGGCTAATATAGTAAAAGTGATATAACCATAGGGACCAAAAACGTAATTTACTCTATATTATATTATACAAAGTTCTTATGAATAGTGATTCATATGATAAATAATTTGATATTTGTTATTCTTATAATTAAACATCAAATTGTTATTTTTGCTTTTTGGACATCAAATTGCTTAATTGTTTGATGCAAGTAATTAAATAGATATATTTTTCCGTAATTAGATTTATTTAAATAAGCTAAATCATTTCATAGAAGTTGAAATAGCGTAAAAATAAATAATTATAAGGTGATTTTTTTATCATCAGCTATAGCGAGTGTTGGTATAGTATCAGTATTGTGACTAACTGAACTAATTCTGATCGAAGATCGGTATCGTTATAGGTATTACTAGAACTGCGTACCAGTATTTGTTATATACACTTTTAACTCATTTAATTTGATTTTTCTCAAACAATGTTCGTTTGTTAACTTTTTAATAAATCTGAATACGCAATTGTGCTTAATTTTTTTTCTTGATAGTATAAATTTGTATTAGAACTATAATATTTTTGTATTGTAAACTATACAAGTGCACGTACCGTACGGTACCATGATGAACCGAGCCGATTCCAACTGAAGAGCAACAATACCGATATCAGTATTGAAATAGTCAGAACCGATAATGGTAATTGTTTTTATTGTACGATTGTAGAGTGTTTTTTTTATCGTAATTTATAGCGAGTGTTGGTATAGTACAGGGTTGTGACTAACTAACTGAATCGATTCCGATCTAATATTAGTAACATTACTGGTATTTTTGAACTGGTACTGGTATTGTTATATACACTTTTAACCCATTTAATTTTTATTTGATTTGATTTTTTATATTAACGTGCATTTGTTAACTTAAAAAAATGAATAAGCAATTGTGCTCAATTATTTTCATGATAGTATAAATCTTTATTCAAAATGGAGTATTTTTTGTATCATAAACTATACAGGTGCAGGTACCGTTTGGTACCATCATGAACTGAGCTGATTCCAACCAAACAATATCGGTACCGGTATCGGTATCGGTATTGAAATAATCGGAACTGGTAACAGTAATTGAATTTATGGTTTTCAATAGATGTAAAACACGTGTCGGTCACCTTTTAGACATATCACGACTTTATATTTTTTGTTTTTAATTCGGTTCCTATAGCGAGGGCAGGAAGTATGATGAACCGAATTGATACAGAAATCTCGCCACATAGTGCGAGAAAATCAGACTAGTTATATATATATATATTGTTGACGGGAATTGATAAATAGTAATTTTATTTATATAATTATATGTAACTTTTTATTATTTACTATATTATAATAGTTTATTATTATATTTACTTTTAATAACATATTTTTCTTTTTTTTTCTTTTTAAAAAAAGTATATATTTCCTTTACCATTTTTTAATAATTTTTTTCTTTTTTTAAAACATATATTAAACACAACTACGTACTTAAGTTTTTAGAAAAAAGTTATAACATAAATTATTAAAAAAGTATCAAATTAATCGATAAAAAAAACTAGTATATATGAATTGAAAGTCTTCATGAATAGTACTATTTACATTTTCTTTTTTTTTCCTTCTTTGATTTCTTTTTTCTTTTTTTTTTATAGTTTATTACTTTAGTATTTTTTTTCTTTCATTTTTCTTATTTTAATATTATAACAGCAACATCACCTAGAGATGAGTAAATGGTATCGGGTATCGGTACTGAATCAGTATCGATACCGAATTTACCAAACTGGAAAGTTTTGATGAATAGTACTATTTACATTTTCTTTTTTTTTTCCTTTGATTTCTTTTTTCTTTTTTTCTTTTTCTTTTTATAGTTTTTTACTTTAGTTTTTTTTTCATTTTTTTTTATTTTAATATTATAACAACACAAATGGTATCGGGTACCGGTACTGAACCGGTATCGATACCGAATTTACCAAACCGGGTACATTTTTGTATCGATTCGGTACCGTCTTTTGATCTTTTCGGTACCGGTACAGTACCAGTTTTTACTCTCAAATACCGGTATCGTACGGGTACTGAACCGGTACCGTACCGGGTATATTCAGAACCGGTATCGGTTCTCATTTTCCCCGTTTTTCGGTACCGGTTTTGACCAAAGTTTTGATTAATAGTATTTGTTTATTTTTTTATATATATTTATTTTTTATTTTATTATTTTAGCATTCAATTTTTTTAAAAACTTTCTTGATAAAATTTTATTGATTATTTAATTTGTTTTTTTCCTAATAAGTTGTGTTGGTTAACTTATTTAAAAAATCTATCTTTACAAATATGTTTATTTTTTTTCAACATTTCTATATAAGTTATATTGAATATGGATATTGTGTTGCCGTCGTACTAACTAAACCGAAGCCGATGATAAATGGTAATTTATTATCTTGAAATATTTATTCATTTATTTAATATAATCTTATTCATAATTTGACTTTTTCCATAATAACTTGCGTTCTATGTTTATTTTTTTTCAAATAACATTTGTATCGATGCCGATATTTAACTTTATTGTGTTTTGCTTTTGGTAAACTGACGTCATATTACTACCATACCGTACCGAACAAGACCGGTAACGGTAGTTGTATTCATTTTTATGGCTTCATGTTTACTAACGGAACCATACAAAAAATATAATTTTCAGTACCGGTAATTATTTTATCAGGTTCGCTTTCTTACACCGTATCATACCGAACAACATTGATACCGGTACCTATATTCATTTTTATTTTGTTAGGTTTAGATAATTTTGACTTCTACAAATTTTTCTGCGACGGTATATGAATATCGGTACCAGTACCAGTACCGTGACCGTGACGATCTGAACCGATCGATACCATTCGAACATTGGTGCCGACACCTGTGTGCATTTTTATCGTTTCGATTGATGTAAAACACGTGTTGATTTTTATACTTAGTGCAAGTGTATCGTACCAGTACTATAAGGAACCAAACCGATACCGATCTAATCCTCGCGATAATGTACCGTCGCAATGCATGGTTAAACACCCTAGTTATATATTAACAGTGATTAATATATAGATGTAGCTATAGTTATACCTATAATAGTGAAATGTTACATCACTTGTAACATTTCATTGTTATAAGTGAAATACCTTCATTATTTACAAAATCTTTCGTTTGATTTATTACCAATATAATTGTTATAACTCAAGGAATATAATTATAATAGTTACAAAATTATTAAAATATAACTATAAATATTAATATAATATTTTTTGAACATATATAAAAATATTTATATATATGAGAAATAGTATAAAAAATGATAGACCATAAAGTGTAATTCTAAATAGAGAAGTGTCTGCTTAGTTAAACTATAACACACATGTTATATTTTATTAGAAATATAATACATCTGTCTAGGTAGCCTATGGGTACATTTAACCATATTGGCCACTCAAACTATGAACTCAAAACATAAAAATCATAATATGAATATGTAGATTTATCTACACAGAAAAACACATAAATTGTTACATGAATTTCCTAACATAATGTTTAAGTTTAGGTATTTAAAAGAACACCTAAATGGCTTAAACTAGTGGCTCTGATACCACCTTCTGTCACAGCCCCCGAGCTTGTGACAACTCGAATTCCTTAGGTTATTTATATTTGCATCACTTCTATCTATATTTCGTCATACGTTGTGATTTTGTGCTTATTGTGTGAAATTAATATAGTTGGGTTTAATTGAATGTTATATGTTAGTGTATACTAAGTACTAAGCAGGTTAGAGCAGTCGCACACCTTGATCGAACCGCACACTCAGCTCACGACCGCACACTCCCTCACTTGGGTGTCCTCTAAATCTCGGCCCACACACTAAAGCAGGCCCAGATCGCTCCAAGCCCAACCCAGTCCCTTTTGTATACGGGAATGAAGATGAGTATGCATACAATTCCTTCCCCATCATTAGCAAACCCTAAATTCCCTCTACGCTGGACGGCGACCCAGCCTTCCCTCTTGAGTTCGATGGCAGCCCACTTTCTTCTTCGAAGCCCTCACTGGATCGACACTGTCTCCCTCTCGTTCAAGCCACCTTGTACATTCATCACTCCTCAGTCAGTTACTATCCTTGTGATCAAGGTTCCTAGTTGTGATTATCATGTTACTACTTGTATTTAATTGTATGAATGATACCTGATGACTGGTGAATCGATGTTAAGTCATTGTCAGGAACTCGAAACATGGATGATGTTATATTGATAGATTAGGGATTGTAGGGTGTGATGTTTTGATTGTTCGTATAGGTTGATGTTCTTAATCTAATCAAAATTGTTAAATGATATGTTGTGACTGTATGAAGTTTAGGGATCCATACAAAATCTGATGTGCCTTGGATTTATGTCATTAGAAAGATTGTCATACATATGTTAGTAGGTTATGGGAATTGAATTATAATGATTTGTCATGGATTGTAATGAACGTTGATTATATGATAGTCTAGGGATCTTTTCATAAAACTGTGATGTATTGGATCAATACACTTAGCCATGCACATGATAGGGAAAGTTGGAGTGGGATAATAATATGATTTTAAGTGAATTTGTAATATTAGGATTCCAAGTTATGGGTGTGTAGTTGATCTGTTTTGCAATATGACAATGTGGATTAACTCTTGTTAAATGCGAACGAACTAAGGATCAGTGTACTTGAGATTCAAGATTTAGTATGGGCTAATTCTATTTGGGTATGATGATGATAAATGAAACTGTTGAATGGTCAAGGCAGTGGATTAATTGCGTGGCTAAGAAATCGGGTAGATCATGGCGGGGGTTACGGTTCTGATCCGTGATTCAAGGCATGGGATTATAAACCCATGGACTAGGCGGGTGGAGTAGGAGCAGGAGCAGCTGGTTGGTGATCCCACAGGTTAACCTTCTTTTCTATCGAACAATTTCTGGCCTGCATGCCGAGTGTTGAACAATTTACTTTCCCTAACTATTTTTATTTTCTACTTTTGTTTTTATTTTTAACTTTGTGTTTGGATGTTGAACTTGGTAATCTAGGATGTTTGCTATTGTTTGGTGTGGTGTTTATTGATAAACATTAGTACTACTAAAGCCGGGACAGAGGTACATACGAGGCTTAGAGTACTAAACATTAGTACTACTAAAGCCGGGACAGGAAATCCAAAGACAGAAACCTGTTTTTCAACACTGCAGTTTGTCGACAAGGGGTCGTGTCCAACCGATACGTCTCCGTGCCCACTTCCCCAGACCTGCTGTTTGTTTATTTCTGCACATTTTTGCCAGACACGGGGCCGTGTCCAGCCAACACGCCCACGTGTCCACATTCTGTAAGTTTTCGTTACTGGCACCTGAACACGGGGTTGTGTCTACCCGACACGGGGCCGTGTCCAGGCGCCCAGTAACACAAGATTTTGCTTTTTAACACCCTTTTACACATTCAATCAACGTAAAAACTTATTTTTGGGACACATTGAGGACAATGTGTAATTTAAGTGTGGAGGGATGCTAAAACCTTGAATCTTGCAAGTGCTAATAACAAGCCTTACACAAAACTTTATTGGAACCGCTAATCACCCCAAATTTTTTCAAAAATTTTCATTTTTTTTACTTGTCTAAGTTTAAGTTGGGAATTCAAGTTCTAACAAGGTTATATTTTTACAAGTTTACAACCGATAGCGTCGTGATAAAAAGAACCAACATAAGAAAATTATGAAACGGCATGACAAACTTAGTTAAAATTTGATTATATATACTTGATCACATAAAAAAACCCTTTCACACAAAAGTGAGTTTTGAGCCTTTATTGAGCATACAAATACATATCTTTACACTAAATGCTCATTTTTCGTCTCCTGTGTGAATAGCCGCTTGGTTCGTACGACTCTAGAACTTGCCACGACAATACATTCACGGTCCTTACAAACTTAAACCCGAGTAAGTAAATGATGGAGGCATTAGGACTAACCCTTTTTCTTTCTACACCATTATTTTTCTTTTTTTTTTACCACCTACCCAAAATCCCCCTAGTTAACCCCTTTGAGCCTAAACCTTTTCATTTCTTAACCCAAAACAAACATCCTTTTATCCACCTAAACCCTTTTTTATTTTAACCCTTTCTTTTTGTAACAAAGCTCGGTTTTTATATGAATATGAAAAAATAATGATGATGAAACCAAATAAACAAACAAGTTTATCAAAAATAACTTTGTTTGAAAGAAATGGTTCATCAAAATAAAATAAATTGTCAAAAATAAAAAGTCTTTCAAAAAACCGACGCTTTTTACGCTTTTCGCCCTTTTACTAACCACTAACCCAACCACCCACCTTTAGCCCAAGTCTAACCCTTCACCCAAAAAGTCCTCTTGATATTTACAAAGGTCTATAGTTAAAAAGGAGGAGGATTGATTGCTTGGCAAGCTTATGGTAAGAGTAAGTTCCATGCCACTCTCGAGAGATTCACTAAAAATACACCTTCGGCCGAGTGTTGAGTGATTCCCCCGTGAGGTATGTGAACTTGTATATAAATGGAATTTTAAAAAGGCATGTTATGCCCTAACTAGTAATTTATCTTATGAAACGTTTTTAATAAATCATGACGAATAGGATTGTAAATAATAAAAATAAAACTTAATAAAGAATCTTGGAAATCCCGACACTATATAACAAGCCCAAAAACCTTCTCTTCTACCCATTCCATTTGGGAGTGAAAAAGCCACACTATAAAGAGTTTTGCTTGAGGACAAGCAAAGATTCAAGTGTGGGGGTATTTGATATGCACAAAATGTAACATATAAATTACATCAATTGTGGCATAAAACTAACCCTTTTTTAGTACTAATGTTGGAAAAAGTGTGCTTTTATCTTCCTGTTGTATTTTCAGGATTAAATGAGCTCAAATAAACAAAGGAAGCAAAAAGGCAGCTAAATCTAACATAAATACAAGAAAAGGAACAAACGTGGCATGCCCGGCCTCCCGACAGCATCTTCCCAAGCAAAACAAGGAAACAGAGGGCTGAACACCTCCCGTGCTCAATGAGCACGGGGGCGAGCCCAAGTGTCAGAAGAAAAGACAAAGTTGTAGAAGCTTCCATCGCCCACCACGGGGCCGTGCTCAGCGGACACGGGGCCGTGGTCAACTATAAGATTCGCGGAATCCAGGCAAATGTTGATAGTACATATATGCTTCTGCACACGGGGTCGTGCTCAGCAGACACAGGGGCGTGGTCAACTAATGCAGACAAACTGCATTTAATGAAGAAAGAGAGGAGGATGGACACCGGGCCGTGCCCGAGCTTCTGTTCAGCCTATAAATAGGAGTGCTTGGAACTCTTGCAACTCATCCTTTGGCACACCACCTCTCTCACACTTCACCCACCACCCACCACCATCACAACACCATCATCCACCACCATCATCCATTGTCCATCATAGAGTGTGTGAGTCGTCTCGGGATCCAAGATTGATCATAAGAGTTCATGACAATCAAAGGCCATGTTTGCCTAAGTCTCTTACATCACTTGGTGAAGACAAGTGTTTAGTGTAATACTTTTTATTTTTAATCTTTTGCACTTTTTAATTGGTTATGTATTAATGACTTAAATAACTAGTTTCTTATGTTGAAGGTGATTCTTCCTTATCGTTTGTCCGTGGTGTCTTGGCATTATTTTACTGTCTATATAAAATAAAAGATTTTCACCATTCATATCTCCACGGTCTATGTGGAGGTATGTTGGCTACCTGGTCGGGGGTTAAGGGAACGGTTTGGTAAGAGTCTTGCCATTGTTCAGTGTATAGATCCTGCAAAGGACCTGGGTCAAATTTAGTAGGACCTCCTTCAATACCCAACGGTATTGGATGGCGGGGGTCCAAACTCTTTGACCCCCTCTTAAGTTAAACTACTATTAAAACTTTAACCCGGCTACTTAGGACTGTATCCCTGCTGACTCAGACTACTTAGCCGAGGGTTACGTCGCCTTCAAAAGAGGGGCTTACCACATTATGCATTAATAACTTAATTAATTATCTTTCAATAATCCGACCCTTTAGGATTGTATCCTTGCTGACTCAAACTACTGGGTTGAGGGTAACGTCACCTTCAAAAAAGGGGCCTACTACAATAACTAAGATAATCTTTTAAACAAGTGCAAAAGTGAGAAAATAATCAAAGGTTACACTACACACAAGTCGGATCCAAGTGATTCATCTTGTCTATCTGTTTTTACTTTTATTTTACTTTTCAGCAACTTAGTTAGTTTTATTTTTCTAGTTTAAAAATCTTTTTTTAAGTTTTTGATTTGATTAGACGTTGAGGATAAACCGGTACTAAAAGCTCTTGTGTCCTTGGACGACCTCAGTATCTTACCAACACTATACTACGTCCACGGTGGGTGCACTTGCCCATATGTGTGTTTAGTGTTACTAAATATCGTGTTTTATAAATTTAAAACTTGGCTAAAAAGTGTAAAAGGGCTTAAAATATACACCTAAATTATATTACACTTCACGCACATCAAGTTTTTGGCGCCGTTGCCGGGGACACAAGGATTTTAAGAAAGCTTAAAATCGACGGCCTAATCAGTTTTACAAACCTTTTTAAAAACGCGCGCACATTTTTCTGCATTTTAGTTTAGTTTGCATTTACAGTAGCCTGAACACGGGGCCGTGTTCACTGAACACGGGGCCGTGCTGCATATTTTTGATAAAACACTCAGATACAGAGTCTGAACACGGGGTCGTGCTCACTGAACACGCCCCCGTGGCCAACGAAACCAGTAACTTTAAGTTAAACGCCCAGATATAGATCCTGAACACGGGCCGCGTCTACTGAACACGGGGCCGTGTCCAGCCTCTGTTTCCGTCTTTATTTTTGTTTTCTGGTCCCGAGACTCTGTTGTGGTCTGTTGAGTAATTCTTATGGATCAATACTAAGGAGGCTACAACTACACCTATGAGGAGGATGATTATAGGAGAGACTATTGCACTAATTGTGGTAACCCACACTCGGTTCAATATTACAACTCATCTCAACCATCCACTCCATACAACTATTATGAGGAGCCCATGTACGAGCCATCGACTTCATACACATCTTATGAAGACCAAAGGTATGAACCTTCTCCCTCATACTCATATTTTGATGAACCAAGGTATGAGCCTTCATACTCATACTTTGAGGAATCAAGATATGAGCCACCACCTTCATACTCTTATTATGAGGAACCATGGCGTGAACAACCACCTCATATGAGTACTATGAAGAACAAAATTACGACCCTTATCCATCATATGCTTACAATGAAGAACAATTGTATGAACCATCTACTTCACATGAGTACTATGAGGAACCAAGGATCGAACAACCGGATTCAAGCTTTGAGGATCCCGATCCTTTCTCTATCACCGAAGTGACCGATAGGATATTAGAACACATTAAAACTATCGAACGTTGCATAAAAGAATCTCGCGCAAGGGAAGAGGAGTCCCGCGCAAGTGAAGAATTAAATAAAGAAAAGATAGTTGAAGAGGTAAAAATGGAAGAACAAATAAGTGAAGAACTTATACACGAGTTAAACAACGAAAAAGGTGAGTCCGACAACGTTAAAATTCAAGAAGAGTCTAATTTTGAAGAAATTAATCTCTTGTCACCTTCTTTCGAAAATCATTGTTTAGTACCCACTCATGCTAAGTTTTTAAAAGAGTTAAATACTAACACTAAAATTGACGAAATGGTAAGTGTTAAGTTAACTAATGATCAAACTTCGCTAATAAAAGAAGACCCATTTGAAATTAACATTACACCGGTTCCATGTTTCTTTCAAAATCATTTATTAGTAAGGTCACAATTGTTAAAGATCTTTGTGTTAACATAATGCCTAATTACATTCTCGAAAAATTAAGTATTAGTGATTTTTCTCCACTTCAAATACCCATTTTTCTATCCAATTGGAAAATAATAAAATCAATCGGTATAGTTGAGGATGTCTTGGTTCAAACAAATCAATTGGTAATCCCAACCGACTTTGTCACCCTTGATGACGCTCCTCTAGTGTTGGGATGACCTTTTATAAAAACTCATGAAGCTTTGAAAAACCGAAAATAAAACAACCTACCTCTTCAATTAGGGGCATTCAAAAGGAGCATAGATCTTGAGCGCTCAATGAAATATCCTTTTGGCAACAATGACCCCCTAATTGAAGATGAAGATGAGCCACCCGATACAAGTGAAAAGATTGACCACTTTGATGAAAAAGAGGTCACCATAGAACAAACTTTTAAGGTTCTTGATCAAAATGAGCAACCAAATAAGGAGTCTCCTAAAGACCCACCTCTTGAGCTTAAAGAACTTCCGAAAGGTTTGGAATATGCTATTCTAGACAAAGATGGTAAATCACCTGTAATTATTTTGTCTAAATTAAGTAATATAGAAAACGAAAAATTAATTAAACTTTTGAAAAAAACATAAAAATGCGATCGCTTGGAAGCTTGTAGATATTAAAGGAATAAGTCCTTCCATGTGCACGCACAAAATTTTAATGAATGATGAATACAAATCAGTAATACAACCACAACGTAGAGTAAATCCAAATGTGCAAGAAGTGGTTAAAAATGAAGTCATCAAATTACATGACGCTGGACTTATCTACCCTATCTCCGATAGTCCTTGGGTAAGCCCCGTCCAAGTAGTTCCAAATAAGGGAGGTATGACGGTAATAACTAATGAAAAGAATGAATCAATACCAACGAGAACCGTCACAGGATGAAGAGTATGTATAGACTATAGACGGTTAAATGAAGCAACAAGGAAAGATCACTTTCCTTTGCTCTTCATTGATCAAATGTTAGAAAGATTATCCGGTCATAAATTTTATTGTTTCTTGGATGGTTTTTCAGGTTACTTTCAATTCCCGATAGCACCTGAAGACCAAGAAAAGACAACATTCACATGTCCCTATGGAACTTTTGCTAATTGACGCATGCCATTCAGTCTATGTAATGCCCCCGCAACATTCCAACGTTGCATGGTGGCCATCTTCCATGACATGATAGAAAAAACAATGGAAGTCTTCATGGACAACTTTTCTATCTTTGGAGTTTCATACGACCAATGCCTCGATAACCTTGAATGAATGCTATCCCGATGTGAGGAAACTAACCTCGCCCTTAATTGGGAAAAATGCCATTTCATGGTAACGGAGGGAATAGTACTAGGTCAGAAGATCTCAAGCGAAGGAATGGAAGTTGATCGAGCAAAAATAGACACTATTTCTCGATTACCTCCACCATCCTCCGTTAGAGCAATCAGAAGTTTCTTAGGGCATGCCAGATTTTATAGGCGATTTATCAAAGACTTTTCAAAAATTTCAAGACCTCTAACGAAATTACTTGAAAAAGATGCCCCTTTCATCTTTGACAAGGATTGTAATCAAGCATTTCTTACACTTAAAGAAATGCTAGTCAATGCACCTATCATGATAGCGCCTGATTGGAAATTACCTTTCGAAATCATGTGTGATGCAAGTGACTTTGCAGTTGGTGCAGTCTTGGGACAAAGAAAAGAAAAGCATTTTCACCCAATTTATTATGCTAGTAAAACACTTAACGATGCACAAGAGGATTACACAACAACTGAAAAAGAATTACTAGCTGTGGTATTTGTTTTTGATAAATTTTGTTCTTATCTTGTTCTTTCTAAAACAATAGTCTATACAGATCATGCAGCCATTCGATACCTTTTCAAGAAACAGGACGCAAAACCCCGTTTGATTAGGTGAATTTTACTCCTCCAAGAATTTGATATTGAAACCAAAGACAAAAGAGGAGCAGAAAACACCGCAGCAGATCATCTTTCACGCTTAGAAGACCCAACTTTGGAGGCAACTAGGGACGAGCAAATCAACGAAAAATTTCCAACGGAGTCCTTATAAATGGTTGAATACAAGGAAGAACCATGGTATGCCGACTATACTAATTACTTAGCTAGCAGTATAGTCTCCAAAGGTGGGCACATCACCAAAGAAAGAAATTCTTTGCTGATGTAAAAACATTACTTTTGGGAAGATCCTTGATCTTTTCAAAATGTGTGCCGACCAACTCATCCGAAGGTGCGTACATGGTAGTGAAGCAAGAAGAATTCTCCGCCATTGTCATGAAGGTCCATACGGAGGACATCATGGTGCCGCTAGTACCGCACGAAAGGTATTTGATTCATGATTTTATTGGCCGACCATTTACAAAGACGCGCAAAGTCTTGTCAAGCCATGTGATGCTTACCAAAGATCAGGTAATATTTCTCCCAAAAACGAAATGCCACAAAATGGCATTCTTGTTTGTGAAATTTTTGATGTGTGGAGACTCGATTTCATGGGACCCTTCTCCCCATCAAAAGGAAACAAATATATACTTGTGGCAGTAGATTACTTGTCTAAATGGGCTGAGGCCGAGGCACTTCCAACAAATGATGGAAGATTCGTGGTAAGATTTCTGAAAAAATTATTCTCTCGTTTTGGAACACCTAAAGCATTAATAAGTGATAGAGGTACCCATTTTTGTAATCATCAACTTGAAAAAATCTTAACAAGATATGGGGTCTGTCACAGGGTCTCAACACCATATCACCCTCAAACAAACGGACAAGCCGAAGTGACTAATAGAGGTTTAAAACGAATACTTGAAAAAACCGTAGGTTTAAATAAAAAGGAATGGGTCGATAAATTAGATGATGCTTTATGGGCTTTTCGAACGGCTTATAAAACAACAATAGGTACAACCCCATATAAGCTCGTCTATGGAAAAAGTTATCACTTGCCGGTAGAAATAGCTCACAAGGCCTACTGGGCAATCAAAAATGTAAACGTAGATTTAGAATTTGCCAGTAAAAATCGATTCTGTCAAATAAATGAATTAGACGAATTAAGGAATTATGCATACTCTAACTCTGAAATTTATAAGTAAAGAATGAAGAATTTGCATGATAAACACATTAAGCCTAATGAATTTCGAGTAGGAGATCAACTTCTATTGTTTAATTCACGACTTCGATTATTTCCGGGTAAACTAAAATCTAGGTGGTCAGGACCTTTTTCCATCACCCATATTTTTCCTCACGGTGCAGTAGAAATTAAATCTCGAAATGGAATTCCATTCAAAGTCAATGGCCAACGGCTGAAACTCTATCAAGGATTCATTGAGGATGAGGAGGAAGAAATCTCGCTTCAAACGGTCGACGAGTAAAAACATCAACATCATACCCGGTAAGTTACGAACAAGCGAATGAACATCGAAACCGGTAAGTCTTCTAAACGAGTTTTGGGAAAACAGGGCACTCACACGAGCACTTAAAAAAAATTTAAAACTTTGCTCTGCACGGGGCCGTGCCCGCTGGACACGGGGCCGTGTCCGCGCAACCGTCGGGATAAAACCCCTTTTTCATAACAGTTACATCATTCCACATGCCCCGTTTCCCCAAAAACTCTCTGGCTCAGGAGATTTTTCGCAAAATTCCAACGTTCCCTCTCGTTCTAACAACATCAAGGTATGATTCTATCACCATTAGTAGTTAGATTAGTTACTTGCATGTAGTTAAAACATCAAAAATTTGGGGAAAATCTAGGGTTCTTGAAGTTCATCCGGATTGAACCTCAAGTTTTTGCATAAATCTGTTAGCATTAGTTTAGATTAGTGTTATGGGAAGTAAATCCACTTGTATCGTTCATAGATTTGCCCGACTTCTCCCAAAAACCCCAAACCCTTGTTTTTGAACTGAAAAAGATAAAATTGAAGGGGTAAACGGTTTGTTTTGGGAAAAACGGCACTTGAGGTTTCATTTTTGGGGGAAACCGCACATACTTGACCAAAAATTTTCATGTTTTCGGGATCGGGTCGAAAAATGGAAATTTTGAGTAACAGACGCCTGGACACGGGGTCGTGCCCGCTGAGCACGGGGCCGTGTCCAGCCCACTGTTTTCAGTTTTCTCCGAAAATTTCACCGTTTCGTGCTAACATTTTTGTGTATTCTTTAAGATGTCGAAGAAGTTCACAAGGTTCAACGCCAATGAGCTCGATGCTAGAGCAAGATACGACGTACTTCAAACAAGACCAGAAGAATACCCGAGACAAGCATGTATGGACCTGTTAGCACTGGTGAACCAACTTGACCGGTTCAACAACCTCGTTACTGGCCCGCTAAGGATTGCCCTTACCACTCGACTTTGCTCCGTCCACGAGTGCACTATGGAGTTCTATAGCACCTTCATGTTCAATTCAAGGTTCGACCCTTTCGACAATGATGGGGTGGCATTCCGGTGTGGTGGAACGAAGTACTCGATCTCAATGGCACAATTTGGGGCAATAGTTGGGCTGTATACGGAGGAAGATTCGGGTAATGAAGAGAACACCGGAGGGGTGCGATATTTGGATGAGAACGAACGCCAAGCCATGTGGGCTCAGATTGGTGAAGGGCACTACAACCCAAGCAGCACAAAGAGTACCAAGTTGAGGGACCCACTCTACCGATACATCCATAGGGTCTTTGGTTACTCTCTTAGCCAATGACATGATAGCGGTGGCGTTGTTGGGTTGAGAGATTTGATAGTCCTTCACTGCATTCATACCCCAAAAGACCCCTCGATGTTCTGTATCTCCTGCTCCGAAACATGCATTGGAACCGGCTTGCTAGTGCACCAACCCCTATCTTCTTTAGGGGATGGATATACCGTCTCTTCAAGCACTTCGTGAACATACCTAGGTCTTTTGAAAGGAGCCCATGGTCGGGAAGAGTGGATGTACACATCTGCCGCTCCATGAACCTAATCTATGAGGCGGAAGACGGGTCGGTTAGCTTCCAAAGGATGCAAGGGAATGCATGTAACCCGCAAGAGGCGCTAGTCCTTCACGCTCCACAATTTCAACAACCTCCTCATTACCAGTACTAGCCTCACGGTGATCCGGGCCAATCCTCCTCATAAGGAGGTGGTTTTCCTAACTTTCAAAGTTTACATGATCTGTTGTAAGAAAACCTTATGTGCACCAAGAACACCTACAACCTTGCCAACAACACATACAACCCGGGTCGGATCCATTGAAAGAAACATCTCTGATATCTAAGATGACATCGGGAACATCCGGGAGTACATGGCGGGGCGTGGGGGAGGATGTGATGACGAGGATGAAGACATGGACTAGGCGGGTGGAGTAGGAGCAGGAGCAGCTGGTTGGTGATCCCACAGGTTAACCTTCTTTTCTATCGAACAATTTCTGGCCTGCATGCCGAGTGTTGAACAATTTACTTTCCCTAACAATTTTTATTTTCTACTTTTGTTTTTATTTTTAACTTTGTGTTTGGATGTTGAACTTGGTAATCTAGGATGTTTGCTATTGTTTGGTGTGGTGTTTATTGATAAAACAGGTATATACGAGGCTTAGAGTACTAAAAATTAGTACTACTAAAGCCGGGACAGGAAATCCGAAGACAGAAACCTGTTTTTCAACACTGCAGTTTGTCGACACGGGGTCGTGTCCAGCCGATACGCCTCCGTGCCCAGTTCCCCAGACCTGCTGTTTGTTTATTTCTGCACATTTTTGCCAGACACGGGGCCGTGTCCAGCCAACACGCCCACGTGTCCACATTCTGTAAGTTTTCGTTACTGGCACCTGAACACGGGGTTGTGTCTACCCGACGTGTCCAGGCGCCCAGTAACACAAGATTTTGCTTTTTAACACCCTTTTACACATTCAATCAACGTAAAAACTTATTTTTGGGACACATTGAGGACAATGTGTAATTTAAGTGTGGGGGGATGCTAAAACCTTGAATATTGCAAGTCCTAAATAACAAGCCTTACACAAAACACTACTGGAACCGCTAATCACCCCAATTTTTTTTTTCAAAAAAATTCATTTTTTTATTTGTCTAAGTTTAAGTTGGGAATTTCCAATTCTAAAAAGGTTATATTTTTACAAATTTACAACTTATAGCGTCGTGATAAAAAGAACCAACATAAGAAAATTATGAAACGGCATGACAAACTTAGTTAAAATTTGATCATATATACTTGATCACATAAAAACCCATTCTCACAAAAGTGAGTTTTGAGCCTTTATTGAGCATACAAATACATATCTTTACACTAAATGCTCATTTTTCGTTTCTTATGTGAATAGCCGCTTGGTTCTTACGACTCTAGAACTTGCCACGACAATGCATTCCCGGTCCTTAGCAACTTAAACCCGAGTAAGTAAATGATGGAGGGATTAGGAATAATCCTTTTTCTTTCTACACCATTATTTTTCTTTTTTTTACCACCTACCCAAAATCCCCCTAGTTAACCCCTTTGAGCCTAAACCTTTTCATTTCTTAACCCAAAACAAACACCCTTTTACCCACCTAAACCCTTTTTTATTTTAACCCTTTCTTTTAGTAACAAAGCTCGGTTTTTCTTATGACTTATGAAAAAAAAAATGATGATGAAACCAAATAAACAAACAAGTTTATCGAAAATAACTTTGTTTGAAAGAAATGGTTCATCAAAATAAAATAAATTGTCAAAAATAAAAAGTCTTTCAAAAAACCGACACTTTTTACGCTTTTCGACCTTTTACTAACCACTAACCCAACCACCCACCTTTAGCCCAAGCCTAACCCTTCACCCAAAAAGTCCTCTTGATATTTACAAAGGTCTATAGTTAAAAAGGAGGAGAATTTATTGCTTGGCAAGCTTATGGTAAGAGTAAGTTCCATGCCACTCTCGAGAGATTCACTAAAAATACACCTTCGGTCGACTGACTGTTGAGTGATTCCCCCGTGGGGTATGTGAACTTGTATATAAATGGAATTTTAAAAAGGCATGTTATGCCCTAATTAGTAATTTATCTTATGAAACGTTCTTAATAAATCATGACGAATAGGATTGTAAATAAATAAAAATAAAACTTAATAAAGAATCTTGGAAATCCCAACACTCTATGACAAGCCCAAAAACCTTCTCTTCTACCCATTCCATTTGGGAGGGAAAAAGCCACATTATAAAGAGTTTTGCTTGAGGACAAGGAAAGATTCAAGTGTGGGGGGTATTTGATGTGCACAAAATGCAACATATAAATTACATCAATTGTGGCATAAAACTAACCCTTTTTTAGTACTAATGTTGGAAAAAGTGTGCTTTTGTCTTCCTTTTGTATTTTCAGGATTAAATGAGCTCAAATAAACAAAAGAAGCAAAAAGGCAGCTAAATCTAACATAAATACAAGAAAAGGAACAAACGTGGCATGCCCGGCCTCCCGACAGCATCTTCCCAAGCAAAACAAGGAAACCGAGGGCTAAACACGCCCCATGCTCAATGAGCACGGGGGCGTACCCAAGTGTCAGCAGAAAAGACAAAGTTGTAGAAGCTTCCATCGCCCACCACGGGGCCGTGCTCAGCGGACAAGGGGCCGTGGTCAACTATAAGATTCGCGGAATCTAGGCAAATGTTAATAGTATAGATATGCTTCTGCACACGGGGTCGTGCTTAGCAGACACGGGGGCGTGGTCAACTAATGCAGACAAACTGCATTTAATGAAGAAAGAGAGGAGGATGGACGCGGGGCCGTGCCCAATGGACACGAGGCCGTGCCCGAGCTTCTGTTCAGCCTATAAATAGGAGTGCTTGGAGCTCTTGCAACTCATCCCTTGGCACACCACCTCTTTCACACTTCACCCACCACCCACTACCATCACAACACCATCATCCGCCACCATCATCCATTGTCCATCATAGAGTGTGTGAGTCGTCTCGGGATCCAAGATTGATCGTAAGAGTTCTTGACAATCAAAGGCCATGTTTGCCTAAGTCTCTTACATCACTTGGTGAAGACAAGTGTTTAGTGTAATACTTTTTATTTTTAATCTTTTGCACTTTTTAATTGGTTATGTATTAATGACTTTAATAACTAGTTTCTTATGTTGAAGGTGATTCTTCCTTATCGTTTGTCCGTGGTGTCTTGGCATTATTTTACTGTCTATATAAAATAAAAGATTTTCACCATTCATATCTCCACGGTCTATGTGGAGGTATGTTGGCTACCTGGTCGGGGGTTAAGGGAACGGTTTGGTAAGAGTCTTGCCATTGTTCAGTGTATAGATCTTGCAAAGGACCTGGGTCAAATTTAGTAGGACCTCCTTCAATACCCAACGTTATTGGATGGCGGGGGTCCAAACTCTTTGACCCCCTCTTAAGTTAAACTACTATTAAAACTTTAACCCGGCTACTTAGGACTGTATCCCTGCTGACTCAGACTACTTAGCCGAGGGTTACGTCGCCTTCAAAAGAGGGGCTTACCACATTATGCATTAATAACTTAATTAATTATCTTTCAATAATCCGGCCCTTTAGGATTGTATCCTTGCTGACTCAAACTACTAGGTTGAGGGTAACGTCACCTTCAAAAGAGGGGCCTACTACAATAACTAAGATAATCTCTTAAACAAGTGCAAAAGTGAGAAAATAATCCAAGGTTACACTACACACGAGTCGGATCCAAGTGATTCATCTTGTCTATCTGTTTTTACTTTTATTTTACTTTTCAGCATTTTAGTTAGTTTTATTTTTCTAGTTTAAAAATCTTTTTCTAACTTTTTGATTTGATTAGACGTTGAGGATAAACCGGTACTAAAAGCACTTGTGTCCTTGGACGACCTCGGTATCTTACCAACACTATACTACATCCACGATGGGTGCACTTGCCCATATGTGTGTTTAGTGTTAGTAAATATCGTGTTTTATAAATTTAAAACTTGGCTAAAAAAGTGTAAAAGGGCTTAAAATATACACCTATATTATATTACACTTCACGCGCATCAATGATATTGCATGTGATTGCACACTTAGCACTACAATATGAATTTATGCGTTATTTGCCTATGTTATGTGATTGATAGTGTGGCATTTCCCCTAGACTTTCGTGATTCATGTTTTGTGATGCCTTTGTCTTGCTACTCGAGTCTGAGGAATCATTTAAGACGAGTTAGGAGGAACTAAGATGAGCATGCAAGTCATATTGTTATTGTGGGTGCACACATAATAAAAATGTGGGGTGCATGTGAGTCCCAGTGAGGCTTAACAAGTGTAAAAAGTGTTGTGTCGTATCATCCGACTTAGTGTGAAACACAACGATCTATAGGAGTCATAGCGATGACTGCCTCCTACTCGAACGTGATCCTTTCACTTCTTTCTAAATCTTTACAAATCTCGATGCTATTGAGTGATACCTGAACACATATCTGAACGTCCAGCGAACCGTGTAAGAATGTTAGGTGCTAGTGCAAACATCTCTGAGTTAGTTGCCGAAGCGTTGAATGTTTGGTCTGTACTTTCCTCACTTTTCTCGTTCCCTTGAATTCAAAAAATTGACGCCTCAGATCCCAAAGTATGACCACCTCTGCAATTCTCTAACAACTTACCGTCCATTATTCAACCGACTCACAAGACCGATGGACAAGAAGTTGAACATGATACATTACCAACCCTAGTATTATGACGGCCCTAATTATTGACAACGAACACCAGTAGATTGACCTCAATCGAGTCACTAACCCTAGTCAGCTACCTCTGAGAGCCGAATCTTACGAATCAATCGCGGCTAAACACCGACAATCGACCGGAGTATGGAAGGAGTAATTACTAGTGCCATGGGCAGTACCTTAGGACGTGACAAGAAATGTGAAAAGTGATGTGCACAAAATGCAACACATAAATT
The DNA here is from genome assembly GCF_002127325.2 of Helianthus annuus. Taxonomy (NCBI): domain Eukaryota; kingdom Viridiplantae; phylum Streptophyta; class Magnoliopsida; order Asterales; family Asteraceae; genus Helianthus; species Helianthus annuus. The sequence goes on along the minus strand of NC_035434.2, from coordinate 29,693,859 downwards.
ACATCAATTGTGGCATAAAACTAACCCCTTTTTAGTACAAATGTTGGAAAAAGTATGCTTTTGTCTTCCTTTTGTATTTTCAGGATTAAATGAGCTCAAATTAACAAAAGAAGCAAAAAAAGACAGCTAAATCTAACATAAATACAAGAAAAGGAACAAAAGTGGCATGCTCGACCTCCCACCAGCATCTTCCCAAGCAAAACAAAGAAGACAGAAGACTGAACACGCCCCGTGCTCAGCGAGCGAGCACAGGGCCATGCCCAAGAGTCAGTAGAAAAGACAAACCCATAGAAGCTTCTGTTGCCCACCACAGGGCCGTGCCCAACGGACACGGGGGCGTGGTCCACTTCCTGCAGGCGCATTTATTGTAGTTGCGAATAACAATTAATGAAGAGAGAGATTCGGATGGACACGGGGTCGTGCCCAGTGGACACGGGGCCGTGCCCAAGCTTCTGTTCAGCTCATAAATAGGAGTGTTTGGAGCTCTTGCAACTCATCCCTTGGCACACACCTCTCTCACACTTTACACACCACCCACCACCATCAAAACACCATCATCCACCACCATCATCCATTGTCCATCATAGAGTGTGTGAGTCGTCTCGGGATCCAAGATTGATCGTAAGAGTTCTTGATAATCAAAGACCATGTTTGCCTAAGTCTCTTACATCACTTGGTGAAGACAAGTGTTTAGTGTAATACTTTTTATTTTGAATCTTTTGCACTTTTAATTGGTTTTGTATTAATGAATTTAATTACTTGTTTCTTATGATTAAGGTCATTCTTCCTTATCGTTTGTCCGTGGTGTCTTGGCATTATTTTACTGTCTATATAAAATAAAAGATTTTCACCATTCATATCTCCACGGTCTATATGGAGGTATGTTGGCTACCTGGTGTGACAAATGGGAAATAACCGGAAATTCCGTACAGTCTAATCACTATTCTTAGTATATAATCTCATGCAATTAGCATAATTTAATTACGTAACTGTGTCGTACATTAGACGACAGTGTTAGGAGAAGAAAACAATGAGATAATATATGTTGGTTTTCGTCGTATTGCGAAATCAATTAATTAATGTCCTAATAGTGTTGGTAAAAAGTGCTGCGTGCACTATTCACGGTCACACTATTCATGCCAGCAAAACCGTGAAAATAGAACGGAACAAGGAAAAACGACACACAGCTAACATAACTGAGTCCGTTTATATAAGAAAACACTAATATGAAAACATATCTTACAAAGATACAAGACTTTCCGGTACAACGCCCTAATCGCTAAATCGTCCGTTACACTAAAAATAAGACAATTTTAAATCGTCCAAAATAATAATTTAGCATTTCCGGGACTCCGGAAATATGACAAATGATGATAAACATATGGAAACAATATGAGGATATTAATGGGGTGTCCGAAACATAAGCTTTCGATGCTGCGTTGCAACCCCCACAACTTGTCCGTTTCTACACCGACAAGCTAATAAACGACATTTCCGACATCGAAATCAACCAAATGAAAGCTTTGGTGAACTAGTTAAGCTTATTTTGATATTCCAAATCCCTTTATACATCTCTTGGTTGCGGATTTACAACTTACGAAAAAACTTCGTCGGTAAGAATTAAAAGCGCTTTTATAGAACCGACGACCAAACGGAAGTCGTTTAAGATGTTAAAATATAATTTCTACTAGTTTAGTGAATTTGTTAATAATAAATAACATTCCGAATCACTAATTACCCCCTAATGGTGAAAGATTACCCTAATCACCATACTTAGCCTAATTACCAAAATATCAAAATATCTAGATATTTTGGTAACTTTTATAAAAAAAAAAAATAATAATTACACTTTACACCCCCCCATGTTCACGTTTTTTTATGGGTCCCACACCCATATTTCACATGCAAAAATATCTAGATATTTATTTAATTATCCAAGTGTTAAAAGAATGGATGATTAAAGTCATGAAAGACTTATCTTAACTAGATATTTTCTACATATTCACACCATCATTTTCATACACTTAACCTCTCATATTCCTTCACTAAAATTCAGCCATGAACACCTTCATTCATCTTTATTTTCTAGCCATTTTCTTGATGATCAATGTGTACTTTCATGGAAGTTATGAAGATCTAAGACATCTCCAAGTTGAAGCATCCGTTTTCATCCATTCTAGAGCTTTCAACCATCATAATTTTCATCATCTTTGCTCATTATATTCATCAAGATCATCCCTAGCCTAGTGCTAGAAGTGAGCTTCTAAATCTATTTTTTCCATACTTATTATGATATGATTGTTAATATAACTAGAGATAACAAAATAATCATACATAATAAACCTGAAAATACAAAGAAGCAAAAATAATAATCATGATATATTTATGTTTGTTTATGTTGTGATCTAAGACTTGTTATTTACATATTTGATCTTGTTATGATGATTATCATATGAATAATTTGTTAGATGATGTTTCAAAAATATGATCTAACAATTATACATGAATATGTTAAAGGGTTATATGAAACTTAATGTTTAATGAATGAACATATATTTTTTGATGTTATAAAAGTGTGTAAAGTATTTTACTAAAAATGATGCTTTTTGAAAGATTTATAAAAGAAACATACAAGATGGGTTTTCTATAAAAGTTTGGCAAAACTAGAAGTAAAGTATGATTTTTAAACTAGTAAACATATGTAAAGATCATACTAAAACCCTACATGTTTATGAGTTCATCTTGTTAAAAAGTTGTTATGAATCTCATGTGTTTTTGTTTAGAAAATAATATGTTAATAAACATGGCAAAGTTCATATATCAAAGGAAAAGGAACTATGGCCAAATTTTTCTTTGAAATCATATGCTAGAAAAATTATCATTTTTAACAAAGTCTTTACAAGATTAGAAAGTGGTCTTTCTAGAAACAAAAATAGATATAAATATATATTTTTGGGAAAATATATATTAGTGATCTTAACAATTATGTACTATGTGTTTATTATTTGTATTAGTTATGTACAAAAGTTAGGGATTTGATAACAATGATACAAATAAATACAAGACACATTTACAAGTAAAGACTTACAATAATACAAATATACGCACTTGAATACAATTTGCGGATCATTCTGACATCGGATACAACTTGTGGACAATTCGGACGACGGGCGAATCTTTGAACATATCGCCATTCCGAGGAGTTATTACGACGTTTAGGCGATCTTTCGACGCGGACACAAAAATTACGTTACCATTAACAAAATTCGGACATTTTGAAACTTATAAAAACTATTATGTTTTTATTTACTAAAAAGTATACTTAGTGATTTTTATAAAATGTTTTTTTTATAAAAATGAAAGACTTACACTTCTTAATGGGCTATTTTATACAAATGGGCTTACATTTCTTAATGGGCTTATCTTCATAATGGGCTTAACATAAATACATGGGCTAAGCTCAATATCAAAAACTCATGGGCTAAGCCCAATACCAAACATATGGACCAAGGCCCAATAATATTAAGCCCAACACTATTTAAGCCCAACACTATTTAGGCTCAACACTATTGAGGCCCAACACTATTTGAGCCCAATAACATGAATTCTTGGGCTAAGCCCAATGACATTTAATTGGTAAAAATTACAATTATACAATTTACTTATACAAGACACGAAATCAATAAGACAAGACCCAATGATACAACTCACAAGATACAAGATTACATACATATATATATATACATATATTTGGTGAAATATATATATAACAGTTTAAAAATTCATACATCTAATACATAGTTCAACAAATAACAAAGAAATACAAGTCTTAATACATATTCAAGATAGAAGACTTGTACATGAGTCAATACAAAGACCGTAGTGTCTAACAATGCTAGGACCTTTGTAGGTTGTGATACAATTCAAGGACAATCCAAGTGAGGTTACAGTTACATACAGTTTACGGAATGCAATTCTGTGAGTTCATGTCCCCTTTTCGTCTTAAATGCTTTTCAAGCTTTACAACTATCGGGGAAAATACATGTACAATAGTATGATAAGTCAAGGAATGAAACACCATAGTTCATGTGAGAAATTAGGGCCATAACTAAACCTCCATTAATCCAAGTTGGACCAAGGAACAAAAGGGTTAGATCTAATGGGTTTTGGCGAGCCCTACTCATGGCCATTCGTTTGCTTAGGAGTGCTTTTGTTGCCCTACGACATGGTGTCGATACAAATAAAATCGTCTAGGGTTGGATTGCTTCCTATCTCGTCACACATATTAATGTCCTCGCGAAACATTAATGATCAACGATTTCATTGACGCTTTTCATATTACATTTGTTACAAATACATCTTACATGCGGGTTTTATACAAATACATTTCATACAGATAAAGCGCATGGTTTTTATACAAATACATTTCATAATTGACAGATACATCTTATACAACTAAACTGCATGAACTCGCTCAACTTTTGTTGATGTTTTCAAACTTACATGTATTTCAGGAAATAAGTGGACCATGTAGATATTTCAGTCAAGAAAAACAAGTATCCAGACTCCATGCCAACTATTGAAGGGTTTGCCCGTTATATACCGCCTCTTTGCGGTAATATAGTGGTCAAAGCCTTGACATTTAAAGACTTACATTTTGGTGTACGAAACAATGACAGTTTCTTTTCAGTTGATGGTTTGTAAACAATACACTAAACTTATGTTGTGTTATTTTGAACAAATTATGGTAATGGCATTGGAGCATGTTTTATTCATTTAGTATGTTCACTTATATTGTTATGCAATGAGAACCGATCAGATCACACCTCGCGCTTCCGCTACGAGCGGGTGTGACAGATTGGTATCAGAGCATCGATTGTAGTGAACCAAGATTCTTTCTCGAGTCTAAGTCTACAATCACTAGGGACCTCTCACGAAAACCTCTTGTTCATGTGGAACAAATTATAAATACAATTTGACAGGTCAAAAGGTTTTCATTGCATAAACATTTTTCAAGGTCCACTACAACAAAAATTCACTTCACATAAATCAAGTGAGGACATTTCCATGGGTGAAGTCTATGAGAAATAGACACATTACATTAACATACTATGTGCCTACAATACATTACATTATCAGTTTACGCATTATAAACGGTTTACAAGTTCAGCTTATGCAAAGATAGAAATCCTTGTTAGATAGGATTTTACATGATTATATATATAAGTCTTTCATATATGTGTTGTACGAAATATTTGGCAAGAACAAAATACCTTCGACTTCAAACTCTATTATTATTCTTTACTCGCACGATGAAAATATCGACCTCACGTCTACTGCGGAGCTTATGGCGAACATGATTTCTAAGTGATATCTTAAACTTAATTCCATAAAAATATGGTTGCTTTCTTGCGAATGCTGAGATGCCTGACCATGATAATGACGACGAGGCGGAGGTAGTAACCTTGGACAACAACTCCATTAGTGGGACGAGATCCCTGTGACTCATACTAATCAAGGTAGATATACTCTTGTCCTTAAAAGGAAGATGAAGTACTCATCTTGAAGGTGCCTCTTCAGTTGTTATTGTTATAGTTTCTTTTCATTCCTATTTCATCTAACGTCGTACCGTTCTGCGAGTAATGACAACGAACGTTGACACATGAGCTATCACGAAGGTCCCTCCTATGTTGAAGGTATATTGGCAATAGTGTTTCATCTCTTATTGATCGGCTGCTTCGTACGAGAGAACGCTAGGGTGACCATGCAAGGCAATTTATTATTACGGTGGCCAACGTAATAACAACTTGTCGTGCATGGGAATTCTGGTGGACTCTGCGCGCCAAGCTAATGATCACTATTCATTCAAAATTCTTAAGTTATTACTTGAGATTCAATTTTTCTTATCTATTAGAACACGAAATGTGGTGGTTAGTATAATACCCTACAATACCATACAATACAATACAGGAAGACAACACGTATTTGTTCACACCTAACATTCGATCTATATCACGATTCATTTTAGACTAGTCATTTAAACAAACAAAACTTGTTAGCTACTCATGGAGGATTTTCCTCAACATTCTCGAAATTCTTGAACATGGCTTGGTTCCAGGGTGTCTATGACACTTTATCCTAGTTTACCTTACCTTACCTTATCATATTCCACCTTATCATATTTATTGGAAATGATACAATAAATTTCGTCGCTTGACATTTGTCTTTTCCCAAGGAATGGTATGGCATGAGCCATGCTGCAACTCCCTCATTGCATTCTATTCGACATTTCTGGAGATTCTAATAATCTTGCTAGAGCTCGTGAAACTCAAGCACTATTACCATAATTTTCACATGGACAAATAAGACAAAGGATTTTCTCTACTTCGGACGATCGAGGTCATAGAGTAGGGAACACATATTATATGGACAAAGACCACTAGTTGGTTTTCCCTCCTCAACAAATTATTTCTTTGCCACTAAAACATATAACCAATACACACAAGAGGCACTACGCATTTTGGTTGCGGTTATTCACATTATCATTTATTCAAACATGTATGAACAATACGATCTTGAGGATTTTATGACCAATTTCCTTCTTCTTTCTTGGGCACATGATAGACTATATTTATCCAAAATATATGTCTAGATTCTTTTAATGGTGTATATTAAAAAGATCATGGCGCCAGGAGGAAGGTCTACACCCAAAAAGGGGTTAACTAATCAACATCTCACAGTCAAACTAAAGTTCTTATGGAATAACACGAGGATGCAGAATTTGCACAACATGAGGTTAATCGGGATGACACTTGTGACGGTACTGGTGGTACTGGTAGTTCAAGTGATTCAAATCCTGAGGGATCGGGAATGAGTAGCAATGCCACACCAGGAGATGCGACCACACAAGGCCTTAATTTTAAGACTTTTCGGACTGTAAGCGGCAAGACCTCGTTAATACGAGAGGTGCGGTAGGTTCTGTCTGCCACAAAAAGACAATGAAGTCGGTTAGTCATACTAGGAAACGCATTCCTGAGTAGACAATTAGATACACAGAGAGTCTCCTGCTAAATGCAACCTTAACTTGGTGGAATCTCCAGGTACAAACGCTAGGAAGAGATACAATGGAGAGGTTGTCGGGGGAAGAACTCAAGGATCTTATACGAGAAGAGTATTGCTCGCTGATTTAAATTCAAAGGTTGGAAACAAAATTCTAGAACTCGATCATGATTAGAGCCAGCATTGTTGGTTACAATCGAGGCTTTCACGATCTCTCAAGGGTTGCTTCCATACTGCGTAACACCCGAATTCAAACGCATTGCGCGTTACATTTGGGATTTAGCCCTGGAGATCTGAGGCATGACTGCATCATCCCACCCTACCTCAATCACTCAAACAGTAGTTACTCGACAAGTTTCCAATCAACCAACATTTCACATCCATGTTATTTAATACTGGTGCCAATTTTAGCTTCATCTCGATATTTCACATACATGAGTTTCATGGCTAGGGACGAGATTGTCCTAGCTACAATTAGGGAATGGTTATCCTACATCTAAACATATGGTTGGGTTATCCAACATCTAAACATATGGATTGGGTTATCCTACATTTAAACATAGAGTTCCTAAAAATATACAGTGAAGTCCTCTCCACACAGAATTCCAAATGTACTTGGCCTAGAGTCAAGTAAGCTAGACGTCTCCTCATTCTATTTAGAATTGGCAAACGGTAAATTAGCCGAGTCAGGAGTAGAAATTTCATATCGATCTCTTACCCATTGAGTTGGGTATTTTCGACGTAGTGGTTGGCATGGATTGGCTATCCAATAATCGAGCCGAAGTCTTCTGTCATGAGAAGATCATTCGCTTACTACTACCGAACAAAGATACACTTGTTATCCATGGAGAGAAGTGCAACACATCATTGCGGATCATCAATTGCATGAAGGCACAGAAGTGCTTACGAAAAGGTTGTACTGACTTCCTAGCACAAGTTGTCAACAAGAAGGCCGTTGGGCCACAGCTGACAGATATTCCTGTGGTAAAAGAATTTCCTGAAGTCTTTCCTGAAGACTTGCCAGGACTACCATCATATCATCAAGTCGTGTTTCACATCGACTTTGTACCGGGAGCCGCACCCGTAGCCAAATCTCCATGTCGATTAGCACCTTCTGAACCTTGTAGTTGACCAAATAAAGATGTTGTGAGTTCATAAGCCCCACTCTTTACCATTATACATCTTTATAAAGGTTTTGGGGGTGGAAAGACATGCAAGCTTTGCAAAAATGCACAACATTTCGATGAATGAAAATTCATATTTCTAAACCATGTTACAAATGAATTTTCAACTAACTCAAATGGTTTATGAAAGGTTCTAGCTTCTACTCTAAGATAGACTTACGATCGGAGTATCATCAGTTATGAATTCAAGAGGAAAGCATACCAAAAACGGCTTTTAAAATTCGTTATGGTTATTACGAGTTTCTCGTTATGCCTTTTGGTTTGACGAAAGCAACAGTGATCTTCATGGATTTAATGAATCGTGTGTGCAAGTCGTACCTTGACAAATGTCATAGTATTTATTGACGACATATTAATATACTCACGATTGACTGATGAACACGAACAACATTTGAGAACCAATTTGGAGCTACTAAAGAAGGGGAAACTATACGCGAAATTTTCCAAGTACGGATTTTGGATTCGTGAGGTACAATTTCTCAGGCATGTAGTGAACGAGAAAGGCATTCAAGTAGACCCATCTAAGATTGAAGCAAATGAGAATTGGGAAGTGCCCAAGACTCCAACTAGAGTCCGACAATTTTTTTTTTGGAATTAGCGGGATATCATCAGAGATCTATTGGGATTTTTTTTAAATTACTCAATTGCTAACCTCCCTCACCCATAAAGACAATAAATGCGCCCCAATCGAAAAACAAGAAATAGCATTACAACTTATTCTTAAGATGGGTACATAGCATTTTACAATCTTATCATTATCCGACGATACCGATGACTTTGTTGTAAACTATGTTGCTTCGCATCAAGGATTAGGCTGCGTAGTCGTGCAACATGAAAAAGTTATCGTGCACACGTCGCGCCAATTAAAAAGTTCATAAGAAGAACTATACCACTCTCGACCTTTAGTTAGGCGCGGTGGTATTAGCTTTAAAAATTATGGCGACATTATTTATATGGTACTCAATGCATTATTTTCACGGATCATAAAAGTCTTCAACACATATTCAACCAAAAAGAATTAAATATCCGTCAACGATGTTGGGTTGAATTGTTGAACGACTATGATTAGGAAATAAAGTACCGTCCGGGCAAGGCAAATGTTGTAGCTGACGCCTTGAGCCGCAAGGAGCGAGTTAGAACACTGAGAGTTCAAGCATTAGAGAAGATGATTCACAAGCGCTCAAGAAGAGCATATTCAAGCAGAAACACTTCGAGGCATGAAGGAACAATTAGCGCCGAAAGACGAAGGAACTTTATACCTTATGGGTCGAAAATAGGTTCCATTCTTTGGCGGCCTTCGAGATGATATTTTGAGGAAGCACATAGGCCTAAGTATTAAAAGAATACTATTGGTGGCCTAACCTCAAAAGTGATATCGCGACTTATGTCGGAGAATGCTTGACTTACGCAAAAGTCAAAGCTGAATATCAGAAACTCTTGGACTTGTTACAACAAACCGAGATTTCCGTTTGGAAATGGGAACAAATATCGATGGACTTCATTACGAAGTTACCCAAGACCTCATGCGGTCATGGCATGATTGGGTAATCATCGATAGACTAACAAAGTCCGTACACTTCTTACCAATTCGGGAGGAGGATAGTATAGAGACACTAGCAGAACCTTATCTCAAGGAAATAGTGGCTCATCATGGAGTACCTATTTAAATCATCTCAGACCAAGACGGTCGCTTCATTTAACGAATTTAGAAGTCAATTCAAGAGGCCTTTGGATCTCATTTAAATCTAAGCACGATCTTTCATCCACAAACTGACGGCCAGAGCGAACGGACAATCCAAACATTCGAAGATATGCTTCGTGCATGTGTTATGGATTTAGGCGGCAACTGGGATACTCATTTACTTTTGGTTGAGTTTTCCTACAACAAGAGCTACCATACAAGCATACAAGCTAAACTGTTCGAAGCTCTTATGATCGAAAGTGTCGCTCACCGCTATGTTGGGCGGAAGCGGGCGATAAACAACTAATCGGTCCGGAATTATTCCAAGAGACTACGGATAAAATCTTTCAGATCAGAGACCGTATCAAGGCGGCTCGCGATCGACAAAAGAGCTACGCGGACAAGAGACAGAAGCCATTACCTTTCGAGATCGGAGACCAAGTCTTATTGAAAGTCTCGCCTTGGAAGGGCGTAGCGAGGTTCGGTAAGCGTGGGAAGCTTAACCCTCGTTATGTAGGACAATTTGAAATCTTAGAAAAGATTGGCACTGTTACCTACAACTTTAAGTTACCAGGCGAACTAAGTAGTGTACACAACACATTTCATGTGTCGAATCTTAAGAAGAGTCCAACACAAGAAACGGTTATCATCCCGGCGGATGAAGTTCACATTGATGACAAACTCCAATTCATAAAGCACCTGTTAAGGTCATGGACCGGAAGGTCCGAAGGAGTCGTAACATATTAGTAAAAATTCGTTGGGATTCTCGACACGGACCCGAATATACTTGGGAACGTGCAGATCAAATCAAAACCAAAATATCCTCACCTGTTAGAGTAGTCTCCTGCAAAGGATGACTCTGTTTGAATTTCGGGACGGAATTCTCAATAACAGGGGGAGAATGTGACAAATGGCAAATAACCGGAAATTCCGTACAGTCTAATCACTATTCTTAGTATATAATCTCATGCAATTAGCATAATTTATTTACGTAACTGTGTCGTACATTAGACGATAGTGTTAGGAGAAGAAAACAATGAGATAATATATGTTGGTTTTCGTCGTATTGCGAAATCAATTAATTAATGTCCTAAAAGTGTTGGTAAAAAGTGCTGCGTGCACTATTCACGGTCACACTATTCATGCCAGCAAAACCGTGAAAATAGAACGAAACAAGGAAAAACGACACACAGCTAACATAACTGAGTCCGTTTATATAAGAAAACACTAATACGAAAACATATCTTACAAAGATACAAGACTTTCCGGTACAACGCCCTAATCGCTAAATCGTCCGTTTCACTAAAAATAAGACAATTTTAAATGTCCAAAATAATAATTTAGCATTTCCGGGACTCCGGAAATATGACAAATGATGATAAACATATGGAAACAATATGAGGATATTAATGGGGTGTCCGAAACATAAGCTTTCGATGCTGCGTTGCAACCCCCACAACTTGTCCGTTTCTACACCGACAAGCTAATAAACGACATTTCCGACATCGAAATCAACCAAATGAAAGCTTTGGTGAACTAGTTAAGCTTATTTTGATATTCCAAATCCCTTTATACATCTCTTGGTTGCGGATTTACAACTTACGGAAAAACTTCGTCGGTAAGAATTAAAAGTGCTTTTATAGAACCGACGACCAAACGGAAGTCGTTTAAGATGTCAAAATATAATTTCTACTAGTTTAGTGAATTTGTTAATAATAAATAACATTTCGAATCACTAATTACCCCCTAATGGTGAAAGATTACCCTAATCACCATACTTAGCCTAATTACCAAAATATCAAAATATCTAGATATTTTGGTAACTTTTATAAAAAAAAAATAATAATTACACTTTACTCCCCCCCCCATTTTCACGTTTTTTTATGGGTCCCACACCCATATTTCACATGCAAAAATATCTAGATATTTATTTAATTATCCAAGTGTTAAAAGAATGGATGATTAAAGTCATGAAAGACTTATCTTAACTAGATATTTTCTACATATTCACACCATCATTTTCATACACTTAACCTCTCATATTCCTTCACTAAAATTCAGCCATGAACACCTTCATTCATCTTTATTTTCTAGCCATTTTCTTGATGATCAATGTGTACTTTCATGGAAGTTATGAAGATTTAAGACATCTCCAAGTTGAAGCATCCGTTTTCATCCATTCTAGAGCTTTCAACCATCATAATTTTCATCATCTTTGCTCATCATATTCATCAAGATCATCCCTAGCCTAGTGCTAGAAGTGAGCTTCTAAATCTATTTTTTTCCATACTTATTATGATATGATTGTTAATATAACTAGAGATAACAAAATAATCATACATAATAAACCTGAAAATACAAAGAAGCAAAAATAATAATCATGATATATTTATGTTAGTTTATGTTGTGATCTAAGACTTGTTATTTACATATTTGATCTTGTTATGATGATTATGATATGAATAATTTGTTAGATGATGTTTCAAAAATATGATCTAACAATTATACATGAATATGTTAAAGGGTTATATGAAACTTAATGTTTAATGAATGAACATATATTTTTTGATGTTATAAAAGTGTGTAAAGTATTTTACTAAAAATCATGCTTTTTGAAAGATTTATAAAAGAAACATACAAGATGGGTTTTCTATAAAAGTTTGGCAAAACTAGAAGTAAAGTATGATTTTTAAACTAGTAAACATATGTAAAGATCATACTACAACCCTACATGTTTATGAGTTCATCTTGTTATAAAGTTGTTATGAATCTCATGTGTTTTTGTTTAGAAAATAATATGTTAATGAACATGGCAAAGTTCATATATCAAAGGAAAAGGAACTATGGCCAAATTTTTCTTTGAACTCATATACTAGAAAAATTATCATTTTTAACAAAGTCTTTACAAGATTAGAAAGTGGTCTTTCTAGAAACAAAAATAGATATAAATATATATTTTTGGGAAAAATATATATTAGTGATCTTAACAATTATGTACTATGTGTTTATTATTTGTATTAGTTATGTACAAAAGTTAGGGATTTGATAACAATGATACAAATAAATACAAGACACATTTACAAGTAAAGACTTACAATAATACAAATATACGCACTTGAATACAATTTGCGGATCATTCTGACATCGGATACAACTTATGGACAATTCGGACGACGGGCGAATCTTTGAACATATCGCCATTCCGAGGAGTTACTACGACGTTTAGGCGATCTTTCGACGCGGACACAAAAATTACGTTACCATTAACAAAATTCGGACATTTTGAAACATATAAAAACTATTATGTTTTTATTTACTAAAAAGTATACTTAGTGATTTTTATAAAATGTTTTTTTTATAAAAATGAAAGACTTACACTTCTTAATGGGCTATTTTATACAAATGGGCTTACATTTCTTAATGGGCTTATCTTCATAATGGGCTTAACATAAATACATGGGCTAAGCTCAATATCAAAAACTCATGGGCTAAGCCCAATACCAAACATATGGACCAAGGCCCAATAATATTACGCCCAACACTATTTAAGCCCAACACTATTTAGGCTCAACACTATTGAGGCCCAACACTATTTGAGCCCAATAACATGAATTCTTGGGCTAAGCCCAATGACATTTAATTGGTAAAAATTACAATTATACAATTTACTTATACAAGACACGAAATCAATAAGACAAGACCCAATGATACAACTCACAAGATACAAGATTACATACATATATATATATATACATATATTTGGTGAAATATATATATAACAGTTTAAAAATTCATACATCTAATACATAGTTCAACAAATAACAAAGAAATACAAGTCTTAATACATATTCAAGATAGAAGACTTGTACATGAGTCAATACAAAGACCGTAGTGTCTAACAATGCTAGGACCTTTGTAGGTTGTGATACAATTCAAGGACAATCCAAGTGAGGTTACAGTTACATACAGTTTACAGAATGCAATTCTGTGAGTTCATGTCCCCTTTTCGTCTTAAATGCTTTTCAAGCTTTACAACTATCGGGGAAAATACATGTACAATAGTATGATAAGTCAAGGAATGAAACACCATAGATCATGTGAGAAATTAGGGCCATAACTAAAGCTCCATTAATCCAAGTTTGGACCAAGGAACAAAAGGGTTAGATCTAATGGGTTTTGGCGAGCCCTACTCATGGCCATTCGTTTGCTTAGGAGTGCTTTTGTTGCCCTACGACATGGTGTCGATACAAATAAAATCGTCTAGGGTTGGATTGCTTCCTATTTCGTCACACATATTAATGTCCTCGCGAAACATTAATGATCAACGATTTCATTGACGCTTTTCATATTACATTTGTTACAAATACATCTTACATGCGGGTTTTATACAAATACATTTCATACAGATAAAGCGCATGGTTTTTATACAAATACATTTCATAATTGACAGATACATCTTATACAACTAAACTGCATGAACTCGCTCAACTTTTGTTGATGTTTTCACACTTACATGTATTTCAGGAAATTAGTGGACCATGTAGATATTTCAGTCAAGAAAAACAAGTATCCAGACTCCATGCCAACTATTGAAGGGTTTGCCCGTTATATACCGCCTCTTTGCGGTAATATAGTGGTCAAAGCCTTGACATTTTAAGACTTACATTTTGGTGTACGAAACAATGACAGTTTCTTTTCAGTTGATGGTTTGTAAACAATACACTAAACTTATGTTGTGTTATTTCAAACAAATTATGGTAATGGCATTGGAGCATGTTTTATTCATTTAGTATGTTCACTTATATTGTTATGCAATGAGAACCGATCAGATCACACCTCGCGCTTCCGCTACGAGCGGGTGTGACAGATTGGTATCAGAGCATCGATTGTAGTGAACCAGGATTCTTTCTCGAGTCTAAGTCTACAATCACTAGGGACCTCTCACGAAAACCTCTTGTTCATGTGGAACAGATTATAAATACAATTTGACAGGTCAAAAGGTTTTCATTGCATAAACATTTTTCAAGGTCCACTACAACAAAAATTCACTTCACATAAATCAAGTGAGGACATTTCCATGGGTGAAGTCTATGAGAAATAGACACATTACATTAACATGCTATGTGCCTACAATACATTACATTATCAGTTTACGCATTATAAACGGTTTACAAGTTCAGCTTATGCAAAGATAGAAATCCTTGTTAGATAGGATTTTACATGATTATATATATAAGTCTTTCATATATGTGTTGTACGAAATATTTGGCACGAACAAAATACCTTCGACTTCAAACTCTATTATTATTCTTTACTCGCACGATGAAAATATCGACCTCACGTCTACTGCGGAGCTTATGGCGAACATGATTTCTAAGTGATATCTTAAACTTAATTCCATAAAAATATGGTTGCTTTCTTGCGAATGCTGAGATGCCTGACCATGATAATGACGACGAGGCGGAGGTGGTAACCTTGGACAACAACTCCATTAGTGGGACGAGATCCCTGTGACTCATACTAATCAAGGTAGATATACTCTTGTCCTTAAAAGGAAGATGAAGTACTCATCTTGAAGGTGCCTCTTCAGTTGTTATTGTTACAGATTCTTTTCATTCCTATTTCATCTAACGTCGTACCGTTCTGCGAGTAATGACAACGAACGTTGACACATGAGCTATCACGAAGGTCCCTCCTATGTTGAAGGTATATTGGCAATAGTGTTTCATCTCTTATTGATCGGCTGCTTCGTACGAGAGAACGCTAGGGTGACCATGCAAGGCAATTTATTATTACGGTGGCCAACGTAATAACAACTTGTCGTGCATGGGAATTCTGGTGGACTCTGCGCGCCAAGCTAATGATCACTATTCATTCAAAATTCTTAAGTTATTACTTGAGATTCAATTTTTCTTATCTATTAGAACACGAAATGTGGTGGTTAGTATAATACCCTACAATACAATACAATACAATACAGGAAGACAACACGTATTTGTTCACACCTAACATTCGATCTATATCACGATTCATTTTAGACTAGTCATTTAAACAAACAAAACTTGTTAGCTACTCATGGAGGATTTTCCTCAACATTCTCGAAATTCTTGAACATGGCTTGGTTCCAGGGTGTCTATGACACTTTATCCTAGTTTACCTTACCTTACCTTATCATATTCCACCTTATCATATTTATTGGAAATGATACAATAAATTTTGTCGCTTGACATTTGTCTTTTCCCAAGGAATGGTATGGCATGAGCCATGCTGCAACTCCCTCATTGCATTCTATTCGACATTTCTGGAGATTCTAATAATCTTGCTAGAGCTCGTGAAACTCAAGCACTATTACCATAATTTTCACATGGACAAATAAGACAAAGGATTTTCTCTACTTCGGACGATCGAGGTCATAGAGTAGGGAACACATATTATATGGACAAAGACCACTAGTTGGTTTTCCCTCCTCAACGAATTATTTCTTTGCCACTAAAACATATAACCAATACACACAAGAGGCACTACGCATTTTGGTTGCGGTTATTCACATTATCATTTATTCAAACATGTATGAACAATACGATCTTGAGGATTTTATGACCAATTTCCTTCTTCATTCTTGGGCACATGATAGACTATATTTATCCAAAATATATGTCTAGATTCTTTTAATGGTGTATATTAAAAAGATCATGGCGCCAGGAGGAAGGTTGATGTGTGTAAAATGCAACATATAAAACACATCAATTAAGGGATAAAACTAACCCTTTTTAAGTACTAATGTTGGAAAAAGAGTGTTTTTGTCTTCCTTTTGTATTTTCAGGATGAAATGAGCTCAAAATCACAAAAGAAGCAAAAAAGACCACTAATTCTACCATAAATACAAGAAAAGGAACAAGAGTGGACTGCCCGGACCCTCAACGGCACCTCCCAAGACAAAGATAAGGAAACAGAGTCTGAACACGCCCCGTGTCCAGCGAACACGGGGGCGTGCCCAGGAAGCAGCAGAAAAGACAAACCAGTAGAAGCTTCCATTGCTCACCACGGGGCCGTGTCCAGCGAGCACGGGGGCGTGGTGAAAGTACAGCAGGCGCATTAATTGTAATTCGCAATTACAATTAATGAAGAGAGAGAATGTCAGACGGGCACGGGGCCGTGTCCAGCGGACACGGGGCCGTGTCCAGCGTTCTGTTCAGCCTATAAATAGAGGAGCTTGGTTCCATTCTCTCTCATCCCTTGGCACACCACCTCTCTCACACTTCATCCACCACCCACCACCACCATAACACCATCATCCATCACCATCATCCATTGTCCATCGTAGAGTGTGTGAGTCGTCTCGGGATCCAAGATTGATCGTAAGAGTTCTTGACAATCAAGGCCATGTTTGCCTAAGTCTCTTACATCACTTGGTGAAGACAAGTGTTTAGTATAATACTTTTTATTTTTAATCTTTTGCACTTTTTATTTGGTTTTGTATTAATGACTTTAATAACTAGTTACTTATGTTGAAGGTGATCTTTCCTTATCGTTTGTCCGTGGTGTCTTGGCATTATTTTACTGTCTATATAAAATAAAAGATTTTCACCATTCATATCTCCACGGTCTATATGGAGGTATGTTGGCTACCTGGTCGGGGGTTAAGGGAACGGTTTGGTAAGGGTCTTGCCCTTGTTCAGCGTTTAGAGGTCCTGCTTGGGACCTGGGTCAAATTTAGTAGGATCTCCTTCAATGCCCATAGGTATTGGATGGCGGGGATCCAAACTCTTTGACCCCCTCATAAGTTAACTACTATTAATACTATAACCCGGCTATTTAGGACTGTATCCCTGCTGACTCAGACTACTTAGCCGAGGGTAACGTCACCGCCAAAAGCGGGGCCTACCATAATTTGCATTAATAACTTAATTCATTATCTTTCAATAATCCGACCCTTTAGGATTGTATCCTTGCTGACTCAAACTACTGGGTTGAGGGTAACGTCGCCTTCAAAAGAGGGGCCTACTACAATAACTAAGATAATCTCTTAAACAAGTGCAAAAGTGCGAAAATAATCAAAGGTTATACTAATACACGTGTCGGATCCAAGTGATTCATCTTGTCTATCTGTTTTTATTTTTATTTTATTTTCAGCATTTAGTTAGTTTTTATTTCTCTTAGTTTAAAACATTTTTCTAACTTTTTGATTTGGTTAGACGTTGAGGATAAACCGGTATTAAAAGCTCTTGTGTCCTTGGACGACCTCGGTATCTTACCAACACTATACTACGTCCACGATGGGTGCACTTGCCCATATGTGTGTTTAGTGTTAGTGAATATCGTGTTTTATAAATTTAAAACTTGGCTAAAAGTGTAAAAAGGGCTTAATTATATATTAAAAACATATACACACTGATACGCACCAAGTTTTTGGCGCCGTTGCCGGGGACACAAGGATTTTAAGAAAGTTAGGAATCAACGGCCTAATCATCTTTTTATTTTTCTTTAATTTTTAGGATTTTTTTTTAGATTTTTCAGCTTCTGCAGAGCTCAACACGGGGCCGTGCCCGCTGAACACGCCCCGTGCTTAATCATTGGAACTGACAATCCTGTTTTATATCAGATAGTAGGCTGAACACGGGGCCGTGTCCACTTAACACGCCCCCGTGCCCAAGATTCAGTTGCTGAAAACAGAACCGTTAGATCCCGGCGGTTGGTAATTTCTGATACAAACATGAGTGATAGTAATTCTTTTTACTTTCGGCACTCTTATGGTTTGTGGTGTCGAATATGTGGAGGCGAACATGAGGAATTAAAATGTTTCTTCCTCACTTATAGGCCCCACTATATAGACCCACCGATTCCTTGTAACCTTAAGAGGGGCGAAAGTAAAAACAAGCACTATTTCTCCCTCGAATGCGCCCAACCAGATATTCTAGGAGAAATGCTCCTTGACGAGTTATTTCAACTAGAAGAACTACTTCTAAATTGGTCAAAAGAACTTAGGAAGGATTTTTTAGATACATCCCAAGATGATGACCATGAGGAAATGTTGGAACCGCATTCCGACAACCTCGTTGCTCCCGAAAATACTTTTTTACCTAGACAAGACGTGGACGATAGTCGTCCCTGTGCCGATTGTGCCGTGAAGGACTCCCCATCGACTTCGTTCGGTGCATACATAGACCTGAGCGATTCGGCATACACCTTCTTTAACGAGAGCCCGGGAAAGGGTTGGACTTGTCCACCTAGAATTAAAATAGGAATTACCCTCACCGACAACCTCTTGCGTTCTCGCCTTAGTATAGGACAATTAAGGTATCTTAGGCACTTTGGGGTTGTTCCAACAAGCCAGGAGCCACCCGATACAGATTAGCTCCTTAGAAAAGACAAAACTTCATAAAACAGCCCTCCGACACGGGGCCGTGTCCGGTCAACACGCCCCCGTGTTCGCTCAGAAGATTTTCTGCTGATTCTGTCAGAATACGGACAAAATGTGTTAGGATTTTCTCTGCACACGGGGCCGTGTCCAGCGGACACGGGGCCGTGTTCAGTGTGCTGTCGTTTTCTTTAAATGCAGCCTGAATCCTGCTCATTTTTGACCACTCCACCAAGCAGAGATCCCTGGAATCTTCACATATACCATCCTAGGTAAGTGCCAAAAGAAGGTTCCTAAGGACCATCTTGTCTCTTCCACTTTTGTTCATTTCCTCTTCTTCCAAAAATTTTTTTAAACCCTACCTCCATGGAAGCTTGGAAACCCATGATTCCAACCTTCTATGAAAAGTTTGTGGGAGTTTTTGCTACGGATTCTTGTCTAAAGTTAGTTCTATAACTTTGTTTTAAATTATCTGAGCTCAGAGCACAACATAAGTATATGAAAATAATTTAAAAACCTAGAACCGTTAGACAAAAATCCTGCAGACAGCTGAACACGGGGCCGTGCTCACTGAGCACGGGGCCGTGTTCGAGGTACTGTTTTGCAAAAGTTTAGTTATCTTCGGCTTATTTCGCAGAAAATGGCCAGCCGAAACAGCGGAGCGTCTTCAAGGAATAACCGAAATGGAAGAAGGTCGTCCGCAACGGAGGATTCCCTAGTAAACTACGTTTACGCTTTAAGGGAAGCCGTAGACGAAATGACAAGTGTAGAAGAAGCTTTAGTGGACCGTATTAATCATCTGACGATAAGTTTGGAGGGCTGCCTGCAAGAAGTAAACCTCCTGCACCAAAGGTTAAACCTTCTTGCTTCCCCGCCCTTGGTTCCGGTGATAACACACAGGGCGTGGAATGTAGTACCCGAGGTTGTCATTCCAGCAGAATGGCACGCCTTGCACCAAGTACCTCAACCAAGGGTAGTGCAAGGAGTCCCGGTAAGCGCTCCTCCTCAAGATACCGAAGAAAATGAAGCTACCTTCTACCTCCCAAGGGAGATACTGAGGAGCCATAGGCTAGAGAGTGTTTCTACATCGGGGAGCTATTCCCGAAATTTTCCTAAATAAGTAGAACCTTTATGATAACCTTATGTATCCCTTAGTTAATTAGCTATCTTTATGTAATTTCTCTATGATTAGCAATGTTATGATGGTTTTTATGGTTTATGGACTCATGGTGGTAATGGATGAAAAAGGGAACGAGAAAAATGGAACCATGCACGAAGAACAGAACAAACCGACAAAAATCTCCATAACAGAAGGCTCAACACGGGCCGTGCCCAACCAACACGGCCCCGTGCTGAGCCCCCTGCAGAAAATCACCCAGTTCAGGTAACTGGACACGGGCCGTGTTCAGCGGACACGCCCCCGTGTCCAGACTTCTGTTTCAATTCTATAATTTTTGTTACTGGCACTTGACCACGGGGCCGTGCCCGGTCAACACGGGGCCGTGTCCAGAGTGCCAGTAACACAAATCTTTGTTTTTAAACACACTTTTACACATTCTAATCAACCAAAAACTTTATTTTTGGACACATTGAGGACAATGTGTAATTTAAGTGTGGGGGGGATGCTAAAACCTTGAAATTTTGCAAAATCCTAAACACAAGCCTTACACAAAACTCTATTGGAACCGCTAAACACCCCAAATTTTTTCAAAAACTTTTTCATTTTTTTTATTTACTTGTCTTAGTTTAAGTTGGGAATAACAAGTTCTAAAAAGGTTATATTTTTACAAGTTTACAACCGATAGCGTCGTGATAAAAAGAATTAACATAAGAAAATTATGAAACGGTATAACAAGTCTAGTTAAGAATTCGATTATATATGCTTGGTCACATTAAAAACCCATTCCCACAAAAGTGAGTTTTGAGCCTTTATTGAGCATAAAAATACACATATTTAGATTAAATGCTCATTTTTCGTTTCTTGTGTGAATAGCCGCTCGGTCTTTACAAATCTAGAACTTGCCACGACGATACATTCCCGGTCCTTACCAACTTAAACCCAAGTAAGTAAATGATAGAGGCATTAGGACTAACTATTTTTCTTTCAAAACCATTATTTTTCATTTTTTACCTACCCAAAAATCCCCCTAGAAAACCCCTTTGAGCCTAAACCTTTCATTTCATTACCCCCAAAACATATTTTTTTTTACCCACCAAAAACCTTTTTCATTTTTCACCTTTATTTTAGTAACAAGCTCGGTTTTTCATAAACGTACCCTTTTATGTGACGAGAAAAAAAAAATAATTTTTGAAATAATGAAGTCAAAAACAAACAAAAGCTACAAAAGCTTGTTTGGAGAAATACTTCAAAGAAATAATAAGTCACTAAAAACAAGGTATTTTACGAAAACCGACACTTGTTACGATTTTCGCCCTTTTTACTAACCACTTGCCAACCACCCACCTTTAAACCCAAGCCTTCACCCCAAAAGTCCTCTTGATATTTACAAAGGTAAAAAGTTAAAAAGGAGGAGGATTGATTGCTTGGCAAGCCTATGGAAGACGTAAGTTCCGTGCCGCTCTCGAGTGATTCACTTAAATATACACCTTCGGCCGAGTGTTGAGTGATCTCCCGTGAGGTATGTGAACTTGTATATAAATGGAATTTTAATAAGGCATGTTATGCCCAAATAAGTAGTTTATCTTATGAAAAGTTCAAAATAAATCATAACGAATAGGATTGTAAATAAATAAAAATAAAACCTATAAAAACCTTGGATTCCCGACACTCTAGGACAAGCTAAAAAAACTTCTCTTCTACCTATTCCATTTGGGAGTGTAAGCCACATTTAAAGAGTTTTGCTTGAGGACAAGCAAAAGTTCAAGTGTGGGGGTATTTGATGTGTGTAAAATGCAACATATAAAACACATCAATTAAGGCATAAAACTAACCCTTTTTAAGTACTAATGTTGGAAAAAGAGTGTTTTTGTCTTCCTTTTGTATTTTCAGGATGAAATGAGCTCAAAATCACAAAAGAAGCAAAAAGACCACTAATTCTACCATAAATACAAGAAAAGGAACAAGAGTGGACTGCCCGGACCCTCAACGGCACCTCCCAAGACAAAGATAAGGAAACAGAGTCTGAACACGCCCCGTGTCCAGCGAACACGGGGGCGTGCCCAGGAAGCAAGAGAAAAGACAAACCAGTAGAAGCTTCCATTGCTCACCACGGGGCCGTGTCCAGCGAGTGGTGAAAGTATAGCAGGCGCATTAATTGTAATTCGCAATTACAATTAATGAAGAGAGAGAATGTCAGACGGGCACGGGGCCGTGTCCAGCGGACACGGGGCCGTGTCCAGCGTTCTGTTCAGCCTATAAATAGAGGAGCTTGGTTCCATTCTCTCTCATCCCTTGGCACACCACCTCTCTAACACTTCATCCACCACCCACCACCACCATAACACCATCATCCATCACCATCATCCATTGTCCATCGTAGAGTGTGTGAGTCGTCTCGGGATCCAAGATTAATCGTAAGAGTTCTTGACAATCAAGGCCATGTTTGCCTAAGTCTCTTACATCACTTGGTGAAGACAAGTGTTTAGTATAATACTTTTTATTTTTAATCTTTTGCACTTTTTATTTGGTTTTGTATTAATGACTTTAATAACTAGTTACTTATGTTGAAGGTGATCTTTCCTTATCGTTTGTCCGTGGTGTCTTGGCATTATTTTACTGTCTATATAAAATAAAAGATTTTCACCATTCATATCTCCACGGTCTATATGGAGGTATGTTGGCTACCTGGTCGGGGGTTAAGGGAACGGTTTGGTAAGGGTCTTGCCCTTGTTCAGCGTTTAGAGGTCCTGCTTGGGACCTGGGTCAAATTTAGTAGGATCTCCTTCAATGCCCATAGGTATTGGATGGCGGGGATCCAAACTCTTTGACCCCCTCATAAGTTAACTACTATTAATACTATAACCCGGCTATTTAGGAC
Organism: Helianthus annuus; assembly: GCF_002127325.2. Classification (NCBI taxonomy): domain Eukaryota; kingdom Viridiplantae; phylum Streptophyta; class Magnoliopsida; order Asterales; family Asteraceae; genus Helianthus; species Helianthus annuus. The sequence goes on along the minus strand of NC_035434.2, from coordinate 29,670,579 downwards.
TGTATCCCTGCTGACTCAGACTACTTAGCCGAGGGTAACGTCACCGCCAAAAGCGGGGCCTACCATAATTTGCATTAATAACTTAATTCATTATCTTTCAATAATCCGACCCTTTAGGATTGTATCCTTGCTGACTCAAACTACTGGGTTGAGGGTAACGTCGCCTTCAAAAGAGGGGCCTACTACAATAACTAAGATAATCTCTTAAACAAGTGCAAAAGTGCGAAAATAATCAAAGGTTATACTAATACACGTGTCGGATCCAAGTGATTCATCTTGTCTATCTGTTTTTATTTTTATTTTATTTTCAGCATTTAGTTAGTTTTTATTTCTCTTAGTTTAAAACATTTTTCTAACTTTTTGATTTGGTTAGACGTTGAGGATAAACCGGTATTAAAAGCTCTTGTGTCCTTGGACGACCTCGGTATCTTACCAACACTATACTACGTCCACGATGGGTGCACTTGCCCATATGTGTGTTTAGTGTTAGTGAATATCGTGTTTTATAAATTTAAAACTTGGCTAAAAGTGTAAAAAGGGCTTAATTATATATTAAAAACATATACACACTGACACGCATCAAAGGTCTACACCCAAAAAGGGGTTAACTAATCAACATCTCACAGTCAAACTAAAGTTCTTATGGAATAACACGAGGGTGCAGAATTTGCACAACATGAGGTTAATCGGGATGACACTTGTGACGGTACTGGTGGTACTGGTAGTTCAAGTGATTCAAATCCTGAGGGATCGGGAATGAGTAGCAATGCCACACCAGGAGATGCGACCACACAAGGCCTTAATTTTAAGACTTTTCGGACTGTAAGCGGCAAGACCTCGTTAATACGAGAGGTGCGGTAGGTTCTGTCTGCCACAAAAAGACAATGAAGTCGGTTAGTCATACTAGGAAACGCATTCCTGAGTAGACAATTAGATACACAGAGAGTCTCCTGCTAAATGCAACCTTAACTTGGTGGAATCTCCAGGTACAAACGCTAGGAAGAGATACAGTGGAGAGGTTGTCGGGGGAAGAACTCAAGGATCTTATACGAGAAGAGTATTGCTCGCTGATTTAAACTCAAAGGTTGGAAACAAAATTCTAGAACTCGATCATGATTAGAGCCAGCATTGTTGGTTACAATCGAGGCTTTCACGATCTCTCAAGGGTTGCTTCCATACTGCGTAACACCCGAATTCAAACGCATTGCGCGTTACATTTGGGATTTAGCCCTGGAGATCTGAGGCATGACTGCATCATCCCACCCTACCTCAATCACTCAAACAGTAGTTACTCGACAAGTTTCCGATCAACCAACATTTCACATCCATGTTATTTAATACTGGTGCCAATTTTAGCTTCATCTTGATATTTCACATACATGAGTTTCATGGCTAGGGACGAGATTGTCCTAGCTACAATTAGGGAATGGTTATCCTACATCTAAACATATGGTTGGGTTATCCAACATCTAAACATATGGATTGGGTTATCCTACATTTAAACATAGAGTTCCTAAAAATATACAGTGAAGTCCTCTCCACACAGAATTCCAAATGTACTTGGCCTAGAGTCAAGTAAACTAGACGTCTCCTCATTCTATTTAGAATTGGCAAACGGTAAATTAGCCGAGTCAGGAGTAGAAATTTCATATCGATCTCTTACCCATTGAGTTGGGTATTTTCGACGTAGTGGTTGGCATGGATTGGCTATCCAATAATCGAGCCGAAGTCTTCTGTCATGAGAAGATCATTCGCTTACTACTACCGAACGAAGATACACTTGTTATCCATGGAGAGAAGCGCAACACATCATTGCGGATCATCAATTGCATGAAGGCATAGAAGTGCTTACGAAAAGGTTGTACTGACTTCCTAGCACAAGTTGTCAACAAGAAGGCCGTTGGGCCACAGCTGACAGATATTCCTGTGGTAAAAGAATTTCCTGAAGTCTTTCCTGAAGACTTGCCAGGACTACCATCATATCAACAAGTCGAGTCTCACATCGACTTTGTACCGGGAGCCGCACCCGTAGCCAAATCTCCATGTCGATTAGCACCTTCTGAACCTTGTAGTTGACCGAATAAAGATGTTGTGAGTTCATAAGCCCCACTCTTTACCATTATACATCTTTATAAAGGTTTTGGGGGTGGAAAGACATGCAAGCTTTGCAAAAATGCACAACATTTCGATGAATGAAAATTCATATTTCTAAACCATGTTACAAATGAATTTTCAACTAACTCAAATGGTTTATGAAAGGTTCTAGCTTCTACTCTAAGATAGACTTACGATCGGAGTATCATCAGTTATGAATTCAAGAGGAAAGCATACCAAAAACGGCTTTTAAAATTCGTCATGGTTATTACGAGTTTCTCGTTATGCCTTTTGGTTTGACGAAAGCAACACTGATCTTCATGGATTTAATGAATCGTGTGTGCAAGTCGTACCTTGACAAATGTCATAGTATTTATTGACGACATATTAATATACTCACGATTGACTGATGAACACGAACAACATTTGAGAACCAATTTGGAGCTACTAAAGAAGGGGAAACTATACGCGAAATTTTCCAAGTACGGATTTTGGATTTGTGAGGTACAATTTCTCAGGCATGTAGTGAACGAGAAAGGCATTCAAGTAGACCCATCTAAGATTGAAGCAAATGAGAATTGGGAAGTGCCCAAGACTCCAACTAGAGTCCGACAAATTTTTTTTTGGAATTAGCGGGATATCATCAGAGATCTATTGGGATTTTTTTTAAATTACTCAATTGCTAACCTCCCTCACCCATAAAGACAATAAATGCGCCCCAATCGAAAAACAAGAAATAGCATTACAACTTATTCTTAAGATGGGTACATAGCATTTTACAATCTTATCATTATCCGACGATACCGATGACTTTGTTGTAAACTATGTTGCTTCGCATCAAGGATTAGGCTGCGTAGTCGTGCAACATGAAAAAGTTATCGTGCACACGTCGCGCCAATTAAAAAGTTCATAAGAAGAACTATACCACTCTCGACCTTTAGTTAGGCGCGGTGGTATTAGCTTTAAAAATTATGGCGACATTATTTATATGGTACTCAATGCATTATTTTCACGGATCATAAAAGTCTTCAACACATATTCAACCAAAAAGAATTAAATATCCGTCAACAATGTTGGGTTGAATTGTTGAACGACTATGATTAGGAAATAAAGTACTATCCGGGCAAGGCAAATGTTGTAGCTGACGCCTTGAGCCGCAAGGAGCGAGTTAGAACACTGAGAGTTCAAGCATTAGAGAAGATGATTCACAAGCGCTCAAGAAGAGCATATTCAAGCAGAAACACTTCGAGGCATGAAGGAACAATTAGCGCCGAAAGACGAAGGAACTTTATACCTTATGGGTCGAAAATAGGTTCCATTCTTTGGCGGCCTTCGAGATGATATTTTGAGGAAGCACATAGGCCTAAGTATTAAAAGAATACTATTGGTGGCCTAACCTCAAAAGTGATATCGCGACTTATGTCGGAGAATGCTTGACTTACGCAAAAGTCAAAGCTGAATATCAGAAACTCTTGGACTTGTTACAACTAACCGAGATTTCCGTTTGGAAATGGGAACAAATATCGATGGACTTCATTACGAAGTTACCCAAGACCTCATGCGGTCATGACATGATTGGGTAATCATCGATAGACTAACAAAGTCCGTACACTTCTTACCAATTCGGGAGGAGGATAGTATAGAGACACTAGCAGAACCTTATCTCAAGGAAATAGTGGCTCATCATGGAGTACCTATTTAAATCATCTCAGACCAAGACGGTCGCTTCATTTAATGAATTTAGAAGTCAATTCAAGAGGCCTTTGGATCTCATTTAAATCTAAGCACGATCTTTCATCCACAAACTGACGGCCAGAGCGAACGGACAATCCAAACATTCGAAGATATGCTTCGTGCATGTGTTATGGATTTAGGCGGCAACTGGGATACTCATTTACTTTTGGTTGAGTTTTCCTACAACAACAGCTACCATACAAGCATACAAGCTAAACTGTTCGAAGCTCTTATGATCGAAAGTGTCGCTCACCGCTATGTTGAGCGGAAGCGGGCGATAAACAACTAATCGGTCCGGAATTATTCCAAGAGACTACGGATAAAATCTTTCAGATCAGAGACCGTATCAAGGCGGCTCGCGATCGACAAAAGAGCTACGCGGACAAGAGACAGAAGCCATTACCTTTCGAGATCGGAGACCAAGTCTTATTGAAAGTCTCGCCTTGGAAGGGCGTAGCGAGGTTCGGTAAGCGTGGGAAGCTTAACCCTCGTTATGTAGGACAATTTGAAATCTTAGAAAAGATTGGCACTATTACCTACAACTTTAAGTTACCAGGCGAACTAAGTAGTGTACACAACACATTTCATGTGTCGAATCTTAAGAAGAGTCCAACACAAGAAACGGTTATCATCCCGGCGGATGAAGTTCACATTGATGACAAACTCCAATTCATAAAGCACCTGTTAAGGTCATGGACCGGAAGGTCCGAAGGAGTCGTAACATATTAGTAAAAATTCGTTGGGATTCTCGACACGGACCCGAATATACTTGGGAACGTGCAGATCAAATCAAAACCAAAATATCCTCACCTGTTAGAGTAGTCTCCTGCAAAGGATGACTCTGTTTGAATTTCGGGACGAAATTCTCAATAACAGGGGGAGAATGTGACCAATGGCAAATAACCGGAAATTCCGTACAGTCTAATCACTATTCTTAGTATATAATCTCATGCAATTAGCATAATTTAATTACGTAACTGTGTCGTACATTAGACGATAGTGTTAGGAGAAGAAAACAATGAGATAATATATGTTGGTTTTCGTCGTATTGCGAAATCAATTAATTAATGTCCTAAAAGTGTTGGTAAAAAGTGCTGCGTGCACTATTCACGGTCACACTATTCATGCCAGCAAAACCGTGAAAATAGAACGAAACAAGGAAAAACGACACACGGCTAACATAACTGAGTCCGTTTATATAAGAAAACACTAATACGAAAACATATCTTACAAAGATACAAGACTTTCCGGTACAACGCCCTAATCGCTAAATCGTCCGTTTCACTAAAAATAAGACAATTTTAAATGTCCAAAATAATAATTTAGCATTTCCGGGACTCCGGAAATATGACAAATGATGATAAACATATGGAAACAATATGAGGATATTAATGGGGTGTCCGAAACATAAGCTTTCGATGCTGCGTTGCAACCCCCACAACTTGTCCGTTTCTACACCGACAAGCTAATAAACGACATTTCCGACATCGAAATCAACCAAATGAAAGCTTTGGTGAACTAGTTAAGCTTATTTTGAGATTCCAAATCCCTTTATACATCTCTTGGTTGCGGATTTACAACTTACGGAAAAACTTCGTCGGTAAGAATTAAAAGTGCTTTTATAGAACCGACGACCAAACGGAAGTCGTTTAAGATGTCAAAATATAATTTCTACTAGTTTAGTGAATTTGTTAATAATAAATAACATTCCGAATCACTAATTACCCCCCTAATGGTGAAAGATTACCCTAATCACCATACTTAGCCTAATTACCAAAATATCAAAATATCTAGATATTTTGGTAACTTTTTTAAAAAAATAATAATAATTACACTTTACACCCCCCCCCCCATTTTCACGTTTTTTTATGGGTCCCACACCCATATTTCACATGCAAAAATATCTAGATATTTATTTAATTATCCAAGTGTTAAAAGAATGGATGATTAAAGTCATGAAAGACTTATCTTAACTAGATATTTTCTACATATTCACACCATCATTTTCATACACTTAACCTCTCATATTCCTTCACTAAAATTCAGCCATGAACACCTTCATTCATCTTTATTTTCTAGCCATTTTCTTGATGATCAATGTGTACTTTCATGGAAGTTATGAAGATCTAAGACATCTCCAAGTTGAAGCATCCGTTTTCATCCATTCTAGAGCTTTCAACCATCATAATTTTCATCATCTTTGCTCATCATATTCATCAAGATCATCCCTAGCCTAGTGCTAGAAGTGAGCTTCTAAATCTATTTTTTTCCATACTTATTATGATATGATTGTTAATATAACTAGAGATAACAAAATAATCATACATAATAAACCTGAAAATACAAAGAAGCAAAAATAATAATCATGATATATTTATGTTTGTTTATGTTGTGATCTAAGACTTGTTATTTACATATTTGATCTTGTTATGATGATTATGATATGAATAATTTGTTAGATGATGTTTCAAAAATATGATCTAACAATTATACATGAATATGTTAAAGGGTTATATGAAACTTAATGTTTAATGAATGAACATATATTTTTTGATGTTATAAAAGTGTGTAAAGTATTTTACTAAAAATCATGCTTTTTGAAAGATTTATAAAAGAAACATACAAGATGGGTTTTCTATAAAAGTTTGGCAAAACTAGAAGTAAAGTATGATTTTTAAACTAGTAAACATATGTAAAGATCATACTACAACCCTACATGTTTATGAGTTCATCTTGTTATAAAGTTGTTATGAATCTCATGTGTTTTTGTTTAGAAAATAATATGTTAATAAACATGGCAAAGTTCATATATCAAAGGAAAAGGAACTATGGCCAAATTTTTCTTTGAACTCATATGCTAGAAAAATTATCATTTTTAACAAAGTCTTTACAAGATTAGAAAGTGGTCTTTCTAGAAACAAAAATAGATATAAATATATATTTTTGGGAAAAATATATATTAGTGATCTTAACAATTATGTACTATGTGTTTATTATTTGTATTAGTTATGTACAAAAGTTAGGGATTTGATAACAATGATACAAATAAATACAAGACACATTTACAAGTAAAGACTTACAATAATACAAATATACGCACTTGAATACAATTTGCGGATCATTCTGACATCGGATACAACTTATGGACAATTCGGACGACGGGCGAATCTTTGAACATATCACCATTCCGAGGAGTTACTACGACGTTTAGGCGATCTTTCGACGCGGACACAAAAATTACGTTACCATTAACAAAATTCGGACATTTTGAAACTTATAAAAACTATTATGTTTTTATTTACTAAAAAGTATACTTAGTGATTTTTATAAAATGTTTTTTTTTTTTATAAAAATGAAAGACTTACACTTCTTAATGGGCTATTTTATAAAAATGGGCTTACATTTCTTAATGGGCTTATCTTCATAATGGGCTTAACATAAATACATGGGCTAAGCTCAATATCAAAAACTCATGGGCTAAGCCCAATACCAAACATATGGACCAAGGCCCAATAATATTACGCCCAACACTATTTAAGCCCAACACTATTTAGGCTCAACACTATTGAGGCCCAACACTATTTGAGCCCAATAACATGAATTCTTGGGCTAAGCCCAATGACATTTAATTGGTAAAAATTACAATTATACAATTTACTTATACAAGACACGAAATCAATAAGACAAGACCCAATGATACAACTCACAAGATACAAGATTACATACATATATATATATATACATATATTTGGTGAAATATATATATAACAGTTTAAAAATTCATACATCTAATACATAGTTCAACAAATAACAAAGAAATACAAGTCTTAATACATATTCAAGATAGAAGACTTGTACATGAGTCAATACAAAGACCGTAGTGTCTAACAATGCTAGGACCTTTGTAGGTTGTGATACAATTCAAGGACAATCCAAGTGAGGTTACATTTACATACAGTTTACGGAATGCAATTCTGTGAGTTCATGTCCCCTTTTCGTCTTAAATGCTTTTCAAGCTTTACAACTATCGGGGAAAATACATGTACAATAGTATGATAAGTCAAGGAATGAAACACCATAGATCATGTGAGAAATTAGGGCCATAACTAAAGCTCCATTAATCCAAGTTTGGACCAAGGAACAAAAGGGTTAGATCTAATGGGTTTTGGCGAGCCCTACTCATGGCCATTCGTTTGCTTAGGAGTGCTTTTGTTGCCCTACGACATGGTGTCGATACAAATAAAATCGTCTAGGGTTGGATTGCTTCCTATTTCGTCACACATATTAATGTCCTCGAGAAACATTAATGATCAACGATTTCATTGACGCTTTTCATATTACATTTGTTACAAATACATCTTACATGCGGGTTTTATACAAATACATTTCATACAGATAAAGCGCATGGTTTTTATACAAATACATTTCATAATTGACAGATACATCTTATACAACTAAACTGCATGAACTCGCTCAACTTTTGTTGATGTTTTCAAACTTACATGTATTTCAGGAAATTAGTGGACCATGTAGATATTTCAGTCAAGAAAAACAAGTATCCAGACTCCATGCCAACTATTGAAGGGTTTGCCCGTTATATACCGCCTCTTTGCGGTAATATAGTGGTCAAAGCCTTGACATTTTAAGACTTACATTTTGGTGTACGAAACAATGACAGTTTCTTTTCAGTTGATGGTTTGTAAACAATACACTAAACTTATGTTGTGTTATTTCGAACAAATTATGGTAATGGCATTGGAGCATGTTTTATTCATTTAGTATGTTCACTTATATTGTTATGCAATGAGAACCGATCAGATCACACCTCGCGCTTCCGCTACGAGCGGGTGTGACACCTGGTCGGGGGTTAAGGGAACAGTTTGGTAAGAGTCTTGCCATTGTTCAGTGTATAGATCCTGCAAAGGACTTGGGTCAAATTTAGTAGGACCTCCTTCAATATCCAAAGGTATTGGATGGCGGGGGTCCAAACTCTTTGATCCCCTCATAAGTTAAACTACTATTAAAACTTTAACCCAGCCACTTAGGACTGTATCCCTGCTGACTCAGACTACTTAGCTGAGGGTAACGTCGCCTTCAAAAGAGGGGCCTACCACATTATGCATTAATAACTTAATTAATTAACTTTCAATAATCCGACCCTTTAGGATTGTATCCTTGCTGACTCAAACTACTGGGTTGAGGGTAACGTCGCCTTCAAAAGAGGGGCCTACTACAATAACTAAGATAATCTCTTAAATAAGCGCAAAAGTGCGAAAATAATCAAAGGTTACAGTACACACGAGTCCGATCCAAGTGATTCATCTTGTCTATATGTTTTTATTTTTATTTTCTTTTTCAGCATTTTAGTTAGTTTTATTTTCTTAGTTTAAAAATCTTTTTCTAACATTTTGATTGATTAGACATTGAGGATAAACCGGTACTAAAAGCTCTTGTGTCCTTGGATGACCTCTGTATCTTACCAACACTATACTACGTCCACGATGGGTGCACTTGCCCATATGTGTGTTTAGTGTTAGTAAATATCGTGTTTTATAAATTTAAACTTGGCTAAAAAGTGTAAAAAAAGGCTTAAATTATATACCTAAAACATAACACACTTCACGCACATCAAGTTTTTGGCGCCGTTGCCGGGGACACAAGGATTTTAAGAAAGCTTAAAATCGACGGCCTAATCAGTTTTTCAAAACTTTTTCAAAACGCGCGCACATTTTTCTGCATGTTAATTTAGTTTGCATTTAAAGTAACCTGAACACGGGGCCGATAACGTTAAAATCGCCTGGACCAGAGCGTATTTCGGGGAAACGGGGCGTGTGGAATGATGTAACTGATATGAAAAAGGGGTTTTATCCCGACAGTTACGCGGACACGGAGCGTATTTCTGCATGTTAATTTAGTTTGCATTTAAAGTAACCGACACATTAGTTAAACAACGAAAGAGGTGAGGCCGATAACGTTAAAATTAAAGAAGAGTCTAATTTTGAAGAAATTAATCACTTGTCACCTTCTTAAGTTAACTAATGATCAAACTTCGCTAATAAAAGAAGACCCTTTGGAAATTAGCATTACACCGGTTCCATGTTTTTTTCAAAATTCATTTATTAGCAACATCACCATTGATAAGGATCTTTGTGTTAACATAATGCCTAATTACGTTTTCGAAAAATTGAGTATTAGTAATTTTGCTCCACTTCAAATACCCATTTTTCTATCCAATCGGAAAGCAATAAAATCAATCGGTGTAGTTGAGGATGTCCTGGTTCAAACAAATCGAATGGTAATCCCAAACGACTTTGTCATCCTTGATGACGCTCCTCTAGTGTTGGGAAGACCATTGTAAAGACTCACGAAGCTTTGAAAAAACGGAAGTTTAATAATCTACCTCTTCAATTAGGGGCATTCAAAAGAAGCATAGATCTTGAGCGTTCAATGAAATATCCTTTTGGCGACAATGACCCCCTAATTGCAGATGAAGATGAGCCACCCGATATAAGTGAAAAGATTGACCACTTTGTTGAAGAAGAGGTCGCCATAGAACAAACCTTTAAAGTTCTTGATCAAAATGAGCCCCAAAATAAGGAGTCTCCTAAAGACTCGCCCCGTTGAGCTCAAAGAACTTCCGAAAGATTTGGAATATGCTTTTCTAGACAAAGATGGTAATTCACCTGTAATTATTTCATCTAAATTAAGTAGTGTATAAAAAGAAAAATTAATTAAACTTTTGAAAAAGCATAAAAATGCGATCGCTTGGAAGCTTGTAGATATAAAAGGAATAAGCCCTTCCATGTGCACGCACAAAATTCTAATGAACGATGACTACAATAAACCACAACGAAGAATAAATCCAGATGTCCAAGAAGTGGTTAAAAATGAGGTCATCAAATTACTTGAAGCCGGACTTATTTATCCTATCTCCGATAGTCCATGGGTGATTCCCGTCCAAGTAGTCCCAAAGAAAGGAGGTATGACGGTAATAACTAATGAAAAAAAATGAATTAATACCAACGAGAACCGTCACAGGATGGAGAGTATGCATAGACTATAGACGATTAAATGAAGCAACAAGGAAGGACCACTTTCCTTTGCCCTTCATTGATCAAATGGTTGAATGACTATCCAGTCATAAATTTTACTGTTTCTTGGATGGTTTTTCAGGTTACTTTCAAATTCCAATAGCACCTGAAGATCAAGAAAAGACAACTTTCACATGCCCCTACGGAACTTTTGCTTATCGACACATGCCTTCGGTCTATATAATGCCCCCGCAACATTCCAACGTTGCATGGTGGCCATCTTCCATGACATGATAGAAAAGACAATGGAAGTCTTCATGGACGACTTTTCTATCTTTGGAGATTCATACGACCAATGCCTCGAGAACCTCGAACGAATGCTATCCCGATGTAAGGAAACTAACCTCGCCCATAACTGGGAAAAATGCCATTTCATGGTAACGGAGGGAATAGTACTTGGTCACAAGATCTCGAGCGAAGTAATTGAAGTTGATCGAGCAAAAATAGACACAATTTCTCGATTACCTCCACCATCCTCCGTTAGAGCAATCAGAAGTTTCTTAGGGCATGCCGGATTTTATAGACGATTTATCAAAGACTTTCCGAAAATTTCAAGACCTCTAACGAAATTACATGAAAAAGATACGTCTTTCATCTTTGACAAGGATTGCAGTCAAGCATTTCTAACCCTCAAGGAGATGCTAGTCAATGCACCTATCATGATAGCGCCCGATTGGAAATTACCTTTCGAAATCATGTGTGATGCAAGTGACTTTGCCGTTGGAGCAGTCTTGGGAGAAAGAAAAGAAAAGCATTTCAATCCAATTTATTATGCTAGTAAAACACGTAACGATGCACAAGAGAATTACACTACCACTGAAAAAGAATTACTAGCTGTGGTATTTGCTTTTGATAAATTTCGTTCTTACCTTGTTCTTTCTAAAACTATAGTCTATACAGATCATGCAGCCATCCGATACCTCTTCAAGAAACAAGACGCAAAGCCCCGTTTGATCAGGTGGATTCTACTCCTCCAAGAATTTGATATTGAAATCAAAGACAAAAGAGGAGCAGAAAACACAGCAGCAGATCATCTTTCGCGCTTAGAAGACCCAGCTTTGGAGGCAACCAGGGACGAGCAAATCAACGGAAATTTTCCAACAGAGTCCCTGGAAATGGCGGAATATAGACAAGAACCATGGTATGCCGACTACGCTAACTATTTAGCTAGCGGTATAGTCACAAAGGGATGGCCACATCACCAAAGAAAGAAATTCTTTGCTGATGTAAAGCATTACTTTTGGGAAGATCCTTATCTTTTCAAAATGTGTGCCGACCAACTCATCCGAAGATGCGTACATGGCAACGAAGCACGAAGGATTCTCCGCCATTGTCGTGAAGGTCCATATGGAGGACTTCATGGTGCCGCTAGTACCGCACGAAAGGTATTTGATTCAGGATTTTATTGGCCGACCATTTACAAAGATGCGCAAAATCTTGTCAAAGCATGTGATGCTTGCCAAAGATCAGGTAATATTTCTTCCAAAAATGAAATGCCACAAAATGGCATTCTCGTTTGTGAGATTTTTGATGTGTGGGGACTCGATTTCATGGGACCTTTCCCACCGTCAAAAGGAAACAAATATATACTTGTGGCAGTCGATTACCTGTCTAAATGGGCCGAAGCTGAGGCACTTCCAACGAATGATGGAAGAGTTGTGGTAAGATTTCTGAAAAAAAATATTCTCTCTTTTTGGAACACCTAAAGCATTAATAAGTGATAGAGGTACCCATTTTTGTAATCATCAACTCGAAAAAATCTTAACAAGATATGGGGTCTATCACCGGGACTCAACAGCATATCACCCTCAAACAAACGGACAAGCCGAAGTGACTAATAGAGGTTTAAAACGAATACTTGAAAAAAACCGTTGGTTTAAATAAAAAGGAATGAGCCGATAAATTAGATGATGCTTTATGGGCTTTTCGAACTGGTTATAAAACCACTATAGGTACAACCCCATATAAGCTCCTCTGTGGAAAAAATTGTCATTTGCCAGTAGAAATAGCTCACAAGGCCTACTGGGCAATAAAAAATGTAAACTTGGATTTAGAAATTGCAGGTAAAAATCGATTTTGTCAAATAAATGAACTACACGAATTAAGGAATTATGCATACTCTAACTCTGAAATTTATATGGAAAGAATGCAAAATTAAACGACAAACACATTAAACCTAATGAATTTCGAGTAGGAGATCAAGTTCTATTGTTTAATTCACGACTTCGATTATTTCCGGGTAAACTAAAATCTAGGTGGTCAGGACCTTTTTCCATAACCCATATTTTTCCTCACGGTGCAGTAGAAATTAAATCTCGGAATGGAATTCCATTCAAAGTCAATGGCCAACGGCTGAAAATCCATTAAGGATACATTGAGGATGAGGAGGAAGAAATCTCGCTTCAAACGGTCGACGAGTAAACGCATCAACATCATACCTGGTACGTTACGAACAAGCAGGTAAACATCGAAATCGGTAAGTCTTCTAACCAAGTTTTTGGGAAAATAGGGGACTCACACGAGCACCGTTAAAAAAATAAATAAATAAAATAAAATAAAATAATAATTTTCAAAAACTTTGCTCTGCACGGGGCCGTGTCCGCTGGACACGGGGCCGTGTCCGCGCAACTGTCGGGATAAACCCCTTTTTCATATCAGTTACATCATTCCACACGCCCCGTTTCCCCCGAAATACGCTCAAGGTATGATTCTGTCATCATTAGTAGTTAGATTATTTACTTGCATGTAGTTAAAACATCAAAAATTTGGGGAAAAATCTAGGGTTCTTGAAGTTCATCCGGATCAAACCTCAAATTTTTGCTTCAATCTGTTGGCATTAGTTTAGATTAGTGTTATGGGAAGTAAATCCACTTGTATTGTTGATAGATTTGCCCGATTTCTCACAAAAACCCCAAACCCTTGTTTTTGAACCGAAAAAGATAAAATTGAAGGGGTAAACAGTTTGTTTTGGGAAAAACGGCACTTGGGGTTTCATTTTCGGGGGAAACCGCACCTACTTGGCCAAAAATTTTCAGATTTTCGAGACCGGGTCGAAAAATGGAATTCTTGAGTAACAGACGCCTGGACACGGGGTCGTGCCCGCTGAGCACGGGGCCGTGTCCAGCTCACTATTTGCAGTTTTTTCCGAAAATCTCACTGTTTCGTGAGAACTTTTGGTGTATTCTTTCAGATGTCGAAGAAGTTCACAAGACCCGAAGAATACCCAAGGCAAGCATGCACGGACCTCTTAGCCATGGTGAACCAACTTGACCGGTTCAACAACCTCGTTACCGGCCCACTAAGGGTTGCCCTAACCACTCGACTTAGATCGGTACACGAGTGCACATATGGAGTTCTACAGCACCTTCACTTTCAATTCAAGGTGCGACCCTTTCGACAATAATGGGGTTGCATTTCGGTGTGGTGGAACTCGGTACTCGATCTCTATGACGCAATTCGGGGCAATAGTGGGGCTGTATACGGAAGAGGATTCGGGAAGTGAAGAGAACACTGGAGGAATACAAACGAACGCCAAGCCGCATGGGCTCAGATTGGTGATGGGTTCTACAATCCGAGCAGCACTAAGAGCACTAAGCTAAGGGATCCGCTTTATCGCTGCATTCATAGGCTCCTTGCTTACTCTCTTAGTCATAGACATGATAGCAACGGCGTTGTTGGGTTGAGAGATTTGGTAGTCCTCCACTGCATTCACACCCGAAGACCGCTCGATGTTCCATTCCTCCTACTCCGGAACATGCATCTGAACCGGCTTGCTCATGCACCAACCCCTATTTTCTTCGAGGGATGGGTGTACCGCCTCTTCAAGCACTTCGCGAACATCCCTAGGTCTTTCGAGAGGAGCCCATGGTCAGGACGGGTCGATGTACACATTTGTCGCTCCATGAACCTAATCTATGAGGCGGAAGACGGATCGGTGAGCTTTCAGAGGATGCAAGGCCATGCATGGAACCCGCAAGAGGCGCTAGTCCTTCACGCTCCACCTCCCCAATACCAGTACCAACCCCACGGTGAACCGGGCCAGTCCTCCTCACAGGGAGGCGGTTTTCCTAACTTTCAGAGTTTACATGATCTTTTGCAGGAAAACCTTATGTGCACCAGGAACACCTACAACCTGGCCAACAACACATACCATCGGGTGGGAGCCACTGAAAGAAACATCTCCGATATCTAAGATGACATCGGAAGCATCCGGGAGTATATGGCGGGGCATGGGGGAGGAGGTGATGACAGTGATGAAGACATGGATTAGGCGGGTGGAGTAGGAGTAGGAGCGGATGGTTGGTGATCCTTCAGGTTAAATTCCCTTTCTATCAAACAATTTCCGGCCTGTGTGCCGAAGTGTTGAACAATCTACTTTTCCTAACTTATTTTTATTTTCTGCTTTTGTTTTTATCTTTAACTTGATGGTTTGGATGCTAAACTTGGTAATCTAGGACGTTTGGTATTGTTTGGTGTGGTATTTATTGATGAAACAGGTACATACGAGGCTTAGAAGTGCTAAACATTAGTACTACTAAAGCCAGGGCAGGAAAACCGGAGAAAGAAACCTGTTTTTCAACCTTGCAGACTGTCCACACGGGGTCGTTGTCACACCCCCAAATTACCACCTAGGGAGTGTCCCTGTTAGGCGTGTGACGACTAGCAATGAGCCACCAATTACATTGAATCACAAGTTTGAAATAAAGTTCCATCATTTAATAATACTGAAATCCCAAACATAAGTTGTTCAAAAACCATAGGTTCAGCGGAAGCATTAACGTATCACAAAGTATATGTTTCACACAACCAAAGTAAATAAATGTTTGTCAAATAACTCAACAATGCAACCATGACCACTCGCGCCCTCCAGCCAGCAAGTTCCTGCGTTCCAAGTACCTAAGGACCTGCGAGCATGTAACACGTGTATCAGACAAAGCTGGCGAGTTCACAGTTTTAGAAAACGTTTGTTACCCGTTGTATGTAAAACAGTTCAATAACCAATGCAAGTAATATTGTTAATATCTCAATTCCGAACAATGACGGCTCCTGAAATACACGACTGCCCTTCCCACGTACTCCTATCTAGTACTGGGCCAGACTGGGTCATTAGTTCACCTCCGTCCTCTACAGGCACGGGGTGAGGGTGCCAAACCTAAGTAGCGCTACTAACTAATACCCGATGAGGGACTTACAAAAGATGATAGGTGAGAATATTAACCAATATACCCGTTTTTTTACCCAAAGACTTATCCCCCTATGGGATACCCACTGATTGTCCCCAACCACTGGGACACATGCTCGAATGTAGTGAACTCACCTTGGTTTGCTCGGTGCGATCAGCTACTCGTTTACCAACTGGTCAGTCAATCCCTATCGTGGTTACCAAAAGACAATCAGTCTCTACGCATACAAATCACATGTCTCGTATTCATATTACACAAATAGTATACACTTAGTCACACCTTGTTATACAGGTCTTAACAAAAGTTCACGTAACACAGATGTTCATAATAGCATGTCACAAGTAGTTGAGTCTCATACAAATCCCACATCACACGTAATAACTTAGCAGCTCAGAATATTAGACAATTCAGTGCACAATATCATAATTAATTGCCTACTGCTTGACCCCGTTACACATTATATCCATGTATGTGGGCGTGTGTGTGCGGCCCACTAAAGTACAAGGCCCAGCCCGATGCACTATACAAGTCAGGGGGCAACTTAAGCCGTACTATAAAACTAAAATTATATATGCAAAGACATGTGATTCCAACCATGCATAAACAGCCATAAAAATAACAACCCTAAACCCATGCACATATAAAAATAAACTATCATATTAGCATGCCGATTCCAAAACATAGATTCACACTATCATGCACATGTACTCTGAAGCATCACATGACATCACAAACAACAATGACATTCGGCCCTATCACATTCAGGACATTTTCAGTGATGTCACCTCTACCCTACCCAATGTACGATATCCTCATGTGCCCTGCTAAGAATTTCGGCCCAACCCATGAGGTGTATTTATATGCGCCGCCCACTAGAACCAATCCCATGTCCCCCACAATTCTTTCCCCATTGACTTATCTATTCAACATGTAATGGTTGCACATGGCCGGCAATTATAACCTAGACAAATCCCATTGGACCCCTAATACACACATGACAACAACTCATCATTGACACATTGGTCCAATACCCTTTTAGTTTAGTGGAACTTATGTGTTGACAAAAATCAATTCAATATCAATACTTGTGCATATGAAGAACAAGAACATATGTTGTCAGATTCCTTAAATCAATTCAATATCAGTTGTCGGCCATTTTATATGAATTTCTTAAATGTGTGAAGGTTAGTGGGGTTGGAGGTCCAATTAAGATGTAGATATAATAATTGACAATCATCATCAACAGGGCCGTAAGATTCAAAACAATTATCATCAACCCTTGTTAACATCAATGCACACATAATGAGAGCACACAAGTAGAATTGACACAAATATTAGATTACTAACCAAAGTCTTGAATCTGGTCGAACAATGTGAAATAGGAGAGGGGAATGCCTTCTGCCGCCACTAATAATCTTAGAGGAATAGTAGGGTTTGCGATATAATGATTTGGAATTAATGAGGGGTTACGTACATGTTAATCAATTTATAAGTGAAGTGCAACCCTAAATAATTAGGTCGGTCATCACTTGGGTTTAAGTTGAACATTGTAGGCCAACATGATATGGGCCGGATCAACATGGATGCATTCGTATAGAACCGACGGTGGGCCGAGTTATCAAAGGTGAGATGTGCAACAACTTAAAGAGGTTTGTGTATGCGAGGCCCGAGTCCTTATTCAGCCCAACCCAACATTGACCACTTAACATAGTCCAACCATTCACTCGTTCCAACCCAAACTACATTTTCGTTTAACATCAAGTAACGCGTTTAACAAGTTTAACATAGAAGGAAGCGATCGCGAGAGATAAAAAGAAGTTAAGATCAAGAAACGAAACGACACTAACCTTGGGAGTCGGGTTGTCACATCATCCCCAACTTGAGAGAAATTTCGCCCCGAAATTTGGCAAGTATACATGAAGGAGTGAGGAGATAAATCAATACTGTTGCGGATTTTGCTCAGGTGTGACATCATCCCCAACTTGAAGAGGAATCTCGCCCCGAGATTCACCAGTTTTGCTTGTCTCTGCTTTGTCTTTGGGAAAGAGGTGAGGGTACTTTAGTATCATCTGATCCTCGCGCTCCCACGTGAACTCCGGTCCACGTCTTGAGTTCCAACGGACCCTAACAATCGGAATTCGACTATGTTTACGCACCTTGACTTCCCGATCCATGATTTCAATAGGCTCTTCAACAAACTGCAGCTTGTCGTCGAACTTGAGCTCTTGGAATGGCACAACTAGTGTCTCATCAACCAGACACTTCTTTAGTTGAGAAACGTGAAACACATCGTGAACATTACCTAATTCCGCAGGTAACTCGAGTCTGTAAGCGACTTTACCGATCCGCTCAATAATTTTGAATGGCCCAATGTAACGTGGATTAAGCTTGCCACGCTTCCCGAAGCGTACAACGCCCTTCCACGGTGAAACTTTCAACATAACCCGATCATTAACTTCGAACTCCAAAGGCTTTCTACGCTTGTTAGCATAACTTTTCTGGCGATCACGCGCTGCTGCCATACGATCCCTTATCCGAGCTATATTTTGTGAAGTTTCCAGAATGAGTTCAGGACCTGTGAGTTGACTGTCACCTACTTCTGCCCAACAGAGAGGGGAACGACATTTCCGCCCATACAATGCTTCGAACGGAGCTGCCTGAATACTTGTGTGGTAGCTGTTGTTGTAGGAGAACTCTATTAACGGCAAGTGTCTTTCCCATCCCTTCCCAAAATCGATCACACATGCCCGCAGCATGTCTTCAAGTGTCTGAATAGTGCGCTCACTCTGACCATCCGTCTGTGGGTGGTAAGCGGTGCTCATATCAAGTTTCGAACCGAACAATTTGTGCATAGACTGCCATAATTCAGAAGTAAAACGCGGATCTCGATCTGAGATGATAGAAGTTGGTACTCCGTGCCGAGCAACTACCTCCTTAAGATACACTGCTGCAAGCTGCGAAAACTTATCTGTTTCCTTGATTGCTAGAAAATGTGCCGATTTCATGAGTCGATCAACAATCACCCATATAGTATCGTTTCCAGCCTGAGTCCTCGGTAATCCAGTAACGAAATCCATAGCGATCTGTTCCCACTTCCATTTGGGTATTTCTGGCTGCTGCAGTAGACCCGAAGGCTTCTGATGTTCCGCTTTAACTCTTGCACAAGTTAAGCATTTGCTCACGTACGTGGCGATGAGGGCTTTCATATTCGGCCACCAATACATAACCTTAAGATCGTGATACATCTTGTCCGATCCCGGGTGAATAGAATATCGTGACTTGTGTGCTTCATCCATCACAAGTCCTCTAAGATCACCAAACAGAGGAACCCATACTCTTCCCATGATGTAGTAGATGCCATCAGATCTCTGTTCAAGCTGTTTTTCCATACCGCGTAAACCTTCAGCTTTAATGTTCTCTTCCTTCAATGCCTCAGTCTGGGCCGTACGAATCTTATCAGGAAGGCTGGAATGGATAGTGAGCTGTAATGCGCGAACGCGTTTAGGCTTCGTTTCTTTGCGGCTGAGTGCGTCCGCCACAACGTTAGCTTTACCTGGGTGGTATTTGATGGCACACTCGTAATCGTTGAACAACTCTACCCAACGACGCTGTCGCATATTCAATTCTTTTTGGTCAAAGATGTGCTGAAGGCTCTTGTGGTCGGTGTAGATGGTACATTTCGTACCGTATAAGTAGTGTCTCCAAATCTTCAGCGCAAACACCACTGCTCCTAACTCCAAGTCGTGTGTCGTATAGTTCTTCTCGTGAACTTTCAATTGTCGAGAAGCGTAAGCTATCACCTTCTCGCGTTGCATCAACACGCAACCGAGGCCCTGAATCGAAGCATCACAATAAACTACAAAATCCTCAGTGCCATCCGGTAGAGATAGGATTGGTGCGCTGCATAACCTTTGTTCCAAAAGCTGGAAAGCATCCTCCTGCTTCGTCCCCCAAGAGTAAACTACCTTCTTCTGTGTTAACGAGGTGAGTGGCTGTGCAATCTTTGAGAAGTTCTGAATGAAACGACGATAATACCCTGCTAGACCGAGAAATTGCCGCACCTCCGAAGGGTTCTTTGGTGCCGCCCAATTTCTAATGGCGTCAACCTTGGCAGGATCCACATGTATGCCCACCTCATTGACTATATGCCCCAGAAAATGTACCTCCCGTATCCAAAAATCGCATTTAGAAAATTTTGCGTACAACTGCTCCCTCCTCAGGAGTTCTAGGATAAGGCGTAGATGCCGTTCATGATCCTCCTTGTTCTTGGAGTAAATTATAATGTCGTCAATAAAAACGATCACGAAGTCATCAAGGTAGGGCTTGCACACGCGGTTCATGAGGTCCATGAAGACCGCTGGTGCGTTGGTTAACCTGAATGGCATAACCAAGAACTCATAGTGACCGTATCGCGTCCGAAACGCGGTTTTGGGGACGTCTTCCTCTCTGACTCGCACTTGATGATAACCAGACCTTAAGTCGATCTTAGAGTAAAAGCTCGACCCTTGTAACTGGTCAAACAGGTCGTCAATACGAGGCAAAGGGTAACGGTTTTTGATTGTCATCTTGTTGAGCTCGCGATAATCTATACACATTCGTAAGGACCCATCCTTCTTCTTCACAAATAAGACTGGGGCTCCCCAGGGGGAAGAGCTAGGTCGGATGAAACCCCTATCCAACAGCTCTTGGAGTTGGTTTGATAATTCCTGCAGTTCCCCTGGCGCAAGACGATAAGGAGCACGAGCAACTGGGGCTGCCGCTGGGGCGAGGTCAATCTGGAATTCCACCTGACGATGTGGAGGTAAACCAGGGAGTTCCGCAGGAAATACGTCAGGATAGTCATGAACAACTGGAAGATCCTCAATCTTCCTTTCATTAGGCGGTGAATCAGTGACAAGAGCCAGTATAGCAGGATAGCCCTTACGCAAATACTTCTGAGCCTTCATTGCCGAGACAATACTAACTGGGGTCCCACTGCGATGACCCTGAACTGATAGAAATTCCCCACTAGGAAGGGGAACACGTATGATCTTCTCCTTACAGAGAATCTCCGCTTGATTCTTGGACAACCAGTCCATACCAACGATCACGTCGAAGCTTCCAAGAGTAATAGGAATTAAGTCAATGTCGAAGACTTGACCCAGAAGATCGATTTTACACCCAAATAGAACATGTGTAGCTTCGATTGTTTTACCATTTGCGATTTCTACTATGTGTTTCATTACGAGAAGTGTAGGACTTAACCCTAACTGGGAACTAAACTCTAAAGACACGTAACTCCAGTCGGCACCAGAATCAAATAAAATAGAAGCAATAACACCGTTCACTGAAAACGTACCAGTAACCACGTTGCCGTCGTTCCGCGCTTCCCCAGCTCCCAGCACAAACCCGCGCCCACGCGCAACATTACCCCCGTTATTCCCCGCATTATTGTTCCTGTTACCACCCCCTGTGTTCTGCCTCAGCTGAGGGCAGTCTCGCTTGAAGTGCCCCTCGGCCCCACACTGATAACACCCTCTCTGAGTACCCTGAGTTTGCTGAGGCTGTTGCCTACCCGTCTGCTGCGTTGGCTGCTGCTGAGCTGGAAGTGTGGTCCTACAATCCCTGGCCATATGCCCTGGTCGATTACATCGATGACAAACTCGAGCACACTGTCCCTTATGATGATAGTTACACTTGCTGCACAAGGGTAGCTTCCCCGCATATGATCCCTGCCCTGATTTGTTACTCGAGTTCTGATTCACTGATGCTGTCTGACTGAAACTGCGGGTGCTGCCAGTATCCGTCTTCTTCTGAGGCTGTGCAGAGTTGGACCCCTTGTCCGTATCGTTCCACTTACGTTTGCTATCAGCAGCAGATGCAGTGGAAGTAGTGGCAGCTGTGGTAGTGCTAGAAATACGAGGTGGCAATGAGTCGCTCTCCACCTCCTGGTCAACGATCTTATGTGCCAATCTAACAATCTGAGTTAGGTTATTGAGGTTCGCCGCTGTAACTAAACCCTTCACCCGTGGAGGTAACCCCTTAATAAACAACTCGATTCTTCGGGACATGGGTCGGGACAAAGTCGGACACAAATCAGCTAACTCATACGACCGCTTCACATACGCTTCAATCTCAGACCCCACCATTTTCAGATCATAGTACTCATTCTCTAACTTCTGTATTTCGTCTCGAGGACCGTATTCCTCTCTCATCAGTTCTTTGAAATCATCCCACGTAGTGGCGTTCGCCGCCTCAATACCTAGCAGTTGGACCTGAGCATTCCACCAGGTCAAGGCACCATCCTCAAGTGTGCCTGCTGCAAACTTTACTCTATCCCCAGCTGGGCAGTTACATATCGCAAACACTGACTCCGCCTTTTCAAACCAGCGTATGAGTCCTACCGCCCCTTCAGTGCCACTGAAGGTCTGTGGCTTGCAATCCATGAAAGTTTTAAAGGTGCAGACCGGTGGGTGAGGCTGGTTTTGTGGCGCCGGCTGACCTATTAACGAAAGAAAATATACCAACAAGTAAGACTCAAGTTCACGTTTCAAAGGAAGGAATGTCTGGTACATGTCATACCAGCCTGATAAGCTGCCAAGGCTGCAGCCACCTGGGCGTTGAGTAATTCCTCTAGCTCAGCTTGAGTCATATGAATTTCGCCATGTCGACCACCGCGGCCTCCACCACGTCCACCGCGTCCACCACGACGACCTCCACCACGTCCGTTCATGATTCTATAAGTATGGGAAGAAGTAACAAATTAACAGACCATTTCAAGCGGATGTCAAGTATTGCTATAGCATTCACAGTTTTCGAGGTTCTAATACAACATTGACTAACAACGCGGGATTCCTTTTTCACACTAGTCGAGATTTACTGGGACTCACATGCACCTCACGTTGTTATTATGTGTGCACCCATAATAATAACCTGATTTGCATGCTTATCTCAGTTCCTCCCTACTCATGTTAAAAAGGTTTCCCCAAATTCATACAGTACGACCGTCGATATCACAACATAGCGCATGTAAACCCAAGAAGAGTTCTACTCTTAAAAACACGTAGTATAGACAGATAGCATAGTAATTCGTATTGTAATATCATGTGTGCGTTCGAGTGTGATACTAATCATGAGTATGTACTAACTATGCTATGCAATAGTAAACAAGAGACGAACCTTGCTGCCTGGAGCTGAGTGTCATGGTTCATGTCGTATCAGTATGTCGTATCAGTTCAGTTATAGTCTGGTTTTATAAAACATTTTTAAAACCAAATTCACTATAACCAGTGGCTCTGATACCAAACTGTCACACCCCCAAATTACCACCTAGGGAGTGTCCCTGTTAGGCGTGTGACGACTAGCAATGAGCCACCAATTACATTGAATCACAAGTTTGAAATAAAGTTCCATCATTTAATAATACTGAAATCCCAAACATAAGTTGTTCAAAAACCATAGGTTCAGCGGAAGCATTAACGTATCACAAAGTATATGTTTCACACAACCAAAGTAAATAAATGTTTGTCAAATAACTCAACAATGCAACCATGACCACTCGCGCCCTCCAGCCAGCAAGTTCCTGCGTTCCAAGTACCTAAGGACCTGCGAGCATGTAACACGTGTATCAGACAAAGCTGGCGAGTTCACAGTTTTAGAAAACGTTTGTTACCCGTTGTATGTAAAACAGTTCAATAACCAATGCAAGTAATATTGTTAATATCTCAATTCCGAACAATGACGGCTCCTAAAATACACGACTGCCCTTCCCACGTACTCCTATCTAGTACTGGGCCAGACTGGGTCATTAGTTCACCTCCGTCCTCTACAGGCACGGGGTGAGGGTGCCAAACCTAAGTAGCGCTACTAACTAATACCCGATGAGGGACTTACAAAAGATGATAGGTGAGAATATTAACCAATATACCCGTTTTTTTACCCAAAGACTTATCCCCCTATGGGATACCCACTGACTGTCCCCAACTACTGGGACACATGCTCGAATGTAGTGAACTCACCTTGGTTTGCTCGGTGCGATCAGCTACTCGTTTACCAACTGGTCAGTCAATCCCTATCGTGGTTACCAAAAGACAATCAGTCTCTACGCATACAAATCACATGTCTCGTATTCATATTACACAAATAGTATACACTTAGTCACACCTTGTTATACAGGTCTTAACAAAAGTTCACGTAACACAGATGTTCATAATAGCATGTCACAAGTAGTTGAGTCTCATACAAATCCCACATCACACGTAATAACTTAGCAGCTCAGAATATTAGACAATTCAGTGCACAATATCATAATTAATTGCCTACTGCTTGACCCCGTTACACATTATATCCATGTATGTGGGCGTGTGTGTGCGGCCCACTAAAGTACAAGGCCCAGCCCGATGCACTATACAAGTCAGGGGGCAACTTAAGCCGTACTATAAAACTAAAATTATATATGCAAAGACATGTGATTCCAACCATGCATAAACAGCCATAAAAATAACAACCCTAAACCCATGCACATATAAAAATAAACTATCATATTAGCATGCCGATTCCAAAACATAGATTCACACTATCATGCACATGTACTCTGAAGCATCACATGACATCACAAACAACAATAACATTCGGCCCTATCACATTCAGGACATTTTCAGTGATGTCACCTCTACCCTACCCAATGTACGATATCCTCATGTGCCCTGCTAAGAATTTCGGCCCAACCCATGAGGTGTATTTATATGCGCCGCCCACTAGAACCAATCCCATGTCCCCCACAATTCTTTCCCCATTGACTTATCTATTCAACATGTAATGGTTGCACATGGCTGGCAATTATAACCTAGACAAATCCCATTGGACCCCTAATACACACATGACAACAACTCATCATTGACACATTGGTCCAATACCCTTTTAGTTTAGTGGAACTTATGTGTTGACAAAAATCAATTCAATATCAATACTTGTGCATATGAAGAACAAGAACATATGTTGTCAGATTCCTTAAATCAATTCAATATCAGTTGTCGGCCATTTTATATGAATTTCTTAAATGTGTGAAGGTTAGTGGGGTTGGAGGTCCAATTAAGATGTAGATATAATAATTGACAATCATCATCAACAGGGCCGTAAGATTCAAAACAATTATCATCAACCCTTGTTAACATCAATGCACACATAATGAGAGCACACAAGTAGAATTGACACAAATATTAGATTACTAACCAAAGTCTTGAATCTGGTCGAACAATGTGAAATAGGAGAGGGGAATGCCTTCTGCCGCCACTAATAATCTTAGAGGAATAGTAGGGTTTGCGATATAATGATTTGGAATTAATGAGGGGTTACGTACATGTTAATCAATTTATAAGTGAAGTGCAACCCTAAATAATTAGGTCGGTCATCACTTGGGTTTAAGTTGAACATTGTAGGCCAACATGATATGGGCCGGATCAACATGGATGCATTCGTATAGAACCGACGGTGGGCCGAGTTATCAAAGGTGAGATGTGCAACAACTTAAAGAGGTTTGTGTATGCGAGGCCCGAGTCCTTATTCAGCCCAACCCAACATTGACCACTTAACATAGTCCAACCATTCACTCGTTCCAACCCAAACTACATTTTCGTTTAACATCAAGTAACGCGTTTAACAAGTTTAACATAGAAGGAAGCGATCGCGAGAGATAAAAAGAAGTTAAGATCAAGAAACGAAACGACACTAACCTTGGGAGTCGGGTTGTCACAGTCGTGTCCGGCCGACATGCCCCCGTGCCCACCTCCCAGACATGCTGTTTGTTTAAATATGCAGATTTTTGCCAGACACGGGGTCGTGCCCAGCCAACACGCCCCCGTGTCCATCTTCTGTAAGTTTTCGTTACTGGCAGTTGAACACGGGCCCGTGTCCATCCGACACGGGGCCGTGTCTAGGATGCCAGTAACACGAAATTTTGTTTTTAACACCATTTTACACATTCAATCAACCTAAAAACTTATTTTTGGGACACATTGAGGACAATGTGTAATTTAAGTGTGGGGGATGCTAAAACCTTGAATCTTGCAAGTCCTAATAACAAGCCTTACACAAAACTCTATTGGAACCGCTAATCGCCCCAAATTTTTTCAAAAATTTTCATTTTTTTTACTTGTCTAAGTTTAAGTTGGGAATTCAAGTTCTAACAAGGTTATATTTTTACAAGTTTACAACCGATATCGTCGTGATAAAAAGAACCAACATAAGAAAATTATGAAACGACATGACAAACTTAGTTAAAATTTGATTATATATACTTGATCACATAAAAAAAAAAACCCTTTCCCACAAAAGTGAGTTTTGAGCCTTTATTGAGCATACAAATACATATCTTTACACTAAATGCTCATTTTTCGTTTCCTGTGTGAATAGCCGCTTGGTTCGTACGACTCTAGAACTTGCCTCGACAATAGATTCCCGGTCGTTACCAACTTAAACCCGAGTAAGTAAATGATGGAGGCATTAGGACTAACCATTTTTCTTTCTACACCATTATTTTTCATTTTTTACCACCTACCCAAAATCCCCCTAGTTAACCCCTTTGAGCCTAAACCTTTTCATTTCTAACCCAAAACAATCACCCTTTTTAGCTACCTAAACCTTTTTATTTTACCCTTTTCTTTTAGTAACAATGTTCGGTTTTCTTATGACTTGAAATATATATATATATATATATATAGATGAAACCAAATAAACAAAAAAGTTCATCAAAATAACTTTGTTTGAAACAAACGGTTCATCA
This sequence comes from Helianthus annuus, assembly GCF_002127325.2. Lineage (NCBI taxonomy): Eukaryota > Viridiplantae > Streptophyta > Magnoliopsida > Asterales > Asteraceae > Helianthus > Helianthus annuus. The sequence goes on along the minus strand of NC_035434.2, from coordinate 29,643,718 downwards.
AAATAAATAAAAATGTGAAAAATTAAAAAGTATTTCAAAAACCGACGTTTGTTACACTTTTCGCCCTTTTTCTAACCACTAACCCAACCACCCACCTTTAGCCCAAGCCTAACCCTTCACCCAAAAGTCCTCTTGATATTTACAAAGGTATATAGTTAAAAAGGAGGAGGATTGATTGCTTGGCAAGCTTATGGTAGGAGTAAGTTCCATGCCGCTCTCCAGTGATTCACTAAAAATACACCTTCGGCCGAGTGTTGAGTGATTCCCCGTGAGGTATGGGAACTTGTATATAAATGGAATTTTAAAAAGGTATGGTATGCCTTAATAAGTAATTTGTCTTATGAAACGTTTTTAATAAATCATGACGAATAGGATTGTAAATAAATAAAAATAAAACCTAAATAAAGAATCTTGGAAATCCCGACACTCTATGACAAGCCCAAAAACCTTCTCTTCTACCCATTCCAGTTGGGAGTGATAAAAGCCACATTATAAAGAGTTTTGCTTGAGGACAAGCAAAGATTCAAGTGTGGGGGTATTTGATGTGCACAAAATGCAACATGTAAATTACATCAATTGTGGCATAAAACTAACCCTTTTTTAGTACTAATGTTGGAAAAAGTATGCTTTTGTCTTCCTTTTGTATTTTCAGGATTAAATGAGCTCAAATTAACAAAAGAAGCAAAAAAAACAGCTAAATCTAACATGGGGGCGTGGTCAACTTCCTGCAGGCGCATTTATGGTAATTTCGAATTACAATTAATGAAGATAGAGTTTCGGATGGACACGGGGCCGTGGTTAACTTCCTGCAGGCGCATTTATTGTAATTTCGAATTACAATTAATGAAGATAGAGTTTCGGATGGACACGGGGCCGTGCCCAGCGGACACGGGGCCGTGCCCGAGCTTCTGTTCAGCCTATAAATAGGAGTGTTTGGAGCTTTTGCAACTCATCCCTTGGCACACCACCTCTCTCACACTTCACCCACCACCCACCACCACCATAACACCATCATCCACCACCATCATCCACTGTCCATCATAGAGTGTGTGTCATCTCGGGATCCAAGATTGATCGTAAGAGTTCTTGACAATCAAAGGCCATGTTTGCCTAAGTCTCTTACATCACTTGGTGAAGACAAGTGTTTAGTGTAATACTTTTTATTTTTAATCTTTTGCACTTTTTAATTGGTTTTGTATTAATGACTTTAATTACTAGTTTCTTATGTTGAAGGTGATTCTTCCTTATCGTTTGTCCGTGGTGTCTTGGCATTATTTTACTGTCTATATGAAATATAAGATTTTCACCATTCATATCTCCACGGTCTATATGGGGGTATTTTGGCTACCTGGTCGGGGGTTAAGGGAACGGTTTGGTAAGAGTCTTGCCATTGTTCAGTGTATAGATCCTACAAAGGACCTGGGTCAAATTTAGTAGGACCTCCTTCAATACCCAAAGGTATTGGATGGCGGGGGTCCAAACTCTTTGATCCCTTCATAAGTTAAACTACTATTAAAACTTTAACTCAGCCACTTAGGACTGTATCCCTGCTGACTCAGACTACTTAGCTGAGGGTAACGTCACCTTCAAAAGAGGGGCCTACCACATTGTGCATTAATAACTTAATTAGTTATCTTTCAATAATCCGACCCTTTAGGATTGTATCCTTGCTGACTCAAACTACTGGGTTGAGGGTGACGTCGCCTTCAAAAGAGGGGCCTACTACAATAACTAAGATAATCTCTTAAATAAGTGCAAAAGTGTGAAAATAATCAAAGGTTACACTACACACGAGTCGGATCCAAGTGATTCATCTTGTCTATCTGTTTTTATTTTTATTTTCTTTTTCAGCATTTTAGTTAGTTTTATTTTCTTAGTTTAAAAATCTTTTTCTAACATTTTGATTGATTAGACGTTGAGGATAAACCGGTACTAAAAGCTCTTGTGTCCTTGGACAACCTCGGTATCTTACCAACACTATACTACGTCCACGATGGGTGCACTTGCCCATATGTGTGTTTAGTATTAGTAAATATCGTGTTTTATAAATTTAAAACTTGGCTAAAAAGTGTAAAAAAGGGCTTAAATTATATACCTAAAACATAACACACTTCACACACATCAAAAAGTTGGACCCTTTTTGGTGGAAGATCACAGGACCCTGTTTTCGAAGCAACAACGTCACAACATCAGAGGCAGTAGCCACGACAACAACTAAATACTCATAATCGTTACCTTCGATATGGGAATAAGGGCGAATTCGACAAGAATTGTCCGTTGTTAAGTTAAGATGCTAACAACCACGGGAATAATATATCAGTGCTGGGAATCTTCGTAGCCATAACAACGACGGTGGAAATGGTGCTCTTGGAAGAGCATTCAAGATTGGCGTGGGTAACGCTAGGTATGATAACAACATAGTGATCTGTACGTTTTTGTGATTAATCTCTTCGCCTCTGTTCTGTTCAACCCCGATACATCTCTCGAGACCAAACACGTTGTAAAATTGGCTGATGGCAAGTCAATTGAAGCCTCACGCGTACATTTTGGGTGCGAACTCGATCTTTAAGGTCAAGTGTTCGACATTGACCTTCTTCTTGTTACTGTTGGAAACAGCGATGTAGTCGTTAGCATGGACAGGTTGTCCAAGAATCAAGCAGAAAATCCTTTGTAAAGAGAAAGTCGCATGTATACCTCTCCCTGGGGAGATTCACTGGTTGACAGTATCCTTTCGGCTATGGAAACCCAGAAGTGTTTCAGCTATGCTATCCTGCTATTCTAGTACTGGTTACCGATACTCAGCCCGATGAAAAGAAATTGAAGATCTACCAGTTGTTCGTGATGTTTCCCGATGAGTTTTCCGAAAAACTTCCAGGTATTACTTCCATATCGTCAGGTGGAATCTCAGATTGATCTCACACCAGAAGCAGCCTTGATTTCTCGTATTTCCTTGCCATCTCGTACCAGGAGAGTTACAAGAACTAACTAACCAACTTCAGGAACTATTGGACAAGGGTTTATCTGACCTAGGTCTTGCCGTATGCGTACTAACTATCTATAACTCAACAAGGTGACAGTAAAGAACCGTTATCCCCTATCTCGCATCAACGAACTGTTTGGCCAGATGCAAGGGTCAAGCTCCTATTCGAAAGTTGACTTAAGATCGGGCTATCATCAGATGAGAGTCCAAGTGCAGGATGTTCCTAAAACGGCTTTTCGAACGCGGTACGACCATTACGACGTTCTGTCCATGCCATCCGAGTTGACCAACGCACCCGCTGTTTTATGGACCTCATGAACCATATGCGTAAACCGTATCTCGACGATTTAGTCATCGCGCTTATCGGCGACATTCCAATCTACTCTAAGAGCAAAGAGGACAACGAGCGGCACTTGCGTCTTATCTTGGAGCTCGTGAGGAAGGATCCACTCTATGCGAAACTCTTTAAGTGTGACTTCTGGATTCGAGAAGTACACTTTCCTAGTCACATAGTCAACGAATTGGGGATACATGTGGATCCCGCTAAGATTGATTCCATCAGAAATTGGGCGGCATCAGAGAATTCTTCGGAGATACGGCGATTTCTTGGTTTCGGTCGGTAATATTGCAGGCTCATTGAGGGATTTTCGAGGGTCACTTAGCCTCCTACCGCGATAGACATTGAAAAGTGTGGTGTACACTTGGGGGAAACAAAGCAGGAAGACGCCTTCCAACTCTTGAAACAAAAACTCTACAGCACATCAACTTTGTTCTTAACTGAGGGTACCGATGAGTTCGTGGTGCACTAAGATACTTCTATTCAGGGTCTCGGTTACATGCTGATGCAACACAACTAGGTGATAGCCTATGCTTCGCGAAAGTTGAAGGTTCACGAGAAGAATCACACGACTCACAACCTGGGGTGGAAGCCATGGTCTTTCGATTCAAAATCTGGAGGCATTACTTGTACGGTACCAAATGCACTATTTATACTAATCACAAGGACCTTCAGCATATCTTTGATCAGAAAAAGTTGAACATGCGACAGCGTCGCTAGTTGGAACTCTTGAATGATTACGACTGGAAACCTAAACATGTACGAGCTTTGCAGCTCACCATCGACTCTAGCCTACCTGATCAGATCCGTTCTGCCAAAACCGAAGCATTGAAGGAAGAGAATCTTCAAGCGGAATCCATGCGAGGCATGCGGAAGCAACTTGTAGCAAAATCGGACAATATTCGCTACTTCATGGAGCGAATATGGGTCCCACTATACGGCAACCTTAGGGGTGTTGGACGAAGCACACAAGTCTCGATATTCTATTCGTCTGGGTTTTGATAGGATGTATTAGGATCCAAAGATCTTGTACTGGTGATCGGGCATGAAGGCCCACATAGCAATGTACGTGAACGATGATTGACTTGTGCGAAAGTCAAGGTGGAATGCCAGAACCCATCTGGTTTGTTTCAGCAACCAGAAACACTCATGTGGAAATGAGAATAGACTGCCAAGGATTTTATCACTGGTCTACCAAAAACTCGAAAAGGAAATGATACCATTTGGACGATCGTTGACCGTCCCACGAAATCAGCACATTTTCTTGCAATCAAGGAAACTGACAAGTTTCTGCAGCTTGCTGGAATATATTCAAAAGAGGTGATTTCCAGGCACAGGGTGCCAACCTCTATCATCTTTGATCGTGGTCCGCGTTTCATATCTGATTTGTGGCAGGCGATGCACAAATCTTTTGACCCACGTCCAGACAGGAGCACTGCTTATTACCCTCAGACGGGTGACCGGAGTGAACGAACCATCTAGACACTTGAAGCCATGTGGCGTGCGTGTGTGATCGATTCTTGTAAAGGTTGGGAAAGACACTTACCCTTGGTGGAGTTTTCTTGCAACAACAATTGCCATTCCAATATTCAGGTAGCACCGTTCAAGGCATTGTACGGACGGAAACACCGATCACCTCTTTGTTGGGCCGAGGTGGGTGACAGTCACACCATAGGTCCAGAACTTGTACTCGAAACTCTTGAGAAGACTGTGTAGATCCGAAATCATATGGCGGCAGCGCGTGACCGCCAGAAAAGCTGATAAGCTTAGGAAACACTGGGAGTTCGCTGTAGGCGATCGTATCATGTTGAAAGTCTCTCCCTGGGAGCGTGTGGTACGCTTTCGGAAGTGGGACAAGCTTAATCCACGTTACGTTGGGCCATTCGAAATTCTGGAAACAATCGATAAGGTGGCCTACAAACTCGAGTTACCTGATGAATTGGGTAACATTCATAATATCTTTCATGTCTCAAACCTAAAGAAGTGTTTGCCTGATAAAACACTTGTTGTATGACGTGCTGTCGTGGTACACGCAAATTTAATCCAAATTACAACCAGTAGATAGTGGTAAATGGGTATCGAACTCAGGGAGTATGTGGAAAATGTGTTTATGTTATAGCTTTGTGATTTAACTAAAATTAACCTAATTTGCAGAAATAAAAAGCAAGAGTTTGGTTTGTTTGGTTTTAAGAACTAAATTACTAGCTAACTGCAAATCAAAATTGGTTGTTTATCAGATTAGGAGAAAATGACCATCTCAAGTTCCGGTTTCCATGAACAATTGTGCATAAATCCAACTAGAAAGAGTTACATAGACATAACTCATGCATAAACGTTTGTAGTGATAAAAGGGAACGAAGTACTCGGATTCTATAAACGCGAGGTTGTTACCCGATGATCAATTAACTAATATCCAACCCTAACCCTTCCCGTGATATCTCGATTGTCAACGACACCAAGAACGTACGATTTAGACTAGAATTGCAATACTAATTAACAATTTACAATCAAACATTCGTGCATCATAATAAACATAGCAAACATACCAAGTCTGTTATTCTAGAAATAAAGATTCATCACACAAAAGTCAATAAGAAACCTTCACCTAAGATGATCACCACAAATTTAGCCAGACATTGTTTGGTTGATCATCATAACTTCAATATCCAAGTTCATACGAATCGAAAATACAAACCGAATGTTTAAAAATTGTTTAGAACCAACAAGAACCAAGCAAAATCGCCCCCAAAGTGCAGAGAAACTGTCCAATCCTGAATAATGTGAAAAGACACCACTAAAACCATTTTAATAAGGCAGTTACGAGTTTTTCCGCAGCCTCCACCGTAATTTACTGTCTCCACCGTAAATTACGGTGGTCTTCAAAGTGTTACGGTGCATATCTCATGTGTTATGGTGAGGATTGGGCATGTTTCAGGGCCACCGTAAATTACGGTGGCCACCGTAATTTACGGTGGAGCCCTGAATGTTGGGTTTTGTTTCTTCTTTCATTCCATGCATGACCCGTTCATCTCCGAACCGTCCAAAGCTGCGTTTTATTCCTTTTTAGCTCCCGAACTGTACCTGAAACATAAGCATTCGTAGTTATCTAATTCAAGATAATTACACGATCAAGTGAAGGATAAATTCGTCTTTTAACATCATTAAGGGTTGTCCAATGGACCACCCGTCACATCCCCACACTTAACCGTTGCTTGTCCCAAGCAACTCATCAAAACGTTTTCAAAACAAGCGATCACATAAACCAAGCATAAACATGTAGTCCTTTTACTAACCCTTTCTTAACACCCAAACGCACCCCTCGCTATGTCTCTCCTCTCGGCGACAAGTAAGCACTAGCAACTATGAGCTAGACAGACAAGGGCTAACGGGCAGTTGCACAACTATAAGCTTGTACCTAAATCGATCCTTCTCCTAAAACGTGTCAAACATGAATGCAAATCAAAGGGACTTTTAAGGTTGTAACGTGGCTAGGTGTACGGGTAGGAAATGGAATATATATGAAGTAGCGAAAACTTAACCCAGACTTTTATTACACGATAAAATAAACAAACAACTACAAGCTTAACTACTATGTACAAGAAAACTAAACATCACTTTTTTTCATTTTTCATTGCTTTTTCTTTTTTTCTGATTTTTTTTTACATAGCATTCAACATAACATCAAATAAAATTACATACTACTAAACAATCACTAACACTATACGACCGGGTCAAGTTGGGTAAATTTTTAGGTAACTAGCTAAGGGGTAACAAACGATAGGCTTTTAGGCACAAAATTGGGCAACTAAATGTCCAAACCCCCGCCCCTCTCGCAACCATGCTCATATATATAATTTACGAGGTCCAACCCCCCAAATCCCATACTCACACACACTAAAGACCAGGCTACCTAAATGCCCTTATCCTTTTCGCATTTATATCCAACTAAGGACTCAAACCGTATCAAGGCACAAGTTCTAATGCACCCCCACCCTTTGCCACTCTCATCAAAGACAAGTATTATTTATTTACATGTGTGGCTTCAACTCTCACCAAGAATAAAGGGTATTAAGGGTTGTCGGTGCCTCATTTGGGGTTAATCCAAGGTATTCAAATTCTCACATTGTTTCGCTTGATTTAAAAAAATTTCAAAAACTTCAAAATTTCCCCCCATCCCCACACTTGGGATACATTGACCCCAATGTATGGTTTTAGGAGGATTGGATCGCTTAAAATCTTCAACACCAACCAAAAGTTCAACATTCAAACCACAAATTTCTTTTTTGGTACTTTTTCATTTTATATTTTTTTATGTTTTTCTTCATTTAAAGACATAACACCACCAACTCCACCAACCCAAGACATAACAAAACAAACTAACAAACTAACACCACCCAACCACCCGACCGAAAACATAACAAAAACAACACATATTCACAAAATATACAAGAAGGAGCACGACCTGACTAGTAGTAGCGTGGTTGAGGAAGTCCGAAAATGGAAGACATCATCTCGTTCCATTCCCCAAAAGCGAATGCACTGCTACCACTTCCGCCTTGTTGTTGAGCTCCTTGTTGTTGTTGACACGGATCAAGCCATTGTGAATGATGGAGCGGCGGGGTTGGATATGATACACTACCATCGTAGGGTGGTAAAGACGCATAATCCACTAGAGGTGGATCAACAACCATGGGCCGCCCGGCATGCCAATCCGCATGCATCCTTCTTGCTTGGTCATCTTCATACCGGTTGTTCATCTCAAGCTCGTAGGAGTAAGCATGTGCATGATTCCATGATTCTTGACGATCGAAGTTATGCTTCAAAGACCGCTCCATACTAGCGCTCATCATCGTGTGTTGATCAAATAACGTACGCTCTGAACCCGACCATGACTCAAAAATGGGTGCCGGAGGACGTTGGTTCTCGATAACCTCTTGCATTGTGCCATCATAAGCCCAATTTGGCTCATATGAACGCTCCGTGTAATCATAAAAAGCACCACCGTGTCCTCCACTTGGGCCCCCTTGGCCCACATTCACATTCGCACCACCATGAGGTTCATCCACATAATCTTCATCACCACTTGGAGGCTCCTCATCACTTTTCGGTTCGTCCTCCTCTCCCAGTAGAAGAGCTCTCGCATCAACTTTCAGTGCTCGCCATCGCTGACCCTCCGACTTGAGTTTATGATACCTTTCCGATTGGGTGTAGGTCCACCCGATACCCATCTTCTGTAATGTAAAAGGCTGATGCCTTTTCGGGTGTCCCCTATCCTCCGACGTAATTTCCTTGAATTGCTTCATCAATCCCGTGATAATCCGGCAATACGGGACAATATCTCTCCCCAACTTGTTTCGACAAATCCAGAGATGGTTCATAATCAAGTATCAGATTGGAAAACACGGAGACCCATTGAGTAACCAATAGAGAACGGGTACTTCCGGGTACCTAACTGGCTCCTTATCTCCTCTTCTCGGTATGACATTCAAAATGCAAATGGCTAACATCAACTTCGCTTCAATTTTCAAGTTCTTCTGGTACAAGACTCCACTATAAGTATCGGGCAAGAACAACGCCGGTAACATATCATTCCAACGAGGATGCTTCTCCGGTTTTACCAAAATGTCATCAAGACTAGGAATCATGTAGTCACGAGCCGGAAAACTGTCGTACCTTGCCAACTTTCGGAGTGTATCAAAAGACATCTCTACCAGAATCCCATTCACCTCACCCGTTAACTTCATTTGTGACGGCTTCTCGTATGTATTGCACTTGAGGGTTGCCATCCATCCTTGGATTTCATCCATGAATAAATTCTTGCTATCCTTATCATAGCAATTGAGAGCCGCCTTCCATTCTAGGGCGCGGAATTGATTAAACACATTGAATGGCCCAAACTCCACCTCTCGAAGTTCCCTTTCACAAAGAAACGCAGCAACCTTGTTTTTCAATCGATTCATATTGTCGTGAAAAAGTGTCGGTTGCCAATGCTCCGGCTGCTCATCTAACGGACCCGACTCCCATTTTGGCTTGTTAGCCGGACCCAAGTCTACCATCTCTTCATCCTCGCTTTCACTTTCACTAACTCTACCCAAATATTGTCTTTTCTTCGGTTGTACTTCCGGCTGTTTGCCTTTGCCTTTAGACGAAGAAGATGAACTATCTCCCGCTCTTTCCTTCGTTCGTACCATTTTCCTACACACATAGCAAAGCAAACAACACAACCAAACACAAAAAGTTAGTCCCTTCTCTCCAAACATCCCCACACTTGCTTGTTACTATGGTTGTAGATGTTAGTGAACCAAAATTTTATAAATCATTTTCAAAAAATTTGGGCAAGGTGTCTCTACAATGTAGAAATTCCCAAAAGTTCACTACTTTAATCAACAAACCCACATCTATAAACCAAAACCATGTTTAAATAACTATTTTCATAACAAGATCTAAGAACAAGCAAGTGGGTATGAACAAGTAATATTCATAACCTTCTTTTTCACAATGCATCATCAAAACATAGCAAATAAACTTTCATACCTTTGTTTGAAGATGCTAGCACACAAATGAAACAAAATCTTCAAAAACCCCCAAAATTTTCAGACCTAGGGTTTGGGATTCGAACCAGAAAACTTCGTTTTCTTGCAAATTTCTTGGCAAAATCAGCAAGTACGTGAAAAATTAGTCAAGTTAGACTTAAATTTCACTTGATTTGGCTAAGAATTGAAGGAGATATGAAGCTTGGAAGGTTATGGAGTTTGGGGATTGTTGGATCTGAGTTTGATTTTGATTGTATTTTATGTTTGTAAATAAGATGAAGATGGATGAGTGTGCAGCGGAAACTATAATGAACACAAACTTTGCATACAATCAAACGAGAGTAATACTCTTATCAAACATCTTTACACAATGAACCGAAAGATTGAATTTATTTCAAACACGATTACAATGATTGATGAATGAATGCAAACTCCCCCTCAGCCAGAGCTCAGTAGTTTGTTCGTGCAAAGAAGACGAATGATGCACAGAGCTAATAAAACAGTACAAAGTGCTGAACTATTTATAGGCACTTGCAAACTACTGAGCATCTTTAGCAGACGTCACCATGAAAGTGACATCTAACCTCCTAACAAACTCTAACCTCTGATCTATACAGACACTGCTTGTGTTAACTACTGCTAATACATTCTATTACAAAACAGACTTTAGAACAGCTGCTGCAACCTTCTACTGCTGTGAACCCAGCAACACTTGTCCGGATCAGGAGTGCTTGACTCAAGGCAGTAGATTGAATCAGCAGGACTTTAGTCTTCCAACAGATCTTTAGTTGAACAGCAGTTATGGGTCAGCAGTTTAGCAAGATAAGCAGATAGGAGGTCATCAGTAGTTGTAATCACTTTCAAGGGGAGAGATTTGTATATCAACATCTGCTTATTTAGGATCCACTGCTCTGATCCAGTTTTGGCTTTAATTATCTGTTCCTCTGATAGGGTTCAATCCCAACAATCTTCCCCTGGAACAGATAATGCCAAAACCCTTCATTATTTGTGGACATTTTATTGCCTCATTAACAGCTCCCTTATCTGACCTTTAAATTGAAATTCAAGGTCAAGGGCATCTGTATCTTCATCATCCCTGCTAAGTGGAAGATCAAGGAGATCCTGCAAATCTTCAAGACTCAGGCCAAGAGCTTGTTCCCTTGATATTTTCTCCACTTCTCCACCAGACCTGATCAAAGTCAATACGCAGGTCTGTTTGTCAGTTTCCCACTTTTGTATTTTTGAGCCTGGTGGGTTTCTTGGGAGATGCTTATTTGCAGAAGTATTTGGTGAGGCTGGCCTGTTCATCACTGGCTGAGCAGTGGTAGTAGAGTTTTCCTGTTCAAGTTCTTCTTTTAACTTTCTTAACAAGCCTTCTTTTACAACAGCATTTCCAGTAAGAATGTCTTGAACTGTTTCTGCTCCTAACTGGCTTTGTTTCCTTCTTTTGTAAAAGGCAGTACCAGTAGGAGCAGTGGCTTTCCTGGTGTGCAGCTTTGTTGGCCTTTTTGAAACCTCTGCTTCAGGATAGTCAGGTTTTTGAGGAATTTTTGGATCTTTCTTTCTTAATTCCTCCAACCTTTTGTAGGTTGACCTGACCACATCTTCTTTCCATCTAGCAATATGTCTTTTTGTACCAAAATCAGTAGCAACCAGTTCCTCTTTCATTCTCTTCAGTTCCATTTGCTTATCAGGTACATTCTTTCTGAACTTTGCCCAATCAGGAGGAGTGTGAGTGACTTTCCTTTTTATCATGTCTTGAATTCTTGCAGCTTCAATTTCAAGCTCAGGAACAGTCCACTCTTTGTACATGTGTCTCTCTCCTTTGTATCTTTTGTGAAACATAATGCTTTCAATGTAGTCTTTCTTCAAAGTTTCAGCTGCTCTTTCTGAAATTTGTTGACTGACATTCTTTGCAAAACGTTCTAAGGAACTGACTTGTGTGAGCAGATATTGGTAGTATCTTGATACTTCTTTTTTAAGATTTCCCTTGTGTGTTTCTTTTCGAGATATCCTCTGCTTGCTTGGCCTTTATCTTCAAATATTCATCAATATTTTTGGGCCAGGGATATCCTTTGATTGAAGGCAAACTCCTTTTGGCAGGGTCATCCTCAATATAAAAAGATTTTATTTCTTCTCTAGCAGCTTCTAGTTCAAGAGGAAATTGAACACCTGCAGGAGGTAAGGGCTTGTGCATTGGAACAGAAGAGAGTGGGACTCGTTTTGGTATATTGACAAGAGCTAAAGGTTTTGAAGATGTTTGGGATGGTGAAGTGACATCATCTTTATGAATTAGCCTTCTCCTCTTTATTTGAGGAGAGACTGATGATGTTTTGGATGGAAAGGTGGTTGTAGTGGTAGTGGTTTGTGATAGACTAACAGTTGTTGAAACAACTGGTGTTCCAACCACTGTTGTCTTTACAGCAGAAGTTATAACAACTGCTGTCTTCTGCCTTTTGACAGGAGGTGATTTTGATTTTGGTGGTAATGGTGGTAGAACATTGGATGTAGTGTGTGTTAAGATGGTGTGTGTTGAAGTGGGAGCAGATGTTGAAACTACTGAAGTACCAACAGCAGCTGATACAACAGGAGTTACAACAGCTGTTTTAGGTGGTGGTTTTTGAGCAGACTTTGAACGTCTGACTGTAATGGATTTGGGTAGCCTTACTTTTCTTGTAGGCTTCTTCTTTTCATCAATAAGATTTTTATCATCTCTTGACCCTGAAGTACCCTGATCCGGATAATCCACCCTGGCTTTCTTTTTGGCCTCTCTATCCCTTTTCACACATGCAAGTGCTTCTGCAAGTGCATTTGTGGTCACATCAATTTTCTTACTCCCATCTGGCAAAGGAATCTGTTTGGTCATATTTGAATTTTCTGGTGCAAGATAGAGACCATCTGTTATTCCTTTCCTTCTCCACTCCTGAATTTTCTCCCCCTTTTTGGCATTATCTTCGGGGAGTTGATCAATGAAGAACACTGGTGGAGGAGCAGTGCCAGAGTTGTGCAGGATCTGAGTTTTGAGAGCCTTGAGGTCAGCCTGAGTGTCTTTGAACCTAGACTCCATAGCATTTCTCAGCTCTTGAACATGTTTTTCATGTTGCTGATCTGCTACTTGTGCTTGATGATGGAGAAAAGGTTGAAAGAGATTCCAGAGCTCATTTGTAGCAGGTGCCTGTTGGAGAGCAGGTGCTTGAGGTGGAACAGCAGTGGATTGTACCTTTTGTACCTGTAACAACTGTTGGAGCATATCTTTGAGCTCTGCAACAGAGTTATCAAGGTTTTCAACACGAGCTGTCAATTTCTGGTACTTTAAATCATCACCCAATTTAATGGGATCATCTGATTTCCCACTAACAGTGGTTTGATCAGTGGTTGAAGTAGGGAGTTTACTCCAGACATTAACCACTGATGCCCCTTTTTCTTGGTACTGGGGTCTTCTTCCTTTAACACTTGACAACTTTTTTGATGTTGCCAGTAGGATAAATAAATCCACTGGTGGTTGGCAGAGGTGCTATAAAAGGAATTGCCTCCAAGGAAGTCTTATTGATGTAACCACTGTCCAACTGTAAACCAGTGGGTTCAACAGTTGTAGTGGCTGCTTCACTTGGATTACCACAAAGAGTTACTTGTAACTCAATGGGTGTAACCTCCTCAGGTTGAGTTGGTGGGTTAGCAATGAATGATACAGCAGGCTCAGTCATTTGTTGAGGCATATTCTCATTGACAGGTGATTGAGAAGGACTGAGTAATGCCTGGTTCAAATCTATTGCATCCAACAGTAGTTATGTTTTTGGTGGAATTGTGGATGTGATGGTTGGTGTAGAAGGCGGACTTGCTCCGGGCATTGAGCTGTGGATGATGGAAACGAGTGTATCCAGAGCATCATAATGTGGTGGCCCTTTGTGTACAACCTGTTCTTTTTGTGAAGAAGCAGGAGGAGTTATGGTTATGGGTTGAGATATTTGTACCAACTGCTGTGAGGAAGAAGCAGCAATGGTTTCTTGTGACATTTGTGTTGTCACAGGCATTAACTCTGGTATCTCATCCTCCAGAGTTGCCGTTTTGATTGGTTTGGGGGGTTTTTGATTTTTCTTTTTGTAAAGCCTTTTGGGTTTTGTAGGTGTGGGTTTCAAAACAGTTGGTCTGCTGCTTTGATCACCTAGAGCAGTAGGCTCAGCAGCAGATACCTGAGGAGCAGTGGTAGCTGCTAAATTCTGCTCAGGCACCCCTGCTTGTGTTTTGCAAGGTGCTAACATTCGTGAAAAAGTTTCAGATGTTAGGCAATTTATTACAGTTGTTTCACCTTGGTTTATTAAAGCTAAATCATCCTTACTGAATTTCTTTTCAAAATAGTAACTTAAAAACCTTGGAAATAGTAAGAATGATTTGGTTTCAACATTATTAACCAAATCTTTAAAGATTTCCCGAGAATAGTTATAATTTTCTTCTTGAAGAATTGTATATCCCAGATTTTGAATCTTTATAGGGATCTCATTAAAAGAAGTGGTTTTGTTTGAAACACATAGTAGGAGGGTATGAAATAGGAATCTGGGTGAAGGAGGAAAATAACCTTTTTCTAAGGTTAGTTTCGTCATCATTGTGGCTTCATACCCTCTTTCAATGAAGTCAATGTGCAACTCGTTTTTAGTGAAGGAAGTTTTACCTGCTTGGTCATCGAGTTGAAAGACTTCTGAGATGGATTGTGGTGTAATTTGGACAGTTTTACCCTTTATAGAAGAGTGAATGGCGGTTGCAATGTCTCCTTGTTTTTCAAGGGTTGCATTCTTCCAAAACTCCCTTTAGGTCGCCAAATAGATTGGTGCATCGGCGGTGAGCAAAGTTTTGTACTTTGATTTTGCCATGATGTTAATAATGGAGTCGAAAACATCTGTGGTTCCTGGTTTTGTGAGAAGACCCAGGAGATTGTGAGATTTTTTGTATGGAATTACAGTGGAGATTGCCTTTTTAGAGGCTGTTTTCGATGATTTTGATGTGGGTTTTGCAGATGACTTCGATTTTGTCATTTTTGAAACGAACGATCGAAGGAATTTGTGAGAGATGAGAAGAAAAACTGCTTTGAGAAGAGAATTTTTAAGAATTCAATTCGACAGTAAAACCATGTTTTGGTGGTGAGTGGGGAATTTTATAGGAAAGAGAATGAATGCTGACGTGGCAGCCGTTACAAAAGGTCTGACTGCTATGTACTGCCCACGTGACAACCACTGGTGAAAATGAAGGACAGTACTTTTAATGAAAGCAACTGATGAAAGCAGTGGAAAGGGGGCAGTGGATGATTTTCATTATCAGTGGATAGCATATCAGTGGATAGGACACTGCTTTTGAACAACAGAGGTCATCAAGAAATGAGAGAACAGAGGTTGCCTTTCAGCAGCGGGCAGGCTTTTTGAAGTAGAGCAGACTTTTGAACAATCAGTGGTTATGGCAGACTTTTAAGGATTTTAATGAAATTTTCATTTTTAGCTATTTTTAAGGATGGATTTTTGATTTTCTGAAAACATTTTGTTGCTTTTATTCATAGAAAAAACAAGATGTGGCTTGTTATTCCATGTTTAGCATCCCAATCCTAGAGACCAAGCTTTCAAAAGTGGCTGTATCAAGTGCTTTTGTGAGCACATCTGCCATCTGGTCTTTAGTTGGGACATGATGCAGAGAAATCAAACCATTTTCATAGCAATCCCTCACAAAGTGATGTCTGATGTCGATGTGCTTTGTGGTAGAGTGGGAAACCGGATTTTTTATGATATTTTCTACTGCCTGGCTGTCCAACATGAGTGGTGTCTTTAAGGCAGTGATACCAAAATCCAGCAACTGATTTTGAAGCCACAGGAGTTGAGCTGTACATCTTGCAGCAGCAATGTATTCAGCCTCAGCAGTGGATGTTGAAACTGCTGCTTGCTTTTTGCTTTGCCAAGAGACTAAGCAATCACCTAGAAACTGGCACCCTCCTGAAGTGGACTTCCTTATGGTGTGACATCCAGCAAAGTCACTGTCTGAAAAACCTGAAAGCTTGATATTCCCATTAGCTGAATACCAGATACCAAGTGTGGGAGCACCTTTTATGTATCTGAGAATCCTTTTTACAGCAATGAGATTAGATTTTCTGGGAGCTGATTGACTTCTTGCACAGACACATGTTGCAAACATGATGTCTGGTCTAGATGCAGTTAGGTACAATAAAGACACAATCATGCTTCTATAAAGTGTTTGGTCAATCAGCTCATCCTTTTCATCAGACATGACCAGCTTATTTGTGGCTATGGGTGTGCTGCATGGTTTACAATCATTCATATCAAATTTGGTTAAAAGTTCTTTAGCATATTTGCTTTGATGAATGAAGGTTCCATTTTGCAATTGCTGTACTTGGAGACCAAGAAAGCATTGCAGCTCACCCATTGCACTCATTTCAAACTCAGCTGTCATGAGTTCTCTAAACTCTTCACACATTTTGGTACATGTGCTTCCAAAAATAATGTCATCCACATAAATTTGGACAATCATTAGATCTTTCCCTCTCCATTTAAGAAACAATGTTTTATCAATGGTACCTCTTTTGAAACCATTTGAGAGTAGAAAGTTGGAAAGAGTTTCATACCAGGCCCTTGGTGCTTGTTTCAGGCCATACAAGGCTTTGTTTAGCCTGTAGACATGATCAGGATAAAATGGATCCTCAAAGCCTGGAGGTTGACATACATACACCTCTTCTTGCAATGTACCATAGAGGAAAGCACTTTTGATATCCATCTGAAACACTTTCATGTTGTGGTTGACAGCAAAGGCCAGGAATAGTCTGATAGCTTCCAATCTTGCAACAGGGGCGAATGTTTCATCATAATCAATCCCCTCTTCCTGTCTGTAACCTTGAACCACAAGCCTGGCTTTGTTCTTGACAACAATGCCCCTTTCATCTATTTTGTTCTTGAAGACCCACTTTGTGCCAATGGGACTAACCTCTTTTGGCAGTGGTACAAGCTCCCATACTTGTTGTCTTTTAAACTGTTGGAGCTCCTCTTGCATGGCTTCTACCCAGCTGTTGTCTTTTAGTGCCTCTTGGTACTTGACTGGCTGATGGAGTGATAGAAAGCCAGCAAAAAGACAAATGTTTTGGGTTTGGCTTCTTGTGAGCACCTCTTCATTTATGTTGCCAGTGATTTAATCAGGTGGATGAGATCTCAAGAAGATTAAGTCTCCTTAGTATGGTATGATGGCATTTGTTGGTGAAGGCTGCAAATGTGTATCATCTGAGCTAACCACTGCTGGAGACTTTGATGACCCAGCAGTGGCTTCAAAAGGTGGTGGAATGGGTGGTAATGAAGTGGACCACTGCTGACTTTTATCCACTGTTTGAGGACTTTTGTCAGCAGTGTTTGAGGATGTGGAAGCAGTGGTAGATGGGCTACTTTGGTCAACAACTGTTGAGGTAGCAGTGGTTGAGCTTTGGCAGCTGTTTTGAACAACTGGTGCTTTTCCCTTTGTGACAGACCTTTGAGGGATGATGATTTCATACCCATAGTCTGGTGATGTATCCTCTGATGGACCTGCACTGTTAGTCTTGATAGCAGTATTTTCAAAAGTGAATTTTTCAAGATCAAAAAGATCAGCAGGATTTGCTGGGATTTTCATTGATGAAAGTTCATTGAACTTTACATCCAAAGTCTCCTCCACTACCTTGGTCCGTGCATTGAACACTTTGTAGGCCTTGGCAGTGGTTGAGTATCCCAGAAAATAACCACAATCAATTTTGGCTGCAAATTTTGAAATGGAATCTTTTAAATTCAAAATAAAGCATGGGCAGCCAAACACCTTGAAGTATGAGATCAGTGGTTTGATTTTATACAGAATTTCATAGGCAGTCTTTTTGTGCCTGGGGTTTATTAAAACTCTGTTCTGGACATAGCAAGCAGTGTTTACTGCCTCTGCCCAGAAAGTTAATGGCAAACCTGAATCTGCAAGCATAGTTCTGGCAGCCTCAATCAAAGTTCTGTTCTTTCTTTCCACAACGCCATTTTGCTCTAGTGTTCTAGGGATGCTGTACTGCCTTACAATCCCTTTCTTCACACAGAAGGCATCCAACTCCTTATTTTTAAATTCTGTGCCATTGTCACTCCTAAAGCTTTTTACTGGAAGATCAAATTGCTTTTCAACCTGTGTCACAAAGTCTTGCAAAATGCCTGCAGTTTCATCTTTAGAGTGCAAAAAGAAAGTCCATGTAAACCTAGAAAAGTCATCAACTATAACCAAACAATATCTTTTCTTTTTGAGGCTCATGACTTGAACTGGGCAAACAAATCCATGTGTAGCATTTGCAAATATCTTTTCTTTTTGGACTCTTCAATGGACTTGTAAGAACTTTTATGCTGTTTTCCTTTTAAACAGGAAATGCAATGTTCAGGACATGAAAACAATTTTTGTGGTAGGCCTCTTACCAAACCATTTTTTGAAATTTCTGTTATTGTCTTAAGATTTGTGTGCCCCAGTCTACTGTGCCAAAGTTCTGTCTCTTTGAGCAACAAGTTTAGTTTGACCATTTTTGATTATTGCTTCAATCTTTTTGACCATTTCTGGTCCAACAATCCTACAACAGTCTTTTGTGAAGAATGACCCAAACCCTTTGTCACTCATTTGAGATACACTCAGAAGGTTGAATTTCAGATTGTCTATTAGATTGACATTTTCAAATTTTACATTACCAGATTGCACTGTTCCAGACCCCAGAACTTTCCCTTTACTATTATTTCCAAAGGATATATCACCCCCTCCATGGATTTTAAAGTCTTTGAGGAGGGCTTTACATCCTGTCATGTGCCTGGAGCCTCCACTATCTACATACCAAAGGCTATCAAAGCATGCAGAAGCTCCCTGCACATGAAGTAAAAGGATTAGTTCATTAAGGACTCCAAAGCCAACAGGGCTTTGGATGGAGTCTCAACAGTGTCTGGTATGGACGCAGTGTGATGAACAGTGGTTAAGTCAGGGGTTTGGACAGTTTTAGTACTGTTTCTTGCTAACCACTGCTGAGGGTCTTGCCCAATCACCTGCTGATACCCAAAAGGATGCCTATTCACTCTGGGTTTAGAGGGCTTTTTGTAGACCTCATAAACGTGTGGAATCCTTTCGTAAGACTGTTTTTCCTTGCCTTTTCTGAACTGAATGGCAGGAGGTGCATCAGTAACCTGAACATCTCTTTTGACAGATGTTTGGTTCAGCTGTTTTGTGACAGCTGTTTGAACTGGCACAAATAGTGGTTGTTTCTTTGTGAATTTGACAGATGGTGACGATGCTGATGAACTCAAAGATGTTTTAGCCATGTACTCATTCTTCTTCTCATTAAAGTTTTTGAGATACACACATGCCTGAGTTTTATGGTTTGTTTTACCACAAACACTGCAACTTTCAGCTGAAGTAGTGACACTTGTTTTAGTTAAATCATAAGCTTTTAAGTGGAAGCAATCTTTTGTTAGATGGTTCCTCTTCTCACAGAATTCACAAAACAAGTTATCAATTTTTTCTTTCTTCTTCCTTTTTTCAGATTCCTTTGCAGCAGAGGTTTTGACCACTGCTGGAATGTCCTTAAGAGGAATGACTTTAGCTTTTGGAGCTTTAACACCATCAGTTGATGTAAAGTCCATTGGCTTGAAATTTTCAAGAATATCACACTCATCAGACCATTTTGGTTTAAATTGATGATTTTCAATCTCCTCAAAAACAGAGGGGCCCCTATGTCTGTCAAGTGTGATTTTGTTACCAAGTTTGTCAGTGATTTTCACTTCTTGGCCATTCTTGTTTGTAGGGATGAACTCAGCAGTTACATCAGTGGTTGAAACAGATTTTTCAAAAGAAGTGTTTCATCATCATGTTTTCTATAACCAACCCCAAATTTCACATTGCTTTTTATTTGTTTCTCAAGCATAACTTCATACCCTTTGCATGATTCCACCCATCTCTCACATGTGATCTGGGTGGATTCTAACTCCTTTTTGCAACCTTGGTATTTTTCTACCAAGGTTTGAAGTTGGGTTTTGGTTATGCTTTGCTCTTCTTTCATGCTGCAAATCTCTTTCTCTTTTTCAGCCAATTTGTTTTTAAGTTCTTTTAGAGACCTTTCAAATATGACTTCATCAGATAAGATTTTATCAGGAAGGTTTTCATTCACATCTTTGATGTTAGCAAAAGCAATAATGCAATTGTCAGAACACAGTTTTTCAAGAACTTGAGGTGATACCTTTGCAGCAGCCATCATTGCACAATCACATTTAGGATTTTCCTCATCTTCAGCTCTCTCTTCTATCTCACCTGTCTTTTCTTCTTCGGACCATGGATCTGTCAGTGGTTCAATCAGGGTGCCTGAACTTTCTTCCAACAGTACTTCATTAGCCACAGCAGTAACCACTTCTTCAATCACCTCATCCACTGTTTCAGAGACCAGTTGTTCCTCTTCAGATTCAACACCCTCCTGTATTGACTCTAATGCCATCAAACAAAATTCATCATGAGAAGAAACATTAGAAGCATAGAGTGCAAAATTTTCATCACTGAGGTCTTCAGGCATACTGCTCCAGTCAACAAATTCTTGAGTAAAGAAACTTTGTTGATCTGGTTGTGTTGCTACTGGAGCAGTGGTTTGTGGTGCAGGTTGCACTTGTGCCTGGGGAGTAGGTGTTTGAACATATTGGATCTGTGGAGCAGCTGTTTGGACATAATGCACTGGCACAGGAGCAACAGCATAGTGAGCAGTGTTCACATGTGCTGCTGGGGCATATTGGGCATAGTGCACAGTGTTTTGATTTTGAGGTCTAGGATTTGAACTAGGGTGAGTGATTATGGGACCAGTTGTTTGACTCCTACACTCTCTAGCAAAATGTCCTAACCTGTTACACTTATAACACTTGATTTTCGATTTATCCAACCCAACCCTTAGATTCCCATGCAACTCTGGGAATTTTCGCCCTGTTCTTTTATAAAACTTGCTAGTTCTAACACTTAGCAAGGCCAGTTGGTGCAGGATGTCCATTTCCTCTAGATCAGTGGGGTCGAAATGCTGTAGATCATTGAGTTCAAAGCTTAAATTGTCTGACATCTGGTTTTCATTTGTAGTGAATGCATAACCTGTAGAGTGAGGATCAGGTTGTTAAAATTTGCACCAGCAGTTATGTCAATGAAGTGATCATAACCCTGATCCTTACCACTACCACCAGATTATTCTTGACCCAGAAGAGCAGTGTTACCGAATGAATAATCATCAATGGTTTTCCCTGACTCTTGTAACTTCCTTTTCTGGTTCAACTCCCTTTCGTAGGTCAAGAGTCGACCATGGAGTTGGGTCAAGGTCAGATCCTTGAACTCAGGTGAATTTCGGGTGACAAAAGCTATGGTGTCCCATTTTTCTGGTAGTGACCTGAGGAACCTGCTATTTTGAGTTGAGTTTGTAAAAGTGGTTTTAACAAGCCTCAGTTCACTGATGAGACAACTGAAACGCTCAAATTGTTGCGTCAATGATTCACCTTTAACATGACAAAATGTTTCATACTGTTAGCATCTCCGCATCACTTTTCGGTTCGTCCTCCTCTCCCAGTAGAAGAGCTCTCGCATCAACTTTCAGTGCTCGCCATCGCTGACCCTCCGACTTGAGTTTATGATACCTTTCCGATTGGGTGTAGGTCCACCCGATACCCATCTTCTGTAATGTAAAAGGCTGATGCCTTTTCGGGTGTCCCCTATCCTCCGACGTAATTTCCTTGAATTTGTTTCATCAATCCCGTGATAATCCGGCAATACGGGACAATATCTCTCCCCAACTTGTTTCGACAAATCCAGAGATGGTTCATAATCAAGTATCAGATTGGAAAACGCGGAGACCCATTGAGTAACGAATAGAGAACGGGTACTTCCGGGTATCTAACTGGCTCCTTATCTCCTCTTCTCGGTATGACATTCAAAATGCAAATGGCTAACAACAACTTCGCTTCAATTTTCAAGTTCTTCTGGTACAAGACTCCACTATAAGTATCGGGCAAGAACAACGCCGCTAACATATCATTCCAACGAGGATGCTTCTCCGGTTTTACCAAAATGTCATCAAGACTAGGAATCATGTAGTCACGAGCCGGAAAACTGTCGTACCTTGCCAACTTTTGGAGTGTATCAAAAGACATCTCTACCAGAATCCCATTCACCTCACCCGTTAACTTCATTTGTGACGGCTTCTCGTATGTATTGCACTTGAGGGTTGCCATCCATTCTTGGATTTCATCCATGAATAAATTCTTGCTATCCTTATCAAAGCAATTGAGAGCAGCCTCCCATTCTAGGGCTCGGAATTGATTAAACACATTGAATGGCCCAAACTCCACCTCTCGAAGTTCCCTTTCACAAAGAAACGCAGCAACCCTGTTTTTCAGTCGATTCATATTGTCGTGAAAAAGTGTCGGTTGCCAATGCTCCGGCTGCTCATCTAACGGACCCGACTCCCATTTTGGCTTGTTAGCCGGACCCAAGTCTGCCATCTCTTCATCCTCGCTTTCACTTTCACTAACTCTACCCAAATATTGTCTTTTCTTCGGTTGTACTTCATAACAAGATCTAAGAACAAGCAAGTGGGTATGAACAAGTAATATTCATAACCTTCTTTTTTCACAATGCATCATCAAAACATAGCAAATAAACTTTCATACCTTTGTTTGAAGATGCTAGCACACAAATGAAACAAAATCTTCAAAAACCCCCAAAATTTTCAGACCTAGGGTTTGGGATTCGAACCAGAAAAGTTCGTTTTCTTGCAAATTTCTTGGCAAAATCAGCAAGTACGTGAAAAATAATCAATTTAGACTTAAATTTCACTTGATTTGGCTAAGAATTGAAGGAGATATGAAGCTTGGAAGGTTATGGAGTTTGGGGATTGTTGGATCTGAGTTTGATTTTGATTGTATTTTATGTTTGTAAATAAGATGAAGATGGATGAGTGTGCAGCGGAAACTATAATGAACACAAACTTTGCATACAATCAAACGAGAGTAATACTTTTATCAAACATCTTTACACAATGAACCGAAAGATTGAATTTATTTCAAACACGATTACAATGATTGATGAATGAATGCAAACTCCCCCTCAGCCAGAGCTCAGTAGTTTGTTCGTGCAAAGAAGACGAATGATGCAAAGAGCTAATAGAACAGTACAAAGTGCTGAACTATTTATAGGCACTTGCAAACTACTGAGCATCTTTAGCTGACGTCACCATGAAAGTGACATCTAACCTCCTAACAAACTCTAACCTCTGATCTGTACAGACACTGCTTGTGTTAACTACTGCTAATACATTCTATTACAAAACAGACTTTAGAACAGCTGCTGCAACCTTCTACTGCTGTGAACCCAGCAGCACTTGTCCGGATCAGTAGTGCTTGGCTCAAGGCAGTAGATTGAATCAGCAGGACTTTAGTCTTCCAACAGATCTTTAGTTGAACAGCAGTTATGGGTCAGCAGTTTAGCAAGATCAGCAGATAGGAGGTCATCAGTGGTTGTAATCACTTTCAAGGGGAGAGATTTGTATATCAACATCTGCTTATTTAGGATCCACTGCTCTGATCCAGTTTTGGCTTTAATTATCTGTTCCTCTGATAGGGTTCAATCCCAACAGGGATTTTGTGGGGAACTTAAGAGTGATGGATAAGGATGTTTGGAGGAGAAGAATGAAGGAAAAGGAGTGGATGGGGTTTAGTTCACGTGACTGATTGTTTTATTTTTTTTATTTATGTAACCGTTGTATACAACGACGCATCAGCTTTCCAGGTCTACCACCGTAAATTACGGTGGGACCTGGAACAAAAATTCTACCTTAACTCAGTTGGATCCTACCGTAACACCCACACTTTTTCACTGGCCACCATAAATTACAGTGGTACCTGGGCATTCCTGGTTCGCTGAAAAATGCAATTTTAAGTGCCTTTTTATATTTTTTTTCAGTTTTTTCAACTTTTTTGTGTTTTTTAAAATTTTTCAAAAACATATAAAAATTACCCTACCCCCTCTAAAGTACCGTGTTGTCCTCAACACAATGTTAGAGCAATTCGTGACCCGAATATCCCCACACTTGTTTCAAACACGGACTTCAAGCAAATACGGCAATTGTGCAAACTATACAAAACAAAATAAACAAAATACTAACTATTTACACTACCAAACCTGGGCCTCTCATGGTTGTTCCTCTTCGACCGGGCGTAGAATGCAGCCCACTTTATCAAGCTCCAAGTTGTTAATGTCGTTCCCCTCCAAGTACGGCTTCAACCGATGACCGTTCACCGTTTGTTGTTTGTTCGTTTGCTCATCTTGGATATCTACATCACCAAACCTCCCAACTCGCCGAACGACATACGGGCCCATCCATTTACTTTTGAGCTTGCCCGCAAACATCTTGAGTCTTGAGTTATACAACCAAACCTTTTGACCCACTTCAAAGGTTTTCTTCCTCAATTTTGCATCGTGTACTTTCTTGAGTTTGTCTTTGTAAGCCGATGCACACTCATATGCCTCATCTCTAAGTTCTTCGATTTCACACAATTGCAACTTTCTCATCTTTCCCGCTTCATTATAATCTGCATTTACCGTTGTGATTGCCCAATATGCCCGATGCGCTAACTCCATCGGTAAGTGACAACCCTTCCCATACACCATCCGGTAAGGTGTTATGCTAATCGGAGTCTCGTAGGCCGTTCGGTATGCCCACAACGCATCGTCTAACTTGCTAGACCAATCCTTCCTATCCGTTCTCACCGTCTGCATGAGGATTTCTTTTATTTGACGGTTGGACACTTTGACTTGTCCACTCGTTTGCGGATGGTAAGGTGTGGCAATCCGGTGATTCACACTATATCACTTCAATAATTTTCCGAAGTTAAAATTCTTGAAATGTGACCCTCCGTCACTGGTAATGACCCTCGGAATACCAAAACGGGAGAAGATGTTGGATTGAACGAATTTACAAACAACCGAGTGGTTATTTGTTCTTGTTGCAATAGCCTCAATCCACTTAGATACGTAATCCACTGCCACCAAAATGTATAAAAACCCGTTGGAATTTGGAAAGGGACCTATGAAGTCAATGCCCCATACATCAAACACTTCTACAACCAAAATTGGTTGTAATGGCATCTCATCCCTCTTGGAAATGCTTCCCTTCCTTTGGCAATTTACACAATTTCTTGCGAACTCACACGCATCCTTGAAAATAGTGGGCCAATAAAACCCACATGAGAGAACCCGGTAACCCGTTTTATGCCCGCTAAAGTGACCTCCACATGCGGATGAATGAGCATGGGTCAAAATTTCCAACACCTCCGTTTCGGGTACACACCTCCTAATGACTTGATCCGGCCCGATCTTGAAAAGATCCGGTTCATCCCAAATGTATTGGTTCACTTGGACCATAAATTGTTGTCTTCGCTTCTTGGTCCAATGATTTGAGATGGCACCCGTGGCTAGATAGTTCACGTAATGAGCATACCACGGTGCGACAGAAGTGAAAACGGCTAAGAGTTGCTCATCGGGAAAACTTTCATTTATTTCGCGCATATCATTAATTCCTTCCACCGGGATCCGAGACAAGTGATCCGCCACTACGTTCTCACTTCCTTTTTTGTCTAGGATCTCTAAATCGAATTCTTGTAACAACAACACCCATCGAATCAAACAGGGCTTCGCGTCTTTTTTCTCCATCAAGTATCGAACCGCACTATGATCCGAGTATACCACAACTTTGCTCCCCCAAATATGCGAGCGAAACTTATCCAAAGCATACACCACCGCTAATAACTCTTTTTCGGTTGTGGTGTAATTCAGTTGTGCTTCGGATAAAGTCTTGCTTGCATAATAAATGACCACCGGCTTCTTATCAACCCGTTGACCCAAAACTGCACCAATTGTAGTGTCGCTCGCGTCACACAAGATCTTGAATGGCTTTGACCAATCCGGTGGTTGCAAGATGGGAGCTTTGACCAAATGTTCCTTCAAAATAGTAAATGCTTGCAAACATTCCTCAGTAAAGTCAAATGGAACATCTTTTAATAACAAATTACATAAAGGCTTTATGATAACACTAAAACCTTTAATGAAACGTCTATAAAAACCTGCGTATCCCAAGAATGACCTTACACCCTTAACATTTTTAGGTGGTGGCAAAGATGATATTACCCTTATTTTTGCCTTGTCCACCTCCATGCCCCTCTCCGATATCACATGACCCAACACAATGCCCTCTTGCACAATGAAATGACTTTTCTCCTAACTAAGCACTAAATTTTTCTCAACACACCTTTTTAAAACCTTTTGTAATTCGTTGAGACAAGATTCAAAACTAGTGCCGAAAATTGAAAAGTCATCCATAAACACTTCAAGCGACTCTCCAACCAAGTCCGAGAAAATACTTCATCATACATTGTTGGAAGGTTGCCGGTGCATTGCACAAGCCAAATGGCATTCGCCGAAAGGCAAAGGTACCATATGGACAAGTGAAGGTGGTCTTGTGTTGGTCATCCGGGTGTATTGCTATTTGATTGTAACCCAAATATCCATCCAAAAAGCAGTAATATTTTTGACCCAATAATTTTTCAATAATTTGGTCAATGAAAGGTAGCGGGAAATGATCCTTAGAAGTGGCGTTATTCAATTTGCGGTAGTCAATGCATATACGCCACCCGGTGACCGGTCGGGTGGCAATTTGTTCACCACTTTCATCCTTGACTACTTGAATACCGGCCTTCTTAGGCACAACTTGGGTAGGACTTACCCAAGTGTTATCCGAAAATCGGATAGATAATTCCCGCATCCAACCATTTTATTACCTCTTTCTTTACAACCTCCCGTAGGTTCGGATTCAATCGCCTTTGAGCTTCTCGTGTCGGTTTTGCATCGTCGGTGGTAATAATCTTGTGCATGACGATGGATGGACTAATTCCTTTGAGATCGGCAATTGTCCATCCAATAGCTCCCTTGTTTTCCTTCAAAACTTCCAACAAAGCTCGTTCTTGCGCCATCTCTAAATTAGAGGCAATAATGACCGGTAGTGTGTTATTATCCCCTAAAAACGCACACTTCAAATGGCTTGGCAAGTCTTTGAGCTCCAACCTTGGTGGTTCTTCTAATGATGGTCTAGTACCCGAGTTTATTTCCACCGGCAAGCTTTCAAATTGATGAGTCCGTGGTGGTCGACCTTCCTTCAAAGCCATAGCATCCTGCTTTTCTTCTTCAACCCCTAGTGCACACGCATGTACCTGTTCAGAAAAATCACACAAACAAATATCTATGCCATCCTCCTCGTACTCGTGCGGGTTGCATCCATCGACTAAATCTGCCATGAAACACTCATCAACACCAACACCAACAGCATCAGAATTGTTAGTAAAAACATTCAAGCGCATTTTTCGATTCCCAAAAGTCATATCGAATGTACCAAATCTACAATCGATCACAGCATGTGCGGTGCTCAAAAATGGCCGACCCAAAATAACATTTTGTTGTTGTTTTGGGTCCGCGGATGAGTAGTCCAAGACTAAAAAGTCAACCGGGTAATAGAAGTCATCAATTTTCACAATCACGTTTTGTACCATCCCTCGTGGTAGCTTATGAGACAAGTCGGCTAAAACAACTGTTGTCTCTACTCTTGCTAGCGGACCAAAGTCGTATTGGTCATATAAGCCCCCCGGTAAAATGCTCACCCCGGCTCCAAGATCAAGTAACGCCTTTGCCATTTGAAAATTACCAACTTGTATATTTATCAATGGCGTACCCGGATCTTTAAGCTTAGGGGGAAGCTCCCCGTTCAAAACCGCACTTACTTGCCCGGTCAAGTCTACCCGCTTAGGCATTTTTTTCTTTTGTTGCCTTTTTTGTGTACATAATTCTTTTAGAAATTTAGCATAAGCGGGTACATGTTTTATTGCATCAAGTAGTGGAAGATTGATTTTTACTTGTTTAAACATGTCCCACAACTCTTGTTTTTGGGGACCTCTTGACGCAATAAAGTTTTTCTTACCCGGGTCAAGTAAAGCCGATGGAAACGGGACTTGACTCGGTCCACCTTTATCATTTTCACTCTTTTCATTTTCACCCAACCCCGGTTTGTTAACATTTGGTTCTTTAGGTTTAATCGTTGAAACTTCATCATCACTCTCATTACCCGTAACATCCTCAACTACCCCCTCAACCAAACCCGGTGACAAATTTGCTTTAAATTCTTTTCCACTTCTCAATACACTGACATGACTAATGTTAACATTGTTACCTCTTGACGAACCATGTGAAGGATTTACCTTAGTGTCGCTAGGAAGTTGACCCTTGTTCTTCTTCAACTCCGCCACGTCGGTCGCCAATTGACCCATTTGGGTTGTTAGTGATTGGATGCTCTTGTCACGAACCTCATCCTTTTGCATTCGGACTTCATCGAGTTGATTCCGCTTTTGCATATCTTGTTGCATAGCCCGAAGCATATCCATGACTTCATTCCCGCTTGATGAACTTTGACCCGAACCACCTTGACCCATTTGTTGAAATTGCCCTTGATAACCATAGTTGTTTCCACCTCGATAATTGCCTTGATTGTATTGTTGACGAGGTGCGAAGTTACCTTGAGCTCCTTGAAAGTTTGGGTTAGCTTGGTTCGCCGCATTCCCATAACGGAAATTAAGATGATTTCATAACCCGGGGTGGTATGTGTTGGAGTTCATGTTGAAATTTTGACCACCCCCTCCTTGAATTGCATTGACTTCCTCTACTTGCTCATCAACCACCCCCACTACACAAGCTTCTGCCGTATGGCCTATTTCATTGCAATTGGTGCACACGTTGTACACTTGGTTTGTGGTTTGAACATTGCCACTCTCTACTCCATGCACTTGTGGCCTTTGTGTCACATGCCTTGCCCGCCTTGAAGATTGAGCTTTCCTCTTCGAATTCACCACCATTTGTTCTAAAAATGCCAATCAACATGTATATAATTCGTACCGAATGTACCATTAGTGATCGACATTAGATCTCGTGCATCCTCCGAACTCAACCCTTCATGAAACGCATTCAACAATTCCCAAAGTTGGATCCCGTGATGAGGGCAATTCCGTAACATCATATTAAACCTTTCGAAGGCTTCATGAAACACCTCCCCCGATTGTTGTTGGAAACTTCTCAAACCTCTTCTAGCATCGTTGGTCTTTTGAGAAGTGTAAAATTCATCCAAGAATATTTGCTGCATGTCGGCCCATGTAAAAATGGACGCGGAGGGCAAAGTGTGAAACCATCTCTTTGCTTTATCTTCTAGGGAAAACTGGAAAAGGACCAACTTGACATCATCCGCAGAAAACCCTTGACCTCCAATAGTGTTGCAAATGGAGTCGTATGTTTCCAAATGAAAGTAGGGTTCTTCCGTTGCTAACCCCTTGAAATTTGGTAAACTTTGGAGGGCGGTTGTTCTAACTTCAAAAGTTCTTCCACCCGCACGATGAGGAATCACTACTGGCGAAGGATTGTTAGTGATAATGGGCCGGAAGTGAGCTTCAATTCCCCGTACTACTTCCCATTGATGTCTTTGAGGGGCCCTAATAGTACTCTTAGTTGACCCATTTGCCCTTGCATAGGCCCTTGAGGTGCAAATGGTGGTTGATATTGATGTTGATGCATTGGTTGTTGTTGAATCGGCCTTTGAAATTGAGGTTGCATGTTTTGAGGCCGCACTTGATGTAGCGGTGTAGGGCGTTGCAATTGTGGCCCTTGCGGTCTAATGTGTTGCACTCCAACCGGTAGTCTACCCATATTTTGAAATTGTTGAATTGGTTGACTTTGTTGACCCGCTTCCCCTTGTAGTCCCAAATATCCTCCATCACCCCCATAGTAAAAATTTTCCTCTTCATACCCTCTAAAATCCTCTTCATACCCATCGTCATATCCATCCCCTTGAATTCCCGAAGATTGCCCAAAGGGAAGAGTTGAATATTGAAAACTCGATTGGTTTTGTGGTCTAAAGGATGAAGTTGCATGCACAATAGTTGAATTTGGTGCGATTGTGAAGTTAGAGGATGATTGTCCCGTAGTTGGAGGAAAGAAGTGTGACAATGGTGGAATTGTAACGGAAGGGCTAAAGGTAAGATAGGGTTCACTTTGAGTCGTGATCGGTTGTGTGGTGTTGATTGGTGTAACTTCAAATGGTGGAGTAGGTTCGATGGTGGTATTAGGTATAGTGGTGTTTGGTGATGGTTGTGTGGCAGTAGGTGTGAAAGTTGAGGTCGTTTGACCCGTTGTGGGTGGTACTTGAGATTCTTGCATGATGTTTCTTGGTGTAATAGGTGAAGTAGGTGAACCAACAATTCTGTTTTCTCGTAATAAAACTCTGTTTTGCCTCAATGTTCTCTCGATTTTCGGATCAAACGATAGTGGTGACGACTTGTGAGAGCCTCTAGTATGCATACACCTGAAAGTACCTGCACACTAAACACAACCAGTGTAAACCCGAAAATAACAAAAAAAAAACAAAAGTACTAAATTAACACACTTTGCGCACTACTCCCCGGCAACGGCGCCAAAATTTGACGTGCTATCGTGGTACACGCAAATTTAATCCAAATTACAACCAGTAGATAGTGGTAAATGGGTATCGAACTTAGGGAGTATGTGGAAAATGTGTTTATGTTATAGCTTTGTGATTTAACTAAAATTAACCTAATTTGCAGAAATAAAAATCAAGAGTTTGGTTTGTTTGGTTTTAAGAACTAAATTACTAGCTAATTGCAAATCAAAATTGGTTGTTTATCAGATTAGGAGAAAATGACCATCTCAGGTTCCGATTTCCATGAACAATTGTGCATAAATCCAACTAGAAAGAGTTACATAGAAATAACTCATGCATAAACGCTTGTTGTGATAAAAGGGAACGAAGTACTCGGATTCTATAAACGCGAGGTTGTTACCCGATGATCAATTAACTAATATCCAACCCTAACCCTTCCCGTGATATCTCGATTGTCAACGACACCAATAACGTACGATTTAGACTAGAATTGCAATACTAATTAACAATTTACAATCAAACATTCATGCATCATAATAAACATAGCAAACATACCAAGTCAATTATTCTAGAAATAAAGATGCATCACACAAAAGTCAATAAGAAACCTTCACCTAAGATGATCACCACAAATTTAGCCAGACATTGTTTGGTTGATCATCATAACTTCAATATCCAAGTTCATACGAATCGAAAATACAAACCGAATGTTTAGAACCAACAAGAACCAAGCAAAATCGCCTCCAAAGTGCAGAGAAACTGTCCAATCCTGAATAATGTGAAAAGACACCACTAAAACCGTTTTAATGAGGCAGTTACGAGTTTTTCCGCAGCCTCCACCGTAATTTACGGTCTCCACCGTAAATTACGGTGGTCTTCAAAGTGTTACGGTGCATATCTCCTGTGTTACGGTGAGGATTGGGCATGTTTCAAGGCCACCGTAAATTTCGGTGGCTACCGTAATTTATGGTGGAGCCCTGAATGTTGGGTTTTGTTTCTTCTTTCATTCCATGCACGACCCGTTCATCTCCAATCCGTCCAAAGATGTGTTTTATTCCTTTTTAGCTCCCGAACAGTATCTGAAACATAAGCATTCTTAGCTATCTAATTCAAGATAATTACACGATCAAGTGAAGGATAAATTCGTCTTTTAACATCATTAAGGGTTGTCCAATGGACCACCCGTCATTGTACCGCTGTAAGAACTGAAACTTAACGACAAGTTACAGTTTATTGAAGACCCCATCAAAATCATGGAACGAGAAATTAAGGTTCGCAAACATAGTAGAATTCCAATCGTAGGAGTTCGTTGGAACTCAAGACGTGGACCGGAGTTCATGTGGGAACGCGAGGATCAGATGAGGCGCAAGTATCTTCAATCATTCAAAACCGCGGAATGAAATACTGATGCGACTGGTGAATTTCGGGATGAAATTCCCTTTCGAGTTGGGGATGATGTGGCACCCGAGGAAATCCACAGTCATCCTAGTCTGTCACTCCACTTTCATGAGACTGCTTATCAAATTTTGGGATGCAATTTCTTTCAAGTTGAGGATGATGTGACAACCCGAATTCCTGAGGTTATTTATATTTGGATCACTTCTATCTATATTTCGTCATACGTTGTGATCTTGTGCTTATTATGTGAAATTAATATAGTTAGGTTTAATTGAATGTTATATGTTAGTGTATACTAAGTACTAAGCTGGTTAGAGCAGTCACACACTTTGATTGAACCGCACACTCTGCTCACGACCGCACACTCCCTCACTTGGGTGTCCTATAATCTCGGCCCACACACTAAAGCAGGCCCAGATCGCTCCAAGCCTAACCTAGTCCCTTTTGTATATGGGAATGAAGATGAGTATGCATATAACTTCTTCCCCATCATTAGCAAACCCTAAATTCCCTCTACACTGGACGGAGACCCCAGCCTTCCCTCTTGAGTTCGATGGCAGCCCCCTTTCTTCTTCGACACCCTCACTGGATCAGCGCTGTCTCCCTCTCGTTCCAACCGCCTTGCAAATTCATCACTCCTCGGTCAGTTACCATCCTTGTGATCAAGGTTCCTTGTTGTGATTATCATGTTACTACTTGTATTTAATTGTATGAATGATACCTGATGAGTGGTAAATCGATGTTAAGTCATTGTCATGAACTCGAAACATGCATGATGTTATATCGATAGATTAGGGATTGTAGGATGTGATGTTTTGATTGTTCGTATAGGTTGATGTTCTTGATCTAATCGAAATTGTTATATGATATGTTATGACTGTATAAAATTTAGGGACTCATACATAATCTGATGTGCCTTGGATTTATGACGTTAGAAAGATTGTCATACATATGTTATTAGGGTATGGGAATTGAATTATAATGATTTGTCATGGATTGTAATGAACGTTGATTATATGATAGTCTAGGGATGTTTTCATAAAACTGTGACGTATTGGATCAATGCACTTAGCCATGCACATGATAGGGAATGTTGGAGTGGGATAACAATATGATTTTATGTGAATTTGCAATATTAAGATTCCAATTATGGGTGTGTAGTTGATCTGTTTTACAATGTGACAATGTGGATTAACTCTTGTTAGATGCGAACGAACTAAGGATCAGTGTACTTGAAATTCATGATTTAGTTTGGGCTAATTCGATTTGGGTATGATGATGATAAATGCAACTGTTGACTGGTCAAGGCAGTGGATTAATTGCGTGGCTAAGAAATCAGGTAGATCAGGGGGGTACGGTTCTGATCCGTGATTTAAGGCATGGGATAACGAACCCATGCACTCATAAACTGCATAAAACATAACTGATACGGGTCGCACACCGAAGCCAAGGCCGCACACTCGGGGTCAATCGCACACTCTATGTGGGCTGATCACCAAGGCCGCTCACTTGGGTGTGGGCCGTACATCCTTAAGGGGCCACATGTTGATGGGCCGCACACCTCTATGAGGCATGTTATGGACTCTTAAGTGATTGTGGGAAACATGGACTTGAATTGTGAACTTCTGTGGGGCATGAACACTTGTTATGTGAATGTATGATAATAATGGACTGATAACTTGCATGATTAACTAGTATGACATGTATGATGATACGTGCTTTACTTGTTCGCTACTTGGATAATGTGCAAAGAGAATACATGATTTATATGTATACGAAACTGACTGTCTTTCGTAACCATGGTAGGGTTTGGTTGACCAACTTGGAATGGGTAACATAACATACCGAGCAATCTAAGGTTAGTTCACTTCTCTTGAGCAGGCGTCCCGATGGGTGGGACAATCAAACGTGTATTCCTGTGAGGAATACGTTTTTCTGTGTTCAACTGGGATGTTGGATAATACACTCACTCCTATCACCTTAAGTCCCATCTTATACCGAATTAGTTACCTGAGAGGTAACGAGGTATTAGTTGATAGCGCTATTAGGCTTGGCAACCTCACACTGTACCTGATAGGACGTGTGTGAAATAATGACCTAGAATCATGACCAATGTTTGATAGGGCATTGGGGACGGGCAACAATCTGACGCCATCTTGCGGTACTCGAGTTATTATCAACATTGCTTTTGAATTGAACTAAACACTTGGCAACTAAATGTTTTTACAAAACTGTGAACTCGCCAGCTTTGTGCTGATACACTTGTTTGCATGCTCGCAGGTTATATAGATATGTGGATGTGGAACTTGCTGTCTGGGATGCTGGAGTGGTCATGGGTCGAGACACATGGAAACATGAAACGAAACTAGTTGGTTACATACACTTGGACTTTGAATTGATTAAACACCAAATATTGCTTCCGCTGAACATGTTGTGCTATACTTAATATTTTGTAATACTTTATTTTATTAAATGGAAACTTTTACTTGAAATCTTATTATGAGTTCAATGTGATTGGTGGCTAGATTCTGGTACGTCACACGCCTCGCGGAGGTTTCCGCTTATGGTATTTTGGGGGTGTGCCAGACCCCACCCTGGGAGCGAGAGTCGTGAACCAGTCAAGTGATACCGGTGTTTATTAAATATGCAGCGGAAAATTTTTCATCAGGATCGTAGTTAGGAAATAATTTCAGAGTTTGTAAAAACTCTAAACTTTTAATATTAAATAAATGGGCTAAAACATGTATTTCATTTAAATGTTTTTATAGGTATAAACCCAAATAAATAAAACATAAATTTCTTCTTTTATTCATGTATTTATAGCAACTTTATTTAAGCATTCAGTGCTCCATAGCTAGCTTCTATTATCTTTACAGCAAATTACCTGAAACGCGTTTTAAAAATATTTTATCAGCAAGAAATACTGGTGAGTTCATTCCATTTTATAAAAAGACAAATTGTTATATTTTACAGTATCATGATGGAGATTACAATGTTTATATCTAACAAATTCTCCAAAATACTTGTCACTCGACGGATCTGTGGCTATGGTCATATCACACATTGGCTAACCCATTGTCCAATTGTGAAGGTTATCAAGTAATGTATACAAAACCCCATAATACTGGCAGTAATTTGTAGAATACAAAGAATACAAAGACTCGATCACTGTAAGTATAACTGAAAACATTTAAGGTTTTGTAAAGAAATTTGATAAAAAGAAATAACTCACCTTGTAACTTTAAGGTTTAACTATAGGCCTCTTGGTATAATCTTAGGCATAACTCCTGAGCTCTTAATAAAATGTATATTGCACTCATGTTAAGTATAATAACCCTGTTCAACTTTATCAATACCTCACGAGACAGAACCCCAACGTAGTTTACAAAGCATAGCCTTAATCCGACAGCGCCTTGACATCCGTTGCTGGGTTCAAGATCGATCGGTCAGGGTATCGAATCAGTGATCAGGGGTTAAAACACTTAAAACGGGGCAGAGCTTTGTAGGATTTAGAGGTGAATTACTAAAGAAAATAGGGTATATATTTAAGCAGAGAGGGGGCGAGAGAAAGGGAAATAGAATGAACAAATTGTGAAAGCTCAATACTGCTCCTATATATAGTAACTGTTGAAACTTACTGTCCACGCTCAAATGATTTCTTTTGACTTTTGCGAGCCATGTACAAAACAAATCCAAATTCTAAATTGTTAAGTTATATTATTATTTTATTTATTATAATTAATTCAGCTGCTTCACTCATTTATCGCTTATAACTTCTAAAATATGACGTTTTATAAAACGATGAATATGTCATTAGAACGAGAATATTTTTATCTATATTTTGACCAAAGTTTTCATTAAAAACGGAGTAAGGTTAATTATAATGTATTTTTATTATTATAATTATTAAACGGTTCCTTTGTTCGTCTAAATACCTTATATTCTAACAGTCAACTTACTTTTAATCTACCTGTTTAATAATATAAGTTTCTATATACTTTATTTTAAATTTTATAAATAAAAATTTTGGAAATGTTACAACCTCCCCACCTTGTTTTAGAGTAGTTTACCGGATTTTTAGTTATTGAAATTGCTGCCTCATTATCTACGTGAATGAGAGTAGTTAGAAACACCATACCGTAATCCGTCATTTGCTGTTGGATCCAACGCTCTTGCGAACAACAACTGGATGTCGTAATGTATTCTGCTACGTATGTAGGGAGAAACATAATTGTTTGTTTCTTACACTGTCATGTGACTAACCGGTTTCCAAAGAATTAACGCAGTCATGTATTTTGCATTAAGCTTGCAGCCACCGTAATCTGAATCTGAATAAGCTTTAAGAACGAAGTCGTCATCCTTGGGATACCATAAGCCTTTTCCTGGACATCCTTTTAGTATCTGAGAATTCGTTTAATTGTGATTAGATGTGACGCTCTCGGACTAGATTGATGTCACACACCAAAAACGTCACAGCAGAATATCTAAACGTATTGGAGATGGAAGTTGGTGCCCATTTATACCTTTTCGGACGATGCACTCTTTTGTTGGACATTTTGACATATTTTAAAACACAATATTAAACATTACATTTTCAAAAGTCACGACATAAGCACATAAGTTTAGTTGTTTTGATCCTTGCTGATCTTATTACAAACGTCCCAGTTAGTTTAAAAGTTGTCCAATATAATTAAACATAACATCATGCATCATCAAACATAAGATACGCCATGATTTTTCCCGAAGCCGAACTCAAGTACCTGTAGAACACGTTAAAATCAAATGTCAACACAAAGGAAGGTGAGTTCACTTATTCGTTTACTAACAAATTTTATTACAAAGAAAACTTTCTGATTAGGTGTTTATTTGAAAACATCCATGTAATTTTAGAAAGTCCATTTTACTCCTTTGATAAAATCTATGGGCCTTCCATCGGTTCATTACTCCGAAAATTGTAATACTGTCCAGGTTTTGTATATTAAATTATAGCGTTAACTTTCAGACTCGTATGTTAGCTAGACGATACGAACTATATATTAACCATGCAGGGATAATCAAAGCTAGACAATAAACAGAATTTAAATTCATCATTTGACTTGACTCGGGGCGACCGGTCACGACGGGGTTTTCAACCCGATAGATCTACCAAGAATTCATCGCGTGCAATACTTAAATGATTAAACGACATCATGGGCGCAGGGTTCTTTCTCGAAGAACAATATGATGTCTGCCTCACGTACAATATATATATCCTACTAATGTGACAATTTAATACACGATGTTGCACGAATCCTCTGAAATCCCCGACGAAATGTAAGCCTATGCTGATACTTACTCTCTTGAGGCCAAGCAATATTCGTACCAACTCCACGGTCGTTTTTCCCCAACCACCGTGCATAATCCCGTTTCTACCCGAAACATATTTATTCTTCAAAACCATTTCATCCCGAAATACATATATAATTCCCCAAAAATCCATATATTTTCAATGAAAATATATAATTTATATCAAAAGGTATGTTTTATTTCAAAAACATTATTAAACCCTTTTATTGGCGTGTTCTACCCCCAATATATATATAAAGCAGTAAAAAGAGGGGTTTAGTGACAATCACCTTTAGGTGCGTATTTTAATACCGCAATCCCAGAAATTGATTATATACGTCATAATATGGGAACAATTCTAAATCAAAACAACATTTAATCACAAAATTCCTAAGTTTCTCAGTTTCTTAGAATTATCACATAACTTTGAGGTTTTCTCAAAAAGTTGTCATTTTTGATTATGTTAGCACGATAATATATATATATATATATATATATATATATATATATATATATATATATATATATATATATATATATATATATATATATATATATATATATATATATAGGTAAAGAGTATGGTACAAATTACCTAATCGTACATTACATACGCGACGATAATAGCCATACACGTGTCCTGATTCGTTTTTTCATATATAAGGTTAAATGAGGCAATTAATTCAACGATCTGAGGGTAAATTCGTTTCTTCTTTCAATCAGCGAGCGAGAAGTTCGCTACACTAATATCCCGGTAATTATCATTTGAATCAGTTTCAAATTTTTCATAATTCTCAATTTGCAGTTTTCGTTCTTCTGTGTCAGGGTTTCATTCAATTGTTTTTTTCGATGGATCCACAGAGCAGTACTGGACGAGAAAATGTTGATTTTGAAGAAAGTCGACCTATCGGTGATCATGCTCAATTATCTGCATATCAGTGAGTTTCTATTGAGGATGTTTTTAATCCGCGACCTGCAAATCCAAATCCAATTGCAAGTTCAAGTGCTCTAAATGATTGTTTTAATGGTAATTATGTTAATTCAGATCTCTAAATTGTTCGTATAATTGTTTTTTATTTAATCGTACCACTAATTTTACAATGTTGTAACTATTTTTGAAGTTTGAATGTTGAGTATATTTTTCACATGAAAGCAACATGTACAAATTCGCATGTTATGAGTCTTTCAATTCGCATTTGATGTTTATTTTCCTTAAGTATTTCGCATGTTATGGTATAATAAATCGCATACATAAAACAGATTAATCAAAATCATCAACTTTGCATGTTTTTTTTCATAGATTTCGCATGTGTTGGGGTTCTTTAAAATGAAATTATGCTGTTATTAATATAGCGCATGTAAATAGTCCGATAATTTGCATGTTTTTTGTTTTTCTGATTTGATTCATTTAGATGAAAGGGTTTACACTCTGGAGGTTCAAGCATCAGCTACACCTGTGGTTGGAATGCAATTTATCTCTATTGAACAAGCATATGCGTTTTACCAATTATATGCTAAGTTAGCTGGTTTTTCTATTCAGAAAGGTGGTGAACTGCACAGTGGTGGTATAATCAAAACTAAGTATTTTGTTTCTTCTAAAGAGGGACATAAGCCACTGTGTATTGACGATTGTTATTCGAAGTCAAAGAGGAAATTCAAAACAAGGAACAGGGGGACTATTAGAACGGGATGCAAAGCTCAACTTATGATTTGCATTGTGGATGGTAGACTATATACAATAAAGAGATTTGTTGATGGGCATAATCATAAGTTTGTTTGTCAAGATGATATTCACATGCTGCCAGCTTACAGACAATTGGCAGATGTCCAGGAGGAGATGGTATGGGAATTAGGCACTTTAAACCTTGGTCCTGTCAAAGCTTTCCATATAATGAGGAAACGTTATGGTGGTTTTGAGAATGTTGGTGCCACGGTTGATGATTGCAAAAATTTTAGGAAGCGAATTAACAGCTATATAGGAGAATATAACGCTGACATGGTGATTAATAGGATGACTGACAAAAAGCAGTATTTAGCTGATTATTCATTTGAATACTCTGTTGATGATGACAAACGGTTAACTGGTTTGTTCTGGGCTGATGGTTTATGCAAGCTTAACTATATGGAATTTGGGGATTTGATATCCTTCGATGCAACTTTCAAGAAAAACAGGTTAGTGTTTCAAGACAAACATGATTTTTTACTATTTTTCGCATGTTATATGTCTTCATGAGCTTGTAATATCGCATGTGTAGAAGTGGTGTTGAATATATCGCATGTTATACTTTTTGTTTTCGCATGTGGTTTTTTGTAATTCGCATGTTTTCAACGTGTTTTCGCATGTGTTCTTCAGGTACAAGATGGTGTTTGTTCCGTTCACTGGCATTGACAACCACTGTCGAAATGTAACACTTGGAGCTGGGTTGTTGGCATCGGAGAGCATTGAATCATATAAATGGCTTCTGAATTCATTCTTAAAGTCATTTGGTCAGCAGCCAAAGGTTGTAGTGACGGATCAAGACCCTGCTATGAAACAGGCTATTGAGGAGGTTTTCCTTATCAGCAGACACAGATTGTGCATGTGGCACATAATGAAAAAAGTGGCAGATAAGGTATAGCATGCTATATTGTCTTCTGTTAGCGTTATTTTTTTTATATTATATATTTTTGTTATAGGCTGATATAAAAAAGCATTTATTGTTATAGGTTGGACACGAGTTGTGCAATAACGATGAGTTTAAAAGGAGGATGTGCGACATTGTATGGACTGATTCGATTGAGCCCGAAGGGCTCGAGAGACAGTGGAAGTTGGTGATGATTGAGTTCGGTCTCACAGAAAACAAATGGATTGATGATATGTTTGTGATGAGATCCATGTGGATTCCGGCTTTTGACCGACACGAGCCAATGTCGGGACTTATGAGAACAACTTCAAGATCAGAGAGTGAGAACCATTTTTCTGCCTGGTGGCTAATTCACAACTCACTCTCGTAGAGTTTATGAATCATTTCGATGGTGCAATGGATGTCCAACGTTTTAATCATAGAAAGAATGATCATATTTCAAGATATACTGAGCCTGCTAATTGGAGCGAAACTACTTTGGAAAAAGATGCTGCTAAGAGATTCACCAGGTCTATATTCTTTGATCAGCAATAGAGATTTATGGTACAATTTCTGAATGTCTGCCGATGGACACCAAAATAGAGGGTCCACAGATCAGGATAATGTTGAAGGACTTTAAAGCCCATGGAGATGGTTTATTGGTGGTATTATAGCATATTTATTTCAAAAATGCAATTTTTTGATAACATACATGCGAATTTCTTTTTTTTTTTTCAGATCATCATCTTGCAATATGCAATTTTGGTTTTTATCATGCGATTTTAAAATTTATTCATTTGCATGATTTTTTAGACATGCAAAATTGTTATGTTACACATGCCATTTTAATTGTTATTATATATATATA
The DNA here is from genome assembly GCF_002127325.2 of Helianthus annuus. Classification (NCBI taxonomy): domain Eukaryota; kingdom Viridiplantae; phylum Streptophyta; class Magnoliopsida; order Asterales; family Asteraceae; genus Helianthus; species Helianthus annuus. The sequence goes on along the minus strand of NC_035434.2, from coordinate 29,603,108 downwards.
TTTTTTTTTTGGTTTTTCCTAGGTGTGGTTCAAGAATCTTGAAGATGATGTAACTGCACAGTGCAGCTGTTTATGTTTTGAGCAGTATGGGTTGCTATGCAAACACATTTATTTTCTTTTCAAGATGTTTGGTGTTAAAGAAATACCAAACAAATATGTTACGAAGAGATGGACGAAGGATGTGGTGCCTAATGAGTTAAATGTGAAGTACAATCTAAATGTGGGTGGCAAGGATGTGCAACACAAGGCTAAACGGATTGCTCGTGAAATCATCCGCACAGGGGAGTATTTGGTTAGTAATTTGATTTCCGACCTTGCTCAACTTGTTTTAGTGAGGGATCAGATGATGCAGCTTAAAGAGAGAGTTGATCAGAGTCGAATAACCAAGCAACTTAATCCAAAATTTGACCGATTTTCAAAGTTGATTGGTTATCAACAACCAGTAACTAATGCTCCTCCTACTGCCCGTGTGCCGACTGGTATAAGAAACAAAGGTCGCGGCTCGCATAAAAGGAATAAATCTAAGAAGGAACAAATGATCAGCCGCAAAGGGAAAAGGTCAAGGACGTGTAGCGCATATAATGAAAAAGGTCATGACATTCGGACTTGCGAGGAGCTGAAAGCCAAACAACAAGGTAAACAGCAAAAAAAGAAGAATAAGGGCGTCCAGATCGAAAATGTTGCCAGAGACAAAGACAATGAGGTCGAAGACGATGAAGAGGAAGATGGTTTGAAGATTACAGTAGTGATGATGGATCTGAAGAAGAAGATCGGTGGGAGGAGGTTTCGGAAGATGATGAGGATGAGTAGTTTTTCTAAATGGACATGCGAATTCATACGAAACACATGCGATTTTATATTCATCTGTTTATATCAGTTTTTCATGCGATTATAGTATTTAAACATGCAATTTTATAAGCTTCAGTTTATAATCATTCTTACATGCGATTTCACTTTTATTACATGCGATTTTTGAGTTATCTTTGTTTTCTTCTATGATAATGATGGTTATATCATTCATGCGATTTAATATTATAAGCAAGCATAATATGTGTTCAAAACATGTACCCAAAATATAATAATAGTTATTGTCTAACACAGCCATAACCACAAAACGATTAAAAAGAGATTTTAGTTACTTGAAGCAATATTTTTTCATGTTCAGAAGAAGAGCTGAACTCCATCTTCTCCTTCACAGTGTTCAGAGCATCTGTCAGGAAAGAGAAGGATAAGTCATCAGCTCGAGATTGCTCCTTTATGTGATCCAAAGCTCTGTCTCTGAAGCTTGATGGTGGTTCTTGAAGTAGTTTTTCCTATACATCTTGATTTTTCTTGATTTGTTCAAGAATTTTGCCCTGCACATCAAGAACCAGATGAGAAGAGGTGACATCAGTGCTTATTTCTGTCAACGTGCGAGTTGACAATTGCTCTTTGATTGCAATGTTTTTGATTTTTTCTGAATCTTCAGATGCCATTTTTGTTGGTCTGTTTTTTGTGTGTGTTTTTTTCGTCTTCTATGTCTTAATATGGAAGGTAGTTATAACTAGGTTTTTTATATTAATATAGTAAATTTATTATATAGGTAAGGTGGTAAGTTCAGTAGTATTTATTGTAAAATTGATCATTACATGTCAAATTACAGTCGCATCGGTAATAAATTAAGTTTTATTTATATAAAATGGTACTATTTTTAGTTATTAAGATTCGTAATATTTTTTTTTTTTTTTTGCATTTTTAGGGCAAAGTAATTTTAAAGTATTTTGTAGTGTTTTTATTCAAAATCGCATTTGAATCGGAAACAAATTCGCAAACTTTAAGAAACCTAAATATAATTATCTTTTTTTCTGATACCGCATGTGTAAAAGCATGAAATCGCACACTATATGAAATTTCAAAGAATACTTAACTTTTTACTGAAATCGCATGTGCGTTTTCATGAATTCACACACTATATAAAATTTCAAAGAATTCTTCTTTTTATTGAAATCGCATTTGCATTGTCATGAATTCGCACATTATACCACACCCTGCATCATCTTCTTCGATAGTCAGTCCATCGATTTGTTTCAGTTCTGAATTTCTAAATTCATCAGAAGTTCATTTCACCGAAGGATTTGGTGAATAGGAATCGATCGATTTTTGATTAATTGTTATAATTTCGATTTCGGTTTTGATTTAGAATCTTACTTTATGATTTTTGAGGTTTTGTTTGCTGATTATCAGGGGTTTTGATCTCGCATTTGACAATTTTAACCTTGGCGGTTTCTTTTAATTAATTTTAATTTATAAATTTAATAGTAAAACATGCTGTTTAAATGAGATGATCTGACGGTTGTGGATGAAGCGTACATAATGTACGATTAGGTTATTTGTATGATAACCGGCCTCTCTCTCTCTCTTTCTCTCTCTCTCTCTCTCTCTCTATATATATATATATATATATGTCCATATATATTTGTATATTTATTATGATTTTGTGTTTTAAAAGATTTTATTGGTGACCATTATTGTGTAATTCCCTTAACTCTCCCGTTTATAAGTGATATACCTACGATTTAAGCGTCATAATATTTATACACAAACGTTCATATAATTTAACACCGAAACTCACGAAACCTTGTTAATTCATCTATTTTGTCATTTTCAAAGCAAATACACACGAAATATCCTATATATATCAAATTTCATGCTCGACAAACAAGTTACACATTTAACGCAATTTTATTATTTCTACCGCATAAAATGTACATGCATACATGCATAGTCTAATTTTCCCATTATCGAGTTAACACATAACATATAATCACATTTACATACTCAAATCACTTAACACGTTTTATCACAAAAGATTCACTCGAAATTCACCCCTACTAATGTTCACTGAAAAATGCGTATTTTAGCGATTCGGTAACGTTTTTGGGCATCGGAAGTCATGTATGACCAACCAAACACCAAGTAAGCTTGAAATTAGTTAAAATACTTATTTTTAAACTAAAAATATTAGTTTATTTACTGATCTAAATCAGTTTTATAAAAATCATCTGAAAAGTTGATTTTTGATCGTTTTAACGCATAGTTTTGCGTTAAATGTTACCGTAACCATCCCAACTCGAAATGACTTGATATTTTAACACAATGCACGTTATTTACTGATTAAAACGGTGATTATATTCAGATTAGTGCAGTTTTTATTTAAGTCACATAACTCATGCGATTTCACATATTTTATAACTTTTAATGCACCAAGTACAACTTACAAGGCCAGCAAACATTATAACAAAGTTACATATCATTACACACTTCAAAATAACTTTATTTTAAGGTTTATAATCTGATCTAAAACTATTTATATCATAACTTCATTTTTCCATCATTTTATGTACATACACCCAAATGCATGACTATGTACAAGCACTTAATGCACGTATATCATATCATCATCATCATCATGTATGGACTAAATGCAACCAGACATGCCTTTAACTTATGCTCATATATTCAAAATTAATATCATCTTCACATGATCGCCATCTTCTAATCATTCAACATAAATGCAAGACACGTTCCTTCACATTTATGTACTAACAAAAATTTTTGAGTGTATGCATATATATATATATATATATATACATATATAACGGCTCACACATATATACACAATTCATATGCTTCCAAATTTATACTTTTCATATATTCATTTCAATCATCAAACAACTTTTTAGAACATTCCAAGATCACACATGCATTTCACTTTACAAGAATCATGACAATTAAAAGTCAAAACTTGAACTCATATACATATACATACATACATACATACATACATACATACATACATACATACATACATACATACATACATACATACATACATACATACATACATACATACATACATACATACATACATACATACATACATACATACATACATACATACATACATACATACATACATACATACATACATACATACATACATACATACATACATACATACATACATACATACATACATACATACATACATACATACATACATACATACATACATACATACATACATACATACATACATACATACATACATACATACATACATACATACATACATACATACATACATACATACATACATACATACATACATACATACATACATACATACATACATACATACATACATACATACATACATACATACATACATACATACATACATACATACATACATACATACATACATACATACATACATACATACATACATCCATGCATGCATGCATGCATCCATGCATGCATGCATCCATGCATGCATGCATGCATGCATACATGCATGCATGCATACATACATACATACATACATACATACATACATACTACATACATACATACATACATACATACATACATACATACATACATACATACATACATACATACATACATACATACATACATACATACATACATACATACATACATACATACATACATACATACATACATACATTACATACATACATACATACATACATACATACATACATACATACATACATACATACATACATACATACATACATACATACATACATACATACATACATACATACATACATACATACATACATACATACATACATACATACATACATACATACATACATACATACATACATACATACATACATACATACATACAACATACATACATACATACCATACATACATACATACATACATACATACATACATACATAACATACATACATACATACATACATACATACATACACGCATACATACATACATACATACATACATACATACATACATACATGCATACATACATACATACATACATACATACATACATACATACATACATACATACATACATACATACATACATACATACATACATACATACATACATACATACATACATACATACATACATACATACATACATACATACATACATACATACATACATACATACATACATACATACATACATACATACATACATACATACATACATACATACATACATACATACATACATACATACATACATACATACATACATACATACATACATACATACATACATACATACATACATACATACATACATACATACATACATACATACATACATACATACATACATACATACATACATACATACATACATACATACATACATACATACATACATACATACATACATACATCATACATACATACATACATACATACATACATACATACATACATACATACATACATACATACATACATACATACATACATACATACATACATACATACATACATACATACATACATACATACATACATACGGCCACACACATATATATACATACAAGTTCATCCATTTTATTTTTCTTTAAAAACCCATTTGTTTTAGTTTCAAGTTTATGTTTAGATTCAAGAACAAGAGAAACTTCCATCATTATTTAAGATCATCAAGAATTAAAACAAGAATTGTGAAATAAACTTTATACCTTCAAGATTTTAGATGGGTTTTTGAGAATAGATGATGAGATGGAGGTTGTTCTTTGCTTGAAATCACTTCTAAACACCCTTTTTAGCTTGAAATCATCTTGAAAGAACCTTGAATCTTCATGGAAATAGTTCAAAATTGTTGAATGTGGGTGTTTAGAGGGGTGTTCGGCCGAAGGTTTTCAAAGAAAGAGAGAGGGTGAAAATTTGAAATGCATTCTTGGAAGGATGAGTGAATATGAGGACATAATCAAGATTAATCATCATGCATCTTCCCTAGGTTGGACAAGTGTCCATATTGCAAGAAACTAGAGAAACATGGTAGCCCAAAGTGCCGCCACCCATGCCCTATCTCTCATATTATATATATATATATACATATACATATTATATGTAAATTAGCTCACAAATAGGTATTTTACTGATTACCGGGCATTATATCTAGCGTTTTAATCCCGCTTTAATGCGTTTTAAATTATCTTTATCATCCTATTAAAATAATCACTCAAAATTATTACTGAAATAATTACCAGTTGCCTTGACTGGTTGCGTTGTCATTATTTGGCAGTATGCGCGTTGTGCTGCGCGGTACACGTTAAAAATCGCAAAAATAGGAATTTAAGTGTTTTTATTTATTTTTGTCATTACATAAGAATAAACTTATCAAATTATTGATAAAATGATTTTTCAGTTGTCTTGACGGGCTGTGTTGACAGTATTTTGTCGATATACGCGCTGCATCGCGCGGTACGCGTTTAAATTCGAAAAATAGAGTTTCTTAGCATTTTAATTCATTTTTCCTCACGTATAGGATTAAAATTATTATTTAATCATAACAGGCTGTTTTTAGGATTTTAACACTGTCCGGTTGGTCAGCGATGTTCGTTTCGCATTTTAACCGTTACGCGATAAGCGCTTATTTTACCGTTGCCAACATAATTTTTATCAAAGTTTAGTTTTACCAATACACTAAATTTCACATATAAATATCATAATCAGTCAAACATAGTCCTGTTAGCTATTCACAACACGTGTTATAATTGTACGGTACGGCCTGAAAAGCTGGGTGTCACAATTGATATCTTGCGCACAGGCATGTGGGATACATAATATCAGGTCTCCACGTTGTAAGATACACAAGTGAGCCTATCATTGAGCGGTATTTTGTAACATCAACCTTGTCACTTGTTAGATCTAGATTGATATTATGATTTTGGGCAAGAGGAATACTCGAAGCTGAGGTTTTTGTCATCTTGAATTTTGTAAAAATATCATTGATGTACTTTGTCTGATGAATGAAAATGGCGTTATGTAACTGATCCATCTGCAGCCTTAGAAAGAACTTCATCTCCCCCATTGAGCTCATTTCAAACTTCTGATGCATCAAAGCTTCAAATTCTTTGCACAGCTTATTGTTCGTCAACCCAAAATTTATGTTTTCCACATATATTTCTACAATCAGAATGTGCCCATCAATTTCTTTTGTGAACAAAGTGTAGTCGACTGTTCCTCTGACAAAATTATTATCCAAAAGATGCTAAGATAATGTTTCATACCATGCATGTGGTGCCTGATGCAATCCATATAGCGCTTTTTCGAGAGGAACCACTTTATCTTTGTTATATGGATCTACAAACCCTAGAGGTTGTCCAACGTAGACCTCTTCTGTGACACCCCAGGAAAACCAGTAAATCAACTTACCTAGCTTCCTCAGTAACCGCATGCTAAATTTCGGGACGAAATTTCTTTCAAGTTGGGGATAATGTGACAACTCGAGTTTCCGACTTTCACTTTCGCATTTGATGCACGTTGACTTTGACTGTTTAGATGTTGACTTGTAATGTACACTTCGTGTTATAATAAAACGAATTGTGTTTGCTTGATTTTGTGTTTGGTTGTATACGTATAACATGTGACTTATCAGAAAACTTAAACTTAAACGGTTAGAACCCATTAAGGACTCGACGAAACAAGAATGTGTTTCGCCAATAACCATCCGACGAAACAAGATGTGTTTCGTCACCTGCCTCTCGACGAAACAGGCTGTTTCGCCGGCCCGCTGATTCGCCAAGCCCATTAAGGGCCCAAAACACTTAGACGCATATAAGTTATACGTAACCACTCCATTTGTTACACTTTAGCAAAACAGAAAACCCTAGAGCTTCCCCTTTGTGTGACGGCAGCTTTGCATCCTTCCAGACTTCACATAGCGACCGAACCATTCTTGTTAATATTCCGGTTAGTGTGATTAGTTCCGTAATTGTTTTGTATGTTTATGTCATTGATGTTGATCTCATAAATCTGATCAGGCTAGCGACTAGAGTTCTAATAACGTTTATGTGTTAGGTTTTTGTAACGTATGATGATCTATATGGTTCGGTGTTCGTAAACTGTCACGTATGAACGTATAATTGATTGGCATGTACAAATTGGTCAACTGTAGGGTTATGCTGGGTTGATCGAATGATGACATGATCCCTGTTTCATTGATGTTTGATTTTGATGCGTATAGACTAATGATGGGTAGTATAAGGCTCATGGTGTTGAACGATTTCTTTATGATGAATCTGTATGATGATGATGATTCTGTGTGATGATGATGATCGATAATGTTCATGACGGCTGTTAGCAATAATTAGGGTTTCCTGTGATTTTGCGTAACTGTTGAAATTGTAACTGAATTTGCATTAGGACGTAACTGAAACTCGACGTAACTGACTGTCGACGAATCGCATGCTCGACGAAACGGATATGACGAATCAAAACTTTGTTTCGTCAAGGCCAGTCACGACGAAACGGAATGTGATTCGCCAAGGGGCATCACGACGAAACAGATAGTGTTTCGTCGAAGGGATATAACGACGAAACGGGTGTTTCGTCGAGTGGGTAAAACAACACAGTAACTTAACCATTTCCATTAAAACTTAACTGAGTTAACTAACTGCTGTTAGATTGATATGCATGACTTGTATGAACTCGAATACGTACAATGTGCTACTTGGTGATTATTGATGCATTGTCCACTGTGATTACATTTACGTGCCAACTTAGTGAATACGAACTAATTACGTATACGTGCGTACCTTAGGACGTGATTGACTTACTTTGAGCACATACCTAGCATACCGAGCAAACCAAGGTGAGTTCACACAGCCAAGGCATGGGGTTCCCAGGGTGGGAATGGGTTTGGATTATTTACTTGTACTTACCTAGCTTATGGAACTTAGTTATATGGTCCTCGGGTGAGGAAGGGTTATTGATAAGATACGACTAGACTAGTGATACTTAAAGAACTGATCTTCGCACACACGTCGGGGTTGGCCGCGATAATATGACTAATCTTCGCACACATGCCTAGGAAGGCCGCGAACTATATACTAAACTTCGCACACATGCCGGGTGGCCGCCATACCAATATACCTAGTCTAGAATACTTGGGGAATTTTCCCTAATCTTCACATACATGCCTAGAGGGCCGCGATACGAACTAATACGATACATGACTTAAAGAACGAACACAAGGCATACTATAGTATTACGATTACTGAACTATTAACTGTGAACTCGCTCAACTAGTTGTTGACTCTCTGCTGCATGCCTTGCAGGACCTTAGGTACATATGGAGCTTGCACAGGGAGGAGCAGGTCGTTGTGGGACATGGATCGTGGATGCCATGTGAAAACATTTAAACATTTGAACTTATGTTATTTATTGGGTTTTCATACTTATGCTTCCGCTATACTTTGAAACTATACTTACGTTTTGAACACCTATCGTATTTGAATGATTGGTTTGCATTTACTATTACTTGTTATTAATTACATGTTCGATATGATTGGTGGCTTGATCCTGGTCATGTCACGCCCCCAAGCGGTGATACTCCGCGTGTGGTTTTTGGGGGTGTGACAGATTGGTATCAGAGCCATTGGTTATAGAGAACTCGGTTTTAATAAGGGAAAACGTTTTTACTAAAACTAGACTATAACCAGAACAGTGCTCTCAACGATCCACAAGGATGCTTCGCTCCACGTGCTAGACTAAACATCCTAGGTAATAAGGTTTATTTTTATTACCTGCTTGCTAGAACTACATAGAAATTTGCTCGTAGTATGCTTAGATTACATTGTCTACTATACGCCATTACATGAGAACACCTATGTGCTTACACTCTTCTGTCATCGCATTACTCGCGAACCATTCTCACTTATTCTACTTTTAATATGAAGATCATGTCTGGACGTGTGAACATGACTCAAGCCCAGTTGACGGCTCTCATTGCTGAACAAGTAGCTGCGGCACTTGCAGCTGCACAAGCAGGTAGTATACCCTGCGGATGGGATACACACTAGGATCTTTGAATCCTACATTCCTAAATCAACTCTTGTATTTAATACTGTCCTATTCTATGCACAATAGGTCAACACGCTCAACAACCTGTCTGCACATTCAAGAACTTCATGGACTGTCGTCCAAGCACATTCAGTGGCATGGAGGGAGCAGTGGGACTCCTCCATTGGTTCGAAAAGCTCGAGTCGGTGTTTGAGATGTGTGAATGCCCTGAGGCTCGCAGGGTCAAGTACGCCACTGGCACGCTGGAAGGGATTGCGCTAACCTGGTGGAATGCGCAAGTTCAGATTTTAGGGTTGGCAGCTGCTAACGCCACCCCTTGGAACGAATTCAAAGAACTGATCAAAAGGGAATACTTCACACGCGATGACATCCACAAGTTGGAAGTGGAGCTTTATCATTTGAAAATGACGGGGTCAGAGATTGAAGCTTATACGAAACGGTCGAACGAACTGGCCATCTTGTGTCCAACCATGGTGGACCCTCCAATCAAGCGCATCGAGTTGTACCTCAAGGCTCTAGCATCAGAGATTCAGAGCCATGTGACATCGGCTAACCTCGACAATATCCAAGACATCCAGCGTCTTGCTCATCGCCTCACGGATCAGGCGGTGGAACAGAACAAGCTGCCCAAACGCATCAGTGCTACCACTCCAGCTGCTACTTCTACTACACCCAACGATAACAAAAGAAAGTGGGATGGGGATTCCAACAAGGGATCAGTTTCTGTTCAGTCTCAAGCACAGCAACGCAAGACAAATGACTACCAGAATCCGAGTCAGCAATCATCAGGCAGTCAGGGGCAGGGTGGATATCGGGGATTTCACCCACTATGCAATAGGTGCAACAGACACCACAGTGGACGGTGTCGCAAGGAACGTTGTCAGAGATGTCTCAAGTTAGGGCATGAAGCTAAAGACTGCAGGAGTGCGTGACCTGCGAACCAGAATCAGCAACTCCCACCACCAGCTCCACAGAACCAGCAGCAGCAGCCACAGCGAGGAAACCGGGGATGTTTCCAGTGTGGGGCTGAAGGTCATTTCAAACGTGATTGCCCTCAACTGAACCAGAACCAGAATCGCAACAACAATCACCAGGGCAATGGGAACAACAACAATGGGGGAAACAACAACAATGGCAACGAAGCTCGGGGTCGTGCTTTCGTGCTGGGTCAGGGCGACGCAAGGAATGATCCCAATGTGGTTATGGGTAAGTTTCTTCTCGACGATATTTATGTTACTGTTTTGTTCGATTCGGGTGCGGATACAAGTTATATATCTTTGAAAGTGAGTAGATTATTAAAACATACACCAACACCCCAAAACACCAAACATGTCGTAGAATTAGCTAATGGTAAGAGTCTAGAAGCCACACATGTAGTCAGGGGTTGTAATATTGTCTTAGCCGGTCAGGGGTTGTAATATTGTCTTAGCCGGTTAAGCGTTCTCCATCGATCTTATTCCCATAGTCTTGGGAAGCTTCGACATCGTTATTGGGATGGATTGGCTGTCCCGACAGCAGGCAGAAATCTTATGCAAGGAAAAGATAGTTCGCATTCCTCGTTCGGGCAAGGAACCTCTCGAAATTCAAGGCGACAAGAGTGGTGCTGTGGTTGGCATCATCTCTTTCTTGAAGGCTCAGAAATTTTTACGAAAGGGGCACACTGCCATCTTGGCACTTGTTACTGATGCATCAGCGAAAGAAAAGAAATTGGAAGATATTCCAGTGGTATGTGACTACCCTCAGGTGTTCCCTGAAGATTTACCTGGGCTACCGCCTCTTCGCCAGGTCGAATTTCAGATTGAGTTAGCTCCTGGAGCAGCACCAATAGCCCGCGCACCGTATCGTTTGGCTCCAACTGAACTGGAAGAACTGTCAAAGCAACTACAAGAGCTCATGGAAAAGGGCTTTATTCGTCTAAGCTCTTCGCCTTGGGGAGCTCCAGTGTTATTCGTGAAAAAGAAGGACGGTACCTTCAGGATGTGCATAGACTACCGGGAACTCAACAAGGTGACGGTGAAGAACCGTTATCCTCTTTCGCGTATTGATGATTTATTCGACCAGTTGCAAGGGTCGAGTTACTACTCCAAGATAGACTTGAGGTCAGGGTATCATCAGCTGAGAGTCCGGGATGAAGACTGTGACAACTCGAATTTCCAAGATTTCTATTTCGCATTTATTGCACGTTCACTGTTTGTGTAGTTAATTATTTGCACAATTGATTGCTATGGAATTGTATACGTTTTGATGCAATGAATCGTATTGTGTGATTGTGCATGGTTGTTTGTTAATTGTGATAGACTTGTCAAATATGTGAACTTGGTGGTGAAACTGTGAAATTGTTGTGAGTTGGTGTGCTTGTGTAAAATATAATAATTCAGGGTGTATAGAGTAATTAATGAAAATTTAATTATACTTAACCCTAATCCTTCACTAAATCACACACAAAAAAAATCCAAGCACGTAGTTCACATTCTCTGGCAATCATCACCAAATCATTGGCAAGACATTCATCACTTTTGTTTCCACATTCTCTCTAGAATCATCCAAGGTAATTGTTTAATCATTGCTTGTTGTTAATTGTTGATTGACTTATTGATTCATGATAAAAACCCTAGTTCTTCATATGATCTTCTGTGATTGTTGATTTGGATTCTGAATTATTGTGATGGTGATGATGATTAGTTGTATGTTTGATAGATTGTTCCTGTAATGGTTGTTATTGTTGATCATAGGTTGATTGGTTATATGATTCTGCCGTCAAGATGAATGAAATTAGGGTTCTTTGTTCGTATGCGTAACTGTTGCATTGTGTTGAATGTTTGCACGATTGATGCCAACCTTTGATTACACCTTGTCCGAATTCTTCCTTTTAAATTCATGATCCGACTTTCTTTTAAAGCAAAGGGGTCCGACTTTTTACAAGTAACTTATCCGAACTCTTATAATAAAACAAAGGTCCGAGTTTTTAAGGAAGTAAATGGTCCGAGCTTTGTATCATGCTTGTTATGTCCGAATTTTGTTGATGTAAACTTGAAGTCCGAATTTTATAATGCTAGCATGATGTCCGAGCTTTTAAACAAGTTCAAGGGTCCGAGTTTCCATATGAATATCATGTTGTCCGAAGTCTTGTAAGGAAAGCGGGTCCGAGTTTTGATCCCCACTATCCTTGGTCCGAGCTTTAACCCCAAGCCCACTTATCCGAGTTTTAAACCCACCCCAATGGTCCGAGCTTTGTGCCATTTATATCATCACACCTTTTTAAATTGTAATGGGTCCGAGTTTTTGGCCCATTACCCTTGTCCGAGTTTTGTGACTTGTTCTCATGTGCCATCCGAGTTTCGAACAGGGGAAACCCCCCCCCCCACACACACACACATGTCTGAGTTTTACAGAGGGCAAGGCCCTGTCTATTTCGTGAGGCCAGGAATTGTATATTAATTGATGATTGGATCTGATAAGATATGTATGTCCTTTGCTAGCCACTAACACCGTTAAATCTGTTAAGGTGTATGATTTAATTGAAGCCGCAACTCTGTTAAACTGTGAAGCTTATTAACGATGTGACATGTTAAGTATGTTAACAGTGGCAATTAGATTAACATCCACGTTAGATTAAACTGTGTAATCAAGACGCGACGCATGAATTACGTGAAAACGATTAACTGTTTACGTGACGTATGATTCTATATATGATCGTATGATACTGAATGCAACTGTATGATCTTGCATCATCCTGTACACAATAAGCACACAAAACACAGTTGCTTGAATGTCAATGATTTGCAAACCCTAATTTGATGCCAACACTTACATCGTATCACGTGCAATGAATCCTAGGTCGTGTGTAACGGACTTAGACATTTACTAAACCCTAGAAGCAATAACATACCGAGCAAAACAAGGTGAGTTCACACCCTTACTAAGGCATGGGATTCCCAGGGTTGGGAATGGGATTGAAGGAATAAGGTTGAATAGATTCATACTGACACTACCACTAGACTACCATACCAGCGTCCTCGGTTGTGCAGGACACATACGTAAACCTACGTATGCTTATACTACTTACTGTCCTCGGTTGTGCAGGACACATACGTAAACCTACGTATGCTTATACTACTTACTGTCCTCGGTTGTGCAGGACACATACGTAAACCTACGTATGCTTATACTACTTACTGTCCTCGGTTGTGCAGGACACATGCGTAAAGCTCACATATGCATATGCTTCTTACTGTCCTCGGTTGTGCAGGACCCCTACGTAAAATCTACGTATACTTATACTTACTACTATCCTCGGTTGTGAAGGATACTCACGTAAAACCTACGTGTATTTATACTTACTACTATCCTCGGTTGTGAAGGATACTTACGTAACCTACGTAAAGCTTATACGTACTATTGTTCTCGGTTGTGAAGAACACTTATGGTTACGAATAGTCTAGTGGTTATACAACATGGGAAGCCCCCACCAATAGAACGTACTATCGGCCCAGTAGAGCCACATGTTACAAACGAACTTACTATTACGCATTTACTTTCTGTGAACTCGCACAACTAGTTGTTGATCCTCTGCTACATGCCTTGCAGGTCGTTAGATACATGGAGCTTGCACAGGGAGGAGCTGGTCGTTGTGGACTTGGATCGTGGTTGTTTTATTAAACACTTATGACATTTCGTACTTATTTATGTAGGGTTTTACTTATACGCTTCCGCTAAACAGTGATAACATACTTGTGTTTGAACACCTTTCATATTGGTGATTGAATGGCATTTACTTTTATTTATTAATTACATGTTCGATATGATTGGTGGCTTGATCCTGGTCAGTCACGCTCCCAAGCGGTGATATTCCGCAGTTGGATTTTGGGGGTGTGACAGATTGGTATCAGAGCCATTGGTTATAGAGAACTTGGTTTTAATATGGGAAAACGTTTTTATTAAAACCAGACTATAACCAGAATAGTGCTCTCAACGATCCACAATGACGCTTCGCTCCACGTGCAAGACTCGACATTCTAGGTAATAAGGTTTATGGTTATTGCCTACATGCTAGAATTGCATAGAATTTTGCTCGTAGTATGCTTAGATTACACTGCTCATTACTTGTTATTGCTTGAGAACACCTACTTGCTCACACTTTTCTGTCATCGCACTACTCGCGAACCATTCATACTTATGCTACCTTTACTGCTCGATCATGTCTGGACGTGTTAACATGACTCAAGCCCAGTTGACGGCTCTCATTAACGAACAAGTTGCTGCGGCGTTTGCAGCCGCACAAGCAGGAGGTATAACCTGTTATTCCAGACCTATCCTAGGATGTTAGATCCTACTCTCATGACCCAACTCTCGCGCTTAACCTTGACCTATCTTTCTCGCGCAACGGGTCAGAACGCATAGCAACCTGTCTGCACATTCCAGAACTTCATGGACCGTCGACCAAGCACGATCAGTGGCACGGAAGGAGCAGTGGGACTACTCCATTGGTTTGAGAAGCTCGAGTCAGTATTCGAAATGTGTGAATGCCCTGAGGCTCGCCGGGTGAAGTACGCCACTGGCATTCTCGAAGGAATAGCGCGAACTTGGTGGAACGCGCAAGTACAGATCCTAGGGTTGGCAGCTGCTAACGCCACACCTTGGGAAGATTTCAAGGAACTTATCAAACGAGAATACTGCACACGCGATGACATCCACAAGTTGGAAGTGGAGCTTTATCATTTGAAGATGACGGGGTCAGAGATTGAAGCTTATACGAAACGGTCGAACGAACTGGCCATCTTGTGTCCAACCATGGTGGACCCTCCGATCAAGCGTATCGAATTGTACCTCAAGGGTCTAGCCTCAGAGATTCAAAGTTATGTAACATCGGCCAACCTTGCTACTATCCAGGATGTCACTCATCTTGCTCATCGCCTCGCAGATCAGGCAGTGGAACAGAACAAGCTGCCTAGACGCATTGGTGCTACTACTACTACTACTTCTGCTATTCCCAGTGACAACAAGAGAAGGTGGGATGGAACCTTTAGCAAGGGTTCAACTTCAGTTCAGTCTCAGGCACGGCAGCGAAAGATTGATGACTATCAGAGCACTGGTCAGCAATCTTCTGGTAGTCAAGGGTTGTAACCTCGTCTTAGTTGGTCAGACACTCTCCATCAACCTCATTCCCTAGTCTTGGGTAGTTTTGACATCGTCATTGGGATGGATTGGTTATCCCAACAGCAAACGGAGATCCTATGCAAAGAGCAAGATTGTTTGTATTCCCCGTTCTGGTCAAGAACCTCTCGAAGTTCAGGGCGACAAGAGTGGTGCTGTGGTTAGCATCATCTCTTTCTTGAAGGCACAGAAATGTTTACGCAAGGGGCACACTGCTATTCTGGCATTAGTTATAGATGCATCGACGAAAGAGAAGAGAGTAGAGGATATTCCAGTTGTACGCGAATTTCCTCAGGTGTTTCCTGAAGATTTACCCGGTTTACCGCCTCATCATCAAGTCGAATTTCAGATCGAGCTCGCTCCAGGAGCAGCACCTATAGCTCGCGCACCGTATCGTTTAGCTCCAACTGAATTGGAAGAACTTTCAAAGCAACTACAAGAGCTCTTGGATAAGGGCTTCATTCGTCCAAGCTCTTCGCCTTGTGGAGCTCCAGTACTATTTGTGAAAAAGAAGGATGGCACTTTCAGAATGTGCATAGATTACCGCGAACTGAACAAGGTCACAGTGAAGAACCGTTATCCTCTTCCTCGTATAGACGACTTATTCGACCAGTTGCAAGGGTCGAGTTACTATTCCAAGATTGATCTAAGGTTAGGGTACCATCAGCTGAGAGTCCAGGATGAGGACGTCTCTAAGACAGCATTCAGAACTCGCTATGGTCATTACGAGTTCCTAGTCATGCCATTTGGGCTTACGGACGCGCCTGCAGTTTTCATGGATCTTATGAACAGGGTGTGCAAACCCTATCTAGACAAGTTCGTCATCGTTTTCATCGACGACATTCTGATCTACTCCAAGAGTCAGGAGGAACACGAGCAGCACTTACGACTTATCTTGGAACTTCTTTGAAAGGAGCAACTGTACGCAAAGTTTTCGAAATGTGACTTCTGGCTTCGTGAAGTCCACTTCTTAGGCCATGTGGTGAACAGGGATGGGATCCATGTCGATCCATCCAAGGCAGATTCGATCAGGAATTGGCCAGCGCCTCGCACACCAACGGAAATACGCCAATTCTTGGGTTTGGCAGGATACTACAGACGGTTCATTAAAGACTTTTTGAAGATCGCACAACCGCTTACTATGCTGACACAGAAAGGTGTCACCTACCGTTGGGGAGATTCCCAGGAAACTGCTTTTCAGCACTTAAAGGATAGGCTTTGCAGCGCGCCTATTCTCTCACTGCCACAGGGCACAGACGATTTTGTGGTCTATTGTGACGCATCGATACAGGGGCTTGATTGTGTATTGATGCAGCGGAATAAAGTTGTTGCCTACGCTTCGCGGCAACTCAAAATTCATGAACGGAACTACACGACGCACGATTTAGAGCTGGGAGCTGTTATTTTCGCGCTTAAGATAGGGCGACACTACTTATACGGTACCAAGTGCACTATTTACACCGATCACAGGAGTCTCGAGCATATCTTCAAGCAAAAGGAATTGAACATGCGTCAACGACGATGGGTCGAATTACTTAATGATTATGAATGCGCCATCAAGTACCATCCAGGCAAAGCCAATGTTGTGGCTGACGCTCTCAGTCGAAAGGACACTCTACCTAGATGCGTACGAGCCTTGCAGCTCACTATTCAGTCCAGTCTTCCTGCACATATACGAAATGCTCAGGTGGAAGCATTGAAACCAGAAAACGTCAGGGCTGAAGCCTTACGCGGATCAAGGCAACGATTAGAACAAAAGGAAGACGGCGCCTACTATGTAACAGGACGTATTTGGGTACCACTATACGGCGGTTTACGAGAACTTGTGATGGACGAAGCTCATAAGTCTCGCTACTCGGTACATCCAGGGTCGGATAAAATGTACCACGACATCAGAACAACCTATTGGTGGCCTAGTATGAAGGCCCACATTGCTACTTACGTCGGCAAATGTTTGACTTGTGCGAGAGTCAAGACAGAGTACCAGAAACCCTCAGGCCTACTTCAACAACCCAGGATACCACAGTGGAAATGGGAAGAAATTTCCATGGATTTTGTTACTGGCCTGCCTAGATCCCAGCGTGGGAATGATACTATCTGGGTAATTGTAGATCGACTCACAAAGTCTGCTCATTTCCTGGCTATTAAGGAAACAGATAAGTTCTCTACCTTAGCAGACGTCTACTTGAAAGAAGTTGTTTCGAGGCACGGAGTGCCAATCTCTATTATTTCGGATCGGGATGCACGATTCATGTCAGAGCTATGGCAAGCGATGCACAAATCTTTCGGCTCACGGTTAGTCATGAGCACAGCGTATCACCCTCAGACGGATGGGCAATCTGAGCGCACGATCCAAACTCTAGAAGACATGCTTCGGGCATGTGTTATCGATTTCGGCAACAGCTAGGAAAAAGCATCTCCCGTTAGTGGAGTTTTCGTACAATAACAGTTACCACACCAGCATACAAGCCACTCCATTCGAGGCATTGTACGGACGTAAATGCCGTCACCTCTCTGTTGGGCAGAGGTGGGAGATAGTCAGATTACAGGTCCAGAAATGGTAGTTGACGCTACTGAACGAATAGCACAAATACGACAACGCATGGCGGCAGCTCGCGATCGCCAGAAAAGCTACGCGGATAAGCATAGGAAGCCATTGGAATTTCACGTCGGGGACCGGGTTTCACTCAAAGTCTCACCCTGGAAGGGTGTGGTTCATTTTGGTAAACGAGGCAAGCTCAACCCACGGTATGTTGGACCGTTCGAAATCACTGAAAGAGTAGGCCAAGTAGCCTACAGACTGAACCTACCAGCTGAACTCGGTGCAGTTCACAATATATTCCACGTGTCGAATCTGAAGAAGTGCCTGTCAGACGAGACCCTTATAGTTCCTTTTAAGGAACTCACTATCGACGAGCGGTTGCAGTTCGTCGAGGAGCCAGTTGAAATCATGGACCGGGATGTTAAGGTCCTCAAAAACAAGAGAATCCCTCTTGTTCGAGTTCGTTGGAACTCCAAACGTGGCCCAGAGTACACCTGGGAACGCGAAGACCAGATGACAGAAAAGTACCCCCAGTTATTCGGAACCAATGCAACCACTACTGAGGCTGAAGCTACTACTACTGAATTTCGGGACGAAATTCCAAATCAACGGGGGGATGATGTGACACCCCAGGAAAATCAGTGAACGATACAACTTACCTAGCTTCCTCAGTGAGTGCGTACCAAATTTCGGGACGAAATTTCTTTTAAGTTGGGGATAATGTGACAACTCGAATTTCCAAGATTTCTATTTCGCATTTATTGCACGTTCACTGTTTGTGTAGTTAATTATTTGCACAATTGATTGCTATGGAATTGTATACGTTTTGATGCAATGAATCGTATTGTGTGATTGTGCATGGTTGTTTGTTAATTGTGATAGACTTGTCAAATATGTGAACTTGGTGGTGAAACTGTGAAATTGTTGTGAGTTGGTGTGCTTGTGTAAAATATAATAATTCAGGGTGTATAGAGTAATTAGTGAAAATTTAATTATACTTAACCCTAATCCTTCACTAAATCACACATAAAAAAAATCCAAGCACGTAGTTCACATTCTCTGGCAATCATCACCAAATCATTGGCAAGACATTCATCACTTTTGTTTCCACATTCTCTCTAGAATCATCCAAGGTAATTGTTTAATCATTGCTTGTTGTTAATTGTTGATTGACTGATTGATTCATGATAAAAACCCTAGTTCTTCATATGATCTTCTGTGATTGTTGATTTGGATTCTGAATTATTGTGATGGTGATGATGATTAGTTGTATGTTTGATAGATTGTTCCTGTAATGGTTGTTATTGTTGATCATAGGTTGATTGGTTATATGATTCTGCCGTCAAGATGAATGAAATTAGGGTTCTTTGTTCGTATGCGTAACTGTTGCATTGTGTTGAATGTTTGCACGATTGATGCCAACCTTTGATTACACCTTGTCCGAATTCTTCCTTTTAAACTCATGATCCGACTTTCTTTTAAAGCAAAGGGGTCCGACTTTTTTACAAGTAACTTATCCGAACTCTTATAATAAAACAAAGGTCCGAGTTTTTAAGGAAGTAAATGGTCCGAGCTTTGTATCATGCTTGTTATGTCCGAATTTTGTTGATGTAAACTTGAAGTCCGAATTTTATAATGCTAGCATGATGTCCGAGCTTTTAAACAAGTTCAAGGGTCCGAGTTTCCATATGAATATCATGTTGTCCGAAGTCTTGTAAGGAAAGGGGGTCCGAGTTTTGATCCCCACTATCCTTGGTCCGAGCTTTAACCCCAAGCCCACTTATCCGAGTTTTAAACCCACCCCAATGGTCCGAGCTCTGTGCCATTTATATCATCACACCTTTTTAAATTGTAATGGGTCCGAGTTTTTGGCCCATTACCCTTGTCCGAGTTTTGTGACTTGTTCTCATGTGCCATCCGAGTTTTGAACAGGGGAAACCCCCCCACCCACACATACTTGTCCGAGTTTTACAGAGGGCAAGGCCCTGTCTATTTTGTGAGGCCAGGAATTGTATATTAATTGATGATTGGATCTGATAAGATATGTATGTCCTTTGCTAGCCACTAACATCGTTAAATCTGTTAAGGTGTATGATTTAATTGAAGCCGCAACTCTGTTAAACTGTGAAGCTTATTAACGATGTGACATGTTAAGTATGTTAACAGTGGCAATTAGATTAACATCCACGTTAGATTAAACTGTGTAGTCAAGACGCGACGCATGAATTACGTGAAAACGATTAACTGTTTACGTGACGTATGATTCTATATATGATCGTATGATACTGAATGCAACTGTATGATCTTGCATCATCCTGTACACAATAAGCACACAAAACACAGTTGCTTGAATGTCAATGATTTGCAAACCCTAATTTGATGCCAACACTTACATCGTATGACGTGCAATGAATCCTAGGTCGTGTGTAACGGACTTAGACATTTACTAAACCCTAGAAGCAATAACATACCGAGCAAACCAAGGTGAGTTCACACCCTTACTAAGGTATGGGATTCCCAGGGTTGGGAATGGGATTGAAGGAATAAGGTTGAATAGATTCATACTGACACTACCACTAGACTACCATACCAGCGTCCTCGGTTGTGCAGGACACATACGTAAACCTACGTATGCTTATACTACTTACTGTCCTCGGTTGTGCAGGACACATACGTAAACCTACGTATGCTTATACTACTTACTGTCCTCGGTTGTGCAGGACACATACGTAAACCTACGTATGCTTATACTACTTACTGTCCTCGGTTGTGCAGGACACATGCGTAAAGCTCACATATGCATATGCTTCTTACTGTCCTCGGTTGTGCAGGACCCCTACGTAAAATCTATGTATACTTATACTTACTACTATCCTCGGTTGTGAAGGATACTCACGTAAAACCTACGTGTATTTATACTTACTACTATCCTCGGTTGTGAAGGATACTTACGTAACCTACGTAAAGCTTATACGTACTACTGTTCTCGGTTGTGAAGAACACTTATGGTTACGAATAGTCTAGTGGTTATACAACATGGGAAGCCCCCACCAATAGAACATACTATCGGCCCAGTAGAGCCACATGTTACAAACGAACTTACTATTACGCATTTACTTTCTGTGAACTCGCTCAACTAGTTGTTGATCCTCTGTTACATGCCTTGCAGGTCGTTAGATACATGGAGCTTGCACAGGGAGGAGCTGGTCGTTGTGGACTTGGATCGTGGTTGTTTTATTAAACACTTATGACATTTCGTACTTATTTATGTAGGGTTTTACTTATACGCTTCCGCTAAACAGTGATAACATACTTGTGTTTGAACACCTTTCATATTGGTGATTGAATGGCATTTACTTTTATTTATTAATTACATGTTCGATATGATTGGTGGCTTGATCCTGGTCAGTCACGCTCCCAAGCGGTGATATTCCGCAGGTGGATTTTGGGGGTGTGACAAAGACGTCTCCAAAACAGCTTTCAGAACTCGCTACGGTCACTACGAGTTTCTTGTCATGCCATTTGGGTTAACGAACGCGCCTGCCGTATTTATGGATCTAATGAACAGGGTATGCAAGCCCTACTTAGACAAATTTGTGATAGTTTTTATCGACGACATTCTGATCTACTCCAAGAGTCAGGAGGAGCACGAGCAGCATTTACGATTGATTTTGGAACTCCTTTGAACAGAGCAGTTGTACGCTAAGTTTTCAAAATGCGACTTCTGGCTTCGTGAAGTCCACTTTCTAGGCCACGTGGTAAACAAGGATGGGATTCATGTTGACTCATCCAAGGTAGATTCGATCAGAAATTGGCCTGCGCCTCGCACTCCAACGGAAATACGCCAATTCTTGGGTTTGGAGGGTTATTACAGACGGTTTATCAAAGACTTCTCGAAGATCGCACAACCACTTATGCTACTGACACAGAAGGGTGTCACCTATCGTTGGGGAGATCCCAGGAAACCGCTTTCCAGCACTTAAAGGATAGGCTTTGCAGCGCACCTATTCTCTCATTGCCAGAGGGCACGGATGATTTTGTGGTTTATTGTGACGCGTCGATACAGGGTCTTGGTTGTGTATTGATGCAACGGGATAAAGTTATTACCTACGCTTCGCGGAAACTCAAGGTTCATGAACGGAACTACACGACGCACGATTTGGAGCTGGGAGCTGTTGTTTTCGCGCTTAAGATATGGCGACACTATCTATACAGTACCAAGTGCACTATTTACACCGATCACAGGAGTCTCGAGCATATCCTTAAGCAAAAGGATTTGAACATGCGTCAACGAAGATGGGTCGAACTTTTGAACGATTACGAATGCGCTATCAAGTACCATCCAGGAAAAGCCAATGTTGTGGCTGACGCCCTCAGTCGGAAAGACACTACACCTAAGCGCGTACGAGCATTGCAGCTCACCATTCAGTCTAGTCTTCCAGCACAGATAAGAGATGCTCAGATAGAAGCATTGAAACCGGAAAACGTTAGGGCTGAAGCCCTACGCGGCTCAAGGCAACGATTAGAACAGAAGGAAGACGGTGCCTACTATGTAACAGGGCGTATTTGGGTCCCACTTTATGGAGACTTACGCGAGCTTGTAATGGACAAAGCTCACAAGTCTCGCTACTCGGTACATCCAGGGTCGGATAAAATGTACCACGACATCAGAACAACGTATTGGTGGCCAAGCATGAAGGCCCACATCGCTACCTATGTCAGCAAGTGCTTGACCTGTGCAAGAGTCAAGGCAGAGTATCAGAAACCAGCAGGCTTACTTCAGCAACCGAAGATACCACAGTGGAAATGGGAGGAAATTTCCATGGATTTTGTTACAAGCCTACCTAGATCCCAGCGTGGGAACAATACTATTTGGGTGATCGTGGACCGACTCACCAAATCTGCTCATTTCTTGGCTATCAAGGAAACTGATAAGTTCTCCACACTAGCAGACATATACTTGAAGGAAGTAGTCTCAAGGCACGGGGTGCCCACATCTATCATTTCGGATCGCGATGCACGATTCACATCAGAACTATGGCAAGTAATGCATAAGGATTTTGGCTCTCGGTTAGATATGAGCACGGCTTATCACCCTCAGACGGATGGGCAATCTGAGCGCACGATTCAAACACTAGAAGACATGCTTCGGGCATGTATTATTGATTTCGGCAACAGCTGGAAAAACATCTCCCTTTGGTGGAGTTCTCATATAATAACAGTTATCACACCAGCATTCAAGCCGCTCCATTTGAGGCATTGTACGGGCGTAAATGCCGGTCACCTCTCTGCTGGGCAGAGGTGGGGGATAGTCAGATCACGGGTCCAGAACTTATAGTGGACACCACGGAAAAGATTGCACAAATACGACAACGCATGGCGGCAGCTCGCGACCGTCAGAAAAGCTACGCGGATAAGCGTAGGAAGCCATTGGAATTTCAGGTCGGGGACCGGGTTTTACTCAAAGTCTCACCTTGGAAGGGTGTGGTTCGTTTTGGCAAACGGGGCAAACTCAATCCGAGGTATGTCGGACCATTCGAAATCGCAGAAAGAGTAGGCAAAGTGGCCTACAGACTAAACTTACCAGCTGAACTCGGTGCAGTTCACAATGTTTTTCACTTGTCGAATCTGAAGAAGTGCCTGTCAGATGAAACCCTCATAGTTCCCTTGAAGGAGCTCACTAT
Source organism: Helianthus annuus (assembly GCF_002127325.2). Taxonomy (NCBI): domain Eukaryota; kingdom Viridiplantae; phylum Streptophyta; class Magnoliopsida; order Asterales; family Asteraceae; genus Helianthus; species Helianthus annuus. The sequence goes on along the minus strand of NC_035434.2, from coordinate 29,578,844 downwards.
CGACGAGCGGTTGCAGTTCGTCGAGGAACCTGTTGAAATCACGGACCAGGATGTTAAGGTCCTCAAGAACACAAGAATCCCTCTTGTTTGAGTTCGTTGGAACTCCCGTCGCGGCCCAGAGTTCACCTGGGAGCGTGAAGATCAAATGAAACTCAAGTATCCCCAGTTATTCGGAACCAATGCAACCACTACTGAGGCTGAAGCTACTACTGCAGAATGTCGGGACGAAATTCCAAATCAACGGGGGGATGATGTGACACCCCAGGAAAACCAGTAAATCAACTTACCTAGCTTCCTCAGTAACCACATGCTAAATTTTGGGACGAAATTTCTTTCAAGTTGGGGATAATGTGACAACTCGAGTTTCCGACTTTCACTTTCGCATTTAATGCCCGTTGACTTTGACTGTTTAGATGTTGACTTGTTTGACTTGTAATGTACACTTCGTGTTATAATAAACGAATTGTGTTTGCTTGATTTTGTGTTTGGTTGTATACGTATAACATGTGACTTATCAGAAAACTTAAACTTAAACGGTTAGAACCCATTAAGGACTCGACGAAACAAGAATGTGTTTCGCTAATAACCATCCGACAAAACAAGATGTGTTTCGTCACCTGCCTCTCGACGAAACAGGCTGTTTTGCCGGCCCGCTGATTCGCCAAGCCCATTAAGGGCCCAAAACACTTAGACGCGTATAAGTTATACGTAACCTCTCCATTTATCACACTTTAGCAAAACAGAAAACCCTAGAGCTTCCCCTTTGTGTGACGGCAGCTTTGCATCCTTCCAGACTTCACATAGCGACCGAACCATTCTTGTTAATATTCCGGTTAGTGTGATTAGTTCCGTAATTGTTTTGTATGTTTATGTCGTTGATGTTGATCTCATAAATCTGATCAGGCTAGCGACTAGAGTTCTAATAACGTTTATGTGTTAGGTGTTCGTAAACTGTCACATATGAACGTATAATTGATTGGCATGTACAAATTGGTGAACTGTAGGGTTATGTTGGGTTGATCGAATGATGACATGATCCCTGTTTCATTGATGTTTGATTTTGATGCGTATAGACTAATGATGGGTAGTATAAGGCTCATGGTGTTGAACGATTTCTTTATGATGAGTCTGCATGATGATGATGATTCTGTGTGATGATGATGATCGATAATGTTCATGACGGCTGTTAGCAATAATGAGGGTTTCCTGTGATTTTGCGTAACTGTTGAAATTGTAACTGAATTTGCATTAGGACGTAACTGAAACTCGACGTAACTGACTGTCGACAAATCGCATGCTCGACGAAATGGATATGACGAATCAAAACTTTGTTTCGTCAAGGCCAGTCACGACGAAACGGAATGTGATTCGCCAAGGGGCATCACGACGAAACAGATAGTGTTTCGTCGAAGGGATATAACGACGAAACGGGTGTTTCGTCGAGTGGGTAAAACAGCACAGTAACTTAACCATTTCCGTTAAAACTTAACTGAGTTAACTAACTGCTGTTAGATTGATATGCATGACTTGTATGAACTCGAATACGTACAATGTGCTACTTGGTGATTATTGATGCATTGTCCACTGTGATTACATTTACGTGCCAACTTAGTGAATACAAACTAATTACGTATACGTGCGTACCTTAGGACGTGATTGACTTACTTTGAGCACATACCTAGCATACCGAGCAAACCAAGGTGAGTTCACACAGCAAAGGCATGGGGTTCCCAGGGTGGGAATGGGTTTGGATTATTTACTTGTACTTACCTAGCTTATGGAACTTAGTTATATGGTCCTCGGGTGAGGAAGGGTTATTGATAAGATACGACTAGACTAGTGATACTTAAAGAACTGATCTTCGCACACACGTCGGGGTTGGCCGCGATAATATGACTAATCTTCGCACACATGCCTAGGAAGGCCGCGAACTATATACTAAACTTCGCACACATGCCAGGTGGCCGCGATACCAATATACCTAGTCTAGAATACTTGGGGAATTTTCCCTAATCTTCGCATACATGCCTAGAGGGCCGCGATACGAACTAATATGATACATGACTTAAAGAACGAACACAAGGCATACTATACTATTACGATTACTGAACTATTAACTGTGAACTCGCTCAACTAGTTGTTGACTCTCTGCTGCATGCTTTGCAGGACCTTAAGTACATATGGAGCTTGCACAGGGAGGAGCAGGTCGTTGTGGGACATGGATCGTGGATGCCATGTTAAAACATTTAAACATTTGAACTTATGTTATTTATTGGGTTTTCATACTTATGCTTCCGCTACACTTTGAAACTATACTTACGTTTTGAACACCTATCGTATTTGAATGATTGGTTTGCATTTACTATTACTTGTTATTAATTACATGTTCGATATGATTGGTGGCTTGATCCTGGTCATGTCACGCCCCCAAGCGGTAATACTCCGCGTGTGGATTTTGGGGGTGTGACATCTTCTTTTACTATGGCGTAGAGAAATTTTGATTTCACATCTAACTGACCCTTCCAGGAACAGAACGCTAAGAAAATTCTAATTGCTTCAAGCCTTGCAACCAGTACATATACTTCGGTAAAATCAACACCTTCCTGCTGACATAATCCCTGCACAACCAACCTGGCTTCGTTTCTCATAATGACTCCTCTATCATCTCGCTTGCACTTGAGAACCCACTTCGTATTGATTTTCTTGTGATCATCTAGTAGGTCTACAAGCTTCCAAACACCCAACTTCTCAAACTGTGTAATAATTCTTCTTGCATCACAGTGACCTAGCTTTCTTCTGTTAACACCTCTTTGCAATTCTTTGGTTTAATCTCTGAAATAAAACACTTGTAAGAGAACCAATTTTGAAGTTCTACAACTTTTGAATAAAAATAGTTGTATCCTTGATTAATTTGGTTTCGTGTTTATATGTTGCTTTGTAGATTTCCAAGAATATTCTCCAACAGATGATAAGATAGAGACCGTGTAATAACTTCTGTTGAAACAATAACTGACGATTCTAATTTGTTAACCAGATTGTGTCAGAAAAACAACAATTGGACTAGGAATTTGTTCTAGAGCAAGACTCTATTGTTGTTGATATAACAAAGCAAGCTCTTCATTGGTTGGCTTAGTAGGTAAGTTGAATGACTTCCACATATTCTCATAGTCAAATAACCACAGGTTACCGGGCTTTTGAATCGGACTTGTGTACTTTTGACAATCAACATGTTGAGCTTGAACGATCTAGTAATTATATTTGTTTAAAGTTGGCTCAAAACTTACTAAGTAGGTAATAGGGTTGATATGAAGCATGCATTTATTATACCCAAAGCTTGTTAACTATATCTATTCATTTTCTTAGAAACAATTGCTATAAATGCCTTTTTTTCCTATATATAACAACAAGGAATATGACCATGACTAAGGACTTATACATGTGTCTCAGTTTGGAATTCGTTGATGATTTACTTTGAAAAAGTCGATTTTTAAACACGGTTAAATCAACTTAAAGGCAAAATGTTTCAAAATTTCCAATTTTCTCCATCTCTATAGTTAATATTGACATTGTCCTCAATTTGTAGTGTTTTGAATGAAGGTTAAGATTTAGAACACTACAGTTCGCCTGAGATGATTATAGTGGATTTACAAACATGGAGGTGGATGTGATGTTCAGCTCTTCAACTTCGGTGTTTGGATCTTCAATTGGGATGATAGGAGCTTTAAAAAAACAATCCAAGTAATACACACAAATTAAATTCTTATTGACTAAATTAATATTTCCTTTTGGTTTTTAAAATAAATACTAATTGCAACTCAACAGTTATCTAGTATAGTGTGATCATAGTATACATTGATTAAATTTATAGTTTATTAAAAATATGTTAATTGTTGAGCTTTATAAGATTTTCCTTTTTCTATAACTGAAAGAGTTGTTCTTGATACATTATAGACTTCTACACTTGTTCTAATAAAAGAAGGTTGGCCTTTAAGATCTTGTGGTCCTAGATTTTAATACAAATGACATGTTATACATTACAACGTGTACCACTACTAGAAAATAGCCCTAAGACAACCTTTTAGATGCAACTTTATTCAAATGAGTTAAATTTGATTCTAATGCAGTTTCGTAAAACATAAAAGTTATATTAGAATATCTAATCCAACCTCTTTAATAAAAAGTTACAAAATTATATTAGATTTGTAACCTTTTTATTAAAAGATTGTGAATTTAACTAAAAAAAGCAAACTTTTAATGAGAGTTTGCGAATTTTATTGAAAGTTGCAACTTTTGTTAGAAAGGTTGTATTGAGAAAATTCAAATGTAACTATATTTTAAAATTTTGCATAGTTAAAAGTTAAATACAACTATTATTTTAAAACGTTTCATTTAGATGTACGTGGTGTTGTGTCATAACGTAATTACTTTCCATAAATTTTGGCGACCAACAAATTTTGGGTTGAGAGATTCAGTAAATCAACATTATCAGACCGTTACCTTTTAGATGCAACTTTTTTAAATGAGTTACATTTGATTCTAATGCAGTTTCGTAAAACATAAAGGTTGCATTAGAATATCTAATGCAACCTCTTTAATAAAAAGTTACAAAATTATATTAAATTTGTAACATTTTTATTAAAAGGCTATGAATTTAACTAAAAAAGTAACTTTTTACTGAAAATTTTGCAAATTTCATTGAAAGTTGCAACTTTTGTTAGAAAGATTGTTTTAAGAAAATTCAAATGTAACTATTATTTTAAAATTTTGCATTTTTAAAAGTTAAATGCAACTATTATTTTAAAATGTTTTATTTAGATGTACGTGATGCTGTGTCATAACGTAATTACTTTCTAGTTTCTATAAACTTTTACGACCAACAAATTTTGGACTTACAGATTCAATAAATCAACATTATCAGACTCTTTTTTTTACTTTGGGAGCTGCAGTACTGCAGGGGCGCTTTAAGCTTGTATTTAGATAAGAAAAAAAAAACACAAGTTCAAAAAAGTCACAACACAGATTCAAACCCATAATCAATGTTATATTAACCAAGGCATAATCCACTAGAACACTTGTCAGTTTTATTATAGGCGCACTCTAGTCTTTTTGTATGGTGTTCTATTAATATTAAATAATTCAAAAAAAAGTACGTGGAACTAGGGATGGAACTCCCATCTACTCTTATGAAGACCATGTGCTCACCAACCGGAGACTTTTTAGTATAAAGTTTCGTAAATGTATTAATTACTCTTTAGAAGAACATGTGCTCACCAAGTAGACTGGAGACCTTTTAGTATAAAGTTTCGTAAATGTATTAATTATACCAGTCGGTGTTAGTATATATAGAGTATCTAATAACATAATCGCGATTTTTTATAGGTATTTCATTAACGAGTTTGGTCCAAATCACGGGTATCAGTTAGTATTGTTAATACAACAGCCTTCCATCATTCATCTTTGATTATGGGTTAATATTTTAAAGGGTAAATTACATTTTTTCATCCTTTATGTTTGTATGGAATTGCAATAGATAACCTTTAACTTCAATAATTACAATCTCATTTATTTGGATAACTCATTACACCCTAGGTCCTTTGACACTAACCTAGTTAAAATCTTAAGCTAATTCTGATCACACAAGGATAGTTTAGTATTTTTACCAAGCTAATAAATTTGTTTTATAAATAAAACAGTTTAGAATTTAACCCCATCAACACCACCTACTCTTCTCTGATCAAACCTCTAACCCACCCACCGTCCAGATCCACACCTCCCATGTCCCTCACCCATTCAACCTTTTAATTAATCAAACAAGAAATCAACACCCATTCAACCTTTTAATTGATCGAACAAGAAAACAACATAAATCGTCCAAATCCAAACCTCCGATCTCACCCCTTCAACCGGACGAGCAGTTGGCGGTGGTGTTGCGGCTGCACACGGCGGCGTGTGAACGAGTTGTGGCGGTGGAGTTTACGAGGCAGAGAGAGAGAGAGAGAGAGAGAGAGAGGTGACATCAGCTGCACATCTTCTAAGTCTGTTTGTTTTGGTTCAAGTTTTGGATTTGGCGGATCTACATCATCTGGTTCGAATTTTAAATCCTATTGATGAACATCTGGGTGGGTTGGTGGTGATCTCGTCTCGATTTGTTATAAAATTTCGTTAGAGTTTTGGACTCAATCGGCCACCACTTCACCGTTGGCAGCGCCCTGTTGAGTGGAATTTGAGTAAATTATGATTATTTAGGATGATAGGTTGAAGGTGTAGATTGCAAATTGGGTTCGATGGAGCTAAGGTTGAACCTGGTGTAATAAGTGTTCAAAACCATTGATGTTATGGATTTTTTTTTCTTTTTTTTTTGAAATCGAAACTTAGCATGTCGAAACAACAGTTATTTTTAATGGTGGTGGTTGTGTTGGTGGTGGTTGTGACAGGTGGTAGTGGTGGTGGCTGGCGGAGAAGAAAAAACACAAGGAATAGGCGTTTTTTTCTTAATAATATATATACTTTTAATAAAAGGTTATGGTAAATGACTGAAATATCCTCATGATCAGACTTAACTTAAGATTTTAGCTAGGTTACTGCTAAAGGACCTAGGGTGTAATAAGTTATCCAAATAAAGGATTGAGACTGTGATTATTGAAGTTAAAGCTTATCCATTGCAATTCCATACAAACATAAAGGACGAAAAATATCCCTATTGTGAATGAGTAATCTTCTTTTATTATCTATACTATATTATAATGTATAAGGGATGAGCATTTTAAGATACCCAAAAAATAAGAACTTCTTCCCTCTTAATTTATAAATACACCACTAAAATGAAGGTAAATTACTCTTTTAAACACTAATTATATTTTGGCCCCCCATCTTATTACGCTTAAATCCCTGGGTTTTAACAAAATTGTGGATAACTAGTTACATTTTTCTCCCTCCACAACAAACTTATAATTCTTTTACGTATTCTTGCTATATCTTATAAAGTACAATGTACTAAAAAAAATCCAAAGGCACCATGACAACCTACTCATTTTTGTCAATGTTTCCATAGTTGTCTTGGTCAGTATTAACGTGTGGATTAAAAGGTACAAGCAGACGATGCCTTAGTGTACAAGTGATTAAAGCTCAACGTACTTGGTCATTATAACATAACCGAATGTTTAATAGCTACAAAATGTCAAGTGATTAAATACCGTCAAAAAATATATATGAACATATACGTGTAAACTTATCCATGTGATATTTTATGATGAATTAAACTTATATAATCATTTAATGAGTTAAATTAGGGCTGTAAACAAACCGAACATTCAGCGAACAGTTATTGAACCGTTCGGCGGGAAGTTCGTTTGTGTTCGTTCGATTAGCTTAACGAACGAACACGAACAAAAAATTTCGTTCGGCTAGCTTAGCAAACGAACACGAACACAAGTTTCGTTCGTTCGACTACGTTCGTGAACATTCAATAATATGTTCGTTTACGTTCGTTCGTGTTTGTTTGATTATATCAAAAAAATAATAAATAATAAACCTTTTATCTAAGCATATTGAAAACCTGAAACTCTATTTTTTCTAAGTAGCTAAAATTTGGACATTCTTAGACATTTTAGGGGATAATTATGTCTAAATTAGTAGACTTCTTGTGTTTTGATTTATCATTTGATGGTTGTATTTAACTACTTATATTCAATGTCTAAGGATAACGATGTTTTTATTTTTTTATTTTCAAGTTAAACGTTCGTTTGCGTTTGTTTTTATTTGCTTGCGTTCATTCGTGTTCGAGACCAGTGTTCACGAACTGTTCGTGAATAACTGAATTTGCTTAACGAACGAACATGAACATGACCTTGTTCGTGTTCGTTCGGTTCGTTTACAGCCCTAAGTTAAATCATTGGTTCTATAACATTTTCTTTCCAAAATTTTTAAAACTAAAACTATTGTAAAATACGAAATGTCAAGAAAAACTAAAACAAAACTCCATGCTTTAAAGGTTTAGTCAAATGATAAAAACTAACAAAAAAAAATCCTAATTTAAAAAATTATTCAAATTTCAAAAGAAACTAACAAAACTTTATCAATTAACTCGTAAACACGATGGAGGTGGAAAACCACTCCGCCCTTGCTCCTTCCTTCATCACTTCTCACCTTTAATCTTCCACATCCCATCAACGCCCTCATCTATTGTAGGTTAGTGAATGCTGCAATTGAAGTTTCAAGCGTTTATGGGGGTAAGGAAGGTGTTCCTTTTAAGATGTTGAAGTAGCCTCTAGGTTCTTGCTCATACTTGAAACAACCCTCCTTCATCTTAACAAAACCTTGATCAGATTTTTCAACCACCAGCTCTGCCGGTCTGTCTCTCCCTCTCTACTTATTTTGTTTCCAATGTTTCTAATTAGGTAGGCGATAATGCTGTAAAATCGTTCTTGTTATTGTTATCATTTTGGAGAATCTATAGGTAGTGTTTGATATGCAGGATTGAGAGTCGAAATGGAATGGACTATTACGACGGAATGAGAAAACAAGTCTTTGGTTGGTCAAGGTAATGGAATAACTCATTACATAAGGCATTCTATTCCCTCAAATTCATTCCATCCACCACCCCTGTTTTTTTTTTCCCATTCCATTCCCTCTCACCCTTGTTCATCAACATCCCGCCTACCACTATCACCACCTGCCACCACCACCACCCACCATAATTACCAATACCCGTCGTCGACAACCAACACCCTGTGTCGCTGTCCGACCACCGCGCCAACGCCGACCACCGCTACCCACCATCGCAACCATCATCAACACCCGCTGCCGACAACTGCCACCGCGCTGAAAAAAATCGCATGTTGCTTAAAAAACCAAAATTGCATGTTCAAAAAAATCGCTTGTTGATACTGCATCTGGTACGCAGCGTAAGTTAAGGCAATCTGAACAATAACTGGCCTCTCTCTCTCTATGTGTGTGTATATATATATATATATAGGGTCAGGATTTAGAGAAAACGGTGGAAAGTGTGAGAAGGTGAGAACGCTTATGGATCATTCGATCAAAACAATCTATGGACTAGATTGGCGCGGTGGCGTTTTCGTTAATAACACGAATTCTATTAAGTGGACACGCTTCATTAAGGGTAAAAGGGTCTTTAGACTTCTCTACCAAAAACGCCAACTAATGAATAAAACGCCATTACGGGCCAAAACACATCCCTATATAAACAAAACATCTCAGACATTCATTAAACACACCCCCCGAACCTGAAACGCCATATTTAAAACTATATACCATTCATCTTAGAAATGTCAAAAAACCCAAAACATCAAACACACCTACTCAAAACGCCATATTTTGCTATATACCAATCATATTAAAAAACGCCAAAACACTCAAACATCAAAGATTCCAAAACATCGACATTTCTTTTAGATACACTATTTACTCAGTAAAACGCCAAAATAGCAAACACCGTTTCTTGTATATTCAATATTGTTCTACGCGAAGTTTCGCAGAATGCATTCTTCCTTGAGGTTCTGTGACTCAATAACATTTTGCTGCATGAGATGGACAAATCTTAAACAAAAAGAAAAAGATGCTGGTCTCAGACTTATGTCATTTTTTGTGTTTTGTTATTGATGAATATTATAATGGCATGAAGAGACGAATGACACTGATAAGTGGTTTGAAGATAAATATTCAAACAAAAAACTCACGTCATTTTGTCTTTCCAAACGGCCACAAAAAGCCTACTTCAACAACAAAAACTCAAGCATGCCAAAGTCAAACCGCCAGTGAACATGTTTCAAAGAAGAAAGAGACTGATGACAGTAAAGATTTGGAAAATGAATTGTTTCTATTTTTATTTTTTTAATTTTCTTTTTCTTTTTCTGTTGTTAGTTATGTATTTTTTAGCTAAGATCAAAAAATACATTATTTTAATAAAAACGCCAAACAGACATAATGATTGTGAAACGCCATAATGCAATAAAACGCCAAAAACTCCCAAACTATAATAAAAGTCATTTGGACAAGTATTATTAAAAGCTAAAAATGAAAAAAAAAACGGCAAAAACTACTTAAAGCCATTAAAAACGTCAAACTTGGAAGATGGCACGTCTATCACCCTAAAAACTCATAAAAAGCTGAACAAAAACAGTAAAAATACACTTAGTAACTGAAAAGACGGCTACTTTATTAATATCATTTATTATAAATAAAATCCCGCCTAAATTACGCGCCAAAAACATCATATAAGAGAGACATCTCTGCACAATCAATTGATCACACCCACAAACAAAGCCATGTTTCCTAGAAACCATTCACTTTAAAACGCCAAAAAAAATAGTTAAAAAAGCCACAGATGGGAAACCTCATTTCTTCTATATTGAGTATTGTTCTGAATGAAGTTTCACTGAATGGATTCTTCTCCGAGGTGGGTCTCTATAAGGTTTTGCTGAATGAGATGGACAAATATTCATGAAAAAGAGACTAATGACACTGATATCTCATCATGTCACTTTGTTCTTAATGGATATATGGATGGTATGAAGGGATCAATACATTTGAGCAGGCGTTGATCTTCAACATGTCACCAAACAAGTATATATCAAACCACAATATAGGATGCCACTAAAAATAAGCATCTTCTATAGACGGGCGTTATGTAGGAAAATAAGGATCTAGATAAGGTATTCAAAACAGGTTCAAAAGGCCAAAAAGGTTAAAGTAGAAGAGGCTGATGACAGTGAACATTTGGATGAGAAATTAGATTAGAATTTTTAATTTTTTTTTCATTTTCTATTGTTTGTTATCTAATTCTCTATTGTTTATTATCTAATTCTCTACTAATAAAAAAATTGAGTATAAAACGCCAAAAACTACAAATACCAAAACGCCTGATAGTATGAAAACTGTGAGAACGGATGCTAGCAAAGCACGTTGCTGCTATATAAAACTCCAAAAAATGCCAAACAAAGTATTACCGGAAGAAGCAACACTAATTGACAGATGAAACTGAACGAAACAGTAATTGCAAAACAGTAAAATGAAGAGACGGTAACATTATTGCCAAACATTTATTATATTAAAAGTCACTACATGGAAAATTGAATTTGTTTATCTTTTCAAAACGCCATAATTGCCTGTCACATTGTAGGCCTGCATCTGTAGGATCGATTTCAGACCCAAACGAGTCGATCAGAAGAGTACTTCACCAATACAAAAGGCGGAAACAGATGTATCAGTGTTATTTCAGATGAATTGCACGAGAAATCACTTTAAGCTGTCTTTTGATTGATATTAGATCGTTTACAATGCTGTAGACACTTCGACAGAGCTTCGCCGTCGGAACTAATTTCGTTACAAATGACATAGCACTACAGGGTATTTATAGGCTGCTAATTCCACATGAACTGGTCCAAGCGGAACTTAATTCTGCACGAAATTAACTCAAACAGAATTAGATCTCAAGCGTAATTAGGGTTCCGTGCGGAATTACAATTCCATGCGGAATTACCTATAAACTATATTTCTCGTTTTGTGTGCCCTGATCTAACTAATACAATACAAGACTCGATACAAGACGAAGTCGACAGACGTATGCACCTAGAGACTCCCCCTCGGATGTTGACGAGTCTTCAGTGTCGAGTCTTTGGTTGTCAAACCTTCAGTCTTTATCAGTCTGCTCGCTCTCTCCAATGATTCTCCATTGTAAGAATCCTCAATCAATCTCTTTCTCTTTCCCTGTCCTTACCAGAATCACAATCTGGCTCTATTCATCTTTTGATCAGGTCTCTTGATTCTTCAACTTTATCAGCATCAGTCGATTGCGTGAATATGATTCCAGGATCAAACACTGGCTCTAACACTCCCTTTTGACTATCTTCAGACTCCCTCTCGATGTCTTTAGACTCCCCTTTTCAATATGCTGGGATCGCAGTCTGGAATTCACCATCTTCAGGTATTGGAACCTGGATATTTTCAACCTTTGAACCTGCACATTCTCTACCACAAACATAAGTTTCACAAATTTAAAATTTTGCAAATTTAGAAACTACTTGCAGGTATCATTCAACAATGATTTAATCTTTGATGACCACTTATAAACATAACTTTTTCACACACTCTTTCCTAAACCTGTTCATCATGTTTAGCACTTGAAATTTTGAAAATCAGCTCTTTCACTATCAGTAGTCAAAAATCTTTTTGAATTTTTCAAAATTTTATGCTAAAACACAATAAAATCTTTTTAAATTTTTTGACTTTAATGAAATGCAGTAAAGAAATATTTACAAACAATAATTTTGTGAGTTTGTGTAAGAGGATCATATCAGTTTTTGAGACAAATCATTAACATCGTTAAGCTTTAAACATTTTAAGTTCTAAACAGTTCACCTAGATTGTCAGTATAATGATCCACTTAAATTTTCACACAAATTTCAATTGTTTCAAGATACGAGATTAGTGCTTTAAGAACTTGAACTTATTCGAGTGTCCCACCTCCTGAATATACTCCCGTATCCAGATCCCAATATTCAGTCTTACAGGTGAATATACCTAGATGATATCTATAAAGGGGTAAATGCGAAACCGTGAGAGCTCAGGTCAGAACTTTCATTCGTGCAGAGAGATGACGGCTCGACTTTAGGTGTGTTCCCTTTAGAGAATCTTTTCTTCAACAGCACATGATTAGCATTTTGCAATGTTTCATCATTTTTATGTACTGAGGGCGAGCTTTAAGATTAAAGCAAATGCAAAGTATTATTCGGGGACTAGGCCATTGCTTTCGCAAAATCAGAAGTCCCAGGATAATACCCCAGATATCACTAAGCATAAAGACTTAATATCTCAGAAAGACGGATCTTTCAAACAAGATTTCGGGGGTTACCCATATATCCGAAAGATGTTCCCCACGAGATAAGTAAGTATTTGAATTTATGTTTATATCTCGAAAACAATTTACTAAATGTGCAAAAACCTACTGACACATCCGCAATGAGACCGTTTATCACATTTTTTACTTTCATTTCTTTAGCATGTTGTGATAGTTCACTGATGTACTATCATTTCCTCTTTTTCACAACAAAACTCATTTTTAAATTTTTTGATGTTTTTGGATTTTTCAAAGTTTCTAATGTTTTTGGATTTTTTGACATTTTCTACTCCCCCTAAAATCCAAAAACATTTAAAGAAACATGAAAACAAACTGTACAAGTAAAATGACAACTGTTGTGAATTGCTTCAATTCGCCATCCACTCGGCATAAACAATCAAAACTCTCCCTTACAACAAACTATTTTCTCATTATGATTTCAAAACACTTAAGTTTATTTTAATCAAAATGGTTTTTCCGGAAAATAAGTTTTGTTGATTTTACCACTTGTAAAGTTGGGGTTTAATTCATCACTTTGTTTTTCAAACACTTGAATGAAAATTAAATCAAGTTCAACTTAATGACCTTGATTAACCACTTGTAGGTGACAACCCACTTTTCTACCACCTGTATGTATACTCAAACAAACATATTCAAGAATGATGCCGATTCCTGCTCCACGATTACCAACTTGGGAGCTCCGGCAAGTCCAGAGTTTTATTCATGATAGGTTCTATCCCAGATGCTAACCCGGGATGAACCATCTCCATCTAGTTTCTTCAATTTTTTCTCATAAAATTCTTTAACCCCTTTCACCTTCCCATCAATCATTTTTCCAAAAATGTTTTGATCTGTGGGGTTAAAGAATTTTTCAACATCTAATTCTTTCTTTTCAGGAAAGAATTGATTTGAAATTTCAACTTTGCCAATTTTAGATTTCAAATTCTCAGCCCGCAATGGTGGAAAATTAGCATCATCCAAAGGCGGTACTGATTTTTCTTCTTTTACAACAACTTGTGGCTCCTCTGATTTTGTGGAATCAGATTCATCGCCAGAACTGTCAGTTGAATTCTTAACAACCCACTTTTGGTTATTAAGTTTTTTCTTTCTTTTGCAAACACTTTTCGAAAATTCACCAACCTCAAATTCAGAATTTTTGAAAATCATAAAGTGTTTAGTTGGTGGTTTAGTTTTCTCAACAACTTTTTCTTTGAGTTTATCAGAGACTCCCTGTTTTGTTTTCACTGCCATTGGACAATTCCTAACAATGTGACCAATTGTTTTGCATTGAAAATAGGTTCTTGTCTCTATCTTCTTCTGAGCAACTTCCTTTTTCATTTCTTCTTGCTTTTTGGCAATGAATTCTTTGTTCGTCTGTTTCCAGATTGAACTCTTTTGTTCTCTCTCAGCACTTGTTCCTGAAATAAAAACAATTTTTGATTTATTAGTTTTCTCATTTTTATAATTTTCTGGTGGAATAAAACCAAGACCCTTCTTTTTGAAATCACCGTTATGGTTTGGTTTCTTTCGATAACCTGAACCAGAACTGTAACCTTTTTTCTTGTTTAAACGTTGTTGAATTCTTGAGGTGTAAGGTTTAGGTTTTTCCGAAAGATTTAAATCTTTTATTTCAGAAATATTAATTTCTGTTAGTTTGAAAACCTTTTTTATCATTTCAGTTTTGACACTTCTTATTGGAAAATCTTCATCAAAATATAATTTGTCTGAGTCATTCAAAGTATATGCCACTTTGATTAATTCGTCATTCAAATTTGATTTTGACAACAAAATTTTTTTATTATAAACCCGTTTTCCCTGTTTGACTTTTTGACTTTGATTTTGACTGCGTCTTTGACTTTGACTTTGATTTTGACTGCGTCTTTGACTCCTCTGTTTCATCTTTATCCAACACCTGATCGACCACTTACTTTATTAAATCGGACTCATGATCAGTGTCAGATGATGTGAACGTAACATCAATGTTTTCTGGCAAGTTATCTGACGACTCAGACTCCCACTATAAATTTGTTGCCTTTTTTACTCTTTCTGAATTTGGATTTCGCGGAGAATATCCATTTTCGACAGGGGTTGGACATTTGTTATAGACAACACTTGGTTTCTTACCAGAAATCTTTACTTCATCATCTTCTTTTGTTTCAGTCTTCTTCTCTTCCGAAGTCTTTTCTTCTTCAAACGTCTTCAATCCTTCCACTATCGGATAAATCCTGTCAACCACAAAAGTAGAACATGAATAACTTTTTAATAATCTGTTAACTCTTTCAATTTCAATTCTTTGGGTTTCTAACTTCAATTCAAGCTCAGCACACTTCTCAGTGTAATAAGTAACACTATCAAGCTGTCTCATGTATGCTCCTTTGAGTGTCTTCATTGCTAAAGCTTGTTCACTGCTCGACTCGTTGTATTGATTCATGGCTTTGTTCAGAACATCATATGACTCTTTTATCCTGTTCAAGTTGTGAATCAATTCACTTTTTTGCTTTATCAGAGAGTCACAGTTCATACACTTCTCAGGCACTTTTTCTGCAACAGCTTCTTTCTTTATTTCAAACACGGGAATTTCTTTTTCTTGCTTCTTTATCACGCATACCTCTTCTTCAACCTTTTTATTTTGCCTGGCTAAATATTTCTTCATTTTCTCTGCCCAATAATCATCAACATCACCATCATCTTTAACAACTTGAGCAACAAAAGCTTGACTCTTCAGAAGTTCTTTATCTGGACAAAACTTATCCCAACTAAAATTTTCCCAGCTAAACCCTTCTGGTAATCTTTCATCATCTTGATCTGAAATTTTGTTCAACAAATATGCTTTACTCTCTTCAGAAATAAACTTATCCCAGCTTAAACCTGTTGATGAACTTCCTTGATCTTGATTAACCAGGCAAGCTTTCTTTGAATCTTCGATCACCTTCCTAGCATGTGCAGTTTGTGGTTGTTCTTGTTCTTGTTGGTACTGCTGTTGAGCAACTTGATGATAAATTGCCTTTCGATAGTAGTCATTGTTTCCGAAAGGATTTTGAGCTCCACCTGCTTCGCGATTTGTGCACTCTCTTTTGAAATGCCCTTTCTCCCTGCACCGGAAACAAGTAACTTTAGATTTATCAAATCCTAAATTAGAAACATTTGCATCACGGAAATCATCTCTTCCCGTGATTTGTTTAAACTTTTTAGCTCTTCTCAACACGCTTGCCATACACCATTTTATATCCATCAATTCCATCTCCTCAGCATCAACTTGATCGTAATCCTCTTTAGTCAACATTGGATTTCCGATCTTTCCCACAACCAAACTACCATACGACTCTAGCACAGTCACCAGCAGATAGATATGACTTTTTGCAACTTCTTCCGAGTAGTTTTGATCATTTTCAAGATTTAAGGCAATGTTACACTGAAGAACTTGCCACTCTTTGTTGTCGAAAAATGTGGATCAAATGAAGGAAATGAAGTAAATCCCGTTTTGCTGCTTAATCCCTATGATGAACTTTCAGAAGAACCTTTTGCATTGAAAGCAGTTTCAGTCTTTGGTGACAAATTGGTCTTCTCACTAACACCACTTTTGTAATACAACCCAATGTCTTGTTC
This sequence comes from Helianthus annuus, assembly GCF_002127325.2. Lineage (NCBI taxonomy): Eukaryota > Viridiplantae > Streptophyta > Magnoliopsida > Asterales > Asteraceae > Helianthus > Helianthus annuus. The sequence continues at coordinate 29,562,382 of NC_035434.2, read as the reverse complement.
ACCATCATAGTTCTTCATTCTTGCTATCTTTCGTTGCTCCATCTCTTGAGCTTCAAGCTGTTTAATAAAATCACTCAGCGTTAGATCATTAAAACCTGGTTTATTTTTCAGCATCATAAGATACGTGCCCCACTCATCATGTGGCAACGCATCGGCTAACTTTTCAATCAATTCGTCTTTATCTTTGTGAATGCTTAATCTTTTCATATTTTTCAATAAATTGCAATATCTTTCAATGATTTGTTTGGTGTTTTCGGTTCTCAGTCCTCGGAATAGATCAAACTCTTTCTTCATAAGCGACTTTTTGTTCTTGAGCATTTCATCACTCCCAAGAAACTTTGCTTCCAACTCTACCCACATCGAATGTGCACTACCATTATGTTGAAGTAAAATCAGAATGTCTTCTTTAATCGCTTGTTGCAACAAACTAACCATCAATTTTTCATCTTTGCATTTCTTTTTCTCATCAGAATCCAGATTCCTAATTTCAATTTTCACCCCATTGTTTCCAACTGGTCTACTGTACTGAACTTCAGTATGTTCCCATGCATCTAAATGATATGCCTGAACCCAGTTTTCAAAACGTTCCACCCATACACTATACTCCTCAATACTCATAAGCTTAGGCGGTTTTTGATTTGTCCCCGTCTCATTTTCAAAACGTTCCACCCATACACTATACTCCTCAATACTCATAAGGCATTATAAAACTCGTTCTCCATGTTTCGGTATACAATGGTTCATAATCAGTCAATTTCAAACGAAACTCCTCTTTAAACGAAATTACTAGACAAATGAAATATCCCTTTTCACACGAAATTACCCAGAAACTTCACACGAAATTACCCTCTCACACGGAATTACCCTTGATGCGGAATCAGCTTCAAACGAAATTAGTAATTTCGTTCAAAATGGTCAAACGATTTTTAATTCCGTGCGGAATTAAACTTGCTTTCAAACGAAATCAAGTATTTTGAAACGAAATCTAATTCCGTGTGAGATTTTCACACGAAATTGTGGATTCAAACGAAATTAGATCTAATTCCGTGCAAAATTACAGCATTTGTTCGAACGAAATAATATCACTTTTCAAACGAAATTATAGTTTCAAACCAATTTAAGCCGTATTAATGTCTGAAACTCTCAAGGGTTTGTTAAAACACAGTTACACACACTATATTTGAAAATCAAACCATTTTAACCGTGAAATCAAGTTTAATTGTAAAAAGAAGGTGTAGAAATCAGAAATTGCAGCTGAAATGGTAAGAACTCTTCCTCCTGAGCTCTGATACCACTTGTAGAATCGATTTCAGACCCAAACGAGTCGATTAGAAGAGTACTTCACCAATACTAAAAGCGGAAACAGATGTATCAGTGTTATTTCAGCTGAATTGCACGAGAAATCACTTTTATCTGTCTTTTGATTGACATTAGATCGTTTACAATGCTGTAGACACTTCGACAGAGCTTCGCCGTCGGAACTAATTTCGTTACAAATGACATAGCACTACAGGGTATTTATAGGCTACTAATTCCGCATGAACTGGTCCAAGCGGAACTTAATTCCGCACGAAATTAACTCAAACGGAATTAGATCTCAAACGGAATTAGGGTTCCGTCTGGAATTACAATTCCATGCCGAATTACAATTCCATGCGGAATTACCTATAAACTATATTTCTCGTTTTGTGTGCCCTGATCTAACTAATACAATACAAGACTTGATACAAGACAAAGTCGACAGACGTGTGCACCTACAGCATCCTACATGGCACAACAATCAAAGCCGTACTTAGTTAAAACGCCAAAATATTTACTATGCTCCTAATCTAAAAAAAAAAAAATAAAAACGCCGCGTATTTGTTAAACGCCAAAAATGGAAAGGTGATGTGACACGCGTTTAAAAAAAAGAATATAAAAGGACAAAAAAGCCCCTCTGCCCTTCACTATGTCGCGTGACACGTGTTACGCCAAAATCCGTTCTCACCGTTCTCACACTTTTGGGCGTTTTCTACTGATCACATATATATAATACTAAATCATTTTGTAATATCTTTAATTTATAAAAATCCAACTATATAACCGATGGTACCAATCATTAAGCTTATTCTCATAACTTTACTCACCCTTTTATAATAATAACAATAGTAATAGTATATTCAAATAAACTTCTATTAAATTTATTGAACATAATATTTTGGAATTAAAGGATGGATAAATAAAAGGTTTAAAGAAATAAATTAATCAAATTATAAACTTTCTGGACTCATGTCACACCCCGATATTTACAGCTCAGCCCGGTGTGCTCGGTGGGGAGTATCATGACGTAAGATTGATATCGTCATAGTCAAACAAACACCTAATAGCACAGCGGAAGTCTTAGAATATAAAATAATATTACAAACTCAAATGTCTGAAAATACCAAAAGGATAATTACATACAAGCTTGCAACATTACATCCACAGGCGGATCTATATAAAATGTATAAAATGAAGTTGGGCATCCAAAGGATTTGCAAGATCCTTTATTAACACCAAGTAGCTCCCAGCCGATTTGCGTATAGTATCTGTCACTTATTCTTTTGAAAATACGTCAGTTTACACTGGTAAATACAATTAACTGACTCATTTGAAAATGTTTATGAAAATTTGTTTAAGGGCACGAGGCACAAAAATTCTTTTATAACTTGACACAATTATTTAAAATAATATTGTATGCAGATTTACATGTTTGTCGTACGTTCAGGGCCCGGAATAGAAGAGCCGAGTCATGACTAATAGACACACCACTAATATAGTCCCACGAGGAGTTATCCTCACGTGTGGTTATACCTTATATCTTAATTCCCTTTTTGGGAAAAGAATCCTTATCGTAACTGTCAGGTGTATGCCTACACCCCGTGCTTAGGTCGTGGCCATTTGTATTTAAATGATGCCAAGGATATCCAGGACACGGTCATTAACCCCCAAATTCTTTGTATCAAACAAGACAAATTAAGACGGGTTATCTCAATGATTTAACCACTAATCGATTAAATATTTAATACCCGACCAAGCGATAATAATTTACCATATCCCAAGCCCGTAACGGGAAAATAAGTTAAAAGTATTTACCTGAGCTACTTCTTGATTTACAGCAAGATTTATATAACTCAGCCGTATCCAATCTAACTAAATGCAGACAGCTTTTACCGGGAGGCTATAGTCTGGAATGACGGTAATATATATAACCAATTTAGAATGCTAACGGGTCTTATTTAGGTCATAGACCTAGACCGGCTAACTTAAAGTATTAGAAACGGTACGATACGCTAGATTAAGCGGTGACCGGAATAAAATGTAATTTAGACCCAACAAGTATAAAAACTTGTATAATATGGGTAACTAAATACATTCTGGATTTTGAAGTATAAATGATAAGGTTTGACCCGTTTTGGCTAATTCATGTGTCACATAAACCGCACCGTACACGTATAAGCATAAACAGGTGACCGAATGAGTCATGTACAAGTTCCATAAGTTATTATGCTTAAAATGTGTTGTGATATCAGTAGGATATCTTCAATTATGCCCAAAACGAATTTAAAACCAATTTAAGCCCCGAAAGGGTAATTTGGTCATTTTAAAGTTTACAAAAGAGGTTTAATAGCAAACTGAGGTTCTGGTCTAAAATATTCAGTAAAAGTATTTATTTTATCAAGTTACATCAGTAAGATGTCATACATATGTGAGGTTTACCATTTATAGCCAAACTATGCATTGTAGGGGCATATTGGTCATTTCACATATGCTTTTAAAGGCAAAATTGGAAGTCTGAGTTCACAACTTGTACTTACTGTAGAAATATAAAAGTTTATTTATAAACTCAGTAGGTAGCAAGTCTTAGGTGTTAAATATGGTTTTAAACCATACTATCCTCCTAATTAGCGTAAAGGTCGACAATTGACGATATATGCGATGTTTATGAAATTCTGAGATTTTTATCAGCCTTGAATGTTTAAAACATTTTATTTTTCATATAAAGTCAGTAGGAAAAGGTTTGGCATGTTAATGATATGTAAATCTCATTTTATCAATGAAAAGGGCATTATCGTCAATTACCGAATCCATACGAGAACTCTATGTTATGATCAGTATAAAATCTGACCAAAATTTTCAAAAATCCCTAAAAAATATATCATAATAGTAGGCAATGAGTTAGGTGCCAATAATTGGGTTTAAATATGATTTATGCTAAAAAGCGCAATTTAATTAATAAAAAGTCATATTTTATGATATCGTGCATAACTTTAGTTTGAGGCCAGAAACTGATGTCAAATTTGTTTGAAATGCTTATATATCAGTAATAAAGCTTTTTGTCCTCTCACATTTTCAAAAATCTTGTTTTTATAACATAAGGGCATAATAGTCAATTTTTAAGCAAATAACGGAACATGCAATGAACTATGATTTCTAAGGGACCATGTAGTATAACCTCAGTGGGTTATATTAATATATGATATGGTCACAAAGGAACCTTAAGGCATAACTAAACTATGCTAATTCAGGTCAGAAATGAAAGTCAAAGCAAAAGTCTACTTTTGCGACTTTTGGTTGCGAACCGATCCTAAACTCAGAACTGTCGGGTTGAACATGCCTAGACATGTTCAATTAATATTTACCAAGTTATTAAAGTGACAAAACTGATTTTATAGCTTCTATATTATCAGTTATGAGTTTTATTTAAAAAATGACCCGTTTGACTTTTATTTAATTACTTTGACCCGACAATTAACTAAGTGAACGCGGTAACTAGGAGGTGCCCTTTTGAGGGTTTAACACCTACCTAATTACGATCATGTAGCCATGTTCGTTGCGAACAATGGCTTGACCGTTTATGGTCTAGCTAAATGTCAAAGCATTTATTGTAAGCGCTTGACTTTTCAGCTTTTAAAGCCAAATAAAATAAAGTAGTCACGAAAGGACACTTACAAATGGTCCTATGGACTGAAGAAAGCTCCATGGAGGTTCCCAATTGCTCAGGATCCTCTAATATTGAGAAGTATAGCAGATTGGAATGAAGGTGTGAATTTTGAAATGAATTCTACACCCCTTATATAGAGTTTAGAGGATGATTGGATGATCAACAAGTGTTAGGGGAGTGCTTAGGATCATTGCATGTGTATACCAGCTATAAAAATCAGTTAGTAAGCCCCTAGAATGATCAAATGGTTTTAGAAATCAAAATTGGTGAACAAGGAAGAAGAACTTGCAGCTGTTGGTAAGATTCTGTCCAAAATCACCCGTCGCGTCGCGCCACAGCTGTTGATGCATGCATCTGTCGACTTCGTCTTGTATCGAGTCTAGAGTAGAATAGGATAGATCAGGACACGAGAATCAAGAAATTGTTTATAGGAGTGATTCCGCTCCAAATGACATCTTGTCATTCGGAACGAAACCCATATGATCTGATTTCGCCCGAGAGTACATTTAATCTGACTTCGCTCATGATGAAAATGCTGATTTCGCTCCTATTGTTTATGCATGTTCGAGCGAAATCAGCTCACCTATATAAAGGGTGTCATTTGAAGCGAAATCTAAGCATAGTTTAGGTGTTTGTCTTCCGGTGAGCCACGAAGTGCTGCCGAAGTATTGACTCGTTTGTAAAAGTCGTTCAATCAATAGAATCAACAGTTTAAAGGTGAATTCTCGGTGAATTGAACCTGATTTGTTTGTTTAAACCACTCAAATCAGGAAAAGTTCTTCTGATAGACTCAATTGGGTCCGAAAACGATCCTACATGTGGTATCAGAGCTAAGGAGGAAGAGCTCTTGCCAATTCAACCGAATATTTCTGTTTTTCTACACCTTCTACACTGTTATTTGCAAATTGACTGGGAAAAAGTTATTGAATTAATCTGATTTTTGAACATGTTGCTCGGAATTGTAATTTAACAAAGCCTAGAAAGTTTCATCAGCAAATTCGAACCAAAACTTGACAAAATTGTGATTTCGCCTGAAACGAGTTAGTGAAATGATGACGTAACTTCTGATTTCGCTCGAAGGTTGAGGTTGAATTTCGCTCCAAAACGTAATTTGGCTCCAAAAGTATCTGGTTTCACTCCAGGATTCATTGGTGATTTTGCTCCTGATAACATTAGTGACTTCGCTCCTAAGACCATTGTGATTTCGCTCCTGTTGACCATTGTGATTTCGCTCCTGATTAACTTGTTAATTCCGCTCCAAACTGTCATCCCACTTAAATAGTTGATTTCGCTTGAAACATAAAAATGGACGAAGAATTTTACAATGCATTCGCTACTCCGGGTACCCCGGTTAGTTTGGTACAGAACACAATGCTAGAGAACGAAACAGGGACAATGCAAAAACCACCCAAACTCATGAACATAGAAGAATATAAGGGATGGGAAGGTCGTTTCGAGAACTGGGTACAAGCTAATTATCTAGATGCGTGGGAGTGTGTTGAGACGAAGTATGTGAGACCGTTAGATGACGATGAAGAGGAAGTTGCGATCAAAGATATGAGTGCCGATGACAAGAAGAAATACAAGAATGAGAAAATGATGTTAGGTCTGCTACAACAAGCTGTGAAGGAAGATATTATGGTCTTGTTGCAACACAACGGAAGCTCGTATTCAATTTGGAAAGCGTTACGATCAAAGTTTGTTGGAAGTCAGGAGATGGTCAAGAATAAGAAATCTCTTCTAAAGAAAGAGTTTGACTTATTTCGTGGTTTAAAGAATGAGAGCACAAAGCAAATCATCGAAAGATATTGCAATTTGTTGGTAAATATGAAGAGGGTAAGCATCAACAAAGATAATGAAGAACTAATAGAGAAGCTTGCAGATGCATTACCTCATGAGACTTGGGGCACATATTTGATGATGCTCAGGAACAAGAAAGGTTTTAGTACGTTAACCTTGAGCAAATTCATTGAGAAGTTGGAAGCTCAGAAAATGGAGCAGAGAAAAATTGTTCGAATGAAAGATTTCGACGGTGAACAAGATATCGGGTTGTATTACAAAGCAGGAGTGAGTGAGAAATCTACAAATTTATCTCCAAAAATAGAAACTGCGTACAATGCCAAAAACTCAACCGGAAGTTCATCAAAAGGATCAAATAGCAACACAAGTTTCTCATCATTTCCGTCATTCGATCCAAACATTTCAGCAACAAAGAATGGAAGAAAACTTCAGTGCAATATTGTTTTAAATCTTGAAAATGATCAAGATTATTCAGATGAAGTTGCTAAAAATCAAATGTCTTTATTGGGAATGATTTTAGAATCTTACAGTTGTTTTGTTGCAGGTCGTATCGGGAATCCAATGCTTACAAAGGAGGATTACGACCAGATAGACGCTAAAGAGATGGAGCTGATGGACATAAAATGGTGTTTGGCCAGCGTGTTAAGGAGAGCTGAGAAATTCAAGCAGATTACGGGGAGAGATGATCTTCGTGAAGCTAATGTTTCTACTTTGGGTTTTGACAAATCTAAAGTCACTTGTTTTCGTTGCAGGGAGAAAGGTCACTTTAAGAGGGAGTGCACCAACCGCGAACCAAGTGGAGCTCAGAATCCTTTCAACAACAACAATGATTACTACCGAAAAGCCATCTACCATCAAGTTGCTCAACAACCTTCTCAACAACATCAACATCAAGCTCAAATTGCACATGGAAGAAATGTGATTGAAGATTCTGGAAAGAGAGCTTGTGTGGTTAATCAAAATGAAAAGAAACCATTCAACTGGGATAATTACATGTCAGCTGATGTAAAAGCTTGTGTGATTGATCAAGATGATGAGAAATTACCTGAGGGTTTTAGCTGGGAGAATTTCACTTGGGATGATTATATTCCTGATCAAGCCACAGCTCATACAGCTCATAAAGCTTTTGTTGCAAGAATTGAAGAAGATAGTGATGATGATGGAACTGAGTATTATGCTAGACAAATGGCAAAACATCTGAAGATGATGGCAGAAAGCGACAGTGAAGATAAGAAGGTAAAGAAGAAAAAGAAGAAGGTAAAGACACCGGTGAGTAGTGATGATGAGACAGTATCGGTAGTGAGAAGAAAAGTGAAAGAAGTTCCAAAGTTTGAGATCAACGAAGAAGCCATTGCTAAAAAGAGTCCAGTAACTTGGGAAAATTGTGAAGCTGTAAAGAAACAGAACAGTTCATTGATCCACAATATGAAAAGATTGAAAGAATCATATGATGTGTTAAACAAGGCAATGAATATGTACAATGACACAAGTGAAGAGCAGGCTACAGCAATGAAAACACTTCAGGGAGCGTTCATGGTTAAGCAAAAACTTGTGAACAATTATATCGAGAAGTGTGCTGCTCTTGAACAGAAACTAGAACTTCAGAGGATTGAAACTGAAAGAGTTAATCGCTTGCTGAAAAGTTACTCATGTTCGTCTTATGTCATTGACAGGATTTATCCAATGGCTGAAAGCTTGAAGGCATTTGAGGACAATGAAGTAACTGAAGAAAAGAAAGTTTCAGAAGAAAAGAATCCAGTGAAGAAGACTATAAAGAAGAAAAACACTGAGGAAACGACATTTGGTAAGAAACAAGGTATGAGTTACAACAAGTGTCCACCCCCGCTGGAAAATGGATATCTGGCTAGAAATCCAAATGATGAAAGAGTCAAAAAGGCAACAAATTTACAGTGGGAGTCGGAGTCGTCAGTAAACTTGCCAGATAGTATTGATTTCGTGTTTACATCGTCTGACACTAATCAACAATCTCAATTGATAAAGAAAGTCGTGGATCATGTGTTAGATAACGATGAGATAGAGGAGTCAAAGTCGGAGTCTGTGACATAATCAAAGTCTGAGTCAAGTACTACGGGTCAAACAGAAAAACAGGGCAAAAGAGTTTATAGTAATGAATTCCTGTTATCAAAATATAATTTGAGTGATGAACCATTTAAAGTTGCTTATACTTTGAATGATTCGGGCAAATTATACTCTGATGAGGAATTTCCTATAAGAGGTGTCAAAACTGAACTGATAAACAAGGTTTTCAAACTCACAGAAATTAATATTTCTGAAATAAAAGATTTAAATCTTACTGATAAACCTAAAAAATACACCTCAAGAGTACAACAAAGACTAAACAAGAAAAAAGGTTACGGTTCTGGTTCTGGTTTCCAAAAGAAATCAAACCATAACGGTAATTTCAAAAAGAAAGGTCTTGGTTTTACTCCAACAGAAAAATAGAAAAATGAAAAATATGTTCGTGATTTTAAATCCAAAATGACATTTGTTTCAGGAACGTCAGCAGATGAAGAAGAAAAGAAAGCATTCTGGAGGCAGTCAAACTATGAGTTCCTTGCAAAGAAGCAAGATGAAATGAAGAAGATGGTTGAGCAGAAGAAAGATATGAGAACCTGTTTCCAATGCAACACTGTTGGACATATTGCCAGAGAGTGTTCTAAGGCAATAGCACCAAAATAGGGAGTATCTCGTAAACCGAAGAACAAAGTTATTGAGTTTACCAAACTGTTATTGAGTTTATTGCCAGAGATTGTTGAGCAGAAGAAAGATACGAGAACCTGTTTCCAATGCAACACTGTTGGACATATTGCCAGAGATTGTTCTAAGGCAATAGCACCAAAACAGGGAGTATCTCGTAAACCGAAGAACAAAGTTATTGAGTTTACCACCACTTGATAGAACCAAACTGTTCAAAAATTCAATTTTTGAAACTGGTGAATGTTCAAACAAATTTTGACAACCAGAAATGGGTTGTTAAGAAGTCCGATGAAAGCTCTAGCGATGATTCTGATAGATCAAAATCAGAGGAGCTATCTTCTGGTGATGAATCTGATTCTACAAAATCAGAGGAGCCACAGGTTGTTTCAAAAAGTGAAGCTATTTTGAAAGATGAAAAATCAGTTCCGACTGTGGATGATGACAATTTTCCATCACTTCGGGCTGAAAATTATAAGAAGAAAATTGGTAAAGTTGAAATTTCTAATCAATTTTATAATGATAAATAGGTTTTTGATGTTGAGAAGGCCTTTAACCCCAAGGTAAAGCATATCTTTGGTAAGATGATTGACCGAAAAGTCAAAGGGGTTAAAGAATTCTATGAGAAGAAGAGAGGAGGTAAGAAACCGAGTGATGGTGACTTGGTGACACCCAAGGCTGGTCAGGCTTGGGTGGATATTTTCTTTGAATAGAAAAACCTGACTTGCCAGAGATCCTAAGTTTGTAATCGTGGATCAGGAATCGGCATCTTTCTTGAGGAATCTACTACGGTAATGTCATCATACAAACGGTAAAAAGGTTTGTTTGTGTTTTACTTACAAGTGGTAAGAGGTTTGATTATGCATCTTTGCAAATGGTAAATCAAGGACATTAATTTGTACTTGCATTTTCCTACAAGTGGTTGAAAGACAATATGATGAACCACATCCCCGAACCTATTATTGATATACCTACAAGTGGTAAAACCATCCAAACTTATTTTCCGGAAAAACCATTTTGACTAAAACAAACTTAAGTGTTTTGAAATCTAAATAGGAAAATAGTTTGTTGATAGGGGGAGTTCTAATTGTTTATGCCAAGTGGATGGCGATTTGAGGTGATTTGATATCGGTTGTCATGTTTCTGTATAGTTTGTTTTAGATTTTCTTAATGTGTTTGCATTTTAGGGGGAGTAGAAAATTTCTGAAAATCCAAAAACATTAGAAAATTTGAAAAAGCACAAAACTCATTTTTGATCTGAAAAATATTGATAAAACAACAAAAACATGATAAAATGAAAAACGAGTTTTGTTGTATAAAAGAGGAAATGATAGTACATCAGTGGACTGTCACAACATGCTAAAGAAATGGAAAGTTAAAATGTGATAAACAATCTTACTGCGGATATGCCAGTAGATTTTTGCACATTTAGTAGATTGTGACGAGATATAAACCTAAAAATTCAAACTTGCTTATTTGGTGGGTAACAACTTCTTGGATATATGGGTAACCCCCGAAATCTTGTTTGAAAGGTCCCTCTTTCTGAGATACTAGGTCTTTATGCTTAGTGATATCTGGGGTATTATCCCGGGACTTATGCTGTATGGAAATACTGACCTAGTCCCCGTATAATACTTTCCGCAAAATCTTGAAAAAGCGCAGCCCTCAACAAATTGATGAAACAATAAAATTGATAGTCATTGCTGTTGAAACAAAAGATCCTCTAAAGGGGACACACCTAAAGTCGAACCGTCATCTCTCTGCTGAACGGAAGTTCTGACCTGAGCTCTCACGGTTTCGCATCTAACCCCTTACAGATATCATCTAGGTATACTCACCTGTAAGACTGAATATTGGGATCTGGATACGGGAGTATATTCAAGTAGTGGGACACGCGAATAAGTTTAAGTATCTAAGACATTAATATCGTATCTCGGATCAGTTGAACTTTGTGTGAAAATTTAAGTGGACCAGTATACTGACAATCTAGGTGAATTGTTTAGAACTTAAAATGAAATAAAGCTTAACGGTGTTGGTGATATGTCTCATAAACTGATATGATCCTCTTACACAAACTCACAAAAAGATTGTCTGTAAATATTTCTTTACTGCATTTCATTTTGGTTATTTCACAAAATTCCAAAAAGATTTTCGGTGTGTTTTAGCATAAATTTTGAAAAATTCAAAAAGATTTTCGACAACTGATATTGAAAAGCTGATTTTCAAAATTCCAAGTGCTAAACATGATGACATTTGGTTTGGGAGAGTGTGTTTTAAGAGTTAATATCATACAAGTGGTCATCAAAAGTTTTTGGAAACGATATATTCTTACAAGTGGTTCATCAGATATTAAATGTTAAATCATTTTATGATTGTTACAAGTAGTGTCTGAGTGAGTTAAAGTTTGTTTATAAAAACTTATGTTTGAGGTAGAGATTATGCAGATAACCTGAGATGGAGGAAAGCCAGGTCACAATCTTGGAATGGAATCTGAACCTGTGAAAGCTAGCTTATTGAGAGGGGGAGTCTGAATGACAAAAAGCTGGATTCTGATCCAGAGATTATTTCTGCTGATTTAAGAGAGAGTATATGTTGGTGCTGATGAATTTGAAGATGTCAACATCCGAGAGAAGAAGTTTGTTGAAGATGATAGAGAAAAGAGAAGATAAAGATTGAGGATGCTTACAACGTCAAATACTTCAAAAGAAGCTCAGAAGACTGATCAAGACTGAAGATGCGAAGTCATGGCATTGTCAAAGACTCGACACATGCGACTCGTAAACATCTGAGGGGGAGTCTGTTGGTGCGAAGTCATGGCATTGTCAAGAAATTGTTTATAGGAGTGATTCCGCTCCAAATGACATCTTGTCATTTGGAGCGAAACCCATATGATCTGATTTCGCCCGAGAGTACATTTAATCTGATTTCGCTCATGATGAAAATGTTGATTTCGCTCCTATTGTTTATGCATGTTCGAGCGAAATCAGCTCACCTATATAAAGGGTGTCATTTGGAGCGAAATCTAAGCATAGTTTAGGTGTTTGTCTTCCGGTGAGCCACGAAGGGCTGCCGAAGTGTTGACTCGTTTGTAAAAGTCGTTCAATCAATAGAATCAACAGTTTAAAGGTGAATTCTCGGTGAATTGAACCTGATTTGTTTGTTTCCGCCGCTCAAATCAAGAAAAGTTCTTCTGATAGACTCTATTGGGTCCGAAAACGATCCTACAACAGCAAAAGGGGTAGGGTGTAGCGTCACGCTACCACCCCACATCTCAGCAAACAAGTTTTAAACTTGTCACTTTTAGTCCCTACACCTTTATAAGCCTTATAACTTTCATTTTAGGCACAACAACCCCTTGTAGTTAGTTTGGAGATGATCAAGGGTGTATAACCAAACACCATTAGTTCGGGTTTCGTTAAATGATCACTGAAAACACTAGTTTCTCCCCGTTGACACTTTTAACCCTTTAATTTGCGAACTTGTGTGTTTTAACATGAAATGGCATAAAAGCCTTTTAAGATCAATAACAAGCACTCCCAAGAGTATGATGGGATATTACAACACTCGAGTTTACTCCAGTTTGCTTAAATGGTCGCTCAAAGGTGTAGTTTTATAGTTTGACGCTTTTGGCCCCTTTAATGCACAACTTGCGTGCATTATCATTTTATTGCGTTAAAGTTCTATGTTATCCATAATAGGCATTCTCGAGAGTAATATTGAACATTACGATGCTTCGGGTTTGTTAAAAGGTCACTCAGAGGTCAATTTGAACATGTTGACGCTTTTAACCCATCTTCTTAATAATTGCAAAATCTAAATCGTTTATTTGCATCGAAACTTCACGAAATCATTATTCGACAATCGTGAGAGTATAAAAAGATTCTACAAAGTCTCAGGATCGTTAAAAGGCCATTCAGAGGTAAGAATTAACATGTTGACACTTTTAACCCCTATGGTTTGTAAATTTTTGGTTTTAAGCACAAACGGCTTCTTGTGTCCGACAATTTATTTAATAAAGAATACGATCATTATATGAGGTCAATCAGAGGCACAAGTTTGGCATGTTGACATTTTTAGTCCTTCCACATTCATAGTTTTCGTTTTTGACGAAATTAGTCCTTCAAAGTCAACATTTGACTTTAATAGAGTTTAGTACACGTGTCAACACATCATTACGTGATTTTACGAGGTGTTACAACTCATGGGAACAATTTCATTTTTAACTAGTGGGTTGAACCATATTAGTTTAAAATATTAAAACTTAACTCTTAATTTATTGTATATTATATTATTTATTCAAAGAAGTATTATAGTAGGGAATAATAAGTTTAACGTTTCTAAAATTGATTCTAAATATAGGTAGAGGATCCTGTACATTAATCCAGAAGTGTGAGAAGTGTATTATAACACTATATATAACACTATATAACACCATATAAACACCGTATAACCCGATGTAACACCATATAACACCATATAACACTATATAACACTATATAACAAATATAACACTATATTTTGTCTGCTAGCATGTCTATGATAGATGTATAGTGTTATATCTTGTTATATAGTGTTATATAGTGATACATAGTGTTATATGGTGTTGTATGGTGTTACATAGTGTTATATGGTGTTATATATAGTGTTATAATACACTTCTCACACTTCTGAATTAATGTACACTTACATGTATTAGAATATATATATATATATAATTCAAATATAGTTTAAGCGATGAGTTAAATTTAACGTGCCAGGTAAAATAAATAATAAATAAATAAAATACTACATTATTAATTTAAGTCGAGTAAGAAAAGAAGTTTTCATTTTGTAATATTTTTTACTTCTAAAAATTAATTATCTAACCTCTTTTATATATACCAATTGTACAAACCATCAGGCCCATCTTTCTCTTATTTTATAAAACATCATAAAATAAAAATTAATACTTCTATTAAATATAATATTCTAAATGATAGCCAATAAAGCGTGAATATTTATATATGAAAGTAAAACATAAACTCACTTTGTCACTTATAACTAATTTATACAACTTTTTAGGGTATGAACAGTCAGATATATATGATAGTAATTATACCAAAATGAAAGGCCACCTATTAATTATATCCATATATAATTAACTAGGTTATCACCCGGGAATGCTTCCCGGGTTGGAGAAAGTTACTAATAAACTTATTATTTATGATTAATACATACTTACAATGATAAAAAAAATGTATGACATATTAATGTGTATAATTAAAATTATAAAGTTGCTCCGCCATCTAACCAATTATCTATCCTAAAGAGTGTATTCTTTCTCGTTCAAACTTCGCTTACCAAATGTAGTCTTTTTCTAACTTGAGCCAGGTTTTATTTATTTTAAAAGGTTAACATAATATCATTAGAAATTAGGGGTGTGAAATAACCGAACCAAAAACTGGCAAAATCGAACCGAAATTAACCGAAACCGAATTAACCGAAAGTCGGTTAACGGATATTTTTTACCATCGGTTAATCGAAATTAACCGAACCGAACCATTTAATTTTTATACATTTTTAGCTTTTATACCTCTATTTCATGTATTTCATGTTTTATACTTTCATTTCATGTAATAATACCTCTATTTTATTTATTTAATAAAAAGGTAAAACTATATGAAGTTTTCATTGTAATTGCACAACTAAACAAAGAGTTTTATAAATCATCTAGGATTAGGACTAATTAACTTGCACCAGCATATTTTGGTGTTCAAAGTTATTGATAAATGAAAATATAAGTCAATAGTACCAAAATCTTACATTGTTCACATTTCTCAAATTAGAACAAAGAACTAAACAAATATGAGACAATTGTAACAACGTAGATTACATTATTTATAACTCTAAAAGATAATCGAAATATAAATACATATGTTTATACTATATTATATGAAACCAAAAATTGTGAGAATACATCATAAAAAGTCCATTTACCGAAACGAATATAATTCTTGAATTTCTCATACCCTTTATTTAATGTTTGCAAGAAGCAATTTTTTTATAAGTTTCTTTAAAACATAACATAAAAGCAAAGTAAATTGTATATGAATCCTCTTTGAAGCCATTACATGATTTTGATCCTGCACTAAATGTCTTCACAAATATAATTTTTTTATAAGTTTCTTTAAAACATAACATAAAAGCAAAGTAATTTGTATATGATTGTGAGAATACATCATAAAAAGTCCATTTACCGAAACGAATATAATTCTTGAATTTCTCATACCCTTTATTTAATGTTTGCAAGAAGCAATTTTTTTATAAGTTTCTTTAAAACATAACATAAAAGCAAAGTAAATTGTATATGAATCCTCTTTGAAGCCATCACATGATTTTGATCCTGCACTAAATGTCTTCACAAGTATAATTTTTTTATCAGCCAAATTTATTAAGAAAAAGCAAGCCAAAGGCTATACAACATGAGATTATACAGAGAGATTACATAAACTGAAAGGCTGCACCAACTGTTCCAATCAAAGGATAGAAGGTTAGCTCCGTTATACGCCCCATAAGAACCCCAAAGCTTTGACATCTTTCAACATTTTCACCGGGTCAGCCAGGCAATTAGAGATCACTTCGTTTCTTTTCTTCCAAATTACCCAGCAAGCAAGGATAATAACCAAATGAATCATTATTTTGCAAGTCACGGAGGCTTGAGAAAAGGGGTGAATATGGGAAAGATATTGACATCTTTGGGCAACCACTTGACCCATTCAAAGTGATCATTAGTTGAAACCACAACCTCGCTTTGAAGAAGACGTTTTAAGCTTCTAACTGAGAATTCCCCATATGATTCCACCAAACAATTCCATTTGTCAAGCCCCCACCAGGGATGTTGATCCCAAACAACCGGTTGCAACAATCCCAAAGTTCATTCGCTCATCAGCGGAAACCAGTTCATAAGACCAGACCCACGTCAACCTCGTAGTCTTCGGCGTGGTGGGGATGTGATCTTTGACCGTACAGTGTTTATTAGTTTCAAGCTGAAATAAGGCCGGGTAGAGAGACTGAAGAGTTACGTTCGCCACCCAAGCATCAAACCAGAACCAAATAGAGCTGCCATCACCAACTATACATTTGATTAATTTCTGGACGTTGACCGTGTTGTTGCACCCAAACAGGTCCGACTTTAAAATGCTAGGCCAAACTCCACCATAAACGCCCTTAAGGGGAAGAAAGAGGTGGGATCACTTTCATATAATTTGTAATTACAAACAAAATGATAAATAAAAAGTTTAGATGGGCCAAAATTACAAACCATTGAAACTTCTAAATAAGCACAATTTCACCAAATAATGCATTTGCATTTAAGATGACTTTCGACTCGTTTGACCCACATCATTTTCAGATAGAACTTATAAAAAAAATAACGAAAAAATAACCAAAATAACCAAATTCATTTGACTTATAGTTAAATGGGTTGAGTCAAAATGATGAAAGGCATGTACCTTAACTCTTCCTTTAGCAGGTCCCCAGCTTATATAAGTATCAAAACAACACTTGACTTGAATCTTTATATTTAGACATGTGAAAGTAAACTGGTATTCTATGCTAGGTATTTAAAGGCTCTACATGCACTCAAGGCACAAATAGTGAAGACTATTGCCTAGGCGAAGGCGCTTACAAAGTGAGGGCTCAAGATAAGCAAGGCGCATCACATAAACATGCCATTTTAAGCTGTTTTAGGGTAGTTTATACTGGTTAAAGCCAGTTCCATGCCATTTTTAGATGTTTCAGACCAGCTTTAGATGTTTTAGCCTTGTTCATACTGATTTTTTTTGCAAAATATGGACATAATTTGCGCATGTGAGCCTTTGCGCCTTTGACTACTGTGACTATATGACACTTGTACTGCATTTTATTTTTATCATTGCCTCTTAACTCAGATACCTGAATAAATATCAAACTTTATATTACAAGTAAGAAATGCTGGCAATAAAGTATATGCCATAAGTTCACAAGAGCAGTGAATTTAGTAATTTACCTGAAAAGGATCATGTTCTTCGCTATCACTTCGTTCCAAAAGATAGATGTACTTCATGCAGAGAGCTTTGTACCTGCGTCGACCACCTGAATTGACCATATCTTCTAGAAGCCTTATCAAAAAGTGGATAAACGGAATCTCTTAAAACACAGAAACTTTAACCTGATGTCTTCCTTTTGTAAGGCATCAATTTATCAACAACAACACGAACATCACAACTCCCATCGGTTGCTGACATTTCTTTTGCCAACGCTACATATGTATGAAAGTAGAGAATCATGTTCATTGATGCCATTATATGGATAAAATGAAAGATGTATCCACATCAGCCTCCTAAGAATATCAACAAAGCTAACTGTTACAACTACACTTATTTTACTACAGCTTATTATCTAATTATGACATCAAATAACCACCTCCAGAATCCACATCAAATACACCCCCAAACTCAAGTGTTCAATAATTATGCAGAATAATACAAGTAATTCCGAGTCTGTTAACCATGCGTTTGCAGGTTAAGAACCCAACATTGCCACAGAAAAAAACATGATTTCGTGTATACAACACATACCTATGTAACCTCTGTATCTTTGTTCCATAAAATATCTTTTAGTATGTTTCAAGGAGTATTCCCTTCATTTTGCATCCAAAACTCGAACGAACAAACATTATGCAAAGGAGCCCGTTGGCGACCGTCTTCTTATCTGAATACCCTAAGTTGCAGCTATTTGATCTTTCAAACCCCAATTTCCTAACTTTACCCAATGAGGCACTGGTTGCAACAGCAACCAAAGTGTCATCCTTCGCTCAAGACTACAATATAATCAATTAAAAAAATAATCATCTTTAGATAAAAACCTTAATCATCTTCAAGGACTCCTTTAAATGTAGTGTTCCCTACTCCACTATAAGAAAAAAAAAATTGTGTTAAAATTGGCATATAAAATTGGCCAATTGGATTTTAACACCTTTAACTTTGAAGAATTGGCCGATAACACCCGCAACTAACACTTTGATCTGTGACACCCCAAACTTTTAATTTTGTTTGTCATTTCACCACTCAGTTAAAAAATGACTAACTGAGTTAGTCTTCCATCCTAGCTGGCATCCTACATGGACTATTTTTGCTAATGTGGCACAAATGTGATAAGTTGGAGCTGATTACGTGGCGATGATGTGTCTTTTAACTCTCATCTCCTTCTTTATAACCAGACAAGTCCAAACAACCCTAATTTCCTCATAATCCTCATCGATTCAGGCCTCTCTCTCATCCTCACGAGCTCCGATGACCGGAGCCGTATCACCGGCGCTCCGGCGTCTCACCCTCTCCGCCAAACACCACCCACAGCACCCCCAAAATCACGTTTTAGCCTACAGATTCCCCCTGATTTAGGGTCAATTTCTGCTCCCACACCCGCTATTCCTCCTATCGTGAAGCAGACAGAGATATCCCAGGCGCCGCTCCTTCAAACCCTAATGATAATCCAAACGTAAACTCTGTGGATTATGGTCGGTCACCTCATGTGGCGAAAACAGATGCAAACGGAAAACCAAGCTCCAAAAAAGGTGCGATTCGTACCTCTAGATCCTCCACTCGATCTGGTGATGATGAATTGGACAGGGCTCGAGCTGAAATGGTAGCCCATGACCATGCCCTAATGCGTGATGCTAGCCTCCCCCTGGAGGTTTGAAATCGGCAAATCATAACAAGGTAGGGGTCAAAATCAAGGGCTTCAGGAACATTAAGAGATCAAAACCGGGGCTTCAGGAACATTAAGAGATCAAAACCGGTTGTCAAATTCAGCCCTACCCTATCTGAACTGCGTATAAAAGTGTTTGTTGAAGAAACTAAGAGAATCGCTGCAAAAAAAAGGGTGTTGCCTAACTGGTCAGCTTTATTGGCTGATGAAAATGTCATTCTTGAGGAACCAGAGGATTCGGAGGAGGAGATGGTTGCAGTGGACGAAATCAGGTCCTCTCCAAAGGCTACAACCTCTCATATGGAGGAAGATATGCAGGTGCCGGTCTATGCTTCTCCATCGGTCCAACAAAACAATGAACAGAGAGAGAGAGAGAGAGAGAGAGAGAGAGAGAGAGATAGGAGAAAACAGAAGAGAGAGAAGCTCCGGTCGTCTTCTCCGACACCGGCAATAGTGGCAGCGGCGGTCCGAGGTAGGGCGGCGAAGGGGCTAAGGAGTTTAATGTTCAGTTGAGTGTTCAAATGATGATGAACCACAGTAAATGCAAATGAGTTTAATGGATTTGGATTATTAGAATTTAATGGATTTGAGATTGTCTAGAACGCATCCAACAGAGATCCAGTTAAAATACTTTCTTTTGCTTTTTATATACAGTTATACACATGTAGTGCCACGTAATCAAGAATTTGCCATGTCATCTTGTCCACGTAATCAAGTCTGTGCCAGCTAGGATGGAAGACTAACTCACTTAGTCATTTTTTAACTGAGTGGTGAAATGACAAACAAAATTAAAAGTTTGGGGTGTCACAGATCAAAGTGTTAGTTGCGGGTGTTATCGGCCAATTCTTCAAAGTTAAAGGTGTTAAAATCCAATTGGCCTATAAAATTCAATAAATAGATGACAATAAGAAGAGTTATCATCCTGGATATAGGAGACTACCCTTTTGGTAACTGTACTTGGAATTTATGTACTTATTACATGAGAGACTCGAATTTACCTGCTTGGTTTTGGCCAATTATGTCAAAACCAACCGGCAATCGTACCGCTTTTGTGCGTTCAGTGCTGGCACCATTGAAAGTACCAAAACCAAAAACAAAACAGATGTATATTCTGTTGTCGATGTTATAAAACGATTATGAGGCTCAGATTTGTAAACAATCAAACAGAATGGATGAATCCGCCATGGCTGCATACTTACGGTTGCCATGTGAAACCACATAACTCAAACTTCTCCCTGCCACGTCATCAAAACAAAGAAAAATCATAAATTATTCACACTTTACATAGGCAAAAATATAAATAATTAACACATTTATAACTAACTATTGTTAGACAATAGATACCCTTGTATTCTTGCACAAAAAAAGCATAAATCAAACATTAGAAGTTACCAATCTTTTCTCTTCATGGCTCTGTCCATTAATTCCTTTTGCATCAAGATCTCCTAAAATCATTCAACAAATAATCATCAAAAATCAAGAAATGTACAGTAATCATCCAATCGATCAATCAAGTTACATTCAATGACACTCAAGAGACCAACCATTTCCTTTCATCAAATCATTATTTCCACGGCTTCCAACATCGTCAGACTTAATACCCGAATCCGCGACTCTGGAACCGACAGTAACATCAACCTTTATATCTTTGTAAACCTTCAAAACATGTTGTTATTGTTGGTACTATTATTAGTATTAACAATTTATGGTGAAAAAGAAACGCATATTCACAATCAGAACCAAAACTCTGATTAATAATTGTAGCCGGAACGTACCTATGATTAATAATGATGAATCGATGAATGAAGAACTGGATGAAGGAAAGGTCTGTCGAAAAGAGAAAGTGTGAATGAGAAGAATGAAGCGGCTGAAGAATTTAGGTCACAAAGTTGCGGACCATTCATAAAAGGAAAACATTTTGAAGAGAAGATCATTTGCTTGGAATGGAGATGGAGAATGGAGATGGAGGCTCTCTAGGGTTTTGGAAAATGAACACAGATATCGTACAAATGGAAGTCGGGTCAAAATTAAAGGAAATGGATCCCGCGTTAACCCATATACACGAATTTTTATGACCCGAATTTTGGAGCCAAAACCAATTTCTAGAGTGCCTATGGTGATGCCACATCATTTTCCAAGCCCTTATATCATGACACATCAGCCCTTATTTATCATGTTTATATATATATATATATATATATATAGATTATGTTAATTAATTATATTAACTGGGCCTTTTGACTTTCTCTTACTCTATGAAGAAGTTAGTTTGAGTTCTTTCGTATATAGCTTGTACTACATTTCCCCAATATATGGCCTCTATATAAAACTAACAATACTATCATTAAATATTACAAAGGTGTTTAACATGTTTCTATGACCTTGTTTCTTTTTCTTTTTTTTTTTTTTTGCCATAACTTAATAATCATAGACTAGACTTATGCTTGATAGTCACCTTTAATATATTTTAATTGGAAATATAATAATAAACAAAAATTTTAAACTTCTAAATATATTAGGTAAATGGGGCACTTACCTATTTAGGGAATAGGGGACCGCTAAAATGAAAAACACCTCCAGTTGTAAGAATCGCGAGAACCAGTTCCTAGCCATTAGATCAACAAGATGGATGGATGAGACTAAAAGTAACTAAAATTAATATTAAATACTTTTTGTCTTATTATATCTTTAATATTTTAATCCAAAAAGATAGGTTAGTAAAATTACTCTATTTTGTCTTTTTATCTTTATTGTTTTTTATTACTTTTTTGTATTATTTTATTAGTTTTATTTTTTAAAGATAATTTTTTTTATTAAAAGCATTTTTAAAATTCAGTTTTTTTTACAGATTTTTTAAACTTTTTACGTTTTACGTTTTACGTTAAACTTTTTACGTTTTACGTTTTTAGGTTTTACGTTCTTACGTTTTACGTTTTTACGTTTTACGTTTTTACGTTTTACATTTTTATGTTTTACGTTTTTACGTTAACCTTTTTACGCTTTACGTTAAAAACTTTACGTTTTACATTAAACTTTTTACGTTTTATGTTTTACATAGAACTTTTTACGTATTACGTTTTTACGTTAAACTTTTTACGTTTTACATTTTACTTTTTACGTTTTACGTTTTTATGTTTTACGTAAAACTTTTTACGTTTTACGTTTTATGTTTTACGTAAAACTTTTTACGTTTTCACGTTTTACGTTTTTATGTTTGGGCAAATTACATTTTCTTCCTTTATGTTTGTAATGGATTGCAACAGATAGCCTTTAACTTCAATAAGTACAGTCACAATCCTTTATTTAAAAAACTCGTTACACTCTACGTCCTTTAGCACTAACCAGATTAAAATTTTCAATTAAGTTTATTCACTTAAGGGTATTTTGGTCAATTCATGTTTTTATTTAAATGTTCAATAAATAAAACCCAAAAAATTGCAAATACACTTCATCTTCCCTAATTTCCTAACCCTAAAACCCTAACCACCACAGCCGCCGCCACCACGTCATACTGCCGCCACCACTCCGGCCACCGTTAGGATCCTTACCACCACTGCCATTCTTTTTCCGCGCTGGCGGCGTTAACGGTTCACTTTTAGAGGTCAGCGATCCGGTGTATCTGAAGCTCATTAGCGTCAGTAGTACTCTGATAACTTCTTAGAGGTCATTTCTTCGTCATCTAACGGCATATGGTCGCAACAATCATCTTCTAATAACTCATCTGTTTGTATAGTTGTATGTATACTTTTTATTTTGTTAACGTTCGTCTTGTATTGACTCATCATTAGGATATAGACTATAGAGTGTCGTTTAATAAGATCCTATTTCAAGTGATGAATTAAGATTACTATATTAATAAATGAATCTTCACGTTCACGTTGGAGTTTCTAGACCATACTCCATCTTTAAAATTTATTGAAAATTATAACCCGCTGATGTTGAAGATTCGTGTTTGCACTTTGCAGATTCATTTATTAATATAGTTATCATCGACAAATTTTATTATATTCTTCAATCATCTACATGTAAATTATAACAGTTTAGCAGCAGCTGGGTTGCAGATCTGCGAAGGGTTAAGGGTGGTGGGTGTTACGTGATGGTGGCCCAACTGGTGAACGGTGGCTGGAGTGGTGGTGGCGGCAGAATCTGGTGGTTAGGGTTTTAGGGTTAGGAAATTAGGGAAGATGAAGTGTAGTATTTTTTTTGGTTTTATTTATTAAACATTTAAATAAAAACATGAATTGACCAGAATACCCTTAAGTGAATAAACTTAACTGAAAATTTTAATCTGGTTAGTGCTAAAGGACGTAGAGTGTAACGGATTTTTCAAATAAAGGATTGTGACTGTAATTATTGAAGTTAAAGGCTATCCGTTGCAATCTGGTACAAACATAAAAAACAAAAAGTGTAATTTACCCTTTACGTTTTACTTTTTACGTTTTACGTTTTATGTTTTACTTTTTACGTTTTACGTTTTTACGTTTTACGTTTTTACGTTTTACGTTAAACTTTTTACGTTTTACGTAAACTTTTTACGTTAAAAAGTTTGCGGTTTAACTTTTTTTACACAAATTTTTTTTTTACACAAAACGAACGCACCCAGAAAATCGCAACTCGGTAGGTGTCTCAGATAGATTGCTATCATCATCGACGCCTCAAAAAATATAAAAATCCAACAAACAAAAATCATAAGAACGAGTGGATTCTTGAAAAAAAGGGTTTTGGCTCAGATTTTCCGATAATTAGAAGCTGCAAAGTGGGGTTGTAGGTTCAAAAACCTACCCTTCACCATCCTTGTCGCGCCATCGTCATCAAAATATGCGGTTTTTTTTTTTTTTTTTTTTTTTTGCATCATCACCGCCCAAATCCAAACGGATCAAAACCCACATAGTTCACTATCCGAAAATCTACCAAAAAGCACCAGCAAAACCCACAGATTCAAACATTAAAAAATCACCCAGCAAAAACCCAGCAAAAATCACTGTTCGAATCTACCAAAATGACTGT
Source organism: Helianthus annuus (assembly GCF_002127325.2). NCBI lineage: Eukaryota > Viridiplantae > Streptophyta > Magnoliopsida > Asterales > Asteraceae > Helianthus > Helianthus annuus. The sequence goes on along the minus strand of NC_035434.2, from coordinate 29,538,171 downwards.
TCAAAACATTCAAACTCACCACCAAAACCCAGCAAAATCACTGTTCGAAAATCTACCAAAATCACTGTTCAAATATTCAAACATTCAAAACCATAGATTCAAACATTCAAACATTCAAAAAAATCACCAGCAAAAAACATTAATAAAGCATACCCAAATATCTCAGAGAAACAGTGCTAACCAAACACCACCACTGTCGCCGTGAAAAACCCATCACAGCCACCACCGTCTCCGTCAGTCCTCACCACCACCACCATCTTTGTTGCCATCAAAATCCACCACCACAGTCGCCGCCAAAACCCACCACCACCGATGCCGTCAAACCCACCACCACCGTACTGGTAAATCAGAGAGGGTCAACGTACTGGTAAATCGGAGCCGACACATCGACTTCCGAACACCACACCCCCATCGACTTCCGAACACCCCACCCCCAACACATCGACTTCTGAAGGGGGCGGCGGCGAATGGCGGCGCTGGTGATGTCGCCAGAATCTGATGAAGATGATGAAGAGTTGCTTTGAGAGAGGATGAAGCTTCATCAAAATCTTCATCAGGAGAGATGAGTTTCAAATGAAGAGAGAGAGAGAGAAAAAGATGGCTTTTAAAGAGATGAGTTTCAAATGAAGAGAGAGAGAGAGAGAGACAAAGATGGCTTTTAAAGAGATGAGTTTCAAATGAAGAGATAGAGAGAGAGAGAGAGAGAGAGACAAAGATGACTTTTAAATGATCTGACAATTAGAAAAGGTAATAGTTTTAATTGAGGAGAGAGGTATAGATTTGACATTTGTGGTAAATGACCAAACTACCATTTTTGTTGGCAGAATATGATTGGAGGAGAGTGGTTCTCATGGTTCTTACAACTGGAGGTGGTTTCTATTTTAGCGGTTCCCTTAGGGAATAAACGATCATTGTAAACTCAATGCGATTCACAGTACGGCGCCCCTATTAAGGGATTATTAGTTTGGGTATATTCTAATAGGGGTATATTATTAAACATTCTAAGGTAATATATAATGTCTTTTAAATTTTTATATAGGTCCCTATTAGAGACATAGTACATCTGCCTAGGTAGCCTATGAGTACATTTAATTATATTGGTCACTCATACTGTGAACTCAAAATTTGTTAAAATAACATATAAATAATAATATAAATAACAAAATTTATTTACACAGAATAACACATAAGTTATTACATTAATTTCCTAACATAATGTTTAGGTTTAGTTATTAAAAGAACACCTAAATAGCTTAAACCATTGGCTCTGATACCACCTTCTGTCTCAGCCCCCGACCCTACCCTGGGAGCGTGAGCCGTGAACCAGTCAAGTACTACTGGTGTTTATTAAATAAGCAGCGGAAAAAATTTCATCAGGATCGTAGTTAGAAAATAATTTCAGAGTTTGTAAAACACCAAACTTTTAATATTAAAAAATGGGCTAAAACCCATATTCCAATCAAATGTTTTTATAGCGATAAACCCTAATTGATAAAACATAAATTTCTTCTTTTATTTAGGTAATTATAGCCACTTTATTTAAGCCTTCAGTGCTCCATAGTAGGCTTCTATTACTTTCACAAGTTACCTAAGACACGTTTGAAAACATTTTATCAGTGAAAAATACAGGTGAGTTCATTCTATTTTATAAAAAGACACATTGTTATAACTTTACAGCATCAAGGGTTTTTACATTTGTTTATATCTATTAATTTCTCAGTATTGCGACTGGGGCCCAATTCCCCCATGCTTGTGGTCATGCTACTATTGGATCTCAATATCCAATAATAACAAGTGTCAAGTAATGCATACAAAACCCCACATACCAGCAGCAATTTATAGAATAGAAAAACTTAATCACTGTAAATATTGTAAATATAACTGATAAAAATTTAGGGTTTTGTAAAGCATTTTAAATAAAAATGTATCCCAATAATGTGATAAGAAGTTGAATAACTCACAATAATGTGAGAAAAAGAAGAATGACTTACGTTGCAAACTTAGAATTTTACTATAAGCTTCATGATAATATTTTCTGGTGATTTTCCTGAGTTCCTAATAAAAACACACAACGCACACGTGTTAGTATAATAACGCAATTCCACATAACTGATACAACACGAGATCAAAAACCCCAACGTAGTTAGCAAAGATTTTCCTGAGTTCCTAATAAAAACACACAACGCACACGTGTTAGTATAATAACGCAATTCCACATAACTGATACAACACGAGATCAAAAACCCCAACGTAGTTAGCAAAGTATAGCCTTATTCAGGCAACACCTTGACATCCGTTGCTGGGTTTAGGATCGATCCGACATGGTACCGAATTAGTGATTCGGGGTTAAAACACTTTCAACGGGCAAAGCTTCGCAGAATTTTGGGGTATTATAACTTGAGCAAAAAGTTTGAGAGAGAAAGAAAATTTTGAACGGTTTGAAATGTCTCGTGAACGCTCAATTTATAGTTGTTCTCGCACCCCATCACGTTGCGCGACCACAATGCCCTATCGCCTTCACGTAGCGCGAAGGCAGTAGCTAGGGCTTAGTTGGCCTTTGTCACCACTATAGACCTGCCAAGTGTCCTGATCGAATCTCAGGGCGTCGCGTTAGGTAAAAATCTGGTTTCCTTCGTTTCTCGTGCTGGTTCTTGTTGTACATGTTTGGAGCCTCGGTTATGGTGCTTGTGGTGTAATACTAAAGAAAATGGATATATATAGAAACAGAGAGGGCGAGAGAAAGGAAAAAGGTTTGAGCAGTTGGAATGTTTCACAAACTACTTCTATTTATACTTGAATTTGAAACTTATCATGCACGAAAAATAGATTCCTTCTTATCTTCGACCGGCCACGTAACACATATACATTTCTTTGTAAGTTTTAAATTTATTATTTTATTATAATAATTAATTTAGCTGCTTCACTCATTTATCGATTATAACTTCTAAAATATGTCATTTTATAAAACGATGAGTATGTCATTTGAACGAGCATATTTTTATCTACATTTTGACCTAATTTTCGTTAAAAACGGTGTAAGGTCAATTATAATGTATTTTTATTATTTAATTATTAAACGATTTATGTGTTCGTCTAGATACTTCATATTTCTAACAGTCAACTTACTCATAATCTACCCTTTTAATAATATATAAGTTTTAAATACTTTATTTTAATCTATAAAAATTGAAATGTTACATCTTCCCCACCTTGTTTTAAATCTCGTCCTTGAGATTTAGGTTACGATGTCTCCTTTAGGTTTACGTCACATGTTGGTCCATACTAATAGTATTAAGGTAAACGACACAAAATCAAGACATGTTCAAATGAATTCAAGGGTATCATATAACAATTTAGAAATCAGTGGTTCAACTTAATTAGTTCTAGAAATCGATGTCAAACAAACGGGGAGTAATAATATAATCACAAGAGTGAACAAGTTTACATGGGTCAAACCAGGAGAGAGATTTCTAATCAATAGATATCTAAATTGAATGCTTACAATTTGTGAATGACTTTTATAAACATTAGAATTCACTGTCAATGGAAAACTTACTTTGATTATCCATTAAGGGAGACTTAGAATCAATAAGCTCAAATGAAATAGAAGCTCGAAAATGATTTGTCAATTATCAAATCATGACATGAGGAAAAATCAGTGTGTTGACATTATTGAATTGCAAGGATACACCGAAATACAACAGAGTTGAGTGTATCATTGTCTTAATACGTGGTTTTGCATGAATTATATGATTATCATTAGCCCAAGCTACAAGTTTATATCAACGCCACAAGGTGTTGTGGTGATTGAAATAATTCAATAATAGCGGTTACCGAACAAGTTCACCGTGTTGAAATCAAATGAGGGCTCAACAAAGTAAATATGAATGTTTGTTCCAAACAAATATCATAGGATTTCCAATTGATGATGAAACAATTAAATATTGTTTTCAATCGACAATGAAAAAGCAATGAATATCACAAAATATTCGATCAATGCTGAAAAGAACCGTTAAGAGGTACACCGGAATATAACATGAATTTTGTGTACCATTATACTAACCCACAATTGTATTAAGACTGATTTAATACGATAAACCAATAAAGTGGATTTAATTTAAATAAATAAATTATTAAATCCGTACATAATGTGTAAAAAATGAGATTAGCGCAAGCTTCAAATTTTTGTGAAAACGCCACCACAAGGTGATCGTGATCAAAGAAACTATTCAATGAAATCGAAGACCAAACAAGCCTATTATGTTTCGAAACAAATGAAGTGCTTGTTAGGATTATGTTGAATATGATGACCTCAATCCATCATATGGGACCTTGAATTAAATATATATTGCGAGCAAGTTCAAACAATTGAACTTGGCTTAGACACATTCCAACAATTTATACATGTATCGACAAGAGAAATTTCGACATGGTTACAAGGAAAAACCACATATGTAACTCGAAAAGAAAAGGAGTTCTTCAAGAAATCTGTTGACTTGATATCAAGGAATCAACACTTTGTAATAATGCAGGTTATCTAGATCACAATGTCAAGATTGAGTATAACGAAATAATATTTGAACTATTTATAAAATAATCATTCGAAGTGAAACCACATGTGTAACAAACAATGCATGTGTAACATATGAATTTGTCAAGAAATGAAGCAAATGAGTGTTTGCTTTCATGAAAGAAATCCTCGTGATAAAATGACCATTGGGAGGAGTAGAAGTGTGAAAATCTGCTCACTATATGTAAAAGTCGGAATTTCAATAAAAGAAATTTGAGGACTTTACATGAAATTTCGTGTGAGGCCCAATTTTTAGGTAACATTACTATTGAATGTCAAACATAGTGTAATCGCCATTAACGAGACAGGGGAATGCGAAGACAGTCGACTTCTTTTGCAGCGCAAAAATTGTGAGTACCGTTAAACTAGGTATCGTTTGTTGTGAAATCTCGTTTGAACATACCTCAGCGTGATTCATGTTGCCTGCATGATCAGGTGGCAAATTGTCGCATTTCGGATAGAAGTTCTCCCATTGAGGGGATTAGCATCGTTGTCGTCGTGCCCAATTGTGTTTTCCAAAAGGCCTTGACTCGAAAGTCGTATGTGATGTGCTTCGACATCTGTTGATGTATAGATTGAGTCTTATGCATATTTGCACGTTAATACTTTGTTTTTCGTAGGTTACCTGCTTGGGTAAATAGCATTTTCCTAAAGGCTTCTTATTACGTTTTCAACATGTAGGTTGTGCAAATGAACGTCCAATTCCTTTCCTTTTATAAAAATTATCATTGACACACATGCTCGTTATTCATTCTAACTTGTCAATCGTTATGGATTTTGAATTTCCTTATAGATATACATATCTATATAGGGTATGTTTGGCAAAAGTAGCTAGTGGCTGGTAGCTGAAAGCTGGAAGCTGGTGGCTAGAAGATGGTAGCTGTAGTTGGTAGCTGGTGGCTGGAAGCTGGTAGCTGTAGTTGGTAGCTAGTAGCTGTAGCTTTTTAGATATATTTGGTGTTTGGTAGAGCAGCTGGAGCTTTTAATACAATGTATAAAATTACCAAAATTGGCATAACTAGAAATTTAGAAAGTTGGTGCATTAAAAAGTTCCTTATTTTTAGAGGTTAAAATAGTCATTTTTCCCTAAAAGCTTGTAGCTCCTTCTAAACGCTACTAGTGGTAGCGTTCAACCAAAAGCTTCAAGCTCCTAACCTAAAAGCTTAAAGCTCCATCAACCAAACAAGACTTTTTATTGAGTAGGAGCTTTTTCTTAAAAGCTTAAAGCTCCATGCCATACTCATAATCATATATTTCACATATTGTAATATGCATACCATTCATAAGGTCAATGTACTTAACAGATTCTTATTTCCAAAAAAAATAACAAGTCAGAAATCAGATCATGGTACTATTTAGGGAATTCCATAAATTTAACATAACATATACCCCATCTTATCCGGTCTCGCCGGAGTGGTAATCCCCATCTTACCCGGACAAGCTGTAGAGTCTACCACACCGTACCCAGTCTTGCCGGAGAGGTAATTTGTATTTCTAAAAAATAGAATTCTCTCAAATCATGATTTTAAAAGTGCATCATTAATTATGGCTTCCATCAAGAAATAAGGAAATTAGTATTCTCATGATGGATCATATTCTAGAACCGAGTAGTACTAATAAACAAGAAATAACAGTGACCAAGTGTTATCGCTTATTTATCATACTTGCAATGTTCTAGTCATCATCCTCACGACATACTAACACCCATCACACTATATCTATGCAAGTAATTAGCTTATCTCGAAGCTTATACTAAGGGATTTTTCTTAGGTTCAAATCTAAATACTATCATGGGTGTTACAAGTAAATATCAATATCCTAACTCTTTTGTTTAAGCATAGATATTATTCTGGTTGTGGCTTTCTTTTGTTTGGAAAATGGAGTTTTGACAAAAATATCATTGTTTCCAATTAATGATACTATGGCTAAGTTCGATGTGATGAGTATGCTTACAGCTAACTCTATTCATGCTTATATAACATTAGATTCCGTCGCAATGAATGTTTTATTGAGACATATGGTATTTTCAAAACATAACACGTTTAGTGACTCATCATTATAATGACTTCATGTTTTCAAATGAATCACCAGTGATATTTTCTCTTATGTTTATCTACAGAAGATATTTGATTATTATATTGTGTATACCGTCAAGAAATTTTATTATGTATATACATATATGTGTATATTTATTATTTAGAAACATAAAATTTCAAATCTATTGTTAATATTAAAGCTTACGTAATATATTCATATACATATGTGTGTGTGTATATATATATATATATATTTATATATAATACTTCATTTTGTAATATCTGTAATTTATAAAAATCCAACTATATAATCGATGGTACCAATCTTCAAGCTTATTCTTATAACTTTACTCACCCTTTTATAATAATAACAATCGTAATAGTATATTGAAATAAACTTCTATTAAATTTATTGAACATAATATTTTGGAATTAAAGGATGGATAAATAAAAGGTTTAAAGAAATAAATTAATCAAAATATAAACTTTCTGGACTCATGAGAACAATTTCATTTTTAACTAGTGGGTTGAACCATATTAGTTTACAATATTAAAACTTAACTCTTAATTTATTGTACATTATATTATTTATTCAAAGAAGTATTATAGTAGGTAATACAAAGTTTGACTTTTCTAAAATTGATTCTAAATATATTAGGTAATTAAATAATATACATGTATTAGGATATATATATAGAAACGAGATCGGGAGAAAACGCTCAATAGTTTGAGAACGGTGAGAACGCTTCCTGGCCCAACACGTGTCACACCGCTTAGAAAAGGGCGGAGGGGCTTTTGTATTTGGCCATCTTGGCTGATGTGGCAATTTAGTTTAGGAGGGAAATCACACAAATTCACAATGGACACGGGATCCAGAAAGCATCGGGTCGGACTTTTGGATTTGGATCAATCATGATGGATCCTTTATATATGTCTTTTTTTCTAAATCTTCTTCCATACTCTTCAACAATCTCCACAACCCTAAAACCAAACCCTAGATCAACTCAACCTTTCTGAACGTCACAGCGATTTCTCATCTCTCTAATCAGATCTTCTTCCGCTATTGAAGGTATGTGGTTTTACCCTTCAATCTATTTTTCTTAGCGTAGATTTTAATTTTATTCTTTTGATTTCTCTTTCTGATGTTATTTTGTTTCTTCACATATAATCTACCTCACATCTTTGTCGTTGTTGTTCCATAACAGATTCATGTTAGCAAGAAGTATTTTGATGATAAGTACCGAAAAAATTCTACCTGCACGTCTTTTTTTAGGGCTTGAAGGACTATATTCATTTGATGGTGTCTGAACGTGGGATGCTTTTGGTCGGACAACTGAGGTTTGTTTTTTTTTTTTTTTTTTTTGTCTATTAAAAAGTTTTGACTTAGTTTTTTTGTGTTTAGATTTATCAAGATTTGATCAAATTCAAAGGTAAATCTACCAAATCAAAGCTAAATATGGTTTCTTTGTGTTATTCGATTATATAGATGTTGATTTCTTTTTTGCAAACTGATTCGATTGATACTAAGTTTGTCATTGTTCTTATTTTTTTTTTGTAGATCCGTAAACATAAGTTGCAGGTATGTTAATCCGATTCGATGCTCTCTTTGTTTCCACCGTTTTCCAGAAGCATCATCATGTTGGTCTATCAAGATTTGATTACTGGTAATCTTTTCCTTTCAATCTTAAATATATTTTGTATTTACGAATTTAGGCTTATTAGCTCTTTGATTGCGAATCTTATCGTTTTTGGTTATTGATTAGGTTTAATTTGGCTGTAATCGTCTAGATCTATGTGTTACATAATCTATTAGTTTATTGTTTGATGTGAAGTTTTTTAGATCTGAAGATTGGTTTTTAGGTTTATTTTTTCATGTGAATCCGTAATCTGTGATAAAAATCGGACTCCGATAATTCCACAAATGAAAGAGGTTAGTTAAATTTTATATTTTTTAATCTTTTTTAAGTTTGTAATATTTAATTTTATCCTTTCTGTTCAGTAATTTTTTTTAAATTAGTAATATATGTTCTGAATGATTTATGGTTTGTATTTTTCCCATGGTTAACCGTCAATCTTTTGTGAAATTCGTACTCGGAATGTTCGTCTACCAAAACAGGTTAGTTAAATGTTGTTGGTATTGTTTGTTTTTTGATGTATAGTCTGTCTTATTTCTTATTAAATTTTGTGTCACTATTTTTTTTTAAATTAGTAATATATGTTCTGAATGATTTATTGTTTGTATTTTCCCATGGTGAACCCTCAATTTTTTTGAAATTCGCACTCGGAATGTTCGTCTCCCAAAACAAGTTAGCTAATGTTGTTGGTATTGTTTGTTTTTTTGATATGTATACTCTTTCTTATTTCTTATTTCTTATTAAATTTTCTGTTTAGGCATAATTTTGAAACTTTATGTCATTATCTTTTGAAGTTCATATTGTTAGTTTTGTCAGTTATGAGTTTTTCTATTTAGGCTTAAAGATACCTTTAATTTCTTTCTAAAAATGTTTTTGTTTCCATAAACACATTACTGTTTTTAAGGTTAATTTTTGTATTCTCAATTATAACTCGGTTTCTGTAATTAGACATTGCTTCTATAAATAAGTTACCGTTATATTTTTTTAGAAAATTCCTTATTTCCTTTGCAGTTATGGATCCTAAAAACAACGCTCCTTCGTTTTTAAAGTTGATTGATGACTATGATCCTATATTTTTGGTATGTTTCTTTGGTTTTCATTTTATCAACAGACAATAAGTTATTTAAGCTTATATGTTTTTTGTTTCGATTCATAGGAAATACCGTATGATTTTGCAAGCTTATTGTGTGGAGGAAAAGTTCCATATGGTCAATGTTTTGAACTTATTGATGATGACTTATCTTGGGTCGTTCGACTTAAAAGAAAGGTTCCGGGACCTGTCTTAGGTGATGGATTCACCAAATTCGTTAAAGATTCAGGTCTCAAAAAGAATGATTATCTATTGGTCAAGGCTATTGGAACATCGACATTTTATGTTTCTGTATTTAAATCATGTGTTTTCGAGAACTCCTTCATCTCTAAGGTTGCTCCTGATGATACCTTTATTGTAAGTCATATTTATAATATAATAAGTCTGTTATAGAAATTTTTTTTGTTTTTTACGGTTTGTTTATGTTATTTTGTAAATAATTTTCAGTTCCTGGCTGACAAATTCTGTAAAGATTTTTACGGGGAAAGGTTTAAAGGTGGAGAGGCAACTCTGTATGTTGGAAATAGGTATTGGAATGTTAAGATGGAGGGATGGCCCGACATAAGTGCCTTCACTGATGGTTTCTCTAAGCTGATTGACGATATTTCGTTAGATACCCGCTCTACTATGTTGTTTATGAGTGTTGGATATAAAACATTCGAGGTATCCATTTTTAATCACTTAACATTTACTTAAATATATTTCAAGAAAGTTGAAGTTGTTGTTTTGGACGATTCTATTTATGGAGATGAAGGATTTGATTTATTGACTGCGGTTAGTGTTATATAATTTATTATTAATTATTTATTAATACTATCTTATTAGTTGAACTTTATTTTAACATTGTTACTAATGTGGATTTTTTATATGTAGTCTAAACACAAGGAGAAACATGAGACTAACGAAACTCATGTTGAACAAGATCTTTCTGGTGATAGTGTTGGTGACTTTCAACTTTCAAATTTTGAGTCTATTTTTAATGTATGTAACTATTTTTTTAATATATACTAACAAACTTTAACAACCAGTACATTGTTGTATTCTTATTTTTTTTTTATATTTATGGTGTCATTTTTTTAGGACACTGAAGACTCCAAGTTTGATCGACATATAGCTGCTCAAATTGAGATGGAAGATGCTAAGAACCTGGTAAGTGTATAAGTTCAAATTAGTAACAGATCTTATTATATCTATTAGATACGTATACTATTTAATTGTGCTACTATTTTATTTTATGAAGTTCAAGGATGGTTGGAATACAAAGAATGATGCTTTGAATCAAGATCAAAGGTAAATACACCAAATCGAACATACATCTTTGTTATTATATGTTCTGAATGAAGGATGTTGATTTTATGTTATTCCGTACACCAAATCGAACTTAAATCTTTGTTATTATATGTTCCGAATGAAGATGTGATGTTGAATTTATGTTATTCCTTTGTATTTAAAGGTATGTTGAATCTTTGTTCTTTCTACTTCTATTAACTTTTTTTTTCTGATTTTTGTAGATCCGCCTATATATCTTGAAGGTATGTTGTTTTACTCTGTTGTTTATCTAGTATTCATCTTTAATCTAAACGATTGAACATGTTTAATTTTTTTTAACTCTATTAACTTCTTTTTTTTCTGATTTTGTAGATCCGACCATAAATCTTGAAGGTATGTTGTTTTACTCTGTTGTTTATGTAGTATACATCTTTAATCTAAGAGATTGAACATGTTTATTTTTTTCTTAAACCAAAATCTACATCAGATTTTTTTGTTGATTTTTGTTATGTATAAAATCAAGTTTCCGGGTTTTTCTTAATCATGTATTCCACATTTATCGCAGTTAATGATTTTGGTTGTTGTATTTTTTCATGTGATTCCTTACATCCGTTATAACAATCTGAATCCCACCATTCGTCAACAAGAGAGGTTAGTTTATCTTATTTTTTAAATGTTTTTGGTATTGTTTTTTTTTAATATATATATAGTGTGTTTTATTCTTATTAAATTATCAATTATCAATGTTTTGAAGTTCATATTCATTGATTTTTCAGTTATCATTTGTTCAATTTAGCTTTAAAGAAACATTTAATTTCTTTTTAAAATTTATTTTTTTCCTACAAATAGACTACTGTTTTTAAGGTTAATTTTTGAAATTTGAATTATAAGTCTGTTTCTTTAATTAGACATTGTTTCTATAAATAGGTTACGGTTATATTTTTTTAAAAAATTGCTTACTTCCTTTGCAGTTATGTATCCTAAAAACAACTCTCCTTCGTTTTTAAGGTTGATTGATGAACATCATCCTATATTTTTGGTATTTTTCTTTGGTTTTCGTTTTTTCAACATACAATAAGTTATTTAACCTTCTATGTTTTTTGTTTTATTTCATTTGAAATACCTTATGATTTTTCAAGCTTATTGTGGGGAGGAAAAGTTCCATATGATCAATGTATTGAACTTATTGATGATGACTTATCATGGGTCGTTACACTTAAAAGAAATGTTTTGGGACCTGTCTTGGGTGATGGATTCACCAAATTTGTTAAAGATTCTGGTATCAAAAAGGATGATTATCTATTAGTGAAGGCTATTCGAAGATCGACATCTTATGTTTCTCTATTTAAATCATGCGTTTTTGAGAACTCCTTCATCTCTAATGTTTCTCCTGATGATACCTCTACTGTAAGTCATATGTATAATCTATTAAATATGCTTTATAAAATTTTGCTTTTTTAATTTCTGTTTGTTTATGTTGTTTTGTAAATAATTTTCAGCATATGGCGGACAAATTCTAGAATGATTTTAACGGGAAAAGTTTTAAAGGTGGTGAGGCAACTCTGTATGTTGGAAATAGGTATTGGAATGTTAAGATGGAGGGATGGCCCGACAAGAGTGCCTTTAGTGATGGTTTCTCTGAGCTGATTCACGATCTTTCGTTAGATACTCGCGCTACTATGTTGTTTACAAGTATTTGATATAAAACTTTCGACGTATCTATTTTTATTCAGTTGACTGGTGCTGAAATATATTTCAAGAAAGTTGAAGTTGTTGTTTTGGACGATTCTATTTATGGAGACGAAGGATTTGATTTATTGACTGCGGTTAGTGTTATATAATTTATTATTCATTATTTGTTAATACTATCTTTTTAGTCTTATATTATGTGGAATGTTTGTATGTAGTCTAAACAAAAGGAGAATCAAGAGACTAATGAAAGTCATGTTGAAGAATGTCTTTCTGGTTATAGTGTTGGTGACTTTCAACTTCCAAATTTTGAGGCTATTTTTAACGTATGTAACTATTTTTTAATATATACTAACAAACTTTAACAACCACTTCATTTTTGAATTAATTTTTTTTATTCTTATAATGTCATTTGTTAGGATACTGACGACTCCAAATTTGATCGACTTATACCTGCCCAAATTGAGATGGAAGAAGCTAAGAAGCTGGTAAGTAAATAACTTCAAATTATTAACAGATTTTATTTTATGTATTATATATGTATACTATTTAATTGTGCTACTATTTTATTTTATTTTATTTAGTTCAAGGATGGTTGGAATACAAAGAATGATGCTTTGAAAAATACTCCGTCTGCTACCTCTGAATGTCATGTAATATTTTTTTATAAGTTTGTTTATATATTGTATAGATTCTATTAATTACTTCATGATATGCTTATTTTTTATGTTATTCATTTTTTGTTTGAAGTTTGACACGAAAGGGAAGTCAAAGGTTGATTGTGGTGATCAAACTATTCATCCAAAGGTTTATATCAAATAATAACATAATTTAGTATATTTTTTAAATATGTAAACTTTATTTTGTATCATATAATGTATTTTACTTTATCATGAAGTTGTTAATTTGTTTTAGGTGTTAACCAATGTTGATATGGATCTCAATAATATCGCCTATCGTACGCGTTCAAACTTTCCTATCAACAATGACTGTGTTGACATTGATATGACGAAGCCTTCTAAAAACATTTCTATAAGTACATGTTGTTTAATGTTTATTAATAAATTATTCATGAAATTATTATAGTTCTTTTTAACTATTAAACTTATTTTATATATTTTAAATATATAGGTTAAATCAAAGCGTAAGGCTTGCAGATCCACCACGTCCCCGTCTAATGTTTGCCCTAAACGTAAAGTCAAAAGGTCGAAAAAACAATCATTTTTAGAGTTCACAAAAGTTGCTGAAACCAGACTGGTATACCTTCTGATGTGTTTATAATAATTTTTTTATTAACTGTCTACAAATTCTTTGATTAATAAATTTAATAATTAATCTGTTCTCTTTGTTTCTCAGCGTTTACCTGTTGATGTTTCATATGATCTTTGTCTATCTGTTGACAACTTGCGTGACGTTAGTATCCAGAACCTAAGTTGTGAGCTAAGTAATATGAAAACAAGAGCCGAGAAGTCTGGTGATGGTTACAGGTATGGTTTTACCAAGTGGTCATCTTTCTTGAAATCAAATCACATCCCGTTCGGTGCCACTCTTTTCTTTAAGTACATCAAGCCTTCGCAGCTTTTGGTGTTGACGAACGTTGTACACAAGACTATAAAGAAAAGAGCTCGTGCGTGACTCTTGGCATTTGTGGTTTTTTTGCTTCGTTTTGGCATAACAGTTAATGTAGTAGGTTGTTTTAGTTTTTTGATCTGTGGTGGGTATTAGTGAAGTATGGTTAGACGGTTATGTTTGTAGTATGTAGTGGTTGACATGGTTGAAGGTGGATAGTTGTATATGTTATCCTTTGAACTGTTGTTACTTAAACAAAGCTTTTTTTTGTGAAAAATCTGATAAATACCTATTAATCTTGGTTTGAATGCATAACATCATTTTGTTATTACATTCCTTTTCATATTTGTGTCTTTCTTTCCATATCAAAAACTTTTTTTGGTTATGATATTGATTCCTACAGTCAACCATTTGAACTGATACTGTAGCCGTTAACATGTCATATACAACATTTCTTCACCTATTCCAAACCGATACTGAAATAATGTTAATTGCTTTACGTAATCTTTTTTATTTTGAATTAGGTTTTTAAATGCATATAGACTTTTAAAATAATATATTTTTCGAAAATGTCTTATATTTCAAATGAAAAAGAAAATAGTAATAATTAATTTACATACATATATTTTGTTATTTTTCCTACCTTTGTTTACAACAAAAATATGGTAAATATTTTTCTAACTTTTGACTATATATAATAAAAACTATGATACATAATTTGATTTCCTTACTAATTTACAAGCAATTTTACCTAATATGGATTCTAAATTTTGTAAACTAATAATTTTAATGTGTATTGCATGTTTAAAATTATTTTAATCTTTATATGTATATTCTTATAGATTATAGATATAGATTTTAAATTTCTGTATTTTTTCTCATTTTATATTTTACATATTATATATATTTTTTTTATATATCTATATAAATATAGAAAATATGTAAAATATATAAAAATTTAATAATCGTATGTTTTGCCATGACTATTAACAAAAGTCAAGGACAGTCTCTTTCCAGAGTTGGTCTGTACCTAAGAGACCTAGTTTTCTCACATGGTCAGCTTTATGTTGCATTGTCGAGAGTAAAGACCAGATATGGCGTGAAGCTTTTAATATTTGACAAAGATGGAAGGCCAACGAATACAACTTCAAATGTTGTTTACAAAGAAATATTTGGAAAATTGTAGTTGAAAAATTAAAGTTTAATTTCAAATTTTTAGTTTTGAATTTATTTTTGTATATAAATTGTTGATTTGATTTTACATCTTGATTTATTATAATTGTAATTCAATTTTAAATTAAATTATTTAAGTATAACTACCATATTTTTGAATCGTTTAAACAATTTGTAAATTTTTTTTGAAATATAAATATTACAATTTATAAACTATTGGTAAAGTACTATTTTATGGTAAGTTGTTAGTTAAATTGTTTTTGTAAAGTTTTGTAACTATTAGAGATCTATAAGGGGTGAATTTGTAACTATATTTTATTTACTTCAAAATTGGTGCAACTCAAAACAAAACCATCATATCACCTGTAACATCATTACCCATCAAGATCACTTTCACCTCCTCTCTCGGTTATCCCTTCTCACCGCCATTGTTGGTTAGGGTTTCAAGAAGCCATTACTCTCATCTTCTACACTACAATCAACAGAAGAAGGTATGTTCTTCATCTTTAATCCGACTATTGAGAGGTCTTCGTCCTATTGTTTTGCATTGTTCCGATTTTGATGTTATATTTAGAAGATTTTCCAATGTTTGGTTGTTCAATCAACTGTTATACACAATTTTCTTTAATAACAATCCGATTCCGATTTTGATGTTATCTTTACAACAATTTCCCACTTTTTTTATGTTTCTTAATTTCCTTTTTCATGGTAAACCGTAATTATTTGATAATAATGTGATTAAAATTTACGTTCACAGAAAATAGGGTAGTCAAATTTGGTTATTGTTTCTACTATTGATTTATATATATACTTTCTTTATTTATCAGTAATATTTTTCCATCTTTAGTCATTGTTAATTGGAAGAATAAAATATTTTATCTATTTTGAATGTGTTTATTTTGTAATGTTATCATTTTATTTCTTGCTCTAAAAAAATGTTGATAATAATTTTACAGATATGGATCAAAAGAGAAGTAGTTGTTCTTTCTTGAAGTTAGTCGATGTTCATCATCCTACAAAAGTGGTATGTACTTTTTGTTATTATGTTTACAAAAATATATGTTGATACTTATATGTCTTATGTTTCAAATTATAGGAAATACCGAATGATTTTGCTACATTACTGTGGGGAGAACAATTCCCATATGGTGATCGTATTAAAATTTTTGCTGCTGATAACTTATGGATTGTTGAAATTGAAAAATATGGGTTGGGTCCTGTTTTAGGTGATGGGTTTGGTAAAGTCGTTACGGACAGTGGTTTACAAAAAAAATGATTATCTGTTGTTCAACAGTCTTAGACCATCTACATGGTATCTCGATGTCTTTAAGTCATGTGTTTTGGATAACTCTTTTATCACTTCCATTAGAGTTGATGATGATTTCATTGTAAGTACTGTATATAAAATAATTACTTTTTTATGTCAATTTTTTTGTGCATATTTTGTTTAACATAATTGTTAACAAATTTACAGTTCATGGCGGACAAATTCTGGGGACAGTTTTATGGCAGCAGTTATAAAGGTGGATCAGCAACTCTTTATCTCGGTGATAGGTTTTGGAATGTGAAGATGGAAGCGTTGTCCGACAAATGTGCTTTCACTGATGGATGGTCTAAGTTGATTAGGGATCTTGAATTAGATTCCCGGACTACTTTTATTTTTACAATGGCTGGATATGAGACTTTTGAGTTGTCCGTTTTTAATCATGAAACTGGTACTCAAATGTATTTCAAGAAGGTTGACGTTGTTGTGTTGGATGATCCTATTTACGGAGATGATGGATTTGATTTACTGCTTGCGGTTAGTGTTATTATGCTTACAATATATTTTTTTCATAATATCAAGTAATTAGTTATTCTTGAAGTTAACATTGTTGGTTTTTGAATATTATTTTTTTGTAGTCGGAACACAAAGAGAAGGTGATTACCAACGAAAATGATGTTGATGAAGATCTTGGTGGTCATATAGTTGGTGAATCTAACCGCCTTTCATCTTCCTTTGATTCGTATCGGTCTAATGTAAGTTATTCACAATGTGCCTTGTGTGTATATATATATATATATATATATATTATATAATGCTTCTAATTACTTTCTTCTATACTTATATGTTTATCATTCATTTTTATTACGTAGAATGACCCACAAGGAAAGTCAAAGATTGTTTTTGGTCACCAGACTGTATCTGCAAAGGTTGTTTGTTATATACTAATTTAATTTAATAGTTAATTTGAATACATATAATAAACTTTTTATTCTATTCGGTGTATTTGTTTTCCATTATGTAATCCTTTTAATGAATTTTTTTTTAAATGTAATAAGATAAATCTTTTATGGGTTTGTAGGTTCATCCTAAGCTCAAATCAAAGTTTTATGTTGGAGATAAAGGGCTTTCGACAAAGGTTGTTTATGATTAGATAATATAGTTTGATGTTTTTTTTCTATATAAAAAAAATAATATTTTCAAGTTTCGTTTTTGTTAATGTGAAAAGTCAGTTTGATGTTGTTTAGAAATCTTTTTTCATACCAAACAACACATTACATGTATAAAAACATGCTTAATTAGTATATAATTCATTTAATTATTTCCTTCTATATGAATATGTTAATTGTTTTATTTTCTTTAGGTTGAACGAAAAGGAAAATCAGCTGATTATGTTTCTGAGCAAAATCTGTCTTCTCACGTTGTCTCTCAAGTAAGATACCGTAACCATGAATTCTTACTTTTATTATTTAAAGGACCGTGTATCTTATTGTTGTAAAATTTTATGTATATTATGTTTACATTTATTGTGTCTTATTCAATTATGTAGGCTAAAGTAAAGTCTAAGTCATTCAGATCCACAACATCAACCGCCCTTCAAGTTGGCCGTAAATGCTCTACATCAAAAAAGTTAAAACAAACTGATGTTATTAAATTCACCAAGAAAGCCGAAAGCAGACTGGTATACTTTATAATTTTTTGTTTCCTTCTAATAGCACATAATACAGTTCGGCTCTACTCTTTTTTTTAATCAATAAGGTAATTAATCCTTTTATATTTTTCTCAGCGTTTACCGACTGATGTTTGAAGCCATCTGTGTCTTTCTCTTCACAACTTGCACCATGTTACAGTTCAAAATGAAAAAAATGTGAACTACTTAAGTTGGGCACAAGAGGCGAGAAGTCTGGGAAGGGTTTCAGGTATGGTTTTAAAAAGTGGCCAGCTTTCTTGAAATTGAATTACATCGACTTCGGTTCTACTCTTTTCTTTACGTACGTCAAGCCTTCTAAGCGTTTGATGTTGACCAAAGTCGTACCCAAGATCACAAAGAAAAGAGGCCGTTCGTGAATGTTGGTTATCATGTTATGTTAGATGGTTAAGTATGAATATTAGATGTGGTTTTATCGTTGCTTTGTTTTGATACTTTGGGATAGTACTTATGGTTTGTTAGACATGTCTTTTGGTAATATGTATATGTTGTTAATATGCTTATGATGTGGGTATGTGAAATTCAGGTTATGTTAGCATATAACCTAAATAATAAAAAATTAATAAATTAAACCTAAATATATATCGATGATTATGAAGAAATCTTTTTTTTTTAATTCAATAACATTTGACTTTTATCATGGTTCTTCAAGAATGATTTTATTTTCGTAATGATATTTTATTTTTAGAAACTTCCATCTAATTCTAACAAATTATAATGGAATAATTACAATTGATTTCTATCAATACATATTTGGAAATATGTATCTTCATTGTTATATAGAATTTCAAAATATATGTAATAACATTGAATTTTTATATGTTACTAGATGTCTCCTATATATATATTCTGAAATTCGTTTTTGTGTATAATAACAAAAGAGTTTGTTTATATATCTAAGTTGTCCGAATCAAAATCAACTCAGCTGGTCTTGATCGTGGATTAAATCTACAAGGTAAGATAATTAAATTGTGTATGTTTATTAAACCTATTAATGTATAAGAAACTTTTATTTTTACATCTTTATGACATTGTTGTTTATGTAACTAATCACCATGGATTATCTAATATGTTTTGAAACTAATAAGCCTATATTATCACATGCTTGATAACGTTTGGGTATGTGTTTTAATTTATGTTTTTTAAGTAATAATATATTATCACATGGTTGATAAGAATATATTATCACAATTCATTTTATTTCATATATCATATATGTTTTTGAAGTAATCAGAATATATTATGACTGAAATTAAAAAATAATTTAATTATTTTCATAATTTATAATATACATATTGTTAATTGTTTTTTCTACGTTACATGTGTTTGTAGCTTTTCCAGGTATTTTTTTCTTTTTAATGTTAGACTTTGTTGTGCATTATACCCATTAACAAGTTATATTTTATTAATATCTTATGTTTTTCAATCACTATTAGAGAACATTTCTTTTGTAGACACATGAATCGAGCGGACGAAGTTTTACTGGTATTTTCTAAATTCAGACATTTATTATATTTTTTTATTTGTTATCATGAAATACAATTTAAATTATCTTATGGTTTATAATTTACAATTATAATTATAATTATAATTTATTTTGGATTCCTTGCTTTATTAGGCGTTTCCTTTAGACGCTGCATCCAAATTGTGGGGTAACGATAAAGCACCCAAAAATGTTATGATACAAACTCAAGATGGTTGAAAATTTAATGTTACTTTAAGCGAAGCCAAAGGAAAATATTTCTTTTTCCATGGTTGGTCAAATGTTGTGAAACATTTAAAACTCAAAAAAGGATGTTTGGTGCTCTTCAATTCTGTCGATTTATCTATATTCAAACTAACACCTTTCATTGATGGTGTGTTTCAAAGCTCTTTCTGGACATCTCTGTTACCTACAACATCTAACTTTATTGTAAGATTAGTTTTTCTTTCATTTTATTTATGTTAATATATTTAGATTTTATGAACTGATTACAAAAGTAACATTTTTTTTTAATTATTTATACAGGTAATTCCTGAGTGTATACTGCCTAATTTCTATGATTATACTTTAGATGATATAATTTCCATTATAGATGTAGGCAATAAAATCCTTCACGTCAAGATTGAAACGCTTTTTGGTAAAGTTGGTTTCTCCATTGGTTTTTATGTTATTGTTAATTTGTTTCAATTGGAGGCCGGTTGTTATCTAATATTTACAAGAGGTTTTGCAAATTATTTCCATTTAAGAATTCTTGGAAAAAATGGTGTTGAAATTAGTTATGCTGATGTACAACTTGATGAGGTAAGTATACATTTGCTTGGTTCTTTATATATTTAATTACTATATTGTTATTATAATAATTGTTGTATGTTATTTTCATACTGTAGTTGCACCTATTGATGTAGTTGACGAGCCAGCTATTGATGAACACCAAAATGTTCGTGTTTATAAGTTTAGGCGTATGGCTTCTAAAGATTTTGTAAGTTTTAATATTATTTTAGCAAGTACTATATAATAAAAATTATATATTTTTTTTAGTCGCATAGAAATACATTATTATTTTTATATTCTTCTTCTTATTAATTTTGATTTTATAAACAATACAGCGACTGCCTCATAAGGTTTCAAGTATGGCTAAACTTGGTGCTGATTTAAAACCTATGACCGTTAGACTTTTGCATCTGCCTGAGCAAGACGAGTTTACCAACCGTACCAGACGTGAAAAGAGAGGATAAAGTTGGCGTTATGCGTTATGCAAATGGTCCAGATTCATGAAACGTGCTCGCATTAACGAGCATGATACAATTCACTTTTCTTTTGATGAAACTCATCAAGTGTTGAATGTTGAGTTGGTTGTACCTCACAAAAAAAAAAAGAGTAGTGATTAATTGTTTTACATTTAAGTTTTGGATATTTGGTTTTTGTATGATATACATTTACTTTGTTATGTTTAATAGTTTTTAAAATGTTTATTCATACACCTTATTCATCATAGAATTTTTCGTTTATTAATATATATGTATATATTTATTTGGTTACAAAGATAGATTGTCAACCCGTGAGTATTCACGGGTTATAACCTAGTTAAATAATATACATGTATTAGGATATATATATAGAAACGAGATCGGGAGAAAACGCTCAATAGTTTGAGAACGGTGAGAACGCTTCCTGGCCCAACACGTGTCACGCCGCTTAGAAAAGGGCGGAGGGGCTTTTTTGTCCTTTCATCTTCTTCTTTTCGAGTTCCGCTTTTTCCTAATGTTTTTTTAATTTTTGGTTTTTAAGATTTTTGGCGTTAACCAAATTCAATAATTAATGGCGTTTTAATGGTTTCATTGTATCAACATTTTGGCGTTTATGGCTTTTATGGCGTTTATTCACATCGTATGCCATTGGAACCCAGGGGGCAGGAAATCTATTTGAATGGCGTTTTCCAAGGGGTTTTAAACAAGATGGCCTATTGTTCTATTATTTTTATAAACATTTTGGCGTTTGTGGTATCTTGGCGTTTTACTATTGTTAAATTATATTTCAACCACAGGAAAAAAAATACAAGGGAAGGAAATAAATTAAAAATCCTAATCGGATCTCTTTTCCCAATCTTCACTGTCATCAGTCTCTCTCTTCTTTAATAGTACAAGAACTGTCACCAAATATATGGCGTTTTATGTAAAACTTAACAAACACATCGGTTTGATTTTTTTTTTTTTGTGTTCTCGTCTGTTGAACTGGCTTTTTTTGTGGATGTTTGGGGACATAGATCTATGGCGTGTAAGTGGGTTTTTTCGCTTTTTCTTTATCTGGATCTTCATCTTTATAGTGAACCCACTCTTCAGTGTCATTGATCTCTTCTCATCGTCCAAACCTTCTTCAAGAACGAAAAATACAAAATGCCATATGACTGGCATCTGTATCTTTTTCCTGAAATTTTGTCCATCTCATGCAGCAAAATCTTTCTGAGTTACTCCCCTCTGACAACAATTCATTCAGTTTATTTGTTGGCGTTTTACAGTGGGTGGTATTTAGTAGTATTGGCGTTTGTTTTTTTGGTTTGATCAAATGGAAGTTGCTGAGACGTATCATTTTACAGGTTGTCTTTTTGGCACCTAAATTAGGCGGTGCATTATTATAATAAAGTATTCGTCTTTTTCAGTTACTGTTTTGTAATTATTGTTTTTGATAAGCTTTATATCTGAAGTCTGTAACACATCCCATCTTTCAAGTTTGGCGTTTTAGATTCTTCAGTATTACTGATTTTGTATAGGGATGGCAATGGGTCGGGTTCGGGTCGGGTATTGGTAATCCCATACCCATACCCGGTTGTAAAATCGTGTCCCATACCCGACCCAATACTCATCGGGTATTTGTCGGGTAATTACCCATCGGGTATCGGGTATATCCATGGGTATCGGGTATACCCATTAGTTTGTTAAAAGATATACGTTGAGATTTCCAAAAACATTTCTTTACTATTATAATTATTATATAATTTTATTTATACAACAACTATTATAAACAAAAAAATGTACGTTACCATACATATAAGTTTTATCATAAATTAACAATAACTTTAATATAGTTATACTCACAACATACAAACTATATATACTATTATCAAATACATATACTAAAAGAATTTATATTTCACATTATAAACATACTAAAATAAATCACTAATAGACAAAAGTTAATATAATATAAAGAATATAAATTAAAAAATTCGGGTATATAGTTCGGGTAAATGTGTATGTGGTTTCGGGTAATCGGGTCGGGTATCACCTAATCCCGTACCCGATCCATACCCGCGAAAATTTTTAAAATTAATCCCATACCCGGCCCAATACCCGTCGGGTATCCGGTATACCCGTCCCATTTGTGTCGGGTTTCGGGTATACCCATTGGGCTCAGGTAATTTTGCCATCCCTAATTTTGTATTTACTGTTTCTTGTTACATTTTCAAGTTTGCTTTTTATTTTTTGTTATTTTTTTTTGGTTTTTTATAATAATTTTTTAAAGTAATTTTATTATAGTTTGGAGTTTTTTGGTGGCGTTTAACCGGATGATATCGTTTAACAAGCAATTTGGCTGTTTTGGCGTTTTTATTATATATGGCGTTTTTATTATATAACAATTAACTGAAAAGGAAAATAAAAAAAAGAATACATAAACAATTGATCTTCCAAATCTTCTCTGTTACCAGTCTCTTTCTTCTTTTTTGAATCTTGTTAACTGGCTGGTTCGACTTTCGTATGATTCATTTTGTCTTTTTGTTTTTCAATTAGTTTTTTGCGTTGCTGTTTGGACGCACACAGTCTGACATCAGCATCTTTTTCTTGAAGATTTGTCCATCTCATGCAGCAAAATGTTATTGAGTTTAGATCATTCAGCCAACAATCTTGAATTTTTACAATCAACGATGTTTGATTTTTTAACTTTTTTGGCGTTTTACCATAAAAAGAACGCCACGAAATAAGATCACCTTAAACCTCAAATTTTGATGATGCTAAAATCAATAATGTTTTGCTGTATGAGATGGACAACATTGTTAATCCTCGGTTAAGAAAGATAACTGACAATGTTGTCCACCCCATACAGCTAAACTTTATTGACAACAAATCTCAATAATGTTTTTTGTGTGTTTTGGCGTTATAAATTGGATGGAAGTTTAGGATAAGTCAATAAGATTTTACTCAATGAAATGGACAATATCCTCACTTAAGGATTTTGTGTATTTCATTGAGCGAAATCTTACTGACAGCCAAACTGAATTTCAAAAAAACTTTTTGGGGTAGAAGATATTTGATGTTTGGGTTTTTTGGCGTTTCTAAGGCCAACGGGTTATATAAAATATGGCGTTCGGGTTTTTGTGGGTGTTTTTAATTGAAGGTCTGAGATGTTGTATATATAGGATTTTTTTTGGCGGTTTTTTAGGCGGGATTTTACTATAATTAAGTTTGGCATTTTATATTTAATGGCGTTTTACTTAGAATGGTCTGTAATGTTTGATTTTGGCGTTTTATTTCATGAGATGGTGTTTTGTGTGGAGTAGTCAAAAGACCCTTTTACCCTTAATGAAGAGCGTTCACGTAATAAAATTGATGTTATTTACGAAAACGCCACCGCACCAATCTAGTCCATAGATTGTTTTGATCGGACGATCGTTAAGTGTGCTCACCGTTCTCATACTTTCTACCGTTTTTTTCTAAATCACGGCCCTATATATATATACACACACACATATATATAACTCAAATATGTTTAAAGAGATGAGTTAAATTTAACTTGCCAGGTAAAAAACAAATAAATAAATAAAATACTAAATTATTAATTTAAGTCGGGCAAGAAAAGAGGTTTCATTTTGTAATATCTTTTACTTCTAAAAGTTAATTTTCTAACCTCTTTTATATATATTAGTTGTACAAACCATCAGACCCATTTTTTCTCTTCTTTTATAATACATCATAAAATAAAAATAAATACTTCTATTAAATATAATATTCTAAATGATAGACAATAAAAACACGAATATTTATATATGATAGTAAAACATAAACTCATTTTGTCACTCGTAACTAATTTATACCACTTTTTAGGGTATGAACAGTCAGATATATATGATAGTAATTATACCAAAACGAAGGATCACGTGTTAATTATATCCATATATAATTAATTATGTTAATTAATTATATTAACCGGGCCTTTTGACTTTCTCTTACTCTATGAAGAAACTAGTTTGAGTTATTTCGTATATAGCTAGTACTACATTTCCCCAATATATGGCCTCTATATAAAACTAGCCATACTATCATTAAATATTACAAAGGTGTTTAACATGTTTCTTTGACCTTGTATTTTTTTTTGCCATAACTTAATAATCATAGACTAGACTTATGCTTGATAGTCACCTTTAATATATTTTAATTGGAAATATAATAATAAACAAAAATTTTAAACTTCTAAATATATTAGGTAAATGGGGTACTTACCTATTTAGGGAATAAACGATCATTGTAAACTCAATGCAATTCACAGTACGACGCCCCTATTAAGGGATTATTAGTTTGGGTATATTCTAATAGGTATATATTATTGAACATTCTAAGGTAATATATAATGTCTTTTAAATTTTTATATAGGTCCCTATTAGAGACATAGTACATCTACCTAGGTAGCCTATGGGTACATTTAATTATATTGGTCACTCATACTGTGACCTCAAAATTTGTTAAAATAACATATAAATCATAATATAACTATCAAAATTTATTTACACAGAATAACACATAAGTTATTACATTAATTTCCTAACATAATGTTTAAGTTTAGGTATCAAAAGAACACCTAAATAGATTAAATCATTGGCTCTGATACCACCTTCTGTCTCAGCCCCCGACCCTACTATGGGAGCGGGAGCCATGAACGAATCAAGTGGTACCGGTGTTTATTAAATACGCAGTGGAAAAAATTTCATCAGGATCGTAGTTAGGAAATAATTTCAGAGTTTGTGAAACGCCAAACATTTAATATTGAAAAAATGGGCTAAAACCCATATTCCATTCAAATGTTTTTATAGGGATAAACCCTAATTGATAAAACATAAATTTATTCTAAAACATAAATTTATTCTTTTATTCAGCTAATTATAGCCACTTTACTCAAACACGTTTGAAAACATTTTATCAGTGAAAGTATTTTATAAAAAGACACATTGTTATAACTTTACACCATCAAAGGGTTTTTACATTTGTTTATATCTATTAATTTCTCAATGGTATTATGACTAGGGCCCAATTCTCCTGTGCTTGTGGTCATGCTACTATTGGATCTCATTATCCGATAATAACGAGTCTCAAGTAATGTATACAAAACCCCACATACCCTCAAGTAATGTATACAAAACCCCACATACCAGCAGCAATTTATAGAATACAAAAACTTAATCACTCTAAATAAAACAGATAAACATTTAGGGTTTTGTAAAGCATTTTAAATAAAAATGTATCACAATAGTGTGATAAAAAAGAGAATGACTCACAATAATGTGAGAAAAAGAAGAATGACTCACGTTGCAAACTTAGATTTTTACTATAAGCTTCCTGATAATATTTTCTGGTGATTCTCCTGAGTTCCTAATAAAAATATACAATGCACACGTGTTAGTAAAATAACCTAGTTCAACCTAATTGATACATCACAAGATCAAAAACCCCAACATAGTTAGCAAAGTATAGCCTTATTCAGGTAGCACCTTGACATCCGTTGCTGGGTTTAGGATCGATCGGACATGGTATCGAATTTGTGATTAGATGTTAAAACACTTACAAAAGGGCAGAGCTTCATTGTATTTTGGGGTATTATAACTTGAGCAAAAAGTTTGAGAGAGAAAGAAATTTTTGAACGGTTTGAAATATCCCGTGAACGCTCAATTTATAGTTGTTCTCGCACCCCGTCGCGTTGCGTAACCGCAATGTCCTATCGCCTTCGCGTAGCGCGAAGGCACTAGCTAGGGCTTTGGTGGCCTTAGTTACCACCATAGACCTGCCACATGTCTGCCAAGTGTCATGGTCGAATCTCAAGGCGTCGCTTTACGCGACCAGGATATGTTGACATCGTCGCGTGGCGAGACGAGGTAAAAATCTGGTTTTCTTCGATTCTCATGCTGGTTCCCATTGTACGTGTTTGGAGCCTCAATTATGGTTCTTGTGGTGTAATACTAAAGAAAATGGATGTATATAGAAACAGATAGGGTGAGAGAAAGGAAAAGCTTTCAGCAGTACGAATGTTTCACAAACTACTTCTGTTTATACTTGAATTTGAAACTTGTCATGCACGGAAATTAGATTCCATCTTATCTTCGACTGGCCACGTAATACATATACATTTCTTTGTAAGTTTTAAATTTTATTATTTTTTATTATAATTAATTCAGCTGCTTCACTCATTTATCCGTTATAACCTCTAAAATATGACGTTTTATAAAACGATGAATATGTCACTAGAACGAGCATATTTTTATCTACATTTTGACCTAAGTTTTGGTAAAAACGGATTAAGGTCAATTATAATGTATTTTTATTATTTAATTATTTAATTATTAAATGGTTCATATGTTCGTCTAGATACTTCATGTTTCTAACAGTCAACTTAATCGTAATCTAACCGTTTAATAATAATAAGTTTTATGATATACGTTAAATTATACATGTTTTTATCCCACAATTTAATTCCGTTTTAAACGTTTTGACCAAAATTGCGATGTTTAGGTACCAAATCAAGTACTTTTCTATTTTCAGGTCTTAAACAATGTGTAAAAGACAAATCTGATGAAAATGGGGCAATTCTGATACAATTCTAATGAAATTGATAAAATTCTGGTGAACTGCCAGATCACGCACGACCGTGCGATCCACATGCACGACCGTGCATGGTTTCCGACCTCGGCAGCACTGCTAGTGCAAGAGGTTGTGCCAATGTTTACCCAGAACGCATGATCGTGCAACTTAGTGCATGATCGTGCACTTCCTGGACCAGACAATCTGATGACATTCTTGTACACTTCTGATTACCCCGCACTACCGTGCGGCCAGATGCACAACCGTTTTGATATGATGACCGAGACAACTTGTCCACTAGTCCACTTGTCTGACTCGAATGGGATAAATGACGTCACCGGACAATAGATGTGCACGACCGTGCACATGAAATTGCACGGCCGTGCCAAACTGAAAATTCACAATAAATAGCAGCATTCGCTACTGGTTAGAGGGTTGGGTTTTTCTCCAAGTTTCTGGACGATTTTTGGGTTCCGAAGCTCTTTTGATCAGACCGATTTGAAGCCTCAAGATCGAATGGAAGCATAACCGATCCAACCCATTAATTCCTTGCTTATTTATGGTTCGATTCCTTATTCTTAAACATGTATTCTGATCATTATTCAAGTATTGAGCTGATGTTCTAATAATGAACTTGTTTTACGAATGATCTTTATGTTGTAATCTTATTTGTATGAATCTTTAGTACTTTTTCATGTTTGAATCTTCATGATTATATATTGGATGTTTCATTGATGTTGAGTTCTTGATTATGTTTGATTGTCTTGGATAATGAATCTGTGTTTAGTTAAGATTGTTAACAATTTCTTGGTTAATCACTTGTTTGTAGACTATGTTTACACCATGAAACCGGACCAAGGTATTGGTTTTATACAAGATAAATCTTATTTTGATTAGGAATCCTTTCTTGCACGTAAGGCTTCTAACGAATTATATGGTGCTGTTACATGTTCTTGACGCGGTTTATGATCTTTGTTTAGTAGTTTTGGTTGAAATTGCTATCTGAGTAGATTTTTGCTCAAGACTTGTAAGATGAAATAATTTATTATATGATCTACTTTAATGCTTATCTTCACGGCTGTATTATGACCATCGGTATTACTTTCTTTGATAAGTGAGTTTAGGAATCCAGACCAGGTAAATAACCTATCTTTAAAGATTCGCATGAATAAATATATCAATAGCTCGCTAATGAATGATTTTAGGTGGTTAACGTGTGACCATCGTGTTAACTTTCTGAAGAATCATAATGCTAAAAATCCAAACCAGGTAACTAGCTGTCTTGCAATTGTAAAACTGATCAAGTGCTTTTGTGACGTATATGATGTAGATAACATGCTTAGGTTGCTTGTGAAATAAGGTAATTTATATTTTTTCATATTTGGAGTCTATTATGTTTCAAATATAGTTTTAGATAATTTTAGTTAAAAAACAAATTTACATATCTTTCTATCTGGTAAATTAATGATAAAGATTTAGTACGCAATTTCGCTCGTGTTCCATGGATCTATATCTGGCTCTTACCAATACTTTACTACATATATGACGGGATACACTTGTCCTTTTATGTGTGTTTTAATGTTAAGGTATAAACCATTTTTATAAATATTAAAACCCAGTTCGTGTGTAAAATTCCTTATACAATCCGAGTCATTTTTTTACTGGTGTACATATTGGTGAATACTTGTACATTTTTGTATTTATTTGTTTTGTTACTTACTAACTTGTTAATAATTAACTGTGCAACTAACATTTCTTTATTTCATTATTTATTTAATTCAGTTATGTGTTCGGGATCGAACCGTTTGTTTATTATTTATTTAGTTTTTTAAGCACGTGTTCGAAATCGAACCGTTTATTTATTTATTTATTTATTTATTATGTACATGTGTGTTCGGGATCGAACCACTTATTTATTTATTTATTTAAATTACGTGTTCGGGATCGAACCGATTGTCTATTTATTTATTTATGCACTTTTATTTATTTACTTATGCTTATTTATTCATTTATTTATTTACGTGTTCGAAGTCGAACCGTTTGTTTGTTTATTTATCTCCTTTACTAAAAAAATGGATATAAATAAATAAACAATTAAATAAATAAATAAATAAATTGATAAGTATAATAGGGTACCCAATATAATATTATATATATTTATGTATATATTATAGTAAAATATTATTACTTATAATATTGTTACATTCTTTTTCCGTGAAATGCTTTCCTAATTTACTTGTAGGTTAATGTCCTCAACCCCTATACCCGCTATTGCTGAGCTAGCCAACGAACCAGAATATAACCTAAGATGAAGTAGGCGACTTCGCGAAAGATCACTTGTTGTTGCACAAAGAATTGTGGCCGCAATCGACGAACAGGTGATACTATCGGACAACGAGAGTTCGGAGGACTATAGAGGAAGCATCATGGCAGAAGACGACCAACCTTTGCCTTTGAATGAGACCGGCCGTCTAGGAGGAGAGGGTTTGCTACCAAGCATTGCCCCACCTACAATAGCAGCACCGGGTTTCGAAATAAAATCTAGTATTATTAATATGTTACAAAATTCTGTGCAGTTTGATGGAAAGGATCACGAGGATCCGGGTTGACACATCGCTTCATTTCTAGAGGTGTGCTCGACTTTCAAAATTCGAGACGTTTCTGAAGACGCAATCCGTTTGCGGCTATTTCCATTTTCTTTGGGAGACAAAGCCCTATCTTCGCTTTTGTCACTTCCAGCAGGGTCCATCACGACTTGGAACGAGATGGCAGATCTTTTTACGCAAAAATACTTCCCTCCGGAAAAGACAGCTAAGCTAAAGAATTGTATAATGACATTCAAGCAGGACGAAGGAGAGTCTCTACACGCAGCTTGGGAGAGGTTCAAAGATCTTCTGATGGATGTCCCACATCATGGATTGTCCAAAAGGCAACTTGTGTTGAACTTCTACCAAGGACTCAACTACGACTCACAAGAGCGTATAGACGTATATGCAGGAGGCGATCTTGGGACTAAGACACCAATTGAAGCCCACGCAATTATAGAAAAAGCTACTTTGAAGTCAATTTCTCGTCACGCTGGAGTGCGAAATAAAGCATCATCTATTCCTAGAGTTCATGCTTTGGATACATACGCAGCTCTTGGTATGCAGATTGGAGCTTTGGCAACAAGGTTTGATCAAGCTCAGAATGTTTCGCAGGTACAATCATCATGTGAGTAGTGTGGAGTGTCACACGAGCCAGGTACTTGTGAGCAGGGTGTTATGTTTACAGGCCACAGAGAGGTGGACTATTTGGGCAATTAAATTAGGCCCCAAAATAACCCTTACAGCAACACGTACAATCCGGGATGGACAAATCACCCAAACTTTGGGTGGAAATCTAATTCTAATAACCAAAACCCACTCGGATACGCTCAACGTGCTCACGCACCACAACGAGCCTCGGGGCGATCCTTTCAGCCTCATGGGCAATCTTTTCAATTTCAAGGGCAATCCTTTCAGCCACGTTACAATAATCAGGGTTCAGGAAGCACGTCCCAGCCACAAACCTCTCAAACTAACTCAAAATTAGAGGAGATGATGGCGCAGCTGATAAACAACTCCAATAATGCCAATCAAATATCTGAGAAACGATACGAGCAGCATGAGGCGCGTTTCATGGCGCAAGAAGGGGAAATGCAGAGTCAGAAGGCTTCAATACAAACCACTGAGAATCAAGTCGTCCAATTGGCCAAGATGTTGTCTGAAAGACCCCAGGGTGGTCTTCCAGGTAACACGGAACCAAACCCGAGAGGGCATGTTAATGCCGTAATGACGAGGAGTGGTAAAACCACGGGACCCGACAAATCAGACTCGCCACCGATCACTAAGACGTCCATACTGACGCTTCGGACGAGGTGCACGCTAGGCGAGTCCCAACAAGTACAACACAACTCCAGGAGCCAGTTGCAGACTATACAACTCTAGTTCCATACCCGAGCAGACTGAAGAAGCAGAAGAACGATGAACAACATGGTAAGTTTCTTGAAATGTTTAAACAATTGTATATAAACATACCATTTGTTGAGTCATTGGCTCAAATGCCTAAATACGCTAAGTTCTTGAAAGCCATCCTCACAAACAGGCAAAAACTTGATAGCTTATCTTGTGTGTTGATGAATGAAAGCTGTTCAGCCCTTCTCCAAAATCGTTTACCTGAAAAGATGGGAGATCCGGGCAGGTTTACTCTTCCCTGCCTAATTGGCAGCATGTCTGTCAGTCACGCATTGGCTGATTTAGGAGCAAGCATAACCTTATGCCTTATAAGGTTTTTGCTAAACTAGATCTGGGTGAACCTTCACCCACTAGAATGAGCATTCGACTTGCAGACCGTTCAATTAAGTATCCGCGAGGATTCGTTGAAAATATGCTTGTTAAAATCAACATATTCGTGTTTCCTGTGGATTTCGTTATTCTTCATATGGACGAAGACTCAAAATTACCTTTAATACTTGGACAGCCGTTCCTCAATACTGCGAGAACGAATGTCGATGTGGCGGCTGGTCAAATCACGCTATGAGTAGATGATGAGCATGTGACTTTTGATATTAAAAGATCAATGCAGCATCCGCAAAGTCACGATGACATGCTTTACTATGTCGACATTGTCGATACTTGCGTAAGCTCTCATTTTCAAGGCACGACTGAAGAAATCGATACGGACACACATCTTTTGTGTGGGAACCTAGATGGCATTTCTCAGAAGGGCCACAGAGTTGAGCAGCCGGTTTATCAAATCGGTGATGATGGTTCTCAAAATCCAGATAAATTTGTGGAGATTGTCCGTGAGGTCGAGGAGAAGTCAAAACCTTCGATTGAAGATCCACCTTTGTTGGAGTTAAAAGAACTTCCACCGCATCTTGAATATGCATTTCTAGATGACGAGTGTCGCTTGCCAGTCATCATTTCAGTATCCTTAGCAAAAGAGGAAAAGAGACAGCTTCTCGAGTTTCTAAAGCTTCATAAGAAAGCAATGGCGTGGAAGATCATGGATATCAAAGGCATTAATCCTTCTTTTTGTACTCATAAAATTCTGATGGAGGACGATTATAAGCCTAGTGCACAGCATCAAAGGCGTTTGAATCCTAATATGCAAGACGTGGTAAAGAAAGAAGTAATAAGGTTGTTAGATGCAGGGCCAATTTATCCTATATCTGATTCAGTTTGGGTAAGTCCAGTGCAAGGAGTACCCAAGAAAGGTGGTATTGCTGTAGTCCCGAACGATAGGAATGAACTTATTCCTACCCACACCGTCACTGGATGGCGAGTTTGCATCGATTACCGCAAACTCAACGATGCCACCCGTAAGGACCACTTCCCGTTTCCATTCATCGATCAGATGTTGGAACGTCTGTCGGGGAAGTCATTTTTCTGTTTTATGGATAGGTTTTCGGGTTATTTTCAAATTCCTATCGCTTCCGAGGACCAGGAGAAGACTACTTTCACGTGTCCATTCGGCATATTTGCCTACCAGCATATGCCTTTTGGGCTATCTAATGAACCAACCACATTTCAGCACTGCATGGTAGCCATTTTCCATGATATGGTTGAAGACTCCACGGAAGTATTCATGGATGATTTCTCTGTTTTCGGGAGTTCTTTCAATCAATGTCTTGGAAATCTGAAAAGAATGTTGATGAGATGTGAGGAAACTACTCTTGTGCTAAACTGGGAGAAATGCCACTTCATGGTGAAGGAAGGGGTAGTTCTCGGGCACAAAATCTCTGAAGCCTGGTTGGAAGTTGATCCATCAAAGGTGGATATCATTTCTAAACTTCCTCCCCCAACCTTGGTAAGAGCGATTAGAAGTTTCCTGGGCCATGCAGGGTTCTATAGGCGATTCATAAAAGATTTCTCAAAAATCGCAAGACCGATGACCCGTTTGTTAGAAAGGACACTCCATTTGTGTTTTCAGACGAATGCATGAAGGCGTTCAACCAATTGAAGAAGAGGCTTATTGAAGCCCCTATTTTGGTTGCACCAGACTAGGCATTGCCATTTGAGATAATGTGTGATGCCAGTGATTTCGCAATAGGAGCAGTCTTAGGACCGTGAAGGGAGAAGCATTTTCATCCTATCTACTACGCCAGCAAAACTCTACATGATGCTCAGGAGCATTACATGACTACAGAGAAAGAGCTTTTGGCCGTAGTTTATGCTTTCGACAAATTCATGTCGTACCTTGTGCTGTCCAAAACAATTGTGTGCACAGATCACGCAGCTATTAGATACCTTTTTAGCAAACACGACGCGAAACCGCGTCTTATCAGATGGATCTTGTTACTACAAGAATTTGACATTGAGATCCAAGACAAAAAGGGTGCTTTGAATGTTGCAGCCAACCATCTCTCGAGACTCGAGCATGGTAATTCTGAGAATTCATGGGAGGAACCAATAAATGACAATTTCCCCCATGAATTTCTTTTAAGTGTCGAGATAAATAACGAGTCACCTTGGTTCCCCGACTTCGCGAACTACCTCGCACGCGGAATCCTATCAGCAAAAGTGGAAGTTCTTCGCAGACTTGAAATATTATATTTGGGATGAACCATTCCTGTTTAGAGTCGGAGCCGACCAAGTGATCCGTAGATGTGTATTTGGAGAAGAGGCTGCTAGCATTTTGCGCCACTGTCACGAGGGGCCCACCGGAGGTCATCATGGACCAAATTACACAGCAAAGAAAGTATGAACTTGTTTTACGAATGATCTTTATGTTGTAATCTTATTTGTATGAATCTTTAGTACTTTTTCATGTTTGAATCTTCATGATTATATAATGGATGTTTCATTGATGTTGAGTTCTTGATTATGTTTGATTGTCTTGGATAATGAATCTGTGGTTAGTTAAGATTGTTAACAATTCCTTAATTAATCACTTGTTTGTAGACTCTGTTTACACTATGAAACCGGACTAGGGTATTGGTTTTATACAAGATAAATCTTATTTTGATTAGGATTCCTTTCTTGCAGATAAGGGTTCTAACGAATTATATGGTGCTGTTACATGTTGTTGACGCGGTTTATGATCATTGTTTAGTAGTTTTGGTTGAAATTTCTATATGAGTAGATTTGTGTTGTAAGATGAAATAATTTATTGTATGATCTACTTTAATGCTTATCTTCGTGGCTGTATTGTGACCATCGGTATTGCTTTCTTTGATAAGTGAGGTTAGGAATCCAGACCATGTAAATAACCTATCTTTAAAGATTCGCATGAATAAATATCAATAGCTAGATAATGAATGATTTTAGGTGGTTAACGTGTGACCATCGGCTTAATTTTCTGAAGAATCATAATGCTAGAAATCCAGACCAGGTAACTAGCTGTCTTGCAATTGGAAAATTGATCAAGTGCTTTTGTGACGTATATGATGTAGATAACATGCTTAGGTTGTTTGTGAAATAAGGTAATCTATATTTTTCATATTTGGAGTCTATTATGTTTTAAATATAGTTTTAGATAATTTTAATTAAAAAACCAAATCACATATCTTTCTATCTGGTAAATTAATGACAAAGATTTAGTACTCAATTCTGCCCACGTTCCATGGATCGATATCTGGCTCTTACCAATACTTTACTACATATATGACGGGATACACTTGTCCTTTTGTGTGTGTTTTAATGTGAAGGTATAAACCATTTTTATAAATATTAAAACCCAGTTTGTGTGTAAAATTCCTTATATAAAAAATAAGTATAGTCACACACACGTCATTTTATATCCATTATTTTAATCTATAAAAATAGAAATGTTACATCCTCCCCACCTTGTTTTAAATCTCGTCCTCGAGATTTAGGCTATGATGTCTCCTTTAGGTTTATGTCACGCTTTGGTCCACACTATTAATATTAAGGTAAATGACACAAAATCAAGACATGTCCAAATGAATACAAGGGTATCATATAACAATTTAGAAATCAATGGTTCAACTGAATTAGTTCCAGAAATCGATGTCAAACGAACGAGGTGTAATAATATAATCACAAGGGTGATCAAGTTTACATGGTTCAAACCAAAAGAGAGATTTATGATCAATAGAATCAGTGATGTTACAGGATCCGAACTCAACCGAGTATGGATGCTATCTGAATGTTGCCGACTCGGAATGCTATACGATTCGTAAAACCACCATTCTGAATCTCACAAGCTTGGGAAGTTGAATGATCAAAATTAAAGCGATTCTGGATGAAACAGAATCCGAATACCACCTATTGTGAGTCCTTCTGATTTGTGATGTTACAGGATCCGAATTCAACCGAGTATGGATGCTATTTGAAGGTAGCCGACTCCGGATGCTATACGACTCGTAAAACAACCATTCTGAATCACGCAAGCTAGGGAAGTTGAATGATTTTAGAAACAATCGAATTCACTGTCAACGGAAAACTTACTTTGGTTGTCAATTAAGGAAGACTTAGAATCAATAAGCTCAAATGAAATAGAAGCTCGAAAATGATTTGTCAATTATCGAATCATCACAAGAGGAAAAATCAGCATGTTGACATTATTGAATTGCAAGCATACACCGAAATACAATAGAGTTTAGTGTGTCATTGTCTTAATACATAATTGCATTAAGACTATTTTTCATGATGAATTAAAACAAAATACATATGTGGTTTTGCATGAATTGTATGATTATGATTAGCTAAACTACAAGTTTATATCGATGCCACAAGGTGTCGTAGTGATTGAAATAATTCAATAATAGCGGTGACCAAACAAGTTCACAGTGTTTGAAATCAAATGAGGGCTCAACAAAGTAAATGTGAATGTTTGTTCCAAACAAATATCATAGGATTTCCATTTGATGATGAAACAACAACTAAATAGTGTTTTCGATCGACAATGAAAAAGCAATGAATATCACAAAATGTTCGATCTATTCTGAAAAGAACCGTTAGGAGGTACAACAGAATATAGCATGAATTTTGTGTACCATTATCTTACACACAATTGTATTAAGACTGATTTAAGACGATAAACCAATAAAGTGGATTTAATTTAAATAAAGGAGTTATTAAATCTGTACATGATGTGTAAAAATGAGATTAGCGCAAGCTTCAAATTTTGTAAAGACGCCACCACAAGGTGATCGTGATAAAAGAAACGATTCAATGAAATCTAAGACCAAAAAAGCCTATTATGGTTCGAAACAAATGAAGTGCTTGTTAGGATTATGTTGAATATGATGACCTCAATCCATCATATGGGACCTTGAATTGAATATATATTACGAGCAAGTTCAAACAATTGAACTTAGCTTAGACAGATTCCAACAATGAATACATGTATCGACAAGAGAAATTCTGACATGGTTACAATGAAAAACTATGTATGTAACTCGAAAAGAAAAGGAGTTCTCCAAGAAATCTGTTGACTTGATATCAAGGAGTCAACACTTTGTAATAATGCAGGTTATCTAGATCACAATGTCAAGATTGAGTATAACAAAATAATATTTGAACTATTTATAAAATAATCATTCGAAGTGAAACCACATGTGTAACAAACAATGCATGTGTAACATATGAATTTGTCAAGAAATGAAGCAAATGAGTGTTTGCTTTCATGAAAGAAATCCTCGTGATAAAATGACCATTAGGAGGAGTAGAAGTGTGAAAATCTGCTCACTATATGTAAAAGTCGGAATTTCAATAAAAGAAATTTGAGGACCTGAAATTTCGTGTGATGACCAATTGTTAGGTAACATTACTATGGAGTGTCGAACATAGTGTAATCGCCATTAATGAGACAGGGGAATACGAAGAGATTCGACTTCTTTTGTAGCGCCAAAAATTGTGACTACCATTAAACTAGGTACCATTTGTTGTGAAATCTCGTTTGACCATACCTTAGCGTGGTTCGTGATGCTTGCATCATCAGGAGGCAAATTGTCGCATTTTGGTCAGTAGTTCTCCCATTGATGGGATTAGCATCTTTATCATCGTTCCCAATTGTGTTTTCCAAAAGGCTTTGACTCGAAAGTCGTATCTGATGTGCTTCGACATCTGTTGATGTATAGATTGAGTCTCATGCATATTTGCACATTAATACTTTGTTTTACGTAGGTTACCTACTTGGGTAAATAACATTTTCCTAAATGCTTCTTAATACGGTTTCCACGGGCAGGTTGTGCAAATGACCGTCCAATTCCTTTCTTTTTAGAAAAATTATCATTGACATACACGCTTGTGATTCATTCTGAATTGTCCATCGTTATGGCTTTTGGATTTCCTTATAAGTATATATATATATATATATATATACACACACACACATTTATATATATATATATATAATCATATATTTCACATACTGTAATATACATACCATTCTCAAGGTCAATGTATTTAACAGATTCATATTTCCAAAAAAAAAAAGGTCAGACATCAGATCATGGTACTATTTAGGGAATTCCATAAATTTAACACAACATATACCCCATCTTACCCGGTCTCGCCGGAGAGGTAATCCCCATCATACCCGGACAAGCTGGAGAGTCTACCACACCATACCTAGTCTTGCCCGAGAGGTAATTTGCTTTTTTCATTAATAGAATTCTCTCAAATCATGATTTTAAAAGTGCATCATTATTGTGGCTTGCATCAAGAAACAAGGAAATTGGTATTCTCATGATGGATCATATTCTAGAACCGAGTAGTACTAATAAACAAGAAATAACAGTGGCCAAGTGTTATAGCTTAATTATCATACTTGCAATGTTCTATTCATCATCTTCACGACATACCAACACCCGTCACACTTTATCTAGGCAAGTAATTAGCTTATCTCGAAGTTTATACTAAGGCATTTTTATTAGGTTCAAATCTAAATACTATCCTGGGTGTTACAAGTAAATATCAATATCCTAACTCTTTTGGTTATGCATAGATATTATTCTGGTTGTGGTTTTCTTTTGTTTGGAAAATGGAGTTTTGACAAAAATATCATTGTTTCCATTTACACTATGGCTAGGTTCAATGTGATGAGTATGCCTACAGCTAACTCTATTCATGCTTATATAACATTAGATTCCATCGCAAGGAGTGTTTTATTGAGACAAATGGTATTTTCAAAACGTAACACGTTTCATGACTCATCGTTATAATGACTTCATGTTTTCAAATGAATCACCAGTGATATTTTCTCTTATGTTTATCTACAGAAGATATTTGATTATTATATTGTGTATACCGTCAAGAAATTTTATTATGTGTATGCATATATGTGTATATTTATTATTTAAAAACATAAAATTTCAAATCTCTTGTTAATATCAAAGCTTACGTAATACACATACACACACACACACACACACACACATATATATATATATAGTAGGAGTTCTGCGGAAAGTGTGTTTTTCCTAGAAAGTCTAGGAAGCGATCTGGGCCCTCCGATTGGTGTTTTTAATGGCTTGAATCAAATGGATGGCATTTTCGTAATATCTGAGTTATATAATTAGAGACTTTTAATATAGTGAGGGTATTTTGGTAATTGGAAGTGTTTTAAATCAGTCAACAAACTACCATATCAATAACCAATCCCTAAAATCATGCGATTTCCCCTCTTTCTCTCTCTCTCTCCCTCTCTCCTTAACCGAACCAAAGAAGAACACTATCTACGCAAGATATTCAAACTGGCTGTCCTAATATTAACCAAAAGACTGTTAATTCAGGGAAACATTTGAGATCACATTTACAGCTAGATGAAGGACACGTAAGTTATTTTCATACACCACTTTTTTCGTATTAAATTAGTTTACACATTAAAAAAACATGTATTTGATTTTGGTTTATCTACATTTTTGAGTGTAGGTATGTGGTACATGTGTTTTCCAAGGATCATGTGACAGGGCCTTGCTGTTAAAACACAGCGTCAAGAAATCTGCTTGCTGTTAAAAGACAGTGTCAAGGAAATCTGCTTGCTGTTAAAACACAATGTCAAGAAATCTGCTTGCTGTTAAAACACAGTGTCAAGAATCCTCCAGCAATCTGCTTGCTGTTAAAACACAGCGTCAAGAAATCTGCTTGCTGTTAAAACACAGCGTCAAGAAATCTGCTTGTTGTTAAAACACATTGTCAAGAAATCTGCTTGCTGTTAAAACACAGTGTCAAGAATCCTCCAGCAATCTACTTGCTGTTAAAACATAGTGTCAAGAATCCTCCAACAATATGTTTGCTGTTAAAACACAGCGTTAAGAAATCTGCTTACTGTTAAAACACAACGTCAAGAAATCTGCTTGCTGTTAAAACACATTGTCAAGAAACACAGCGTCTTGTACGATTTAAATTGAAACTATCAGTTTGATTTAAATTGAATATTTAGTTTCCATAATTTTCTGGTTAGTTAGTTATCCTAATAAAATAATCCATAATTAAAATAATATTCAAATTACACAATTGCCCTTTTAGATAAAATCCTTCAATGCCACATGTCGCGTTCTTATTGCTTCCTAGACTTTCTAGGAAAAACACACTTTCCGCAGGAACCCTACTCTCTCTCTCTCTCTCTCTATATATATATATATATATACATATAATGGAGAGTTCAAATGAGAAGAAACTGTAGAGAGTTCAAATGAGAAGAAACCTTATGTAAGAAGAAAAAAGAAGAAATTTCAACCAATAAAAATGCTTCATTTTACTTCATTTAATATAAGTATTTAATGTTACTATAAGGGTAATATGGTAAACCTACAAAGATCATTAATTACTAGTATTCCTCTTTAATAGCTAACTACATTAAAAGTTGTAACTTATCTTCAAAATATATATTTTTCAAAAAAAAAAAAAAAATTTTTTAGAGTGTAGGATAAATTAAAATGTGTAATATGATAAATTACGGGTTGTGTAGGATAAATTTCAACATGTGTAGGGTAAATTTCGAAAGGTGTAGGGTAACTTTTCATGTGTGTAGTAAAAAAAAATTAGTGTGAAGGATGATAGTTTTTATGACTAATTAATTAGTCAAAGATGATAATAAATGAGATAAATGAAAAACTATTTAATGTTTTACAATTATACCCTTTGTTCTTTTTCTTCTCAAATGAACCTTCCCCTATATATATATATATATATATATATATATATATATATATATGTATATGTAATACTAAATCATTTTGTAATATCTGTAATTTATAAAAATCCAACTATATAATCTATAAAAATCCAACTATATAATCGATGGTACCAATCATCAAGCTTATGCTCATAATTTTACTCACCCTTATATAATAATAACAATAGTAATAGTATATTGAAATAATCTTCTATTAAATTTATTGAACATAATATTTTGGAATTAAATGATGGATAAATAAAAGGTTTAACGAAATAAATTAACAAAATATAAACTTTCTGGACTCATGGGAACAATTTCATTTTTAACTAGTGGGTTGAACCATATTAATTTAAAATATTAATACTTAACTCTTAATTTATTGTATATTATATTATTTATTCAAAGAAGTATTATAGTAGGTAATAAAAGTTTGACGTTTCTAAAATTGATTCTAAATATATTAGGTAATTAAGTAGTATACATGTATTAGGACATATATATATATATATATATATATATATATATATATATATATATATATATATATATATGTGTTGATGCATTTATTGTCTATCGCCTTCGTCAATTCGTGTCGTAGTGAAAAGCCGGAAGAAATCAAGCTCATAATGTCACAAGTAGATAAAATTAGCAAGGTGTCATTTTGGTAATTAATGAGAAGTCTCATTAATTCCAAGGCCTATAAATAGGAGATTATGTCATAACTTTAGAAGGTTTTTGGAAGACTTTCCTCCATTTTAGAGATCTTGGAGATTCAAGTTTAGAGAGAGAAAGTCTAGAGAGAGAAAGTAGTTGTAAACGTGATTTTTGTACCGGATTTGTCATATCTTTCAATAAGATCACGTTACTAGTACGTTATTGTGTGTTCGGTCACGCACGTTCACGGATTCCGCACGTGAAACGTTCGTTACGCAATCGAACGGCGTCAAAACCGGACCTACAAGTGGTATCAGAGCTAGGAGCTCGATTGCACGATCAAACACATCATTTTCGTACCAGATTTCAGCGATTTCAGAGCCGATTCAGATCCGATTTCATCGATTTCTTCATCTTCTACCTATTTCTCACGGTTTTTACAGAAATTCGTCAAATTGAACGTGATTTCACGGTCCGATTCGTCTGAATTTTTGATATATTGTGCGAACAACATTGAATTACAACCCTACCAAGTTTCAGATCGAAACTCCAAGTCGTTTAGGAGAAATCGGGGTTTTTCGGGTCGAATTCGCGTCATACGATCAGACAGGTTCGCTTATTTGGTTCAAATTGAGGTTCGCTTATAGGTAAAATCAGGTTCGCTTATAAGTGTGTGTGTTGGTTCGTTCCAAATTCACGTGATTGGTCCGCTTATTTGACATTTAGATTCGCTCCAAATCAACTGTTGATCCGCTTATGTAACATAATGGGTCCGCTCCAAATGTAAAAATTATGGTCCGCTTTAGTGTCATCATCTTCACCTGAGTGTCTGAACCATCAGGTGGTTGACATCACCGCCCCACTAAGTTTGAAAATCCAATCACATTATTGTTCACCGCCCCAATATATCCCTTAGGCCCAATCATCATGTTTCAGTCATAAGTCCTTTGAATTGCCGTCCAACATTAGGCCCAATCAATGAAGCCCATGTGTTGTTGATTTAATCATTGCAGGTTGGTGTCGATATTTGCATGTGAAATCATGTTTGCCGCTCATTAGTTAGTTGATTGTCGGCCACTAGCCCATGCAATATTAATTGTTGTTGTTGTTAATCGGTAAGTAGTTGTCGCTGTTGAGTTGTTGCACTGACCCACATAAAAATCCAATCACATTCATGACCCATACATCGGTAATTTGAGGCCTTTGTCACCGCCCCACTACCTATTATTGGCCCAATCACCTTCCTGTTGCCGCCCATTACTAAAAATT
This sequence comes from Helianthus annuus, assembly GCF_002127325.2. NCBI lineage: Eukaryota > Viridiplantae > Streptophyta > Magnoliopsida > Asterales > Asteraceae > Helianthus > Helianthus annuus. The sequence goes on along the minus strand of NC_035434.2, from coordinate 29,495,812 downwards.
GATAAAGTTGACTGCTTGTGTGTTTTGATTCTAGCTTCATGTTTACTGCCCCATTTGTCGGCTGGATAAATTGATTGACTTTAGTGACCGCCCATTGAACATTGAGCCAATTAATATTACCGCCCAACAGCACCGACCCATTAACTCAAGTCGGTTCAATCGCAAAAAAATTGGTTTGAATTGTCGGAATTTAAACGTTGAGCTGAGTTATCTGTTGAGCCCTTATTGCACCACCCCAATAAACAAGACCCACTAAACAAAGGCCCAATCATTGATCAGTTTAGTGAATTTGGAGGTGCCACTCACTTAGTGTAAGATAAGGCCCAATCATTGTTTGCCGGCCCATGCGTAGTTGTCTGTTATGTCCAATGAGAGTTCATGGGTTTTAGTAGCCCCAATCATACATTTGTCGTCCATTTAAACAACACGCCCAAGTTGGTGATATCGTATTGTGTGCTATTTAGCCCAAGCCCAAATTTCATCATAGGGATCTTGTTGGCCAAGTGGAGTGTATAGTCTATCTGTGATAGTCATTGATCAAAGGCCCAGTTCATCTTAAGCTCATATCTCGTGAATTTTTTTTCAGACCCATTCATTCAGCGATCTCATGTCATCAACATTGAAACGAATCAATGAAATTGATTTCACACACTCACTTTTACACATTCAGTTCGTTTAAAACTGATAGTGTGTTTGATTGTTTGTTTGCAGGTGATTCTAGGTGATTAGTGAAGCATCGGACATTTGCCTGAGTGAATCCTCATTCGATCTACTGTCGCCTAATCTTTGATTGAAAATTCGTCATTGTGAATCTTTTGATACCAAAGATGGATTCTGAAATCTATATTACACTGAACAAGTTTGAAAATTTTACAGGTATCAAGGGAGAATCAACTGAAGAATTGATCAAAAGGTATATCGAGTTGTATTGGGAGATGATGAGATTGAAGATAACCAAGACTAATGAGGAATGGGTTAACAAGTTAGCAAATGTTTTACCGGGTGATGAGTGGAGAACGTATTTGTTAGATTTGAGGAAGATATACTTAGACGTGAATTTGAGCTTGTTTATCGAGAAGATTAAAGAGCGAGAACTTGAACTACATAAGATTTGTAATGCAGAAACTGATAAAGTAAAATGCAAATCTGAGGAAATCGTTCGAGAAGAAGAAGAGCAGGTTAAAGAAATTTCAGCTATCAAGGTGGAGAAGAAAGCTGAAATTGTAAAAATGACCGAGAAGTGCTTAGACTGTGAAAATCTGAAATCCGAAAATGCCAAACTCTTGAGGGAATTAGAGAGTTTGACATTAGAAAACGAAAATCTTAAAAATTCAGAAAATGTTTTGAAAAATCAAATAAAAAATTCAGAAATTGAAAAAGTAAAAATGGAAAAAGATTTTCAACGTCAAATAAAAATTCTTGAAGATGGGAGAAATGTATTTAGTAAAAATAACATTGAAAAGCAAAAAATGATAAATTCTCATCTTCAAAAGATTATCCAACTTGAAAAGGAAAGTGAGCAAGCTCGAAAGAAAATCAATGAGCTTGAAAATAAATTGAAAGGTTTTGTGATTTCTTCAGCATATGTGAATATTTCATGTCCAAAACCGATCAATTCTGTTCCAATAAGTGACAATGTCACAAACTTTGACATTGTCAAAGTTGAAGATTGTGATGAGAAATCTGATGATGTAAATGAAAAAATTGAAAAACAAAAATTGTTTTTAGAATTAAAAGAAAAATTCAAAAATACTGTTTTGCGATCTACTGAAATAGGTGAATGCTCAAAGCAAAAACCTGTTAAGAAGATTGTTGAACAAAAACAAATTATTAAAAAGTCGAAAAATGTTCAAAACAAAAATAAAAGCTCATCAGATCAATCATCCAATCGCAATCAAAAATCAAAAAAATTGAAAAACGAAAACTCAAAAATTGATGGTAATAAGTGGTGTAGGTTTGACCACAGTGCTCAAGAGACAAATCCAACAATCAAGAGGAGAAAGGAATATCACCAAGCCAAACAGTGCTTTGATCTGAGCATTTGGTGTGACAATGGTGATTGGTATGATAACAGAATGTGTTACCGATGCGGCTATCAAGGACACATTGCTGTTAACTGCCAGAGACAGAGATTTGAGACAAGAAGATGCTATAATTGTCAAATCAAAGGACACATTGCCAAGAATTGCCCAAGGAAATCAAATGAAAGATTGAGGGTTAATTCTCAGATATTGGCAAAGAAACCAGTCACTGTCAAGCCAAAGGAACTGAGAGTTTCAGACCAGAAAGTCAAAGAACAGAAGTGTCACACCCCCAAAATCCACCTGCGGAGTATCACCGCTTGGGAGCGTGACTGACCAGGATCAAGCCACCAATCATACCGAACATGTAAGTATATCAAATATAATAAATGTAAACCAATCATTCAATATGATAGGTGTTCAAAACATAATCATAGTTTATAAGTATAGCGGAAGCATAAGTACGAAAGCCCAAATGTGTAACATAAGTTCAATAAGTTCAAAACGTAATCCATGCTCCACAACGACCTGCTCCTCCCTGTGCAAGCTCCATAAATATCTAACGACCTGCAAGGCATGTAACAGAGGATCAACAAACTAGTTGAGCGAGTTCACAGTTAACAGTTTAGTAATAGTACAGTGTGAGTAGTAGTATGTTCGTTCGTTATGTCGTGTATCGTATTAGTTTCCATCGCGGCCTCCCAGGCAGGTATGCGAAGATATTAGGGGATGTTCATCCCGAGTATTCTAGACTAGGTTTATCCGTATCGCGGCCTACCAGGCAGGTGTGCGAAGATTAGTAAATTACAGTTCGCGGCCTTCCAAAGGCAGGTGTGCGAAGTCAGTCATAATATCGCGGCCAACCCTTGGCAGGTGTGCGAAGATCAGTTCAATAAGTGTTACTAGTCTAGTCGTAGTTCTATCGTTAGGTTCTATCAACTGAGTATGTACAATAAAGTAATCCAATCCCATTCCCACCCTGGGAACCCCATGCCTTGGCTGTGTGAACTCACCTTGGTTTGCTCGGTATGCTAAGTTATGTGCTCACCAGTAATCGGTCAAATCCAATTTAAATGTTTCGATGCGCAGGGGAGGGGTCTATTGCCGTCGCCAGTCACAGGGGAAGTACTCTAGGGTTTCTGTTTTGGTTTTTCCTTCCTAATCATTTATGTACAAGTAATTATATGATTAAAGGGCTTGGGCCGGTTACAAAAGGGCTAGTCAAACTGTGATTTTTGGGCCGAGACTACACAACCATACAATTCAATATTTAGGCCAAGTCTAAAGGTTTAATTATTGGTGTTCCATGTCGTGTTTGGGCCGAGTTCGACTAATTACGCCGATGGGTTTCAAGATCAAATAAACACACACACATATAATACATACACACTTAATACACACCATATAAATCGTATAAATCACAATACGTGTACAGTTGTGAACAAACAAGTCGTGAAACAAACAATCCAAACAATTAACGTGCAATAAATGCGAAGATGGAAATCGTGGAAATTCGAGTTGTCACATTATCCCCAACTTAAAAGAAATTTCGTCCCGAAATTTGGTACGCACTCACTGAGGAAGCTAGGCAAGTTATATCATTCACTGGTTTTCCTGGGGTGTCACATCATCCCCCCGTTGATTTGGAATTTCGTCCCGAAATTCAGTAGTAGTAGCTTCAGCCTCAGTAGTGGATGCACTGGTTTCGAATAACTGGGGGTACTTTACTTTCATTTGGTCTTCGCGTTCCCAGGTGTACTCTGGGCCACGTCGGGAGTTTCAACGAACTCGAACAAGAGGGATTCTCTTGTGTTTGAGGACCTTAACATCCCGGTCCGTGATTTCAACTGATTCCTCGACGAACTGCAACCGCTCGTCGATAGTGAGTTCCTTAAAAGGAATTATGGGGGTCTCATCTGATAGGCACTTCTTCAGATTCGACACGTGAAATACATTGTGAACTGCACCGAGTTCAGCTGGTAGGTTCAGTCTGTAGGCTACTGGGCCTATTCTTTCAGTGATTTCGAACGGTCCAACATACCGTGGATTGAGTTTGCCTTGTTTACCAAATCGAACCACACCCTTCCAGGGTGAGACTTTGATTAAAACCCGGTCCCCGACCTGAAATTCCAATGGCTTCTTATGCTTATCCGCGTAGGCTTTCTGACGGTCGCGTGCTGCCGCCATGCGTTGTCGTATCTGGGCAATCTTTTCTGTGGCGTCCACTACAATCTCTGGACCCGTAATCTGACTATCCCCCACCTCTGCCCAACAGAGAGGTGACCGGCATTTACGTCCGTACAATGCCTCGAATGGAGCGGCTTGAATGCTGGTGTGGTAACTGTTATTATACGAAAACTCCACTAAAGGGAGGTGCTTTTCCCAGCTGCTGCCGAAATCGATAACACATGCCCGAAACATGTGTTCTAAGGTTTGAATCGTGCGCTCAGACTGCCCATCCGTCTGAGGGTGATATGCTGTGCTCATGTCTAAACGAGAGCCAAACGCTTTGTGCATCGCTTGCCATAGCTCTGCCGTGAATCGTGCATCCCGATCCGAAATAATGGAGGTGGGCACCCCGTGCCTCGAAACAACTTCGTTAAGATATATGTCTGCGAGAGTGGAGAACTTATCCGTTTCCTTTATAGCCAGGAAGTGTGCAGACTTGGTGAGTCGATCCACGATCACCCATATAGTATCATTCCCACGCTGGGATCTAGGTAAGCCTGTAACAAAATCCATGGAAATCTCTTCCCATTTTCATTGAGGTATCTTAGGCTGCTGAAGTAGGCCTGCGGGTTTCTGATATTCAACCTTGACTCTGGCACAGGTCAAGCATTTGCCAACATAGGTGGCGATGTGGGCCTTCATGCCAGGTCACCAATAAGCTGTTTTAATATCGTGGTACGTTTTATCCGACCCTGGGTGTACCGAGTAGCGAGACTTGTGCGCTTCGTCCATCACAAGCTCTCGTAGACCGCCATAAAGTGGGACTCAAAAACGCCCCGTTACATAATAGGCGTCGTCTTCCTTTTGTTCCATTCGTTGCCTTGAACTGCGTAAGGCTTCAGCCATTACGTTTTCGGGTTTCAATGCTTCTATCTGAGCAGCTCGTATCTGTGCAGGAAGACCGGACTGAATAGTAAGCTGTAGCGCTCGCACGCGCTTAGGTAGGGTGTTCTTTCGACTAAGGGCGTCAGCCACAACATTGGCCTTGCCTGGATGATACTTGATGGCGCATTCGTAGTCGTTCAGAAGTTCCACCTATCTCCGTTGACGCATGTTCAAATCCTTTTGCTTAAGAATATGCTCGAGACTCCTGTGATCGGTGTAAATCGTGCACCTGGTACCGTACAGGTAGTGTCGCCATATCTTAAGCGCGAAAACAACAGCTCCCAGCTCTAAATCGTGCGTCGTATAATTCCGTTCATGAACTTTGAGTTGTCGCGAAGCGTAAGCAATAACCTTATCCCGTTGCATCAATACGCAACCAAGACTCTGTATCGATGCGTCACAATAAACCACGAAGTCTTTCGTGCCCTCTGGCAATGAGAGAATAGGTGCGCTGCAAAGCCTATCCTTTAGGTACTGAAAAGCGGTCTCTTAGGAATCTCCCCAACGGTAGGTGACACCTTTCTGTGTCAGCATAGTAAGTGGTTGCGCGATCTTCGAAAAGTCTTTAATGAATCGTCTATAATACCCCGCCAAGCCCAAGAATTGGCGTATTTGCGTCGGTGTACGCGGTGCAGGCCAGTTCCGTATCGAATCTACCTTGGATGGATCGACATGAATCCCATCCCTGTTCACCACATGGCCTAAGAAGTGGACTTCTCGAAGCCAGAAGTCGCATTTAGAAAACTTTGCGTACAATTGCTCCTTTCGAAGGAGTTCCAAGATAAGACGTAAGTGCTGCTCGTGCTCCTCCTGACTCTTGGAGTAGATCAGAATGTCGTCGATGAAGAGAATGACGAATTTGTCCAGGTAGGGTTTGCACACCCTGTTCGTAAGGTCCATAAATACGGCAGGTGCGTTCAATAATATCAAACCATCCATCATATCAAACATAAAGTATAGTAGTTAAAAATAATTCATAAAACCCAATACATTTGATGTTCAAACCAAACTTTGTTTGTGTAGCGGAAACATAATAATGAAAACCCAAAATAAGTTATAAATTCAAATATCGTTCATTGCGTCTCCTCGTCCTAACATGAAAGCTTGACCTCTTGCCTCGTTGCCATTGTTGTTGTTGTTTCCCCTGTTGTTGTTGTTGTTCCCGTTTCCCTGGTTATTGTTGTGGTTCTGATTCTGGTTCAACTGAGGACAATCGCGTTTGTAATGACCTTCTGCCCCACACTGGAAACATCCCCGGTTTCCACGCTGTGGTTGCTGCTGCTGCGGGTTTTGAGGAACTGGTGGCGGAAGTTGCTGGTTCTGATTTGCTGGCCGCGAGCTTCTACAATCCTTAGCCTCATGACCCATCTTGAGGCATCTTTGACATCGTTCCCTGCGACATCTTCCGCTATGGTGTCGGTTGCACTTATTACACAGTGGGTGAATTCCCCGATATCCACCCTACCCCTGACTGCCAGATGATTGCTGACTCGAGTTCTGGTAGTCATTTGTCTTGCGCTGCTGAGACTGAACAGAAACTGATCCCTTGCTGGAATCCCCCTCCCATTTCCTCTTGTTGTCACTGGGAGTAGCAGAAGTGGTGACAGCAGCAGTGGTAGCCTTAACACGTTTTGGCAGCCTGTTCTGATCCACTGCCTGATCTGAAATACGATGAGCAAGGCGCTGAATAGCCTGGATATTATCAAGATTAGCCGATGTCACATGGCTCTGGATCTCTGGCGCCAAACCCTTGAGATACAACTCAATACGTTTCACTGGAGGGTCCACCATAGTTGGGCATAGCACGGCCAGTTCATTCGACCGTTTAGTATACGCTTCGATCTCTGACCCAACCATTTTCAAATTATACAGCTCATCTTCCAACTTGTGAATATCTTCACGCGTGCAATATTCCCTTTTGATAAGTTCCTTAAAATCGTTCCAGGGTGTGGCGTTAGCGGCTGCCAACCCTAAGATCTGTACTTGCGCGTTCCACCAAGTCAACGCGATTCCTTCCAAAGTGCCAGTGGCGTACTTGACCATGCGAGCCTCAGGGCATTCACACATTTCGAACACGGATTCTAGCTTCTCAAACCAATGGAGGAGTCCCACTGCCCCCTCGGTGCCACTAAATGAGCTTGGACGACAGTCCATGAAGTTTTTGAAAGTGCAGACGGGCTGCTGCGCGTGATGACCTATTGTGTACGAATAGGACAAAGTTAAATACGAGAGTTAATGTAGGATCTAAAGATCCTAGTGTGTGTCTATACTGCAGGGTATACTACCTGCTGGAGCAGCTGCAAGTGCCGCAGCAACTTGAGCTTGAACGAGAGCCTCTAGCTGGGCTTGAGTTATGTTAATTCGTCCGGCCATTGATCTTCACATCAAAGGCAACATAAGTGAGAAAGGTTCGCGAATAGTGCGATGACAGAAGAGTGTAAGCACATAGGTGTTCTCAAGCAATAACAAGTAGTGAGCAAAGTAATGTAAGCATACTACGAGCAATGTTCTATGCAGTTCTAGCAAGCAGGTAATAAACATAAACCTTATTACCTAGGATGTCGAGTCTTGCACGGGGAGCGAAGCGTCGTTGTGGATCGTTGAGAGCACTGTTCTGGTTATAGTCTGGTTTTTAATAAAAACGTTTTCCCATATTAAAACCAAGTTCTCTATAACCAATGGCTCTGATACCAATCTGTCACACCCCCAAAATCCACCTGCGGAGTATCACCGCTTGGGAGCGTGACTGACCAGGATCAAGCCACCAATCATACCGAACATGTAAGTATATCAAATATAATAAATGTAAACCAATCATTCAATATGATAGGTGTTCAAAACATAATCATAGTTTATAAGTATAGCGGAAGCATAAGTACGAAAGCCCAAATGTGTAACATAAGTTCAATAAGTTCAAAACGTAATCCATGCTCCACAACGACCTGCTCCTCCCTGTGCAAGCTCCATAAATATCTAACGACCTGCAAGGCATGTAACAGAGGATCAACAAACTAGTTGAGCGAGTTCACAGTTAACAGTTCAGTAATAGTACAGTGTGAGTAGTAGTATGTTCGTTCGTTATGTCGTGTATCGTATTAGTTTCCATCGCGGCCTCCCAGGCAGGTATGCGAAGATATTAGGGGATGTTCATCCCGAGTATTCTAGACTAGGTTTATCCGTATCGCGGCCTACCAGGCAGGTGTGCGAAGATTAGTAAATTACAGTTCGCGGCCTTCCAAAGGCAGGTGTGCGAAGTCAGTCATAATATCGCGGCCAACCCTTGGCAGGTGTGCGAAGATCAGTTCAATAAGTGTTACTAGTCTAGTCGTAGTTCTATCGTTAGGTTCTATCAACTGAGTATGTACAATAAAGTAATCCAATCCCATTCCCACCCTGGGAACCCCATGCCTTGGCTGTGTGAACTCACCTTGGTTTGCTCGGTATGCTAAGTTATGTGCTCACCAGTAATCGGTCAAATCCAATTTAAATGTTTCGATGCGCAGGGGAGGGGTCTATTGCCGTCGCCAGTCACAGGGGAAGTACTCTAGGGTTTCTGTTTTGGTTTTTCCTTCCTAATCATTTATGTACAAGTAATTATATGATTAAAGGGCTTGGGCCGGTTACAAAAGGGCTAGTCAAACTGTGATTTTTGGGCCGAGACTACACAACCATACAATTCAATATTTAGGCCAAGTCTAAAGGTTTAATTATTGGTGTTCCATGTCGTGTTTGGGCCGAGTTCGACTAATTACGCCGATGGGTTTCAAGATCAAATAAACACACACACATATAATACATACACACTTAATACACACCATATAAATCGTATAAATCACAATACGTGTACAGTTGTGAACAAACAAGTCGTGAAACAAACAATCCAAACAATTAACGTGCAATAAATGCGAAGATGGAAATCGTGGAAATTCGAGTTGTCACAAGAAGGTCCAAGAACCTAAAGTTCAAGAAAAGAAAGTGAAGCTTTATCAGGGGCAAAAAGACAAACTGCGAAAGAAGAGGAAGAAGGCCAGAGAATATCTGGAGAAGATTTTGTCCTCGGGTTCACCCGACAGATCGAATAAGAGTGCTGATGAATCAACTTCCTCGATTGCAAAGTCAAGCAAGATGAATTCAGATACAAATCTGAGGACGAAAAAGGAAAAGAAGAAGGTAACATTCTGTGGCAATGAATCTGTTTCTTCGGAAACAAAGGAGCCACATGTCGGCGATGAATCTGACAGGTCAAAGTCAGACAAGCCACCTTCAGGCGATGATTCTGATTCGTCAAAATCAGAGGAACCACAAGTTGAGCTCAAAAGTGAAAATTCAGTTCCGCCAATGGATGACACAAACTTTCCTCCATTGCGAACTGAAAATTTTAAACAAAAAGATGGTAAAGTGAAAATTTCGAATCAATTCTACTCTGAAAAGAAAGAATTTGATGTCGAAAAGGCGATTAATGGAAAAGTGAAAAATATTTTTGGAAAAATGGTTGAGGGAAAGGTTAAAGGGGTTAAAGAATTTTATGAAACAAAAAGGAATGTTCAAACCCCAAGTGAAAATAACTCAAATACACCCAAGGCTGGTCAGGCTTGGGTGCCTGCATTCGTTGCTTAAAATCCTGACTTGCCGGAACTCCCAGGTTGGTAATTGGGGAGTAGGAATCGGCATCTTTCTTGAGAAATTCACTTCGGTGATATTTCGACTTTCAAAAGATAAATTAAGGACATTAAGTTGTACTTGATTCATCTTTCCTACAAGTGATAATTTGAAGAACAAGGTGATGAAACCCCAAGTTTGTGAAATGACACACAAAACTAATTTTGCGGAAAAACCATTTTGATTAAAACAAACTTAAGTGTTTTGAAATCATAATGGGAAAATAGTTTGTTGTCAGGGAGAGTTCTGATTGTTTATGCCAGGTGGATGGAGAATTGAAGTAATTCTCATCAAGTTGTCATTTTACTTTGTACAGTTTATTGTTTTCAAATTTTCCCAGAAAATAAAAATTGAAACATATTTTGATTTTAGGGGGAGAAAAATTAAAAAAAAAAAATAGAAAATTTGAAAATGTCAAAAACATTGAAAAAGTCAAAAATGAGTTTTGTTGCGAAAAAGAGGAAATGATAGTAAATCAGTGGACTATCACAGCATGCTAAAGAAATGAATTGTCAAATGTGATAAACGGTCTCACTAAAGATGTGACGATAGGCTCAGCTAGATTAGTAGATTTGCGATAACGATACAAACTTAAATGAAAAAGCCTAGTTCTAGTGGGAAACACGGTTGAAAGCATAGTACTTAGTTTTGTCCTTCTTGACTGTGTGCCTACTCAGTAATCACTGAATGCCAAAAAGCATAAAACTGGTTAAGTTTTGTGAACTTTCACTACTTTGCTAAAAAAATCGCTGTGATTGTGTATTTCATTTTGCAAAGATTTAAACTTGTTTGATTTCTTTATATTGTTTACAAACAGATTTCATGATTAGAAATTGGATCTGAAACAATCTAAATCAGTTGACGTTCACAACTGATAATCGACTAATCATAGATAACATCATATTTGAATGAAAGTTCAGATTGTTTGATTCGAAGTTTTGAAAAATAGATCTGAATTTGTTGTTGTTGATTTGTTGTTTTGTGCCGCCCATTAGTTCAAATCGGTCCAATCCCAGCCCCTTGCACAGCCCACAAGCCCATGTTGTTGATTTAGTGCACCAGCCACAAAACAGGAGATCCAATTAATTGCACCGCCCATTTGCATTAAAATCGGCCCAACATCACCGCCCATTAAAAGTGTGTATTCTGTCCAATCAGAAAATTATAAACAAGGCCCAAGTTGTTTTTATAAAACCGATTCTATGATGATTTGTGTGTTTTGTTTGTTAGTCACATCATTACGTTTAAAAAAAAACAAACAAAACAAAAATAAAAAAACATTATTAGTCTATAATAGATTGGGGGGCATTTGAATTAAAAGTGTGCATTCATTGGAACGTTTTCACGAATCTTCGACAACGAGTCTTAGATTGGGTTCATCAACACACTGTTGCGAATTCAATCAGTTTTGATTTAATCGTTTACTTGTTTGTTTGCAGGAAATCCAAGGTGTTAGAGTGACTGAAGCCTCAAATGAAAAAGTCGTTGAAGATCTGTTGAACGACACAATCAATGAAGAAAGGGGTGAAGCTGAAGGTAAGGGGGAGTCGAGTAAGACACAGATTGTAGAGCATCATGAGCCTTTGTTTGTGAATCTAGATGCGTATAAGGAAATGTTGAAAGGTGTAAACCCTGAAATTTCCTTCGACTTCGAAGAGGACTTAGAATCGTTTGATATCAATAAACAGCAAGATTATAAGTATGATTATGTTGAAGATGCTGATATCTACGATAGAGTTGAGGTTGAAGAATGTTCGGATAATGAAGAGGTTCCTGAAGATACTTCGAAACTTCCAACGTTAATGGAGTTCTTTGCTGCTGAGAATAGAGATGAATTACGTCAAAAAGTGACTGAAGCGGTGAATGATAATGTATTTGAATGTTTGAGGAAAGAAGCTGGGCAGGAAGGCCAATCTAATGTTGAAAAAGACGGTCAATCGAATGTTGAAGAAATTGATCGTTCTAAATGGTTTAAAGATTCTCATGAAAGAAAATTCAAGAGGCCGCTGAAGTACTTCCAACGAGATCGAAATGTTTCGCTTGGCGATATTATTAGTTGGGGTTTTCTTCCACAAGTTAACGCTTATGCTATTCGAAGAGAATATGGCGTCCAGTATTTTGAACGTTTATATGACATAATGTTATTACCGTGGTGGGACGTTGATGAATTGGCAAAGGTGAGAGTCTTGGATTACAAGGTGAGAAAGAATGATACCGTGATGTGGGGCTACATCAAATATGAACAATTGAAGTCATTTCGAAAGTGGAATCCTCATCGTCCAAGGCGTGTTCAGAGAGTTGATCCGGAAACTGGGGTTGTAGAAATTATTCTGAATGTGAAGCCTCCACGTACAATGAAGACAATTCCGATGCCAGAAATGGAGCAGGAATTTTATAAAGGCTTTATTGATTGGGTTTACAGTTGCAGAACGACCAAAGCAATAATCACGTACAGAGCTGGTGGAGAGTTGAGAGATATTCATGTTTACGACCCGATGTGGTTAGTTAATTGCTCAGCGAAAGACATCAAATGTCTATTCATTAACAAGATTCGCTACTCGCCAGCAGATAAAGAGCAAGCTCTTCAGTTCCAACGTGTTATATCACTGTGCTTTCAGAAAGGTATCAACTCCGAAAGCAAGTGGAAATCTTCGTGGTGGTCTTTAGACGAGAAGATGAAGAAGAAAGCGAAGCGTGAGCGTGAACGTGAGAAACAAAGGATGGAAGAAAACAGAGGAAAGTTTATGAAGCAACAAGAAAACAGAGCGTGAACGGTTGAAAGCATAGTACTTAGTTTTGTCCTTCTTGACTGCGTGCCTACTCAGTAATCGCTGAATGCCAAAAAGCCTAAAACTGGTTAAGTTTGTGAACTTTCACTACTTTGCTAAAAAAATCGATGTGATTGTGTATTTCATTTTGCAAAGATTTAAACTTGTTTGATTTCTTTATTTTGTTTAAGCATCGGACATCCTCTGCGTATACGGGAGTATCGACCTAGATGTTGTTGCCTAAACGTTCTGCTTTATTTTCTTTGGTGTTTCGTTTAAGCTTTGGACCTCCTCTGCGTATACGGGAGTATCGACCTGGTGGTTAAAGCCTAAACAACTTCAACTTGTTTTATTTTCTTATTTTGTTTAAACATTGGACTTTCTCTGCGTATACGGAAGTATCGACCTGATTGTTAATGTTTAAACATTCTGCTTTATTTTTGCACATATCACAGTTGATGAAAGTTTAAAGGCATTACTTGAGTTAGTGTATTGCATGATGAGGGGATATGCTGAGATCGTGGGGTCCATAAGAATTTTAGTGCAAAATTAATATATCTTAAACGTATCGGTAAACATTTCGAAAGTTTTTAGATTGAGCTTAAGTGGACAACAATATCGTCAATCAACGTGAATCGTTTAGAACTTACAATGTTTATAAGCTTAACGGTGTTGGTGATATGTCTCAAAAACTGATATGATCCTCTTGCACAAACTCACAAAAATATGTTTGTACATTTTTTTTTTCTGCATTTAATTTCTGTTATTGCATTTATGTTTCTTATTTTCAAAAAATCCAAAAAGATTTTCGACAACTGATGTTGAAAAGCTGACATTCAAAATCTCAAAGGCTAAACATGATGAACAGACAGGTTGGTTAAATGGTTTAAAATGTGTAGATGATTCATTAAGTTGAATCAGAATTTGGAATGTTTCAAATTTTGATAAATTTTAAATGTGAAAATTCTCAAATGTTTATTTGATTCATTAAGTTGAATCACAACTTTATTGGTTTGTAATAGAGAGTTTGAGATGTACAGGTTTCTGATTTGTTGATACGGAAAGCCAGGCGTCGATCCCAAAAGCACGGAAGCTTGACGAAAGGGGGAGCCTGAAGAGTCTGAAGAAAGAGAGCAATGGAAGCTGAAGACAGATCCACTGGGATTCTGTTCAAGCAAGAAGAATCAAGAGAGAGAGAGAAAGATAAGTCGCTACGAGTTTCACTACGAATTGACTGCGGCAATATCCAAGGGGGAGTTTGTTGATGCATTTATTGTCTATCGCCTTCGTCAATTCGTGTCGTAGTGAAAAGCCGGAAGAAATCAAGCTCATAATGTCACAAGTAGATAAAATTAGCAAGGTGTCATTTTGGTAACTAATGAGAAGTCTCATTAATTCCAAGGCCAATAAATAGGAGATTATGTCATAACTGTAGAAGGTTTTTGGAAGACTTTCCTCCATTTTAGAGATCTTGGAGATTCAAGTTTAGAGAGAGAAAGTCTAGAGAGAGAAAGTAGTTGTAAACGTGATTTTTGTACCGGATTTGTCATATCTTTCAATAAGATCACGTTACTAGTACGTTATTGTGTGTTCGGTCACGCACGTTCACGGATTCCGCACGTGAAACGTTCGTTACGCAATCGAACGGCGTCAAAACCGGTCCTACAATAAATATATATATATATATATATAGGGGTGGGATTTAGAGAAAACGGGGGAAAGTGTGAGAACGGTTATGGATCATCAGATCAAAACAATCCATGTACTAGATCGCGTGGTGGTGTTTTCGTAAATAACATCAATTTTATTATGTGAGACGCGCTTCATTAAGGGTAAAAGGGTCTTTTACCGCTCAAATTCAAAACGCCAAAAAAATGATAACACGCCATTCAAAAAAAAAAAAACGCGATTAAATACAAAACGTCAAAAATTAGTGATAAAACGCGTTGGAGATTACAGGAAGAAGAAACAACACAGTAACTGAAATTCAGTTATTAACATGTAATAGAAGAAATTCCCTCCTAAATTACGCGCCAAAAACATCATTATATAAACAACGTAAAACATCGCTTCCATAATCACTTCAATCTGTCATTTCTGCAAAAACATCTTTTACCAAAAAAGCCAATTTAACCAAAACGCCAAAAATGGCAACCATCGTTTGGTGGAGATACACTCTGGCAATCAGGCGATTCGTCCTGCGTTTTGACAACAGTGGGAGGGTGTATGTTAGGACGATCAAGGCAATTTTGAAGATGGAAGAAAAGGTACAGAGGGGTATCCTATCTCTTGGCATCACTCTAGATAACAAATGCCATGAAACATATATGCTTATGAAAGCATTAACAAGGAAATTTTGACTAATCAAAGCAGATGGAAAGCCGGACCCTGTTATGACATCATGGCATTTTGATGATGAAACAGACATGGTGACCGTTATTTTATTTCTATGATTTATTATAATAAAAAATCCCGCCTAAACTACGCGCCAAAAAACTCCTATAAGAGAGGGGTCTCTACACAATGAATTGATCACACCAGAAAAACAAATGCCATGTTCCCTAGAAACCACTAACTTTAAAACACCAAAAAGTTAGTTAAAAAAAACCACAGATGGCAAACCTTTCACTGAATACATTCTTCTTTGAGGGGGTTATCTCTATAATCTTTTGCTGAATGAGATGGACAAATATTCAAGAAAAAGAGACTGATGACAGTGATATGTCATCATCTGAGCTTTGTTCTTGATGACTATATGCATGGCATGAAGGGATCAACACAAGTGTAAAATGCTATTTTAGACTACATTATTATAAATAGCATTCAAGCAAGAGTTGATCTTCAATGACATGCCACCAACAAGAATATAACACCAAAAAACAGGATGCCACTAAGAAGCTTCGTCTAAAAAAGATGGGTTTATGTAGGAAAGTTGGCATCTAGCTTAGGTATTCAAAGGTTGAAAACGCCAAAATAAATTCAAGAAGAAGAGGCTGATGACAACGAAGATTCGTATGAGAAATTAGATTACCATTTTTAATTTTTTTTCTTTTTCATTTTATCTTGTTTTGTTATCAAATTATCTGTTTTTTTTTTTGTTTGTTATCTAATTCTCTACAAATGAAATACATTTATATATAAAATGCCAAAAACTACAAGCACCAAAACGCTAGTAGTATGAAAACTGTGAGAACGGGTGCTGGCAAAGCACCTTGTCAATGTATTAAACGCCAAAAAAATTACTAAACGCCATAAAAACATTTGGTGTTATTGTAATATTATGAAAATATTAATGACTCGTAGTGAATTATTATACAACGCCACAAAACGCCAAAAAAAATTGACCAGAGAAACGCTGTAACGCCAAAAAAATAATCTATTGACAAAAAAACAATTAATTCAACGCCAATTAGTTAATGAATACAATTAACGCCAAAATAATCTTAGACGCCAAAAATGAAGCAACATAAATTAGGAATATAAAAGAAGATTAAAAAGACAAAAAAAAAACCCTTCACGCTGTGATCATATCCCGCGCCACGTGTTGGGCCAGGATGCGTTTATAACAACTCTCCCAAAACCCTTAAACATGTCCTATACGTCTTAAAATACACCCCGTATACGAAAAACGGACCCGAAATACCTTTATTTTATTAAAAATCAAATAATATAAAAATATGATGGGTTCTCACGGGGCGCGATCCAGATAACCCAAGGTTGTCGCAGGCCGCGACAGCTGGCAACCAGGCCGAGCCCTGAGCTGCCACGTGTCCTGATGGGTATCGAGGCTAGTTGTCGAATCAGCAAAGCTAGGGCTTACCCTACAAGCCCTTGCGGGCCGCGAGCCGCCCTCCGATCATAAAAGGGGCCAATGGCCTCAGTTGTCCGTCGTTCATTTCATTTCTCTCAAATTCTCTATAATAGACATAATATACAGGAATTCTACCCACTAAAAATCGAAGCTCTGCCCCGTTGTAAGTATTATAACCCCCGGTTACATATTAGTTACTCTGCCCGATTGATCTAGAGCTCCGTAACATATGTCAAGGCTCTTCCTAACTCAGTCGTTGGAGTTTTGTCTTAGGGGGAGGGTATTGCTAATGTAAATTGGGTTATCTTACTAACACGTATGCATTGTTTAAATTAATAGATTATAACCAGGAAGTCACCAGTAATTATCTAAAACAACAATGTGAGTAATTCCCCTTTTTGCAAATTATTTTTACAAAACCTCAATTGTTTTAAACTATATTTAACAGTGATTGAGTATTTGTGATTCTACAATTACTGTCGGTATGTTGGGGTTTCGTATACATAACTTGTTACTACACTATGAGTAGTAACATTGCCACAAGTCAGGATTGACAGTATCATGGGTGGTAATTGAGTTTATGTAAACAAATGTAATTGCAGATGCCCTCAATCCTGTAAAATTATAAAAACTTGTTTTGATTAAACAGGGATTTATTTGCCAGTATTTCTTGCTGATAAAATCTTTTTAAAACGCGTTTCAGGTAACCAAATGTGAAAGCCAAATAGAAGCCAGCTAGAGAGCACTAAAGGCTTGGAAAAATGGCTATAAAAGTTACCTAAACAAGAAAGAAGTTTTATTTCAATAAATTAGGGTTTATCCCTATAAACATATTTGTAATGGAAACTTGGGTCTTTCCCATGTATTTATTTATTATAAAAGTGTGGTGTTTTACTTTGATAAACTATTTCCTAACTACGGTGTTGATGAAATTTCCGCTGCCAAATTAATAAACACCGATACCACTGGATCTGCGCTCGCGACCGCCCGCTCCCGGGGAAGGGGTCGGGGGTTGCGACAGAGAAAGTGGTATCAGAGCTACAGCCACTAATTTCAACCACAAAATTGTTCTGCTGACACCAAAGTTTAGTCATTTATGTTAGGAAATAATCTATGTGGTTATGTGTATATTATTGTTTTGTGTTATTTGACAATTTGTTATTTTACAGTATGAGTGATCAAGGTCCGTCTGACGCCTATCGTCACCTAGCTAGTTCTCCCAAAAGTGAAGGAACTTCCTCACAGCCTACTCCTTCAGGGTATTCTGCTGATATAGAAGAGGGAATCTTCATATTTAAGGCGCAATCTGAGGAACCATTCCATTCGAAAAAGAGAGGATGGTTCAGTCGGGGAGCACATGAGCGAAGGAAGCGAATGAGAAAATTGCAACAACAAAGGGCGTTAGAAGCAGCAAATAGGGAGATGAACGCCCAGATACAAGACATAGTCAATTGGCGATTGGCAAACTTTCACATACTAGCCACCATTGCAGCAGATCCAAACCTAGACCAGATAATAGCACCACAACCATTGCCACAATTACCAACCTAACCAATGGAGATAGCACCTAACCAAGGAGACCAGATTCCCATACCCGCATTCGACCCAAATGAGATACCTAGAATCCCAGCACCCAATCCTTTAATGTATGATCCATGGGAAGATGACCATAGGGATTACCAGGAACTCTATCCACAGGGTGAACCAATACCAAACCCCATAGCACAATATACCAACCTAAATCCTTTAGACCCATATTGGAATGCCGATCAGTATGTTCTGTTGGTGCAAAATGTCTAAAGCCTGCGTCTTAGTCTTAGTTAATCAATGTATAGGGTCTAGTTATGTTAATTATGTATTGTATAGGGGTTAATTGTGTAACAGTTGGGTTTTCATGTAAAGGTTTCGCTTATATGGACATGTCCATATAAGCGAAACTATTTGTTAAAAGGTTTCGCTCTTATGGACTGTTCACATAAGCGAAACTATTCCCCTATAAATACCCGAAGTGTTTTCTCATTTGGCACGTAGATGTCACAAGTGTAGCCGACCTGCTGACCTTGTATTTCATGAAAGTTGAATGAGAAAACGGTGTTAAAGTGCATTACTTCTGTCTACTCATTTCTTCTACAGTTTTGCTTTGATTCATGCCAAATATGTATTTCCGCTACATGTTCGGTAGTTGCTAGCTCCGATTGTCTCAAACGACGGTCAAACTCGGTCCTACAATTGGTATTAGAGCCAGTTGTGAGCTAGTTGACCCGAATCAAAGCCGTTTTCAAGCACATTTCGAGTTTCAGACTTTTCCGACGGACAAAATGGACTGAGATTTAAGTATATGGTGTAAAATTGGTGAATAACAAACCCTTGAGAAATTCAGACCTAAAATCAACCTAAAAGTGACTTAAAATGCATCGAGAATAGGTTCCGCTTTTATGTCAGTTTGAGTGGTTTCGCTTATTTGGCATTAGAAATCAGTAGTTTCGCTCGTATAGTTCCGCTTATTGTGACATTTCAAAGGTTTCGCTCATAAGTTTCGCTCCAAAATGTTAGTGTTAAGGTTTCGCTCGAGGGGTTTCGCTTATTAGTCAGTTTAATAGTTCCGCTCTTGAGGTCAATTAATAGTTTCGCTCTTAAGGTCGATTAATAGTTCCGCTCTTGAGGTCAATTAATAGTTCCGCTCTTGAGGTAGTTGAGTAGGTTCGCTCATTTGATCATCACATAGTTCCGCTTTTGTGAGCATAAGTGGTTTCGCTTATTCATAAACTTAGAGTATAGTTTCGCTTATTTGACCTGTTTGAGTGTAAAAATCATATTTTGAGCGGTTAGTCCATTTTGTACGTGATCAAGTGTTGGAAGTTCAATTTGTGTTAAAAGTTTTTGATAAAAAACAACCTGTTTTGTGAAAAAAGTTAAACATTTTCCAAAACTTGTCATTAAAAATGGAACACCAAGATTTTTTCAACATGTTTGCGGGAAGTGGTGCGGCTATACAAAGTCCAGCTAGTATCGTACAGAATGTCAACATGGAAAATGAATTGGGAACAATGCAAAAGCCACCCAAACTGATGAGCTTAAATGAATATGCTGGATGGTCCGGAAGGTTTAAAAATTGGGTTCAGGCCAACCATTTCGAGTGTTGGATGAAGATTGAAATGAAATACGTACCTCCAGTTGACGGGCTCGGGTTGGTTAAAGGCATTGGAAGTCTTACAAATACTGAACAGACAGAGTTTAAAGCTGAAAAGAAAATGGTGAGCATCTTGCAGCAAACAATTAAAGAAGACATTCTTGTGTTACTACAACATGACGAAAGTTCTCAGTCAATCTGGCAAGCGTTACAACTAAAGTTTAAAGGAAGTGTTTCTATGATCAAGAGCAAAAAGGCGCTTATCAAGAAAGAATTCGATATTTTTACTGGGATCAAAGGAGAGTCAACAAAACAGTTAATCGAAAGATATTGCCACCTTGTAGTTGAAATAAAAAGATTAGAAATTGAAAAAACAAATGAAGAATGGATTGATAAACTTTGTGATGCACTTCCATATGATGAGTGGGGAACATATCTTATGATGCTGAAAAACATTTCTGATTTTGTGAATCTCAATCTGAGTTCATTTATTGAAAAGATCGAAGCCCACGAGCTTGAGTTGTTGAAGATAAAGAAGATGAATTATGCTAGCATGCAACAAGACGTATCTTTATACTACAAAGGCAACCCTTCAGTTGCGAATCTTCAAAGCCCAAAGATACAAACAGGATTCAGTGCTGATAACACTTCAAATGCTACATCAAGTTCTCATCAATCAAGCAATTCTACACCTTTCGCAAATTTTGAACCGAATGTCAAAGTTCAGGAACAGTCTTCGCGTCAAAGCTCTACCGAATCAAATCATCAGGCATATGTTTCTGGAGTACAATGTAATATCGCAGTGAACATCAAAAATGGAAACGAGATAACGGAAACTACTGCGAAGCAACATATTGCACTACTCGCTTCCGTTCTCGAGGCATATGAAGGTCTAGTTGCGGGGAGAATTGGAAATCTGGACATGACAAAGGAGGACTATGACCAAATAGACCCTGAGGAGCTTGAACTGATTGACATTAAATGGTGTATGGCAAGCTTAGTTCGTCGTGCTCAAAGGTTCATGGAAATCACGGGAAGAAACAGTTTATCAGGTCTAGATCAGAAGTTGGGATTTGATAAGTCGAAAGTAACGTGTTTCAAGTGTAAAGAACGCGGTCACCGTGAAGTCAACAATCACCAAAACCCGTTCACCAATGATTACTATCGACATGCAATCTACCATCGACCGAACCAACAGCAAACTGTTCAAAGGCCACAGATAGAAAACAAACCTGAAAAGGCATTGATTATGAACCAAGATGATGAACAGGTAGCTGCAGGTTTTAGTTGGGATAAATATATCCCTGGTAGAGATGATCAGGCCATGATGGCAGAGGTTGTTGAGATTTCTGAGGTAGTGTCTGAACCGGAGATTGTTGATGAAGTTGTTTCTGAAGTTGTTGAAGAGATTCCTACGGAAAATGTTATAGATGTTGAGGAAATAGCAGCTGAAGTATGCTACTATCAATCACAACAGGAGGAGTTAGTTTATACTATGAAATCAATTATGCCTTCTAATGTGTTTGATTCTTTTGCAGGTTATTTCGAGGAACCAAGAACCGGATCTTGTCCTAGATTTGAGGAGAAGAAAGAAGCCGTCGAAGAAGTGATTGACGTGTCTAAAGAGATGACCGGAGAAGTTCCGAAAGACATTGCTGACAAAGCTCTAATGGGAAAGCTTAAAGAGGTAGATTCAGAACCCAAGGAGTCATAGTCTGTCGATAATGTGTCGGCTAACAGAGAGGAATCTGGAGTTCAGGAGGTCGAATCTGTCAAACAGTCTGTGTCTGAGTCAAAGCATGTCGGTAAAACTGATTGTGATGAAAAGGTTGATGAAAAAGTTGTTCCAATCTCCGAAACGCCATGCCAACGTTGTTTACAACCGTGCGTGGAGTGTCTTAAAAAGAACACTAAGTATCGGGAATTGAAACATCATACAGATATGATTAAGTTTGACCTTGAACAATTAAAAGAAGCTTATGATACCTTAGCCAGATCAATTAAGATGATTCAAAAAGAAAGTGTCGAAAATGATAAATCTACTAAATTGGTTAAAGCTACACTGTTTGATAAACAAAAAGAAGTCAATTATCATCTTGACACAATTGCGTCACTAAGAAAAGAACTTGAATTGGCCAAGATAGAGAATGACAGGATTGATAAAAAGTTAATGAGCTATGTGGCTTCGTCTTATGTTTTGGAACAAATCGTCCCTCAACAGCCACATGCTACACCTGTTTTCAAGAGTGTTCCACCCCCAATGTGGAATCACTACACTCAGAAATATCCAGATGGGGTGGAAGCTGCTTTAAATCTTAAGCTGAAAACGATTGAGAGTGATTTACCTGACAACATTGATATCACTTTCACTGCATCTGACACTGATAACGAATCTCAGGTTATCAAAAGTGTTGTTGATCAGGTGTTGGATAAGGAAAGTGACAAATCCGAAAAGGCTCAATCTGAAAAAGTTATTAGTGATTCTGAAGATGATGGAAATTTCTTAGATCAATATATACCAAAATCGGGAAAGAGTGAGAATGATGATCTGATTATGGTGGTTTACACCATGATTGGAACTGACAAACTGTATTCCGATTACGAGTATCCACCACAGAATGTTAAAATTGAAAATGTGGAAAAGGTGTTTAAATTGGTTGAAATAAACATAAAAGAGGTTAACAACAATGCATTCTTTTCGAAACCTAAAAAGTCATTTGTGATATCACGTCCAACTAGTTCGGGAATGAAGAATGAGGATGGTAAAGGTCAAAACAAGAAAAATCATCTTAAAAACAAAGGAATTGGGTTTGAAAAGAAAACGGCTAAACAAGTGGTTAAGCCTAAAGAAAAGATAAATGATGTTTTTGTTGCTGGTCCTAGTACTGATGTTGAAAAGAAATATATATTTTTAGTCAAAAAGCTGTGGACGATTTCAATGCAGCACAGAAGCTTAAAGAAGAATTGGTCAATACTACTTTTGTCGAGTATGATAAAAGGGTGTTCTATCGCTGCAATGAGATTGGACACATGGCAAAACAGTGTCAAAAAGTGTTTAAGAAAATGTTGTTGAAAAACCAGTTCAAAAACAAATGGTTGAGAAACCAAAGGTTGAAAAACCAAATGTTCAAAAACAAAATGTTCAAAAACAAATGGTTCAAAAATCTCGACCTAAATCACCTGTTGTTTCAAAAGGTAAAAAGGAAATGGTTTCTCCGATCCGTATTTTGAAAAGAGGTGAATCGTTGAAGTCGGAGAATAAGCCGAAATCGACTTTCGAGATTGGCGAATCCTCTAAGACTAGCAAGACTTCAAAGTTTTACCCTAAGACGAAAATTTTTGAAAATCAGTCTTGGATTGCGAAATCGAAACCGTCGGTTGATGTCAAGAAGATGGAGAACGCTTTGAAAACTGATTCAAATCTTTTTAAAGATGATGTGGTTGATTTTGAAAATGAAGTTGATAAGTTTCTTGATGAATTTCCACCAATAACTAACAAAGTTAAAACAATTGTGAAAGAAGAGGTTCCAAATGTCACATTTGATTTTCTGAAAACAAATGAAAAGTGTGATGTTGTGTTCGGAAGTAAAGAAATCATGGGCTTCATTGTTTGAATAAATTGTTTTTGATGTTTGCAAGGGCTGCCCAAGTCAATTCTATCAAGATGGATTATGGATAGTGGAGCTTCACGACATATGACTGGGACTTTAGCTCTTCTTTATGATGTTAAATCAATCAATGGAAGCTATGTTGGGTTTGCGGGGAATCAAGGAGGAAGAATAGTCGGTCAAGGAACGCTTACAAACGGAGTAATCTCATTTGACAAAGTGAACTATATAGTCGAGCTAGAAAACAACTTACCGAGTATATCACAGATTTGTGATAAAGCGTTTAGTTTACATTTTACTAAATCTGAATGTTTAATGTTGAAACCAGGGTTTAAAATCCCTGATGAGTTGGTGTTGTTGCGTGCTCCGCGGGTAAATGATCTTTATATTTTGGACATGAGTGTCGCAACGCCAACAACTCATCAAAAACAGTGTTTTGTGTCTAAAACCAAAGCAACAGAAAAAGATACAATAATGTGGCATCGAAAGATGGGCCACATTCATGTTCGCAAAATGAATTTCTTGGTACATAATGATTTAGTTGATGGTGTTAATTTGAAAAATTTTCATTTGAATGATGACTGTATAGCATGTAAGAAGGGAAAGTAGACTCGAAAGTCACACCCATTGAAGATCATGAACACGATCAGGTTACCTCTTGAGAGATTGCACATGGATCTCTTCGGGCCTGTCAATGTAAAAAGCATCAGCGGAGACTTGTACTGCTTGGTGGTTACTGATGACTTTATGCGTTTCTCATGGGTTGTGTGCTTAGAACGAAAAGATCAAACATTCGAGTCATTGATGGTGCTTTTCAAGAAGATGGAAACGGTGTACAAACTGCCAATCCGGAGGATTCGGAGCGACAACGGAACGAAATTCAAGAACAACAAGATGTACGAGTTCTGCAATGAGAAGGGAATTCTTCATGAATTCAGTGCGCCATACACACCACAGCAAAACGGCGTAGCTGAACGAAAGAATCGGACCCTGATCGAGACAGCCCGTACGATGTTAGCCGATTCCAAGCTACCAATCTACTTCTGGAGTGAAGCAGTTTCAGCAGCCTGTTACACTTTGAATAGGGTTCTCACTGTCAAGAAATACAAGAAGACTTGCTTTAAGCTGCTGCACCGTTACAAGCCAAATCTTGAGTTTTTAGAACCGTTTGGATCGCCTTGCACGTTTATAGATGAAAATGGTAAATTTGGAGCAAAAGCTAATGAGGGTTTCTTTGTAGGTTACGCAAGTCCGCTGAAGAGGGCGTTCGTACCATGCCTGGGGAAGGTGATTCAAGTTCAACACGTGGATTGTTAGAAGCACACTCCATCGCCACAACTTCCCGGACAAAGATTCTTATTCGATTACGACAAACTCTGGGAGTCGTTTCAACTGCCTGTCGAGCCGAGTGATGAGGATCTAGCTTTTCTGTACCAGTATCAGCAATATACTTCACAAGAGCCTGTGTCTAGTCCGCTAGAAGTTTCTCAACCCACCGTGGGTACTCACGACAATGAAGCAGGACCAAGTGGAACTACTCATGAACCACCAGAGGAACCAGCTCCGTCATTTAACGTTTCTGACGACTCAGAGGAGGAACCCGCTCCTACCTTTGATGAGGAGCCAAATGATACTTCACAGGATGCTGTGGATCAAATCGTTGATCTCAATATTTCGAATTTGGAATCGGAAGTAGTTGTGCCTGACACGGTTATGCCACGGACATTGTCTTACCATCCGTCAGAACAGATCATTGGTGACCTACAAAGTGGTGTCAAGACCCGACATCAAAGAGACCGAGCTCTTACTTGTTTTTACTCTTCTATTGCTGATATGCAGAAAGAAGTCTCACTTAAATGTTTCATTTCGCAGATAGAGCCCAGAACCTTCAAAGAGGCATTGACAAAAGATAGCTGGGTGAATGCAATGCAGGAGGAGTTGCAACAGTTCAAAAAGCTGGGCGTCTGGAGACTTGTCGATTTGCCTAAGAATCAGAAATTAATCAAGACGAAATGGGTTTTTAAGTGTAAGCATGATGACAGAGGTGTCGTGGTGAGAAACAAGGCACAACTTGTGGTTCAAGGCTTTAGTCAACAGGAAGGAATAGATTACGATGAAGTTTACGCACCGGTTGCAAGACTTGAAGCAATTCGAATTTTTCTAGCCTTTGCGTCTTGGAAATATTTTAAAGTTTATCAACTTGACGTCAAATCTGCCTTCCTGTACGGCACAATCCGAGAAGAAGTGTATGTGGGGCAACCTCCGGGGTTCACAGACCCACAGCACATAAACAAGGTGTATCTACTGGACAAAGCGCTGTACGGACTTCACCAGGCCCCGAGAGCCTGGTACGAGACGTTTTCGACATACTTGCTGGACAACGGGTTCACAAGAGGCACAACAGACAGTACTTTGTTCACCAATGAAGAAGCAGGCCACTTGTTGATTGTGCAGATATATGTTGACGATATCATTTTTGGATCCACCAACGACGACCTATGCAAAGAATTTGAAAAGGTTATGAAGAAAAAGTTTGAGATGAGCTCAATGGGGGAGATGAAGTTCTTCCTCGAGCTGCAGGTGGAACAAATGCCCGACGGAATCTTCATTCACCAAACGAAGTATGTGAAGGACGTGCTCGACAAGTTCGACATGACAGATTGCAGTCCTGTATCCACCCCCCTCGCGCGGAATCATGGAATTTGTCCAGACGAGCAAGGTGTGAAGATGGATGAGACATTGTACCGATCAATCATCGGATCGTTGATGTATCTCACGGCTTCCCGTCCAGACATCATGTACCCGACGTGTCTCTGCGCCAGATGTCAGTCAAATCCAAAGCAGTCACACCTGACCATAGTGAAACGTATCTTACGGTATTTGAAGGGTTGCCCAAGCATCGGCTTGTGGTACCCTCGATCGGGTGACTTTACTTTATCTGGTTTTACTAATTCTGATTTTGGCAGCTGCAAGCAAAACGCAAAGTCCACCACTGCCGGGTGTCAGTTCTTTGGAACTCAACTTGTCAACTGGCAGTGTAAGAAACAAACCGCAGTAGCGCTCTCTACGTGTGAGGCTGAATACGTTTCAGCCTCCAGCTGTTGCTCGCAGATCCTTTGGATCCAACAGCAAATGCGAGACTTAGATACACCTATCTATGTGGACAATGAAGCAGCCATAAACATAACGAAAAACCCGGTTCATCATTCAAAAACAAAACATACTGAAATCCGTCATCACTTTATCCGTGATTGTCACGAGAAAAAGTTAATACGGATTGAACACTTGCACACCGATGAACAGAAAGCGGATTTTTATACCAAACCTTTTGATAAAAAGAGATTTTACTATCTTTTGAGGTTAAACGGGATGAAAAAACTGCAATCTGGGAGGGTTATTGAATGTGAAGCCGAGTTGGGCAGCGATCTGACGTGAACCTTTGTCGAGTTATCAATTTTGTTTGTATAGTGTATTTTCTGCTTTTAGATAAAAACAAAAACACAAAAATATGTTTTAGTTTTAGGGGGAGAAATTTGCAGAAAAATACAAAAACATGATAAAATTCAAAAATCCAAAAACATGATAAAATTCAAAAATCCAAAAACATTAGAAAACTTTAAAAGAGTTTGTGTAGAATAGGGGAAATGGTAGTACATCAGCTAGACGGACACAGTACGCTAAAGATTTGTAGTTTTTAAAATGCATTTAAGCAGTCTCGCTAAAGATGTGCTGATAGGTTTTTACAAAATTAGTAGATCAGTTTGGGATATAAACATAAAATTCACTTGCGTGTACGTGGGGAACACCTCCAGGATATATAGGTAACCCCTGAAATCCTGTTTGAAGGGTCCCATATTCTGAGATACTAGGTCTTTATGCTCAGTGGTATCTGGGGTATTATCCCGGGACTTCTGCTGTATGGAAGTACTGACCTAGTCCCCGGATAATACTTTCTGCAAAAGCTTTGAAATATAAGCTCGCCCTCAGCATGCTGATGAAACAATAAAATTGATAGTCGCTGCTGTTGAAAACAAAAGATCCTCTAAAGGGGACACACCTTAAAGTCGAAGCCGTCATCTCTCTGCGTATACGGAAGCATCGACCTGAGCTTTCACGGCCCTCGCAATTACCCCTAAACAGATATCAGCTGCGGTATACTCACCTGTAAGACTGAATACTAGGGTCTGGATACGGGAGTATATACTGGGGTGGGACACATGTAAATGTTTAAGTCCTAAAACACTAATTTAGTATCCCGAACAGATTGAAAATTTTGTGAGAATTTAAGAGGATCAATATATCAGCAATCTACGCGAATTGTTTAAAAGCTTAGTATGAAATAAACAGCTTAACGGTGCTCGTGTCTGGTCGGCAGCTGATATGATCCCCTAACACACTCGCAAAAATATTGTGTGTACATAGTTTCAGTTTATCTAGTTAAAATCCAAAAAGATTTTAGTTTCTCTTTTATTTTCGACAACTGATATTGGGAATCGGACAATCAATGTCTTGTGCAGATCATGTCAGTGTATGATGAGGGCTGGGTAAGCTGGTGAGGCAGAATTGTGATTGGTACAGTGTTTGATAAATTAAAAAGTGTCTGGAGGTTCAAAATGTTCAAAAGTTCATTAACTTGAACTATTTTTCAAGATAAAACAACTGCTTTCTTCATAATTCGGTCAACCAAGGCCATTAACTTGGACTTGGTGGACCAAGCAGTTGACCAAGGTCATTGACTTGGACTTGGTCAACTAGGTGTGATGGTGGTCAATCTGAAAAATGTCAAAAAGTTAAATTTTTGAAAACAAGCTCATAGTTTCGCTCATTTGTCCATTAAGAAAAGGTTTCGCTTTTATGTCACACCAAAATAAAAGTTTCGCTCATATGGCTGCTTATCATGTAGTTTCGCCTATAGCGACCATCAGAAGTTCCGCTTATGTGTCGATTGTAATAAGAGCGAAACTATACCATCTATATAAGACACAGGGTTCCGCTTTTTCGTCACTTTTACCATTTCGCTTATTTGAACATCTTCTCCGGCGATTTGAAGCGGAACCCATATACGACCAATTTCAGGCGTTGTGCTGCCCGATTTTCACCAGATTTTGTTACTTTCTTAGTATATAAATCATGGGCAAGGTAAGTCTTCGCTTAATTTGTTCAATCTCATGCTTATTTTGAATAGTCGGCTATGTCTGTTTGAACGAAACGTAGTTATAGGGATTTAACTGTTAAATATGTACAATAAAACAAGCCTGTGTAGTCGTCTAAATGTGTGGATCATGATGGTGTGCTTTGATTGTATCAAATTTGCTGATTGTTGTTGTGTGTCGATGTTCGAGTGTAACAGACTTAGATCTAGGGTTCGTCAATAGTCATAAATGAAATTAAAACAGATCCCTAGTGTCGGATTTCTCATGTTATCAGATTAGTGAATTCAATTTGAGGATTTGATGAGTTTGCAGAAGGTTTGACAGAAGTATCGCTTAAACGGTCATGTTAGATGTTTCACTTATTTGTACATTGTTTGTTCCGCTTTTATGAACATGTTTAGGTCCGCTTTTGTGAACATGGGTAGGTCCGCTTGTGTGAACCATAGTGTTTCGCTTATCTGTACATTACATGTTGTGTTTGTCTGTGCAACACAAGGTTCCGCTTTTACGCATAACAGATGTTTTGCTCATAGGAGCATATTATAGGTCCGCTTGTATGAACATCATGTAGTTTCGCTTTTAGGACATCATGAGAAATAACTTGTAAATTTTTGAAGTTTTTCTAAAGTAACTAATTTAGTGAATGTATTGTTAAATTGCAGGCTTCTAATGTTGTATTTGATCCACTTCACAACAGCTGTTGTGATTTGGATGTTTCTGAATATCCAGATTTGGCAAATTTCAGTGGCATATTAGAGTTTATGAGTCGTATTCCCATCCAGAAGGCATTAACTGGTCAAAGGCCAGTATACAGGTCTCACATTGAAAGTTTCTTGACAAATGCTAGTTATGATGATCAAAATAAAGTAATTTCGTCGATTGTTGAAGTACATGGGAAGATGGAGAAGATTCTTGTTACTGAAGCTCTTATACGTGAAGTGATTAACTTTGTCACAACCCCAAAATACCACCTAGGGAGTGTCCCTGTCAGGCGTGTGACAAACCAATAACGAGCCACTAATCATATTGAACCAATCATAAATGTTGAATAAAATCATCAATTATTCTGAAAAGTACTGTCAATAAGTTTAAATGAAACCAACATGTTCAGCGGAAGCAAATAAAAGAAAACATAATTAACTGTTTCAAATTAAATGTATGAAATCAATAAACCCATCATTCGTATCCAATTAGCACGACCCATGACCACTCCAGCTACTTCAGACAGCAAGTTCCAAATCCATATGATCTACGACCTGCGAGCATGCAACAAGTGTATCAGACAACGCTGGTGAGTTCATAGTTTTACGAAAACGTTGATTACCAAGTGTTTAGTTAATCCATTGAATTTAATTCCGAAAGTAATGTTGAAAACAATGTTGATAATACCCCGATACAAGACGGCTTCTGATTATTTTGCCCTTTCTCCAATGCTCCTATCAAAGCATTGGTCATGACTAGGTCATTAGTTCAACACCCGTCCTCCCAGGAACGGGGTGAGGTTGCCAAACCTAAGTAGCGCTACCAACTAATACCCGTTACCCTCCAGGTAACATAATAAGGGACTTACAAAAATGATAGGTGAGAATATTAACCAATATACCCGTTTTTACCCAAAAGACTTATCCCTCAACGGGATACCCACTGACTGTCCCCAACCACTGGGACGCATGCTCGAATGTAGTGAACTCACCTTTGACTTGCTCGGTTAGACTAGTTACGTGCTCAAGTTTCTCAAGCCAAATCCTAACATAGTTGCTATCGACAGTCAGTTTTCTTAAACACTTAACGTAAGTCTTAGCACATATCACACAAATACCATTCTCACATCCTTATTCACATTGTAATAATTCATCATATCATACAAGTAGCCAAAATCCAATCACATATAACCAGTTCATTAATTCGGCCCAGTTAATTACAATCCACAAGATTTATGCAACCAATTCATTTCACTAATCCCCTGGCCCAACTAGATTAGATCATTCCAGACTACTTGTACCCGAGCCCACTAGCAATAGACATAACATTATTAACACATAACACAAATAACATACGAGCACATTTAAACCCGGTCTGGGCTTTGGCCCAACCAGAATGTTACAATAACTGTGCGGCCCCAAAACAGCATGTGTCACACCCCCAAAATCCACCCGCGGATAACACCCGCTTCGGGGGCGTGACTGACCAGGATCCAGCCACCAATTATACTAAGCATTGGTTAATATTAAAGTAATACTTACTAACCATACGATTAGCAAATATCAAGTTCAGAGTTTAAAGGTTTTAAAGTTTAAACAGTAACAAGTAGCGGAAGCATAATTAAATAGTTTTTAAACAGTGTTCATAAGGTAAGCATAATAAATGCCCAACACACGGGCAGACGACCACTACGCATCCCAAGTAGCTGCTCCAGTCACTGGCCACCTGCAAAGCATGCAGTAAAGGGGTCAACAATAATGCTGAGTGAGTTCACTAGTTGTCCAGTTTTAATTACCAAAAACTCGTTTCACCAGTTAATTTATCCGTTTATACATGCCATGGGGAGCTACCCCAAAAGTTAGCGACTAAACTGTTTTTCCAATACCGAACACTAGGTAACCGAATGCGTTTCCGCAGGATGCCCCGATGTCAATGTTCTATCAGCATTGACGGATGCCTGAGTACATTAGTTCACGACCGATCCCATACCATGGCACGGTGTGAGGCTGGTAAGACCTAAATAGCGCTATCAACTAATAACCCGTTCGCCTGGCACCGGCGACTAATCGGTATTATGTAGTAGGGACTTGAGTGATAGAGTTGCGTTTAGTGCCGTTAGTTGCAATCCGTATAAACAGTAATTAACAAAAAAAAAAGGTTTCCCAATACAAGGGAAGATAAAGTAAGTTGTTTCCCAATAACTAGGGAAGGAGTGTAGACGGTATCCCCTTTACAAGGGGATAGGGTTGTTTTAGTCTCGTGTCCCAAACCACCGGGACGCATGCTTTTAA
This sequence comes from Helianthus annuus, assembly GCF_002127325.2. NCBI lineage: Eukaryota > Viridiplantae > Streptophyta > Magnoliopsida > Asterales > Asteraceae > Helianthus > Helianthus annuus. The sequence continues at coordinate 29,464,555 of NC_035434.2, read as the reverse complement.
GTTGTGAACTCACCTTGGGTTGCTCGGTATGATACGTTACTTGGTTAAGTATGTTGGTCACCACGTCCTAGCATGGTTACCAAGTATGGGTCAAGTTGGGTACAAGTAAACACGTATAAAACACACTTAACGTAAATGCAGATAACTATAGTAGCAGGTATACATGCAGCCCAGTCAACAAAAAGTCCAACATACAAACAGTGGGGCTATTGGGCCTAAGCAGTTACACAAGCAATCCAGTTAACAGACAATCCAACAAGTATATCGGCCCAATAACAGTCCAGTCGAGACGGAGGTGACTCGCAACCAAGGTTGCGACTCGCAACCGAGGTCTCGGTTCGTCATGTTTTGGTTGCGACTCGCAATCAGAGATTCCGACTCGCAACCGGCAGTTCCGACAAAGTAGTTGTGGTTACGACTCGTAATCGGATCGATACGCGTTGATTACGACTCGCAACCGGGCGGTCTCGACAAATCTTGGTGCGGTCTCGAGTAGCAACCAAAGGTTGCGACTCGCAACCGTGATTACGTGCACAAGAAGACCTTCTAGAACCTGCAAACCGTACTATCCAATGATATTGCAATTTCATGAAATCAGGTTGTACTATGCCACTAAAACATGTTTTCTTGTCTAACCTTTGTCTAAAATGGATCAAACAAGGCATTTTCAAATATTCATGAGACATTCATCTTGTTCATCATTATTCAAGCAACATTCAACAACACTCATCATCATTAACCCAAATACTATGCCTAAAACCCACTAACCAAAATCTTATATTTCTCGGACAACATCAAAACACACAAACAAGTTATCAAAACAACATTTTATCATGAAAATCCTAAGAATCAATTCTAAACCAAACCGATTCATATGGTGTCACACATATGCAAACCGATTTTCATGAGCATCATACGTCAATGGTTTGCGTCATTTTTAGCCACAAAAATGTCATGAACACATTAGCAACTTATCCGAAACTAGCAACATGTTAGCCGATTATTCATTTTACACACAAAACCACATCACCAAGTATACAACTACACTAGCTAAATTATGTCCTTCATGCTATCATCTAACAATCAACAAATATTTTAAAGACACTAACCGGTTGGTGAGGTTCAAGGGTGAGTATGAAACTTCTAACGGGTGTGTGTGTTGATCCGAGAGCTCCTAGTGGTCACCGATTTGATCCGAGAAGAAGGAGATGAGAAGAGGTGATCTTGGTTGCTTAGGGTTTTAGGGTTTTAGTGAGAGAGATGAGAGGAGGGTGTTAGAGTGTAGTGAGTGTTGTAAAAATGGATAAGGGAGGGGTGGGTTGGTTTATATAAGGTTCCGAATGGGCTTAGGGGGTTTCCGGGTTGGGTTCAATTCCTACAAGGCCAAGGCCTAGCCGGCCCATTACTAATGTTCACTCGAGACCGTGGTCTCGAGTCGGGTTGCTTGTGGTTTCGGCTCATATGTATTACACGCACACATATATATATACATATCTAAATACACCAACACGTAGATACACATAACATGTAACACGAAAGTTCACGGGTTTTCATTTAATAAATATACGCACGTAAGTTACATCGAAGGATTGTTCGGGAAAGTCCGAAGTGTCACATTATCCCCAAGTTTTAGGAACTTTCGTCCCGAAAGTTAAGGCAGCCACTGTCAAGCTAGTGTAAGTGAAAGCGTTTCAACGGGGTGTCACATCATCCCCCCGTTAGTTTGGAATTTCGTCCCGAAATTCGTTCGTAGCTTCAGTGCTGGGGTTTTCGTTAGGGAACAACTGGGGATACTTGTGCTTCATCTGGTCTTCCCGCTCCCAGGTATACTCTGGGCCACGTCGCGAGTTCCAACGAACTCGTACAAGAGGTATCTGGCTACGTTTGAGGATTTTGATCTCTCGATCAGTGATCTCAATCGGTTCCTCAGTAAAGTGTAGCTGTTCGTCAATCGTCAGTTCCTTAAAAGGAATCACAAGTGTTTCATCCGACAAACACTTCTTCAGGTTGGATATGTGAAAAACGTTGTGTACCGCACTCAGTTCTTCAGGCAGGTTCAATCTATAAGCAACCTTACCGATCTTCTCGGTAATTTCGAATGGTCCGATATATCGCGGATTAAGCTTGCCCCGTTTACCAAAGCGAACCACACCCTTCCAGGGTGAGACTTTAAGTAGAACCCGGTCACCGACCTGGAATTCCAATGGTTTCCTACGCTTATCAGCGTAGCTCTTCTGACGGTCACGAGCTGCCGCCATGCGTTGTCTGATCTGGGCAATCTTCTCCGTTGTATCTACCACCATCTCTGGGCCCGTGATTTGACTATCACCGATTTCCGCCCAGCAGAGAGGTGACCGGCATTTACGACCGTACAATGCCTCAAAAGGTGCTGCCTGAATGCTAGTGTGGTAGCTGTTGTTGTATGAGAACTCTACTAACGGTAGATGCTTCTCCCAGTTCTTACCAAAATCGATCACACACGCTCTAAGCATGTCTTCTAGAGTTTGGATGGTGCGTTCGGACTGTCCATCCGTTTGCGGGTGATAAGCAGTGCTCATATCCAAACGTGAGCCAAAGCATTTGTGCATAGCTTGCCACAGTTCCGAAGTAAATCGAGCGTCTCGGTCTGAAATAATCGAGGTTGGCACTCCGTGCCTCGAAACTACTTCCTTTAAGTAAATCTCTGCCAAGGTAGAAAACTTGTCTGTTTCCTTAATAGCCAGAAAGTGCGCGGACTTGGTTAGTCGATCCACTATCACCCAAATAGCATCATTTCCGCGTTGAGATCTAGGTAGCCCCGTAACAAAATCCATGGAAATTTGCTCCCATTTCCATTTCGGGATTTCTGGTTGTTGGAGTAGACCTGCTGGCTTCTGGTATTCTGTCTTGACTCTCGCGCAAGTCAAACATTTGCTGACGTATGTTGCTATGTGGGCCTTCATACCAGGCCACCAGTAGGTAGTCTTTAAATCATGGTACATCTTGTCCGAACCAGGATGTACTGAGTAGCGGGACTTGTGGGCTTCGTCCATCACGAGTTCACGTAAACCTCCAAAGAGTGGAACCCAGATGCGTCCTGTTACATAGTAAGCACCATCTTCTTTCTGTTCTAGTTGCTGTCTCGATCCACGCAGAGACTCAGCCCTAATGTTTTCCGGCTTCAATGCTTCAACCTGAGCATTTCGAATCTGAGTAGGGAGGTTAGACTGGATGGTAAGTTGCAGTGCTCGCACGCGCTTTGGTATAGTGTCCTTTCGGCTGAGGGCGTCTGCCACGACATTGGCCTTGCCCGGATGGTATTTGATGGCGCATTCGTAGTCATTCAAGAGTTCGACCCATCGACGCTGTCGCATGTTCAATTCCTTTTGCCTAAAGATATGCTCGAGACTCCTGTGATCGGTGTAAATAGTGCACTTGGTACCGTACAGGTAATGTCTCCATATCTTAAGAGCAAAGATCACTGCTCCCAGTTCCAAGTCGTGCGTCGTGTAGTTCTTCTCATGCGTCTTGAGTTGTCGAGAGGCATAGGCAATGACTTTCTCGCGTTGCATTAGCACGCAACCGAGCCCATGAATAGACGCATCGCAGTAAACCACAAAGTCGTCAGTGCCTTCAGGTAACGAGAGAATAGGAGCGCTACAGAGGTTATCCTTAAGCCTCTGAAAGGCAGATTCCTGCGCTGCATTCCACTTGTAGGCGACGCCTTTCTGAGTGAGTGTTGTGAGAGGTTGTGCAATCTTTGAGAATCCCTGAATGAATCTGCGGTAGTAGCCCGCCAAACCCAAGAATTGGCGAACTTCAGTGGGGGTCTTAGGCGTAGGCCAGTTCTTTATCGATTCGATCTTAGCTGGGTCGACGTGAATTCCGTCCCTATTAACTACATGACCGAGGAAATGGACTTCCCGAAGCCAGAAGTCACATTTAGAGAATTTGGCGTACAGTTGCTCGTTGCGAAGAAGTTCGAGGATAAGGCGTAGGTGTTGTTCATGCTCTTCTTGACTTTTCGAGTAAATCAGGATGTCGTCGATGAACACAATCACAAATTTGTCGAGGTAAGGCTTACATACGCGGTTCATAAGATCCATGAACACTGCAGGTGCGTTAGTCATTCCAAAAGGCATGACGAGGAACTCGTAATGACCATAACGAGTCCTGAATGCAGTCTTGGAGATGTCTTCGTTACGAACTCTCAGCTGATGATAGCCTGATCGCAGGTCAATCTTTGAATAGTAGCTCGATCCTTGCAACTGATCGAATAGGTCGTCGATGCGCGGGAGGGGGTAACGATTCTTGATGGTAACCTTGTTCAGCTCACGATAGTCGATGCACATTCGGAATGTGCCATCCTTCTTCTTGACAAAGAGTACTGGGGCTCCCCAGGGTGATGAACTAGGACGGATAAATCCTTTATCCAATAGTTCTTGTAGTTGCGTAGAGAGTTCCTTCAGTTCTGCAGGAGCCAATCGGTACGGTGCACGAGCTATGGGTGCTGCTCCGGGAGCTAGCTCGATTTGGAATTCGACCTGACGATGGGGAGGGAGTCCAGGTAATTCCTCAGGAAATACCTCGGGATAATCGCGTACTACAGGAAAATCTTCAATCCCCTTTTCCTTTTCATGAGTATTGGTGACGAGTGCTAGGATGGCGGTGTGCCCTTTTTGCAAACACTTCTGGGCTTTTAGAAGCGAGATAATGCCTGTGACTTCTCCACCTTTGTTGCCTTGAACGATGAGGGGTTGACCAGAACGGCGAGGTATACGAACTGCTTTCTCTTGACAGAGGATCTCAGCGCGATGTTTGGATAACCAATCCATACCAATGACGACGTCGAAGCTTCCGAGTTTGACAGGGAAGAGATCGATACTAAACGTATGGCCAGACAATTCTAGGGTGCAGTCGTGGATCACGTGCGTGGCCTCGATGTTCTTACCATTAGCTATCTCGACGGTATGCTTAGAACTTAATAATGCGGGCGAATGCTTAAGTTTCTTACTAATGCGAAGGGATACATAACTGGCATCGGCACCGGAATCAAATAACACAGAAACATAACGATCATCAAGTAGGAACTTACCCGCCACGACGTTAGGGTCGTTCCTTGCTTCTCCAGCTCCAATCACAAAAGCTCTGCCCCTTGCATTTCCAGCATTGTTGTTTTGCTCATTGTTCCCAGCTCCCTGATTGTTGCGATTCTGATTCAGTTCAGGGCAATCCTTTCGCATGTGCCCCGTTGCCCCGCATTTAAAACATACTCTGTTGTTTCCCTGCTGCTGTTGCTGTTGGGGTTGTTGCTGATTTTGCCTTGCCGGGAACTGACTTCTACAATCCTTGGCTTCGTGCCCCATCTTGTGGCATCGCTGACACTGACCCTTGTTACATGCCCCATTGTGGTGCCTGTTACACTTGTTGCACTTAGGGTAGTTTCCCCGGTAGCCACCCTGTTGCTGAGTGCCTTTGCTGTTGTCAGTTTTCCTTTGCTGAGCTGGGGCTTGAGTAGGGTTAGCATCCTTGCCCTGATTTCCATCCCACTTTCGTTTGCCATCACTAGAACTTCCTTCCGCAGCACTGATCCTTTTGGGCAACCTGCCCTCTTCCACAGCCTGATCCGTGAGTTTGTGAGCAAGTCGAACGATCGGCTGAATGGTAGTGTGGTTGGCTGAAGTTACATGGCTTCGAATTTCTGGAGCCAGACCCTTGATGTACAGTTCGATCCTTCGATACATAGGTCGAGACATGTTTGGACAAAGAGCAGCATAGTCGTTGGACAGCTTGGTGTAGGTCTCAATCTCTGACCCAACCATCTTGAGTTCATAGTACTCATTTTCCAGCTTGTGGATGTCATCCCTGTGACAGTACTCTTCCTTGATCATATCCTTGAAATCTTCCCATGCAGTAGCGTTTGCAGTCTCCAAGCCAAGCATTTGAATTTGCGCCTTCCACCATGAAAGAGCGCTTCCCTCTAGAGTACCAGTAGCAAACTTCACCCAGTTAGCAGTTGGGCATTCACAGACAGCAAAAACAGCTTCGACCTTCTCAATCCAGTGCAGAAGGCCTATGGCACCCTCCGTGCCATTGAAAGGAAGAGGCTTGCAATCCATAAAGGTCTTGAAGGTACAAACACGTGGTTGCACAGGTGCAGGCTGACCTATAGGGTGAGCTGCGAAAGCTGCAGCCACAGTGTTGAGCAGGCTAGTGAACTGAGCCGGGGTCATGTTGACATTTCCTCGTCCGCGTCCACTCATTGTCTTCATAACCAGAAAACATAGTATGAGTGCGTGATAGCGAGAATAAGATAGAAGAGAGAAGATGTATCTATCTAATCAGGTTACTAGTACGTATAGTAAAGCAGAAAGCATAAGACAAGTAAGCAAGTAACTATGGGTCCGAGCTATGAGGTCAGATAAGTCGAGCCTTGTACTTGGAGTGTAGTGTCGTCACGAGTCACGGGTTATAGTCTGGTTTTTCTCAAAAAGATTTTTCCCCTTTTTAAAACCAAGTTCACTATAACCAATGGCTCTGATACCAATCTGTCACACCCCCAAAATCCACCCGCGGATAACACCCGCTTCGGGGGCGTGACTGACCAGGATCCAGCCACCAATTATACTAAGCATTGGTTAATATTAAAGTAATACTTACTAACCATACGATTAGCAAATATCAAGTTCAGAGTTTAAAGGTTTTAAAGTTTAAACAGTAACAAGTAGCGGAAGCATAATTAAATAGTTTTTAAACAGTGTTCATAAGGTAAGCATAATAAATGCCCAACACACGGGCAGACGACCACTACGCATCCCAAGTAGCTGCTCCAGTCACTGGCCACCTGCAAAGCATGCAGTAAAGGGGTCAACAATAATGCTGAGTGAGTTCACTAGTTGTCCAGTTTTAATTACCAAAAACTCGTTTCACCAGTTAATTTATCCGTTTATACATGCCATGGGGAGCTACCCCAAAAGTTAGCGACTAAACTGTTTTTCCAATACCGAACACTAGGTAACCGAATGCGTTTCCGCAGGATGCCCCGATGTCAATGTTCTATCAGCATTGACGGATGCCTGAGTACATTAGTTCACGACCGATCCCATACCATGGCACGGTGTGAGGCTGGTAAGACCTAAATAGCGCTATCAACTAATAACCCGTTCGCCTGGCACCGGCGACTAATCGGTATTATGTAGTAGGGACTTGAGTGATAGAGTTGCGTTTAGTGCCGTTAGTTGCAATCCGTATAAACAGTAATTAACAAAAAAAAAGGTTTCCCAATACAAGGGAAGATAAAGTAAGTTGTTTCCCAATAACTAGGGAAGGAGTGTAGACGGTATCCCCTTTACAAGGGGATAGGGTTGTTTTAGTCTCGTGTCCCAAACCACCGGGACGCATGCTTTTAAGTTGTGAACTCACCTTGGGTTGCTCGGTATGATACGTTACTTGGTTAAGTATGTTGGTCACCACGTCCTAGCATGGTTACCAAGTATGGGTCAAGTTGGGTACAAGTAAACACGTATAAAACACACTTAACGTAAATGCAGATAACTATAGTAGCAGGTATACATGCAGCCCAGTCAACAAAAAGTCCAACATACAAACAGTGGGGCTATTGGGCCTAAGCAGTTACACAAGCAATCCAGTTAACAGACAATCCAACAAGTATATCGGCCCAATAACAGTCCAGTCGAGACGGAGGTGACTCGCAACCAAGGTTGCGACTCGCAACCGAGGTCTCGGTTCGTCATGTTTTGGTTGCGACTCGCAATCAGAGATTCCGACTCGCAACCGGCAGTTCCGACAAAGTAGTTGTGGTTACGACTCGTAATCGGATCGATACGCGTTGATTACGACTCGCAACCGGGCGGTCTCGACAAATCTTGGTGCGGTCTCGAGTAGCAACCAAAGGTTGCGACTCGCAACCGTGATTACGTGCACAAGAAGACCTTCTAGAACCTGCAAACCGTACTATCCAATGATATTGCAATTTCATGAAATCAGGTTGTACTATGCCACTAAAACATGTTTTCTTGTCTAACCTTTGTCTAAAATGGATCAAACAAGGCATTTTCAAATATTCATGAGACATTCATCTTGTTCATCATTATTCAAGCAACATTCAACAACACTCATCATCATTAACCCAAATACTATGCCTAAAACCCACTAACCAAAATCTTATATTTCTCGGACAACATCAAAACACACAAACAAGTTATCAAAACAACATTTTATCATGAAAATCCTAAGAATCAATTCTAAACCAAACCGATTCATATGGTGTCACACATATGCAAACCGATTTTCATGAGCATCATACGTCAATGGTTTGCGTCATTTTTAGCCACAAAAATGTCATGAACACATTAGCAACTTATCCGAAACTAGCAACATGTTAGCCGATTATTCATTTTACACACAAAACCACATCACCAAGTATACAACTACACTAGCTAAATTATGTCCTTCATGCTATCATCTAACAATCAACAAATATTTTAAAGACACTAACCGGTTGGTGAGGTTCAAGGGTGAGTATGAAACTTCTAACGGGTGTGTGTGTTGATCCGAGAGCTCCTAGTGGTCACCGATTTGATCCGAGAAGAAGGAGATGAGAAGAGGTGATCTTGGTTGCTTAGGGTTTTAGGGTTTTAGTGAGAGAGATGAGAGGAGGGTGTTAGAGTGTAGTGAGTGTTGTAAAAATGGATAAGGGAGGGGTGGGTTGGTTTATATAAGGTTCCGAATGGGCTTAGGGGGTTTCCGGGTTGGGTTCAATTCCTACAAGGCCAAGGCCTAGCCGGCCCATTACTAATGTTCACTCGAGACCGTGGTCTCGAGTCGGGTTGCTTGTGGTTTCGGCTCATATGTATTACACGCACACATATATATATACATATCTAAATACACCAACACGTAGATACACATAACATGTAACACGAAAGTTCACGGGTTTTCATTTAATAAATATACGCACGTAAGTTACATCGAAGGATTGTTCGGGAAAGTCCGAAGTGTCACATTATCCCCAAGTTTTAGGAACTTTCGTCCCGAAAGTTAAGGCAGCCACTGTCAAGCTAGTGTAAGTGAAAGCGTTTCAACGGGGTGTCACAGCATGTTATCTAACAATTTCTTGTGTGTGTGCATGGTCCATAGAAGTCCAGATTCGATTTAATAACATGCCCCAATTTTTTTTTAACACTAGTTTGACTATTATAGTTGTAACAGCCCATTGAACCTAAGCCAAACTCGATTACCCAGTTTGTAGTCTACTCCCCTAATGTTCGGCCCAACTAACTTCATTTGTGTGATCGAACCCCAATACCCGGTCCACTTGTTTAACAGTTCAAACACTTGTGTGATTGGGCTTCATGTTGTGCGAGCCCTAATAACTTGTGTGACCCGCTATTATGCCCAGCCCACTGCACTCATGAAGTGGCTGTCCCCGAGACCCCGAGCGGCCCAACCACAATATACGCAACCCGCTAGTTTGTGCAGCCCAAAAAGCATTTAAACTCCACTGATTAATTATGTGTTCAATCCCAAGACTCGTGACGTAAACGCGTAACCTACCGCTATGTTTCATGCAAAAAATGTATAGTCTGATCGTGTGTAATGGGTATCGGAGATAAGTGTGTGGGCTGAGTATGTATATAGTACCAGAAGTGTGCAACTCAAGGGTTAACACAACAACTTAGCCGATTTTAATCTTCTTTCATACTTATTCGTTATATTTAATATTAACCGTAGTTCCATGCATTCCCTCAACAATAACAACTTTAATTCTAATCCTCTACCCAAAACCATACGTGTATAATTACTAGATTATCGATGGTCATGCATGAACAATCATGTGCACTTTATCAATTATAGCAGTCATAATAGTTTGTTTCCACAAAATATTCACATAACCCTAAATCATTTGCTAGTTCTCATATATTCTAACCATGATATTGAAACACATAAATCACAGAATATTAACTAAATCGATGAGGAGTATACTAACCAAAGAACTGATCGCAGAAAAGAAAAGCTTCGGAAGTGGAAAAGAAAGCTTCCATCGAGAGAGATGAGGGGTAGGGTTTGTTGTGACTTGATATTGTGATAAGTGTATGGAGATTACGTATCACAACATATAATACCAATTCCATAAACAAAGTGGGCCGAACTCTTTAATCAGTTTGTACACCCTTAACATTACAGCCCATTCCTTGGGTTATCCATAAAAGAAGCTGGGCCAGACTTGTTTTCAAGTGTATGATCCGGCCAGTCTGATAACTAATGTTAATACTTTATTAGTTGAACTTTTATTCGAAATACAATCGTATAACTAATTAGTTTATTAGTATTGTGTGGATATTTATAAAATTCAACCAACCAGCCATGTGTTTGAGTAACAAAATCCAACTAATCGGCCCACAATATCTTTGATTGGACTTGTGTGGATTTGGGCCTTAGATAACATGTAACTAGGAAGAATGTGGCCCAAACTACTCTCGGCCCATAACCTAGTCAGTTATCACTTACGTTTAAGGTTAACACAAAACATTTAACGTGTCTAGTCCAAGTAATGCACAATGAAGGAAAACGATGAGGATTTTAGAATCGACACAAACCTTGAAAGTTCGGGTTGTCACAAACTTTCCTGATGAAGCAGATTCTCCAACTAGATTTCCAGAAAGAATGGTGAAAGGGTGTATGTTGAGAATGGGATATCAGGGAGCGTTGAATACTGGAAATTATCTGAAGTCTAAATTCACTAAGCCTTACAAGTTCTTGATTCATTGTATTCTGATGTCATTGAGCCACACAAAAGGAGGATATGATGCGATGCGTGACTATCAGATGAACATGGTCACTGCATTAGTGCTTAACAAGAAATATAACTTTTCGCATATCATGTTTCATTATATGTCAGAAAACATCACGTCAAAGAGCAAGACTTGGGTGTATCCAAGGTTCGTACAAATGCTGATTGATCACGCGTATCCTGAGATCGACAGAAACATAAAAGATGATTTGTTGGTGCAATCTCATATGAACAAGATTACAATTACACAGCTTGTGAAATATCACCCGAATCACCCTGAACCGAAAGTTGATGTTGCATTCTTTGGGGCTATAAAAGATGCTAACTATGCTGATCCAGATCCAGTTGATCATCAAAACTGGAGAAATGAAGCTGAGATGAAAGTGGCAGCGTATGCTGAGGAGTTGAAAGTTCTTGCAGATTTCAAAAACACAAAGAATGAGTGGTATGTGAAAGAAACTGGTAGAAGACGCAGAAAGGCGACTCCTATAGTTCAACAGGGTGAAGGATCGTCATCAAAACCTAGAAAGAAGCAACAGAAAGCAGCAACAATATCTCTGATTGATGAACCGGAAGAAGATAATCCGATGGTTACTGCAGAAAAGGAACAAGTGGCAGCTACTGAAGATGATCCATTTAATATGTTGTTTGATACAGATGTCTTAGAGACAGGGCCTTCTATGGAAACTGAAGCAGAGCATGTTGTTGAAGTTGAAGCTGAGCAAGTTGTAAATGTTGAAGCTCAAAAAGAAAAGATTGTTGAAGATGTTGAGGGAGATGATGTGAACAAAGATACTACAAGCTCCTCGGATTCTTCAGATGAAGAGGTTGTTGATGAGATTGAACGTTTACGGAGAATTCAAGAGGAAATAGAAAAAGAAAAGTTGTTAAGAAAGAGAAAGAGACAGGAAAAGGACGATGATGATGTTTATGTGCCTTCTCCAGAACATATCTCCGAATCTCAATCTCCTTCAGGTGGTAAAAAGAAAGGTAGAGCTAGAAAGAAAGTGGTATCTCCGAAGACTCACAAAGTTACTCCAAAGATCAAAGTGCCAAAGATTATGCTCAAGAAGAAACAAACCAAGAAACCACCTACACCACCACATGAACCAATACCACCACAATCACCTATCCAATCACCACCTCGACAACCTACTCCACCACAACAATCCTCACCACCTAAACTACCAACACCTCCTAGACAACCATCTCCACTACATCATTCACCACCACCACAACAACCCTTTCTCACCTCACAAGAAATATTTCAAACACCTCCACCCACTCAAAGTCAACTTACACCGGGTTCTGCGGGATTTCGAAACTTTCCTAATGTGCCTTCTAATTTGAATGTGAGTCTAGATGACGTTGGAGATTTTGATTTTGCCAACACTTCACAATTAAGGAATGTTGAAAAGAAAGTTGATGAAGTTGTTGCTAAGAACAAGAAGCTTGCAGCTGAAAACAAGAAAGTGTCTGATAGAGAGAAAATTTTAGAAATGTGTGTGAAGAAGCTGGAGATTGATAATAAAGAGTTGGTGAAAAGGATAGACAGTGATCAATCTGAGATAGACATTTTGAAGGTTAGAGTTGCTGAACTTGAAGAAGAGAAGACAAGACGTGATGAACAGAATGAATACTTCAAGTTGAAGAACAAAGAACTTGAGGCGGCTAAAAAATCAAGAGACCATGAGTTCTATATGTTGAGCAAAGTCGTTGAAAGCACGCTTGGAACATCAGTATAACAAAAGTTTGAAGAACTGCAAGTTGAGGAGATCAGGGCACAACGTCAAGCAGAAATGGATAAACAGATACAAGATAAAGGTAAGGGTGTTGAAGGAAGTTCTGCACTGTTAGAGAGATCAATAGTACCTTCTATGGTAGTTGATAATCCCGAGCCTGTTTCTACTATTTCTGGTCTGTTTGAAGATGATACTCCTATGAATGAGTTGATTGGAGATAGTGATGAAGATGATGAAGAGGAGGATGAAGAGGAAGATGAAAAAGATGAGAAAGTGTTTTCTGCGAGCAGTCATGGTTCTGATGATGATGATGACGACGCTGCAGGTGGTACAGGTTTGCGAGTTACAGAAGCTTCCACTGAGAAAACAGTTGATGATCTGATGAATGATTCGGTAAATGAAGAATCAGGGGAAGCAAGTGGAAAGGGGGAGTCTAGTAAAACTTAGATCGTTGAACATACTGAGAAGTTAATCTTGGGATTGGATGCTTACTGAGAAATGATGCATACTGTGGATCCTAGTTCAAGTTCGATTTTAAAGAAGAGTTGAATACTTTTGACATTAATCAACAGCCTGAATACACGTATAAGTATGTTGAAGAGGCTGATAAGTACGACAGAGTTGAAGTAGAAGACTGAACGGATGATGAGGATGTGGTTGAAGATACTTCTAAGTATCCTATGCTTATGGAATTCTTTGCTGAGGAGAATAGAGAAGAATTGAGGCAGAAAGTAACTGAGGCGGTGAAAGATAACAACCTTGAAAGCACTCAAAAGGATATGGAAAAGGAAGATAGGACGAAATGGTTCAGAAAAAGTCACGAGAGAAACTTCAAGAGACCTTTGAAGTATTATCAGCGTGATCGAAGTGTATCTCTTGGTGACATCATCAGTTGGGGTTTCTTACCCCAAGTTAATGCTTATGCAATAAGAAGAGAGTGCGGAGTTCAGTACTTTGAACGTTTATATGACATTATGTCATTACCATGGTGGGATGTAGATGAACTACCGAAGGTGAGATGTTTGGATTATCCTGTTCGAAAGAATGATGTTCCTATGTGGGGTTACAATAAATATGAATCGTTAAAAGAGTTTCGTAAATGGAAGCCACATCATCCTAAGAGAGTACAGAGAGTTGATCCTGAAACGGGAGTCGAAGAGACTATTTTGAATGTCAAACCACCAAGGACGATGAAAACAATACCAATGCTTCAGATGGAACAAGACTTTTATAAAGGCTTCATTGGTTGGGTGTATAGTTGTATTTCAACTGAAGCCATAATTACTTACAGAGCAGGAGGGGAGATTCGAGAAATACATGTTTATGATCCTATGTGGATTGTAAATTGCTCTGCGAAGGATATAGAATGTCTTTTCATCAACAAGATTCATTATCAACCAGAAGATAAAGAACAAACGCAGCAGTTTCAACGTGTTGTTTCCCTTTGCTATCAAAAAGGTATCAATTCTGAGAGTAAATGGAAATCATCTTGGTGGTCGCTTGATGAGAAGATGAAAAGGAAAGCCAAACGTGAACGTCATAAGCTTGAAGAAAAGAAAGGTATATTTTTGAAGATTCAAGCTGAAGAAGAAAAGGCGAGGAAGAAAGAGAATGAAAGAATAAGGATTGCGCTTAGCAGAAAGCCGAAGCCAAGAGAAGAGACGTTCAGAGCTGTTTGAAGACCCGAAGACAAGACGAAGACTGCGGCTGTATCCAAGGGGGAGTTTGTTGGTGCATAATGTCTAAAGCCTGCGTCTTAGTCTTAGTTAATCAATGCATAGGGTCTAGTTATGTTAATTATGTATTGTATAGGGGTTAATTGTGTAAAAGTTGGGTTTTCATGTAAAGGTTTCGCTTATATGGACATGTCCATATAAGCGAAACTATTTGTTAAAAGGTCTCGCTCTTATGGAATGTTCACATATGCGAAACTATTCCCCTATAAATACCCAAAGTGTTTTCTCATTTGGCACGTAGATGTCACAAGTGTAGCCGACCTGCTGACCTTGTATTTCATGAAAGTTGAATGTGAAAACGGTGTTAAAGTGTATTACTAATGTTTCTACTCATTGCTTCTACAGTTTTGCTTTGATTCATGCCAAATATGTATTTCCGCTACATGTTCGGTAGTTGCTAGCTCCGATTGTCTCAAACGACGGTCAAACTCGGTCCTACATGTTCAGGAGATACTAGACAACCCATACCCATACGGAGAACCTATGCCTCAGTACCCTCACCCAATACCCGCACCATTGCCAACCATGAGTGAAGCCAATATGCAGGAACTCCGCACATTTGGTGAGGAATTAGTTGAAGGAGGAGAGAGGATAAAACAAATAGGGGAGAAACTCGTATGGAAATACGACGAGCGGGAAATGCAATATTGGATAAACCTCCCCTTTCAATAATAATAATAATAATAATAATAATAATAATAATAATAATAATAATAATAATAATAATAATAATAATAATAATAATAATAATAATAATAATAATAATAATAATAATAATATATAATATATAAATGTGTGTAGTTTGAAAAAAAAAATCAACTAAAATAGATGATCCAATACCTACTGATGCATAACTAGTAGTGTATTTTAAATTCTAGTTGCAGCTTGTAATATATATATATATATATAGGGGATGGTTCAAATGAAAACCACTTTTATTGTGAAAACTCGAAAACTAACTAAAAAAAGCCTAAAAAACACACAAAAATTTTTTTTTTCAATTTTTTTTTTAAAAATCGCTAGTTTTTATATATAAAAAAAAACTTTTTTTCAAAAAAAAAAAAAAAAAAATTTTGTGTAGTGCACATGTGTAATAATACACATGTGTAGTACACATACATATGTGCAGTATTACACATGTGCACTACACAAAAAATTTTTTATTTTTTTTTTTTTTTGAAATTTTTTTTATATTAAAAAACCTGCGAAATTTTGATTGCAAAAAAAAATTAAAAAAAAAATTTTTTTGTATGTTTTTTTGGCTTTTTTTAATTAGTTTTCGAGTTTTCACAATAACTAGTGGTTTTTATTTAAACCTTCCCCTATATATATATATATATACATATGTATATATATATATACATATGTATATATATACATATGTATATATCTATATATATATATAACAACCCTCGAAAACGACCCTAAAGGCTCCCAAATACATCCCGTATATGAAAAATGGACCCGAGATACCTTCGTACATGTAAAAAACGAAGAAAACGAGAATTTCCCTTCGCTCACGGGTCGCGACAGACGAAGGAGAAGCTCATGCGGGGCGCGAGGCCCTTTCCTTGCCGGACACACAATGATGACACGTGTCCCGACATGCGTCGACACTACCTGGTGACTCAGCAACCCTATCGGCGCCTTTAGGGCTCTCGCGGGGCGTGAAGCAAGAAGAAGAAGCTCTCAAAACCTCAGTTGTTTTAAATTATATTTAACAGTAATTGAGTATTTGTAAGTCTTCAATTACTACCGGTATGTTGGGGTTTTGTATACAAAATTTATGAGACGTTACCATTGGACAACGAGTTAGCCAATGAGTAATATGACCCACAAGTTTGGTTGACAGTACCATTTGGCTAATTGACTAGATCAAGCAAATGTAATTGCAGGTTGCCCTCAATTCTGTTAAAGTGATAATACTGTTTTGATTAAACTGAGATGCACTCACCAGTATTTCTTGCTGCTAAAAATGTTTTTAAAACGCGTTTCAGGTAACACAATGTGAAAGCCAACAAAAGCTAGCTGGAGAGCACTGAAGGAGAATTATAAAAGTTACCTAAATAAAAAGCTAGCTGGAGAGCACTGAAGGAGAATTAGAAAAGTGGTTATAAAAGTTACCTAAATAAAAAGGAGAATTATTTTCAATAATTGGGGTTTATCCCTATAAATATATTACAAATGAAAATCGGGTTTTATCCCACTTGTTTATTATAAATGTATTATCATCAAAACTTTGGTTTTATCCTATTTATTTACTTTTAACATTTTGGTGTTTAACTCTGATAAAAATACTTCCTAACTACGGTCCTGATGAAACTTTCCGCTGCGAAATTAATAAACACCGATACCATCTGACTGGTTCGCGGCTCCCGCTCCCAGGGTGGGGTCGGGGACTGTGACAATATATATATGAAAAAGAGTAGATGCTGCAATTCTCGATGATTTTGATCAATGTGTTTGTGTGATTGTTTGTATTAAATCTTATTCTGTGATATTAATACCTGGTAAATGTTTGTAATCCAGATGGACAACGAAGTAAATCAGGAAAACCAGAATAATGATAATAATGGGAAACAAATAGATAACAGTGCCATCCAACATATTGTAGCCCAAGGAATCATTGACGCTATGCCATATATTATCAAGACTATTAAGGAAGCAGAAAATAATAAAACTAATAGTGGAAGTAAACGGAAACCTACTGAACCCAGTCACAGCGTGAATAATGGACCATTACTTCAATTGCCTATTCCAAAAAGAAGAAGAACCATGTCAGATGGTTGTTCTTACAAAGAATTCTGGTCTTGTAAACCAATAGAATTCTCTGGCAATGAGGGAGCCATTACAGCTCTATGTTGGATAGAAAAGATAGAAGCAGTCTTAAAAATAAGCAAATGTGCAAAGGAAGATAAAATTATGTTTGCTTCTAATCTATTTAAGAATGCAGCCTTAGATTGGTGGAACACTATTCACCAGTCTAGGGGAAGTGACAGAGTTTATAATATGGAATGGACTGAGTTTAAGAACATGGTTGAAAGAAAATTATGTCCTCCCAATGAAAAAGAACAAATTGCTAATAAGTTCTTAAACCTTAGAATGACTGGAGTTGACTGCAAGGGTTACACTACTGTATTCTTCGAATATGCCACAATAGTGCCAACCCTAGCTTCACTAGAACTAGTGTTAATCTCCCGTTACATCTGGGGATTAATTAGTGAAATAAGACATGTAGTCAAGGCAGCTAGACCACAAACCATAGAAGAAGCTGTAGATCTAGCCAATACCTTGACTGATGAATTAGTATATACACAAGAGGAGAACGAGAGAAAGAACCTAGTCCAAAAGCTTACCCTGGAATTTCACTACAGTAATTCCAACCGTGGGAAAAATTTAGGTTCTACTTTCGCACCTTACTGCAAATACTGCAAAAAGAAGCATTTGGGAAAATGTTCCATATACTGCAACTTCTGCAAAATATCGGGACACAAGGAAGAAGACTGCAGGAAGAAACCCAGTAATGGTATATGCTTCAATTGTGGAGAAAAGGGGCATATCAAACCAAACTGTCCGAAACTAGCTCCAACAACAAACAACAAAACTAATAAGAATGTCCGAGCATTTGTTCTGACTTCTGAAGAAGCTAAGATGATCCTGGATATGATTGCTGGTACGTTTTTAGTTAATGATGTTTTTGCTAAAGTATTATTTGACTCTGGTGCAAACCAAAGTTTTATTAATACTTCATTCTACAAACTTCTCAATCAACCATTAACTAAACTTCAACAAGAATGTCTGGTAGAAACGGCAAATGGAGAATCCATTAAGATTATTGAAATCTTGCAGGGAGCAAGAATAGAAATTTTAAACCATAATTTTATTGCTAATCTTTACCCAATGAAACTGGCTGGATTTGATATCGTGTTATGAATAGATTAGTTAGTAGCCAATCGAGCCAGTATTCTATGTGATCAAAAGTCAATACAAGTAAGTTCACCAAATGGTGAAAAGATCACAATTAAAGGAGATAGGCCAACCAAATCCACAAAATTTATCTCTGTGATGAAAACAACAAGTTATGCAAGGAAGGGATCACTAGTGTATATGATTTCCATAATCATTAACACTAAAGGAAAAGAATTGAAAGATATTCCTGTAGAATCTCAATTCTCAGATGTTTTTCCAGAATAGCTACCTGGATTACCACCAGATAGGGAAGTTGAATTCAGAATTCACCTACTACCAGGAACAGCACCAATTGCCAAGGCATCTTACCGTTTGGCACTAGTAGAGATGCAAGAACTGAAGAAATAGTTGGACGAGATTTTGGAAAAAGGTTTCATACAGTCTAGTTCATCACCATGGGGAGCACCAATCTTGTTTGTCAAGAAGAAGGACGGGTCGATGCGTATGTGCATTGATTACCGAGAATTAAGCAAGGTCATGATTAAAAACCGGTACCCATTACCGAGAATCGATGATCTGTTTGATCGACTTCAAGGAGCCCGATTCTTTTCTAAGATCGATTTAAGCTCAGGATATCATCAACTGAAAGTATAGGAAGAGGACATTCCTGAAACTTCATTCAGAACAAGGTATGGTCATTATGAATTTACAGTCATGCCATTTGGTTTAACCAATGGCCCAACAACATTTATGGACATGATGAACAAAATATGTAACCCATATCTGGATAAATTCATAATTTTCTTTATAGATGATATTCTTATTTACTCTAAGAGTAAAGAAGAACATGCAGCGCATCTGCATACACTTCTGACATTGCTGAGAAAGGAAAAGCTCTATGCTAAATTCTCAAAATGTGAATTTTGGTTACAAGAAGTACAATTTCTTGGACACCTGGTCAATCATGAAGGAATTCATGTGGATCCCACAAAAATCACGGCGATTACTAAATGGAAAGTCCCTGAATCACCAACGGAAGTGAGAAGTTTTCTTGGACTAGCAGGTTATTATAGAAGGTTTATCCCAGATTTTTCTAGAATAGCCATTCCCTTAACAAAACTGACCATTAAATAAGTTAAGTTTGAATGGGGACCAAAACAGGAAGAAGCCTTTAGAATTCTTAAGCAAAGATTAACCAACGCACCCATACTCGCGTTAGCAGAAGGAACTGAAAACTTTATAGTCTATTATGACGCTTCTAAGTTAGGTTATGGATGCGTATTGATGCAACGTCAAAAGGTTAAAGCCTATGCCTCTAGACAATTTAAGAATCATGAAGAGAATTATACAACCCATGATCTAGAGTTAGGAACCATAATTTTTGCCCTTAAAATTTGGAGACACTACCTGTATGGTAGCGAGTTTACCATTTTCACCGATCATAAGAGTCTAAGATATGTTTTCGGGCAAAAGTAATTAAATATGAGACAGAGACGCTGGATGAAAATTCTTAGTGATTATGATTGTAGTATCCAGTATCATGCAGGAAAGGCTAATGTAGTAGCTGATGCTTTAAGTCGAAAGTATCATAAAACGCCAAAAAGAGTACGTTCTCTTAAGTTAAATCTGCAGATAGATTTAAATGAACATATTAGAGAAGTACAGAAATCAGTAATCAAGGACGATACTGAGAAATTGAAAGGAATGATTAAGAAATTAGAGCAAGGAACAGATGGAATATGGAGATTCCATAAGAAAAGAATGTGGATACCCAAACTAGGAAACCTAGGCAACCGAATATTAGAAAAAGGATATAGCAGCTTATGTTGCCAAGTGTCTAACTTGTTCACAAGTGAAAGCGGAGAATCAGAAATCCTTAGGTTTGTTGCAGCAATTAGAAATGAAGATATGGAAATGGGAATTGATAACAATGGACTTTGTTACCAAATTACCCATGACACGAAAAGGTAATGATACAATTTGGGTGATTGTATACAGATTAACCAAGTCTGCTCATTTCTTACTGATGAAGGAAACTTTCAGTATGGAACAGTTAGCCAAGTTATATGTAAATGAAATAGTTTCATTACATGGAATTCCTTTATCTATTGTGTCTGATAGAGATAGCCATTTTACTTCTCATTTTTGGACAAGTTTCCAAAAAGCAATGGGAACCAAGTTAAATCTAAGCACAACTTATCATCCTCAAATGGACGGACAAAGCGAAAGGAAAATTCAGATAATGGAAGATATGCTTTGTTAGTGCACAATGTCTATTGCCTACGTCTTAGTCTAGGTCATATTTGTATAGGGTTTACAGAGGTCTAAAGTGTAATTATGTGTAAATTCATGTAATTCCGCTTGAAATGACACTTTGTCATTTCAAGCGAAATCAGAATGATGTGATTCCGCTCAAAATAACATGTATCATTTCAAGCGAAATCAGAAGCCTATATATAGGAAAGTCTTGTTTCTCATTTGGCACGGAATCACAAGTTGTATACCGAACTGCTGCCGGATTTTCAAGTGAAATAGTAATGAGAAACGTGTGTTAAAGTGATATTCTCTATTTTCTACTCAATTCTCTCTGATTCAACACTCTTTGTTTGTTTCCGCCACTCAAACAGGTGTATTGATTTTAATTGACTAACTTGATCGTCAAAACGATCCTACAATTGGTATCAGAGCCAGTTAAGAGCCAATACATCTGAATCAGTGCGTTTTTCTACACTTTATTGGACTTTTAGACTTTTTAACGGACAAAATGGGCCGAGTTTCTAGTATTGTGTGTAAAACTGTGTTTTAACAAACCCTTGAGAGAATCAGATCAAAATTCGGCATAAAACTGCTAAAAATGGACTGAAAACTTTATTCCGCTTGAACGAGTTATTTTGATTCCGCTTGAAAATTGTAGTAATTTCAAGCGAAATAAGTTATTCCACTTGAAAAGATGTGATTCCGCTTGAACTATTGAAGTCATTTCAAGCGAAATAAGTGATTCCACTTGAAAAGATCTGATTCCGCTTGAACTATTGAAGTCATTTCAAGCGAAATAAGTGATTTCGCTTGAAAGTCATCTGATTCCGCTTGAGTTGGTGATTTCGCTTGAATAATCACTTAATTCCGCTTAAATGTATTGATTTCGCTTGAAATCTAATTCAGCTTGAAAATACCTATTCCACTTGAAAACCTAATTCAGCTTGAAATTCGGGTTTGTTGTGAAAGTCCATTTCGTTCGTGACGTTTCGTTTGAAGTTCATTTCGTGTGGAAAGTGTTTTCACTTAATGAGACCAGTTTTTTTTTTTAAAAAAAAACTTATAATTTTTTTTTGGTAAACTGATTTCTTAAAAATGGAAAATCAAGATTTTTATAACTTCTTTGCCGGCAGTGGTATGACAGCAACACAGAACCCATCATGTATTGTTCAGAACGTCAATATGGAGAATGAGTTAGGAACGATGCAGAAACCACCCAAGCTGATGAGTCTAGATGAATATGCAGGTTGGTCTGGGAGATTCAAAAACTGGTAGATGGTTTGCGTTTGGAAAAGGGAATTGGAAGTCTGACGCAAACTGAACAAGATGACTTCAAAGCTGAGAAAAAGATGATAAGCATTCTTCAACAGGCAATTAAAGAGGATATTTTGGTCTTGTTGTAGCATGAGGATAATGCACAATCTATTTGGCAGTCGTTGCATGTAAAATTTCAAGGGAGCGTGTCCATGATCAAGAGCAAAAAGGCCTTGATAAAGAAAGAATTTGACATCTTTACTGGCATGAAAGGTGAAACTACAAAACAATTGATTGAAAGATATTGCCATTTAGTAGCGGAGATGAAGAGGTTGGCAATAACCAAGACTAATGAGGAGTGGATCGATAAATTGTGACACCTGTGCCATTGTGACCATCAAACAAATACTAAACCAATGAAATATTGTGTTACATACTTGGGATTTGTGAAAATATGTGTATCATTTGCACATATCAATTCTTGTTCGATTTCGGGCCTTAAATCGCTTTCTAGAAGGTTATACGCGATCTGATGCGTAAATATAACCAGTTTAATGCAACAAAACACTATGAAATAGTGAAATAGGCTTAACATACCTTAAATAACCTTTACAAAACTTAGAAATAAGTTTTGGGTGGCTAGGTATGCTGAAAACAAGTTTATTCGCTCATAGGGACTATTTGCGTCAACTTGCGAAAGTCTGCCATTTCGTAAGGAAACGTACAGTACAGAACATGATCATAAGTTAAACATACCATATATAACCTAAACATGGCTTAGAAATAAGCTTTGACAGGTTCGGTGTGCGAAAACTTGCTTATATGATCTTATAGGGGCTAAAAGTGTCAAAAACAGCGTAAGTTTGCATTTTCGCGCATATCTTACGTTCTGGCCACATCTGGTCATCCAAAATTTTTGTACACACTAAAATATTTTTATTGTAGTGATCAGCATGCAAAAAATTCATTCGTTTCGCAATTTGGATCGTTTTTGCGTTCGTTACGACTTCCGTCGTAATTAACCGAACAACGCAACCGTACGACCAAACGAACCGACATTCGAGATATTTTTTAGCATATTTTAAGTTCCCTATACTTTAACTTCATTTTAGAGCTTTGAAATGGGGTTAACGGGGCTTAAACGTGTCAAAAATGCATCAAAAATCAAGTTTCTCAAGTGCAGGGACTAAATTGTCAATTTCTAAAAGTTGCTGGTCTACAAGTACCTTACGGACCGTATGCACATGTCCTTACGGTCGTAAGGCATGGCCAGCGACCAGAAATCATATTTTGCAATCTGTTTGATACTTTAGGGGCTGATCTTGTAAATTCTTGGTGTGTTAACCAAGTTATCCCTCCTCCAAGGCTTTGAACCTGCATCCAACAAGTGTATGGCCATGATTTTTGCTTGGAAGCTACACAAACATTTGTCATAATCTTGTGTTCTTGCTACAAGTATAAATAGCCCAACATTTTTACTTGTTCATTGCTCATTCCTCTCTTCTCTTCTCTATCTCTGATTTGGGGAGCTTTCTAATCTGATTGGAAGCTTATTCTTGGTAGAAAAGATAGCAAGGACCTTTAGTGAGCATTCCTTCATTCTTTTATTGCTTACTAGTTTAAAAAGTCAAACAGTGTTTCACTTTCACTTTGACCAGTCAATGGTCAACGCAAAGTTCGGTTGAACTTTGCAATGTGATTGTAATCACGATGGTTATAATCCTTAGTGATTTTACCAACTGATTACCACGTTAAATAGGTATAGTGACGAGTCAAAGTTTCAGTCAAAATGCGTTTTAGCATGCATTTTGCAATGGAACTACTTTTAGGTATCAAAATACCTTGTTTTGATACCAAATCAGTTTTCTAAGTAGGTTAAACATGTTTTAACATGTTTAACTCGTCACTATTAGTTTAGTGCTTGTTTAGGGTCGAAAGGTAAGCGATCTAAACAACCGCTTAGACTTTCGAACCCGACCCGTTTGGTGATCTTTAGGATCCAACCAAGCTTAGTTAGTGATCATAGTTGCATAGGGAATAACCACTAAGGTTATACCTTATGATCACATAGGATTGGTTAGTCGTATGCTAGTTAGCTTGTATGCCCATAGGAAATGACCAAAATGCCCTTTTGAAGCTAAAATCCATATTTTGCATATGTGATCAACTTTTTGACATATAATCTGATTTAGTAACATGTTTAGGCATAATTGGGCATGTGAGACTTGACATAGCACATAGTTAACCATCCGAACATAGTTTTACGCTAACGACGCATTATAGTAGCTTATACTACCATAATGGGTCGAAACGGGTCAAAAGCACTTAGGTAGACTTTCAAATCAGAATGTAAGGTCTACTAAATCATACCATATGAGTTCAATTACTCGTTTGATTTATAGAACCTCATTATATCCTATCTCCCAATTTAGGTCCGGTTATTTACATAGTTACCTATATAGGGTGCCGTTTGATTCTGTGATCCCTATAGCTTAGCTTGGTTGTTGTTCAAGACTTCTAAGCACCCTCAAGTGAGTACATAGTCCCCTCTTTTACTGTTTTCAAACTGTTTTGGGGTGGAACACATGTGCCTACTTGATACTTTCATGTTTCCCATGTTTTTATATCATATACTTACTATGATCAATAGTACACTATAGTACATGATTTCGTTATGTTTTGCTATATATGTTCACTTAACATGCTAGCACAATGGCTTCCATATACTACATTTTGTTGCATATGCTCATCCAGCATATGGATACATTGTTTTACATTTTGAACCATTGTAACCGTTTGATCATGTGAACCGTTTGTGATCATTTGACTAAGTGAACCGTTTGTAACCATTGAATTATGTGAACCGTTTGTAACCGTTTGATTATGTGAACCGTTTGTGACTACTTGACTATGTGAACCGTTTGTAACCTTTGATTGACATGAACCGTTTGAAATCTGTTTGAACCGTTGGGTTAGGGAAGTGATTAGGTAATGGGGCGGGTGTAATGTGTTAAAGGCATGGTGGATACGCCGCTGGTACTTCCTATATATAAGTGCTTTTAACATATTATATATCGTTGTGTTATCTAGATCACTTGGGCAATGGTTAACAAAACAAAGTTATACTACAAGGTTTTTCCAACGATATATATATACTATTCGAGTTTTTATTCCAAAAACAATTTCCAATCTGGGTTTAAACAAACATGTTTTGGAGTTAAGAATCATGGCTACGGGATTTTATAAACTGTAACCAATTTGATTTGAGTTGGTTAATTATGTCGCAATACTATACTTTTCAAAACAAGGTCTTTAAATAAGTATTGCAACATGTCAAACGAGCCATGAATCTGGAATCTCATACAAAACCTATGTACTCGCCGGCATTTTTATGCTGACGTACCTATTTTCACATGTGTTTCAGGTACAATAGTTGATAATGCTTGATGATGATATTGGTGTACTCTCACATAGAAATGGTTAAGGCCTTAGCGACTTTAAAACTTGAAAGATAATAGTTGTATTTATCTAAATTGTAGCAAAATATTTAGTTCAATAATTCAATAAAACAAAACTGTTTAATCCATGGTTGTGAAACAATGATTCTGTTACAACACTCCCTGACGTTTCCATCACGTTTTGTTGTTTTACGTGGTCGGGGTGTGACATAAATTAGCTGATGCATTGCCATATGACCAGTGGGGTACTTATTTGATGATGTTGAAGAACAATTCAGATTTTGTTAATCTGAATCTTAGTTCGTTCATTGAAAAAATCGAAGCTCATGAGTTAGAGTTGCTAAAGATTAAAAAAATGAATTCTACAAATGTTCAACAGGATGTGTCTCTTTATTGTAAAGGCAGCACTCCAGCAACTACAAATCTAAGCCCGAAGATTCAAACAGGGTTCAGTGCAGAATCAACATCGGGTGCTTCGACGAGTACTTAAATCAACAACAAGCCTTCACCGTTTGCCAGCTACGAGCCAAATTTCAAAGCTTCTGAACAAACATCACCTCAAAGCTCGTCTAGCTCAAACAATCAGGCATATGTTTCTGGGATTCAATGCAATATTGCAGTCAACATCAAGAACGGGAATGAGTTTACTGAAGTGGCTACAAAATAGCATATTTCGTTGTTAGCTTCCGGGTTGGAGTCATATGAGAGTTTGGTAGTGGGAAAGATCGGAAATCCTGATATGACCAAGGAGGCTTACGATCAAATAGATCCGGAAGAGCTAGAGCTGGGGTATGGCTAGTTTGGTGAGAAGAGCGTAGCGTTTTATGGAAATTACTGGTAGAAACAGTCTTTCTGGACCAGATCAGAAGCTTGGATTTGATAAGTCCAAAGTGACTTGTTTTATGTGCAAAGAGAGAGGGTATTTTAAGAGAATGTACTAACAGAGAGGTCAACAATCACCAGAATCCTTTTACCAACGACTACTATAGACAGGCGATCTATCACAAGCTAAATCAACAACAAGTCATTCACAGACCTCAGATTGAGAACAAGCCAGAGAAAGCTCTCATAGTCAACCAAGATGACGAGAAGGTAGCTAAGGGATTCACCTGGGACAAATACATTCCGGGAAGTGAAGGAAGAGCTATGATGGCTGAGATTGTCGAAGAATTAGAGAGTGTTGTTGAGCCAGAAGTGGTTAATTAAGATGTTTCTGTGGAAAATGTGGCTGATCTTGAGGAAATTGCTGCAGAAGTTTATTATTATCAATCCGAACCGGAGGTATTAGCCAGTTCTTTAAAATCAATCATGCCTCCTAAAGTGTTTGATTCTTTTGCATGTTTCTTCGAAGAGCCAAAAACAGGATTATGCCCACGATATGAGGAGAAGAAAGATTCTGTTGAAGAGATGATTGATGTAACCAAAGAAATGACCGAAGAGACATTGAAGGAGATTGCTGACAGGGCTCTTATGGGAAAACTGAAAGAGGTAGACACAGAACCTATAAAACCAGAGTCTTCGGTATGGAGTCAGTACAAAAAGGAGTCTGATGAGGAGTCAGGAATTGAGGAGGTCAAAACCAAAGGAGTGTCTGAGTCAGAGTCAGATGATGTCGGTAAACAAGGTGTTAAAACTGATCAGGAAGAAATGATTGTTAAGAAGTTTGGTTCAATCTCTGAAACCCCATGCCAAAATTGTTCAAAACCTTGCATGGAGTGTCTCGAAAAGGCATATGACACACTGGCTAGATCTATAAAGATGATTAAAAAAGAAAGTGTTGAAAATGATAAAGCCACAAAGTTGTTAAAATCAACAATTTTTGATAAACAAGTCGAAGTCAATTTTCATCTTGACACAATTGCATCATTAAAGAAAGAGTTAGAGTTAACCAAAATTGAGAATGAAATTGATAAGAAGTTAATGAGCGATGTTGCATCTTCTTATGTAATTCAGCAAATTGTCCCACAATAACCAAATGAAACACCGGTCTTTAACAGCGTTCCACCCCCAATGTGGAATCATTACACTCAGAAGTATCTAGATGGGGTGGAAGCTGCATTGAACCTCAAACTGAGGACAATTGAGGATGAGTTACCGGAGAGTATTGATGTTATATTCTCTCCATCCGACACTTACAATGAGTCACAGGTCATCAAGACCATTGTTGACCAAGTGTAAGATGAAGAGAGTGATAACTCTGAGGCTGAGATTATGAAAACTCATTCTGAGAATTCTGTGTCTGATTCTGAAGAAGAGGGTAACTTTTTAGACCGATTCATACCAAAATCCGATAAAGTCGCGAATGATGATCCGATCATGGTGGTTTACACAATGATTTGAACTGACAAGCTTTATTCTGATTTTGAGTATCCGCTTCAGAATGCAAGCATTAAAAATGTTGAAAAAGTGTTCAAATTGGTCGAAATTGACATTGCTGAAGTGAACAACAAAGAGTTCTTTTCACAACCCAAAAAGTCGTTTGTTAAGTCAACACCTAACAACTCGGGTAAGAAAGAGTGGGAGGGAAACGGTAACAACAAGAAAAATGGTAACAATTTTAAAAACAACGGAATTGGTTTTGAGAAGAAAATGGCTAAGAAAAATTTCAAGCCAAAGGATAACATGAATGATGTTTTTGTCGCTGGACCAAGTGTTGATGCTAAAAAAGAGTACATTTTTAGTCAAAAAGCCATTGATGATTTCAATGTGGCAAAGAAACTGAAAGAAGAGTCGTTCAAATCAACTTTTGTCGAGTATGACAAAAGAGTTTGCTATCGCTGCAATGAGATCGGTCACATGGCCAAACAATGTAAGAAAGTTTTTGAAAAACCTGTTGTGCAAAAACCCCGACCTAAATCTCCAGTTGATAAAAAGGGTAAAAAACCTATGATTTCACCAATTCGCATTTTGAAGAGGGGTGAATCTCTGAAGTCAGAAGATAAGCCAAAATCGACCTTTGAGGTTGGCGAATCTTCAAAGACTCACAAGACTTCAAAGATTTATCCAAAAACGAAAGTTTTTGAAAATCAATCTTGGGTTGTGAAATCAAAATCATCGCTCAAGGAGAAAAAGATGGAGAACATTTTGAAAAATGAAACAAAAGGTTTTAAAGATGATGTAGAAAAGCTTGTGTTTGAACTTGATAAACTTCTTGAAGAGTTTCCACCGATTAAAAGGGACGGGGTAAAACCAAAAGTAAAAAGTGATGTTCCAAATGTCATTTTTAACTTTCCAAAGGTTGATGTGACGTGTGACATAGTTTTTGGTAGTGTTTCAGCTGTTAAAAGGTCATGGGCATCATTGTTTGAGTAAATTGCTATAATGTTTGCAGGGGCTGCTCAGGTCGATAATTTCAAAATGGATAATGGACAGCGGAGCCTCTAGACACATGACTGGAATGCTGGCGTTACTCTATGATGTGAAATCTATTAATGGTGGATACGTCGGATTCGCTGGAAACCAGGGAAGAAGGATTGTTGGTCAAGGAACATTAACGAATGGAGTGATTTCATTTGAGAAAGTGAATTATATAATTGAACTGGAAAACAACTTGCTTAGTATTTCACAAATTTGTGACAAATCATTTACAGTTCACTTCATTAAAAATGAACGTCTTGTCTTAAAACCTGGGTTTAAAATCCCTGAGGATATGGTGCTGTTGCGCGCTCCACGAGAAAATGACTTGTATATTCTTGATATGAGTGTCGCAACACCAACAGATCATCAAAAACAATGTTTTGTGTCAAAAACTAAAGCTACAGAAAAAGATTCGATCATGTGGCATCAAAAGATGGGCCACATCCATGTTAGGAAGATGAATTTTCTTGTACATAATGATTTGGTTGAAGGTGTGAATTTGAAGAATTTTCATTTGTCTGATGACTGTGTAGCTTGCAAGAAAGGAAAGTAGACAAGGAGAACACACCCACAGAAATCGCTGAATTCGATTAGAGTACCGCTCGAGAGACTCCATATGGATCTCTTTGGGTCGGTTAATGTGAAGAGTATCAATGGTGACTTATACTGTCTTGTGGTTACCGATGACTTCACAAGGTTTTCATGGGTAGTGTGTATGGAGAGGAAAGATAAGACGTTTGAGTCACTAATGGTTCTATTCAAAAAGATGGAGACGTTGTATAAGCTGCCGATCAGAAGAATAAGAAGTGATAATGGAACAGAATTCAAGAATAATCGAATGCTCGAGTTCTGTAACGAGAAAGGGATTCTTCATGAATTCAGCGCGCCATACACTCCACAGCAGAACGGGGTAGCTGAAAGAAGGAATCGTACCATGATTGAAATAGCTCGAACAATGCTTGCCGATTCCAAGTTACCAATTTTCTTCTGGAGTGAAGCAGTTGCAGCAGCGTGCTATACTTTGAACCGAGTGCTCACTGTCAAGAAATACAAGAAAACGTGTTTTGAGCTTTTACACCGTTATAAGCCCAATCTAAAGTTTTTGGAGCCGTTTGGATCTCCATGTTCTTTTATAGATGAAAATGGCAAATTCGGTGCTAAAACTAATGATGGTTTCTTTGTAGGTTACGCGAGCCCATTGAAGAGGGTGTTTATGCCATGCCTGAGAAAAGTAATACAAGTTCAGCATGTAGATTGTCAGAAGCACACTGCTCCACCACAACTTCCTAAAAGATTTTTGTTCAATTATGACAAACTCTGGGAATCGTTCCAACTACCGATTCAGCCGAATGATGAGGAACTAGCAATTTTATATCAATATCAGTAGTCCATGTCACAAGAACAAGTGCCTAGACCGCTAGTAGTTTCTCAGCCCACCGGGGGTACAAACAATCATGAGGCAGGTCCAAGTGGAACGACACACGAACTACCAGAGGAACCAGCTCCAACGTTTGACAATTCTAACGACTCAGAAGAGGAATCCGGCCAGACTTTTGACGAGGAACCAAATGATGAAGCGACAGAAGCTGAGGATCACACCGGTGATCTAGACAATACGAACTTGCAATCGGAAGTTATTGTGCCTGACACTGCTATGCCACGAACATTGTCTTATCATCCTTCAGAGCAGATTATCGGTGATCTACAAAGTGGTGTCAAGACGAGAGACCAGATCAACCGAGCACTTACCTATTTTTATTCATCTGTTGCTCCTTTACAGGAAGAATTCTCACTTAAATGTTTTATCTTGCAGATTGAACCCAGAACGTATAAAGAAGCTTTGACTGAAGACAGCTGGGTGAATGCTATGCAGGAAGAGCTGCAGCAGTTCGAGAATCTGGGTGTTTGGAGATTAGTATATCTTTCTGAGAATCAGAAATTGATAAAGATGAAGTGGGTGTTCAAGTGTAAAAGAGACGATAGAGGAGTCGTGGTTCGGAACAAAGCACGATTGGTAGTACAGGGATTCAGTCAGCAAGAAGGCATTGGCTATGATGAGGTTTACGCGCCTGTTTCTAGACTTGAGGCTATAAGGATCTTCTTGGCATTCGCGTCCTCGAAAGGATTCAAAGTCTACCAGCTTGATGTTAAATCTGCATTTCTGTACGGGAAAATTAAGGAAGAAGTGTACGTGGGACAACCTGATGGTTTCACCGATCCACTACACAGGAACAAAGTCTATCTTCTGGATAAGGCGCTCTACGGACTTCACCAGGCCCCGAGAGCCTGGTAGGAGACGCTTTCCCAACATCTGCTGGCCAACGGGTTCACCAGAGGGACAATCGATAGTACATTGGTCACCAAGGAAGTTGCAGGCCATCTCTTAATCATGTAGATCTATGTCGATGATATCATTTTTGGTTCGACGAACGACGACTTGTGCAAAGAGTTTGAGCGAGTAATGAAAAAGAAGTTTGAGATGAGTTCGATGGGGGAGATGAAGTTCTTCCTAGAGCTGCAGGTGGAGCAAATGCCCGAAGGAATCTTCATTCATCAAACGAAGTACGTGAATGATGTGCTGAAGAAGTTCGACATGACTCAATCCAGTCCAGCATCAACCCCCCTAGCACAAAATCATGGAATCTGTCTAGATGAGAGTGGAGTAAAGGTGGAAGAGACGTTGTATCGGTCAATGATTGGATCCTTGATGTATCTTACTGCTTCTCGCCCGGACATCATGTATCCAACATGTTTATGCGCCAGATATCAGTCAAGCCCAAAGCAGTCACACCTGACAATCGTCAAACGAATTTTACGGTATTTGAAAGGCTGCCCAAGCATTGGCTTGTGGTATCCTAGATCGGGTGACTTCTCTCTTACTGGTTTTGCTGAATCTGATTTTGGAAGCTGCAAGCAGAATGCTAAGTCCACCACTGCAGGCAGTCAGTTCTTTGGAACTCGATTAGTCACTTGGCAGTGCAAGAAACAAACCTCAGTAGCTGTTAGGATCGGAGACTGTCATGATTGTGCTTGTTTGTATAATTTGTACAAATCATTAGAAATGAACAGAGTTTAAGTGCAGCGGAAATGAACTACAAACTTTGTAAACACAATCAATGAAGAAAATAGTTTTAATAAACACATGATTTGCATTAGTCGAATGATTACAATTCAAAGCAAAAGATTACAAAGCATGCTTACAAAAACTAAGCTCCCCCTCAGCCTGATACCCCAAGGTTGGTTGCACAAGATGAAAGGATTGGACTAGAAGAGAAGAACCCACTCAGTCAATCAAATGTACCAGTACAGGGTACTGTTACATTTATAGGCAAACCAAACCACTGAGGCATCTCAGCTGACGTCACCATGAAAGTGACATCTAACCTCCTAACAAACTCTAACATCTGACCTATACAAACACTGCTATGCTAACTACTGATATTACAATACATTACATAAAGTAAATAAAACAACTGCTACATCCTTCCACTGCTGTGATACCAGCAGTACTTGTTATGATCAGCAGTGCTTGAAACACGGCAGTAGATTGAGCAGCAGACCTTTAGTTCTTCATCAGTCTTTGACTTGATCAGTAGTTGTAGGTCAGCAGTTTGTATGATCAGCAGATAGGAGGTCAGCAGATGTTGAAACCACTTTCAAGGGGAGAGACTTGCATGCATATCATCTGCTTATTCTGGATCCACTATTCTGATCTAGTTTTGGCTTTAATTATCTGTTCCTTTGGCATGGTTCAATCCCAACAATCTCCCCCTGGAACAGATAATGCCAAAACTCTTCATTATTTCTAGATCTTTATTGCCTCATCAGCAGTTCCCTTATTTGTCCTTTGAGTTGTAATTCAAAGGTTAAGGCATCTGTGTCATTATCATCCCTGCTAAGTGGAAGATCAAGGAGATCCTGAAAATCTTCAAGACTCAGTCCAAGAGCTTGTTCCCTTGTTATTTTCTTCACTTCTCCACTAGACTTGAACATTGTCTGTACGTGGGACTGTTTATCAGTTTTCCACTTTAGTACTTTTGAGCCTGGTGGGTTTCTTGGGAGATTTTTATTAGATGAGGTATTTGGTGATGCAGGCCGATTCATGACTGGCTGAGCAGTACTTGCAGATTCTTTCAATTAAGACTCTACTTTCATCATTAACCTAATGCCCTCTTTTACAAGGTCATCACTAGCAATTAGATCTTGAATGGTTTCAGCACCCAACTGGTTTTGAGTCCTTCTTTTGTAGATGGCAGCACCAGCTGGAGCAGTGGTTCTTTTGACTTGCAGCTTTGGTGGTCTTTTTGAGACCTCTGCTTTAAAGTAGTCAGGCTTTTGTGGAACTGTTGGATCTTTCTTCCTAAGTTCCTCCAACTTTTTGTAGGTGGCCCGGACCCTATCTTCTCCCCACTTTGTAACAGAATTCTTTGGCTCATAATCAGCTGCTATCAGCTCCTCTTTCATTATCTTCAACTCTAAAGCTTTGTCAGATTCAAACTGTTTGAATTTCTCAGGAGGAGTCTGCTTGACCTTGTTTTTGATCATTTCTTGGATCCTGGCTGCCTCACTTTCAAGCTCAGGAATGGTCCAGCTTTTGTACATGTGTTTCTCCCCCTTGTATTTCTTGTAGGTCATGATGTTATCAATGTAGTCTTTTCTCACGGGCTCATCCGCCCTTTCTGAGATTTGATGACATACATTTTTTGGCAAATTGCTCCATAGATCTGACCATCTAGTCTCACAAAGCATTCTTAAATATTGTTTGGCCTGGGATATCCCTCAACTGACGACAAACTCCTTTTAACAGGGTCATCCTCATAGTAGAAAGATTTGATTTCTTCTCTAACTTCTATGAGTTCCAAAGGGAATAAAACACCTGCAGGAGGTAATGGCTTTTGGATTTGAGCTGAAGAGAGAGGAATGCGATTGGGAATTGTGACAAGTGCTAGAGGTTTTGAAGATGTTGGTGGTGGTGATGGAGAATTATCTGGTATGATAACCCTTCTCCTCTTTATTGTAGGAGAGGCAGATGATGTTTTGGGTGGAACAGTGGTGGTGATATGAGAAGCAGTGGTTTGTGATTGACTAACAGCTGTTGAAACAACTGGTGTTTCAACCACTGTTGTCATTACAGCAGATGTTGTAACATCTGCTGTCTTCTGCTTTTTGGCAGGTGGTGATGGTGGAAAAGCAGTGGTTGTGGTGTGTGTGTAGTGGAGGTTTGATGTTGGTGGCTTTTGCATGATGGTTTTGAAGAATGCTTTGTGAGACTGGATGGTGTGGACTTGGGTTTCCTTACTTTTCTAGTAAGATTTCTTTTTGGAACAGGATTTTGAGCATCCTTTAACCCAGAACGACCCTGCGCATTCAGCTCCATGAAAGCTCATTTCTCCTCATTCCACCTTGACATATCCTTTGCTGCTCTGTCCCTTTTTACACTGGTTACTCCTTCATCAAGTGCATTCTGGGTGACATCAACCTTTTTGCTACTATCTAGCAAGGGAATGTTTCTGAGCATAACATCCTTTTCTGGCTCAAGATACAGACCATATCAATCCCTTTCTTCCTCCACTCCTGAATTTTCTCCCCCTTTTTGGCATTATCTGGGGGGAGTTCATTAATAAAAAGAACTGTTGGAGAAGCAGTGCCAGTGGTTGTCAACAGATAGGCCTTTATCGCCTTGATGTCAGCTTGTGTGTTTTTGAACCTAGACTCCATTGTGTTTCTCAGCTCTTGGACATGTTTTTCATGTTGCTGGTCAACCACTTGTTGTTGTTGTTGGAGAAAAGGTTGGAAGAAGTTCCAAAGCTCATTTGCAACAGATGCCTGTGAAGCAGATGTTTGTGGTGGAACAGCAGGAGATTGCACCTTTTGTACTGTTAACAACTGTTGCAGTATATCTTTGATCTCCACAACTGAAGTATCCAGTTTTTCAACTCGTTTCGTTAATTCTTGGTATTTTAAACCATTACCCAACTTAATGGGATCATCTGATTTCCCACTAGCAGTGGTTGTATCAGTGGTTGATGCAGGGAGTGAATTCCAAGTATCAACTACTGATGCCCCTTTTTCTTGGTACTGGGGTCTTCTCCCTTCAACACTTGATAATCTTTTGATGGAGCCAGTGGTTAGAACAAACTCACTAGCAGATATCAGAGGTGTTATAGAAGGAATTACCTCCAAGGAAGTCTTATGGATGTAACCACTGTCCAAGTGTAAACCAGTGGGTTCAACACTTGTAGTGGCTGCTTCACTTGGATTACCACCAAGAGTTACTTGTAACTCAAGGGGTGTAACTTCCTCAGGTTGTGTTGGTGGGTTAGCAAGGATTGATACATCTGGCCCAGTCTGTTGTTGAGGTGTATTCTCATGAACTGGTGAGTGAGAAGGACTAGTTTGTGCCAGGTTGAAATCAATTGCATCCAACAAAATTTTGGTGTTTGGTGGAATTGTGGATGTGAGGTTGGGTGTAGAAAGAGAATTTGCCCCGGGCATTGGGCTGTGGATGATGGAAACAAGTGCTTCCAGAGCATCATGATGTGGTGTCCCTATTTGTACAACCTGTTCTTTTTGAGAAGAAGCAGGAGGAGTTTCAGCCATGGTTCGAGATATTTTTACCAACTGCTGTGAGGAAGTAGCAGCAGTGGTTTCTTGTGACTTTTGTTTTGTCACAGGCAGTTGCTCTGGTATCTCATCCTCCAGAGTTGCCTTTTTGGTAGGTTTTGTGGGTTTTTGAGTTTTCTTTTTCTGTGGCTTTTTGGTGATTATAGGTGTGGGTTTCAAGGTAGTTGTTTTGCTCCCTTGATCACCTTGAGCAGTGGGCTCAGCAGCAGATACCTGAATTCTGCTCAGGCACCTCCGCTTATGTTTTGCAAGATGTTGACATTCTGGTAAAAGTTTCAGCAGTTAAGCTGTGCATTTTAAAAAATTTACCTTGGTTTATTATAGAAATATCATCCTTACTGAATTTCTTTTCAAAATAATAGCTTAGAAATCATGGAAACAGTAAGAATGATTTTGTTTCAACATTTTTAACCAAATCATTAAAGATTACCTAGGAATAATTAAAATTTTCTTCTTGAAGAATAGCTTACCCCAGGTTTTGAATCTTTAATGGTATTTCATTAAAGGAAGTTGTTTTATTTGAAACGCACATAAGCAGGGTATGAAATAAAAATCTTGTTGCAGGAGGGAAATAGCCTTTTGTAAGGTATCCCTCTGCATCATTGTATCAGCATACCCTCTTTCAATGAAATCAATTTTTAACTCATTTTTTGGAAAGGAATCTTTACCTTCCTGATCATTGAGTGCGAAAACTTCCGAGATGGATTGCGGTGTGATGTTGACAGCTTTACCCTTTAGAGAAGAGGTAATGGCAGTGACAGTTTCACCTTGGTTTTCAAGGGTTGCATTTTTCCAGAACTCTCTTTGTGTTGTCAAGTAAATTGGTGCATCGGTGGTTAACAAAGTTTTGTACTTTGACGTCGTGATCATATCAAGGATGGAATCAAAGGTATCGGTGGTGCCTGGTTTTGTGAGAAGACCCAGAAGATTGTGAGAAGGTTTGTGTGGAATTTCAGTGGATTTAGCCTTTTGAGAGGCTTCTTTTGAAGATGATTTTGCGGAAGACTTTGATTTAGTCATTTTTGGAGAAGACAATTGAAGAAATTTGTGGAGGGATTTGATGAAATGTGAAGGAAACTGCTTTGAGAATTGAATTTTTATGAATTCAATTCAACAGTAAAACCCTGTTTGGGGTTCCAAAGGGGGTTTTATGGAGAAAGTGAATGCTGATGTGGCAGCGGTTATGATGATCTGACGGCTAAAAACTGACCACATGCCAACCCCTGATGAAAGAGTAAATAATGGGGGACAGTTGTTTTGAGAGCCACTGATGGATCAACCATCAGTAGTTACAACGGTAACAAATGAAACAGTGGAGATTTTTACTATCAGTGGATAGCATATCAGTGGATAGAGCACTGATTTTGAACAACAGTGCTTATCAGGAAAATGATAAAACAGGGGTTGACTTTCAGCAGTGGACAATGTTTAAGAACCAGATGTTTAAGCACAACAGTGGTAGTAAAGTGATGGGGTTTTGAAAGACAGTTACA
The DNA here is from genome assembly GCF_002127325.2 of Helianthus annuus. Lineage (NCBI taxonomy): Eukaryota > Viridiplantae > Streptophyta > Magnoliopsida > Asterales > Asteraceae > Helianthus > Helianthus annuus. The sequence continues at coordinate 29,427,934 of NC_035434.2, read as the reverse complement.
TCAGCAACTGTTAGTGAAACATTTATTGAGCTTTTGACAAAAGTTTTGTGCAACTGCTTGTGCAGATGAGAGAATTGATTTTGTCTTGTATAAACAAAGCATCTGTTGGTGGTGATTTATGAACCATCTGCAGGAATGTTATACTTAACAAACTACATTTTAGATGCAGATTATCAAGTTTAATTTGTCAGCAGTTTTTACAGAAATTTATGTTCAAGGTTTTGCCACATGTTCATTATTCCTGATAGTGGTTTAGCATCCCAGATAATTATAATCTTTTTACTAAGGCTACTCATTTTGTGTCTAATTATCTGAATTAGAACATGAGTATCTCAGTAGTTTAAAAACTGTTAGCAATCAATTTTTGATCTGTGATAAAACAAACTTGAGGTTGATATGACCTTGGCACTAGTACCTTTTCCTTTTGATCTGTTTTTAAGGATAATATTACCAACAAAAATAGAGGTTCTATATCCTGACGGAGATTGAAACTTTTACTATCAAAAACAAGTAAAAGCACAAAATATATTATTCTAAAGAAAAAATGAAGAATAATATATCCTATTTTATTGAGAAAAACCTTAAAAAAATAAAGGTTATTTTGAAAACAACATCAAAAGGATCTAGTAAATCTTCAAATAAGCTTATAATCACATCACCTTCAAGTTTTAAGAAAATGGTCAATAATTTGAAATACATTGTAGTTACCACTGTTTGGGACCATCTTCTTATCAATTGATTGTAAAGTTCTCTTTTATGTTCAACCACTGGAAATACTATTTTACCAGAACAACCTTGAATCAATGAATGCACACAATTGCTTGATGACCATTATTTACCCAACTTTGGACTCTTAAGTGTTTTATATTTATAATATTTTATTTTGACTTTAAAAGTTTTGAGATAAACACGCCTTTTGAGTTTTGTTATTTTTCTTCTTCCCTTTTCACCCTTCCCATTTATAAGTATTAAAATACTTACTGCGAGAATTTATTGAAGGAATACCCAGACCATAATCATTTTACAGCAATGTTTGGAGAGACTTGGTCATTTTTGCACAAGCTTATGCCAAATCTCACATCACATATGATTTAGTCTGTTTTTCATATGATTTTCTCAATGTGTTTTTAACAGAATTGATTTGATCCTTTTTAACAGGATTTTCAACCTGTTTTTCAACACATAAGATGTAATAACTAAAGTTTTAATTTCTCTCCCTTTATGTCAACTAAAAACACTGTTGTTTTTATGAACTAGGTCTTTTGTTGACAGGAGGTTCATACCTTAGTATTAACCATGACGGAAACAGCACAAACTTCATATTAACAGTTGAAATCAATTTTGTAGAGGAAATGATTATACCATAGTTATCAGATATTTTCAGATCAGAGCTCTATAAGTGTTTTATGCATGATATCACTTGTTATGTGAAGTTTGTGTGTCTTATGACATCTTGGTTGTTTAACAGAGTATCTGAATAATCATTTTGAACATGATTTCTTGTTACTCTATTTTCCAACTAAATACAATCAACCTTAGTATCAATGAATTTTGAGCTGAACTGTTACGTCAAATTGATTGTTAGATCGAATTTGACTGTCCAGGCTCTGATACCAATTCTTACGATCGGAGACTGTCATGATTGTGCTTGTTTGTATAATTTGTACAAATCATTAGAAATGAACAAAGTTTAAGTGCAGCGGAAATGAACTACAAACTTTGTAAACACAATCAATGAAGAAAAAAGCTTTAATAAACACATGATTTGCATTAGTCGAATGATTACAATTCAAAGCAAAAGATTACAAAGCATGCTTACAAAAACTAAGCTCCCCCTCAGCCTGATACCCCAAGGTTGGTTGCACAAGATGAAAGGATTGGACTAGAGGAGAAGAACCCACTCAATCAATCAAATGTACCAGTACAGGGTACTGTTACATTTATAGGCAAACCAAACCACTGAGGCATCTCAGCTGACGTCACCATGAAAGTGACATCTAACCTCCTAACAAACCCTAACATCTGACCTATACAAACACTGTTATGCTAACTACTGATATTACAATACATTACATAAAGTAAATAAAACAATTGCTACATCCTTCTACTGCTGTGATCCCAGCAGTACTTGTTATGATCAGCAGTGCTTGAAACTAGGCAGTAGATTGAGCAGCAGACCTTTAGTTCTTCATCAGTCTTTGACTTGATCAGCAGTTGTAGGTCAGCAGTTTGTATGATCAGCAGATAGGAGATCAGCAGATGTTGAAACCACTTTCAAGGGGAGAGACTTGCATGCATGTCATCTGCTTATTCTAGATCCACTATTTTGATCCAGTTTTGGCTTTAATTATCTGTTCCTTTGGCAGGGTTCAATCCCAACAGTAGCGCTCTCTACTTGCGAGGCTGAATACGTTTCGGCCTCAAGCTGTTGCTCTCAGATCCTTTGGATCCATCAGCAGATGCGAGACTTTGGTTTGCAGTTCTTGGACACGCCAATCTTCGTGGAAAATGAAGCAGCAATAAATATAACGAAAAACCCAGTTCACCATTCTAAAACCAAACATATTGAAATCCGACATCATTTCATCCGTGATTGTCACGAGAAGAAATTGATTCGGATAGAACATATACACACCGATGAACACAGGGCTGATTTTTACCCTAAACCATTTGACAAAAAGAGATTTAATTATCTTTTAAAATTAAATGGGATGAAAAATTTGCTTTCTGGGAGGGTTGAAGAATGTGAAGCCGAGGAGGGCGGCGATCTGATGTGATCTGATGTCTCGTTGTCAAAATTTTCTGTACAGTTTATTTTCTTCTTTCGATAAAACCAAAAACTCAAAAATATGTTTTTGTTTTTAGGGGGAGAAAGTTTGCAGAAAAATACAAAAACAATAGAAAATTTGAAAAATTCAAAAACATTGAAAATTTGAAAAATCCAAAAACATTGAAAAACTGAAAAAGAGTTTGTGTAAAAAGGGGAAATGATAGTACATCAGCTAAACAGATACAGTACGCTAAAGATATGTAATGTTTAATATGTGTTAAGCAGTCTCGCTGATGATGTGCCGATAGGTTTTTACAAAATTAGTAGATTTGTTTGGGATATAAACATAATAATAACTTGCTTTTTCGTGGGGAACATCTCCAGGATATATGGGTAACCCCCGAAATCTTGTTTGAAAGGTCCCTCTTTCTGAGATACTAGGTCTTTATGCTTAGTGATATCTAGGGTATTATCCCGGGACATCTGATTTTGCGGAAGCAATGGCCTAGTCCCCGCATAATACTTTCTGCGTGCTTGAAATAAAAGCACCACCCTCAGCATAAAAAATGATTAAACATTGCAAAGTGATAATCATGTGCTTTTGTAAAAAAGATTCCCTAAAGGGAACCCACCAAAAGTCGAGCCATCATCTTTCTGCTGAACAGAAGTTCTGACCTGAGCTCTCACGACCTCGCATTCACCCCATTACAGATATCATCTAGGTATACTCACCTATAAGACTGAATATTGGGATCTGGATACAGGAGTATATACTGAGGTGGTACACGCGTAAAAGTTAAGATCTTAATACACTAAATCTGTATCCTGAATAGATTGAAAATTGTGTAAAGATTTAAGAGGATCAATATATCGACAATCTAAGCGAATTGTTTAATGCTGGGTATGAAATTTAAGCTTAACGGTACTTGTGTCTTGTTGGTAGCTGATATGATCCCCTAACACGCTCACAAAAATATTATGTGTACAGTTTCCTGCTTATCATATTCTAAAATCCAAAAAGATTTTTATTTTCATCTTATTTTCGACAACGGACGTTGGGGATCAGATGATCAAAGTCTTATGTGCAAAACATGTCTGAATCATGAGGGTTGGGTAAGCAGAAGATTCTGAAAAAATAACTGGTATGTGTTTGAAAGCTTGAAAAGTTCAAAAGTGCATTAATTTGAACTAAATTCACTTTCAGAAAGTCAGCAAACTTCAAAAACTGGTCAACCAAGGTCATTAATTTGGACTTGGTAGGCTGAACAGTTGACCAAGGTCATTAACTTGGACTTGGTTAACTGGGTGTGTCGGTAAAAATTGAAAAAGTTAAAAATTTGAAATTTTTAAAATGTAATTCCGCTTGAAAAGGATATACCGCTTGGAAGGTGTTTCCGCTTGAAACTGCTTCAATGTTCATTTCAAGCGAAATCAGGTGGTCTATAAGTAGCTAGCTGATCCCGCTTGAACCAGTCATTGTTCTTATTCCGCTTCAAAGGTCTGATCTTGGCGATTTCGAGCGAAATCTAATAACATCCGTTTTTCAGCCATTACTCTGTCGAATTGTTGTTAGATTTCTTGTTTTTAGTTGGTTTACTCAACTATAAACATGGGAAAGGTGAGAAATTTGGTCAATTTGACCCAGATCTTGACTGTTATTGTTTTGTCGGCGATATTCGGAACTCAAAACGTAGATCTAGGGTGTGTTTGTTAACTAAAATGAATGTAAATCATATTAGTGTAATCGGAATGTGTTGTAAAACAGTTTTAGGGTTTTGATTGAACCAGATCTGATGATTTCGTATAATTGACGATGAACAGGATGAACAGACTTAGATCTAGAACGTTTGTGCAGGTTAAAATGGATAAAAATCACACCATTGTGCTCGGATTTCACTGATGAACAAACCCAGATGTTTGATTTCATCATCAGAAATGTTTTGAAAATTTGTTCATGATTCCGCTTAAATCATGTGATTCCGCTTCAAATTTGTTCATGATTCCACTTGAATCATGTGATTCCGCTTCAAATGGGATTCAGCTTCAAACAAGTGATTTCGCTTGAAATGAAAACTTTTAAAACAAATGATTTCGCTTCAAGTGGTCATTTCACATTATATGTTATTCCGCTTGAAATGTTGTTTCATTTTAAGTGATTTCGCTTGAAATGAAAATTATTTAAAAACAAGTGATTTCGCTTCAAAATGTTATTCCATGTAAATGTGTGATTTCGCTTGAATGATGTTTGATGATGAAATTTTTTCAAAAGTGTTTGATTTATTTGTATTGTGTTGATTTTCAGGCTTCGAATGTGATTTTTGATCCATTGCACAACAGTTGCTGTGATTTTGATGAGAAAAAGATTCCAAAGTTGTCTGATTTCAGGAGTATTCTGGAGTTTATGAGGAGATTGCCAATTCAAAAAGCGTTGACGAATCAACATCTGGTGTTCAAATCTCATATCAAACGTTTTTGGTAGCATGCAACATATGATGAACAAAACAAAGTGATTAATTTGGTTGTTAAGCAAATTGATGAAAAGAAACCGATTATTATTTCAGAGGGACTTGTACGTGAAGTTTTGAATTTTCCTGATGTTGATAGCTCTCCAACAAAATTCCCTGAAAGAATGGTCAAAGGCTGTATGCTGCGGATGGGTTATGATGGTGCTCTAAACAGTGCTAATTACTTGAAGTCAAAGTTTATAAAGCCTTACAAGTTTCTAATTCATTCGGTACTGCAGGCTCTAAGTCATTGTAAAGGAGGTTATGATGCTATGAGAGACTATCAGATGAACATGGTGACAACTCTTGTATTGAACAAGAAGCACAACTTTTCACACATTGTGTTTCATTATATGGTTGAGAACATTACATCAGAAAGTAAGACTTGGGTGTATCCAAGATTTGTTCAAATGATGATAGATCATGCTTATCCAGATCTTGAAAGAGATGAAAACAATGATATGTTGGTGCTATCCCACATGAGCAATGATTCTTTGAAACAGTTAGCCAGATATCATCCAAATCATCCTGAGCCAAAGAAGAAAGGTGTATTTTTTGGTTTCATCAAGGATAAGAATTATGTTGATCTAGATCATGTTAATCATCAGAACTAGAGAAATGATGAAGAAATGAAAGAGAAGAGTTATGTAGATGAATTAAAGATACTTGAAGAATTTAAAGGAACTCGAAATGATTGGTTTGTAAAAGAACAGAAGAAGAGGGGCAGGAAAGCTACTCCTAAAGTACAAACAGAAGAGGGTTCGTCTTCTCAACCCAAAAAGCGTCAAAAGAAAGTTGCTAAAACTTTGCTTGTTGATGAACCAGATGAAGAAGAACTTGAAGTAGAAACTGAAGCTGAAAATGTAGCTGAAGCTGAAACTGAAGTGAATGTGGGAGTTGATGTTCGTTTATCTCCTAATTCTTAAAGATTTTTGAAAGGTCTTAATGTGTTTAATGCTCAGAAAGATAAGGCAGCTGGTGAGAAAGAAGGTGATGATGGTGACAAAGATTCTTCAAGTTCATCCGATGAGGAAATTGATGAGACAGAGCGAGAAAAGAGAATTCAAGCTGATATTGCTAAAGAAAAACAGCTGAGAAAAAGGAAAAGACAGGAGAAAGAGGATGAGGTGTATGTTCCATCACATGAGGAAGTAATAGAGTCTCAAACGCCTCCGTCTGGTGGAAGAAAGAAAGCTGGTGCAAGAAAGAAAGTTGTTACTCCAAAGATGAAAAAGACATTGAATATATTGGTGAACAAGAAACCTATCCAAGAACCCAGTTAACCACCATCACCACCACCTGAACCTACACCACATCAATCACCAATACATTCACCACTACATCAATCACCTCCAAAACAACCTACACCACCAAGACAACAATCTCCTATACAATCACCACCACATATTCATACTGCTACACCATCACAAGAACAACCTTTACTTGTTTCATAGCAAATATTTCAAACACCACCACCTTCACAACCGCATGTTCAAACCACACCTGGTTCATCTGGCTACAAATATTTTCCAAATATTCCAACAGAAGGTATTTCTCTTGAAGAGATTGGGGATTTCAACTTCGCAAGTGATGTACAAGTTATTTGTTGATGCACAATGTCTAAAGCCTGCGTCTTTGTAATGCTAGTTTAATGTATAGGGTCCAGATAGGTTATTTTGTATAAGTTCAGGGGGTTAAAGTGTAATTTTATGAAGTTTATGTTGTAGGTCCGCTTTTGTGGCATGTGTCCACAAAAGCGAACCAGCTTTGTTGTCTGGACCGTTCTTGTGGACATGTCACATGAGCGGACCGCGTGGCCTATAAATACCCCCGGTTGTCATTTCATTTGTAACGTTTTCTGGAACTCCACGTCGAACTGCTGTCCGTACGGCAAGCGTTATCAAGTGAAGAAAAAGTATTTTAAGTGTGAATTCTCTGTTTCTACTCCATTCTTTTACGGTTTTCTTTGTATCATGCTGAAAATGTGTTTCCGCCCCATTTTCAGTAAGCACTAGCTCTGATTGACTCAATCGAGAGGTCAAAACTGATCCTACAATTGGTATCAGAGCCAGTTGCGAGTTAGTTTGCTAGATACAAAGCTTTTTACACGGACTTTTGTAGATTTGGACTGTTTGAACGGTGGAAATGGACTGAAATTTGGACAACAGGTGTGAAATACACTAATAACAAACCCTTGAAAGATTCGGATCAAAATACGGCCTAAAAGTGACATAAAAACCCTCGTGAAGTAGGTCCGCGTATCTGTCAGTATTGTGGTTCGCTTTTCTGGACTGCTCCAACGTACAGTTTAAGCTGGTTCGCTCCTAGTTTCTTACCTGGTCCGCTCGAAATGAGTGTTTTCCTTGGAGGTTCGCTCATCTGGTCCGCTTGAAGAGCAGTATTTCAGGTCCGCTCCAAAGAACATTTGTTGGTTCGCTCAAAGTACAAATTCTGGTCCGCTCCAGTGTACATTTCCTGGTTCGCTCGAAAGTCAGTTGCCTGGTCCGCTCCAAGTGCAACATTCTGGTTCGCTTTTAGTGCACTTTCTGGTTCGCTCAAAGTTCATTTGGTGGGTTCGCTCATTGTTACCTGATTCGGTTCGCTCATAAGACCAGTGTGGCTCGCTTATTCAGACTGTTTGAAAATTTCTTCGTTACGACTGAAAATGGAAAGCCAAGATTTTTACAACATGTTTGCGGGTAGTGGTGGAGTTACTCAGAGTCCTACTAGCATCATGCAGAATGTAAATCTGGAAAACGAGCTTGGAACGATGCAGAAACCTCCCAAATTGATGAGTTTGGATGAATATTCAGGATGGTCCGGGAGATTCAAAAACTGGGTGCAGGTCAACCATCTAGAGTGCTGGATAAAAATTGAACGGAAGTATGTTCCTTCGGTAGACGGGTTGAATATGTTGAAGACCATTGCCAGTCTTACAGATGCAGAACAGGTCGAGTTCAAAGCAGAAAAGAAGATGGTTAGCATTCTGCAGCAAGCGATAAAAGAGGATATTCTAGTTCTGCTACAACACGATGATAGTGCACAGTCGATATGGCAAGCTTTGGAACAAAAATTCAAAGGTAGTGCGTCGATGATCAAGAGTAAGAAAGCACTGATAAAGAAAGAATTTGATATATTCACGGGAATTAAAGGTGAATCGACAAAGCAGCTTATCGAGAGGTATTGTCACCTGGTGGTAGAGATGAGAAGGTTGAATATCGAAAAGACGAATGAGGAGTGGATAGACAAGTTATGTGATGCACTTCCCTATGAAGAATGGGGAACGTATTTGATGATGTTGAAATAGTTCAGATTTTGTGAACTATAGTTTGAGCGTGTTTATAGAGAAAATTGAAGCTCATGAGTTGGAGTTGGTAAAAATCAAGAAGATGAATTCAGCGAATATGCCACAGGATGTGTCTTTGTATTACAAGAATAGTCCGGCAGCTACTAATGTTCATAGTCCGAAGATTCAAACCGCGTTCAGTGCAGACAACACTTCATCTGCTGCTCCAAATGCCTATCAGTCGAGTCAGTTGACTCCATTTGCCAACTACGAGCCAAATGTCAAAGTTTCAGAGCAGAATTCTCCTCAAAGTTCTACAGGGTCAAATCAACAGACGTTTGTGTCCGGTGTGCAGTGTAACATTGCGGTTAACATCAAGAATGGGAATGAAATCACCGAGAATGCAGCCAAGCAACACATCGCGTTACTGGCATCAATTCTGGAAGCTTATGAAGGTTTGGTCGCAGGTAGGATCGGTAATCCCGATATGACTAAAGAGGATTACGATCAGATCGATCTGGAAGAACTGGAACTGAAAGATATAAAGTGGTGTATGGCGAGTCTGGTTAGAAGAGCTCAACGCTTTATGGAGATCACGGGTAGAAGCAGTCTGTCAGGTCCTGATCAAAAATTGGGGTTCGATAAGACAAAGGTTACCTGTTTTAAGTGCAAAGAACGAGGTCATTTCAAGCGTGAGTGTCCGAATCGTGAAGTGCAGAATCATCAGAATCCGTTTACAAACGATTGTTACAGACAAGCTATATATCATCGACCAAATCAACAATCTGCTGTTCAGAGACCTCAGATTGAGAACAAACCAGAGAAGGCACTTATCGTAAACCAAGATGATGAAAAAGTTGCGTCTGGGTTTAGTTGGGACAAGTATGTTCCAGGAAAGGATGATCGAGCAATGATGGCTGAGGTAGTTCAAATTACCGAGACAGTTGCAGAGTCGAAGGTTAACGATGAGGTGGTTACTGAGAATGTCGGTGAAGTAGTTTCTGAGAGTGTTGTTGAGTCTGATTCTGAGGTGGTTGAGGAAGTAGTTACTAAGATGATTGATTCTGTTACTGAAATTGTGATCGAAGAGGTTAAAGAGGTTTCTACAGATAGTTCTTCAAAAGCTGAGGAATCAGTGACTGAAGTTCTCAACTTTCAATCACGACAGGAGGAATTTGTTTATACAATGAAATCTATTCTGCCTCCTAACGTTTTTGATTCTTTTGCAGATTATTTTGAAGAGCCAACAACTGGAACGTGTCCAAGATTTGAAGCAGAGAAAGAAGAAGTCGAGGAGTTGATCGACGTTTCCAAAGAGATGACTGAAGGAGCTCTAAAGGAGATTGCAGATAAAGCGCTGATGAGCAAGTTAAAAGAGGTAGATTCAGACATCCAGGAGTCAGTTGATAAAGTGTCAGGTCTAGGAGAGGAAACTGGAGTCGTAGAGGTCAACGTGGTCAAGTCGTCTGAGTCGGAGTCAAATCTTGTTGGTAAAATTGTTTGTGAGGATGAGATTATAGTTGAAAAAGTTTCAATCCCCGATACACCGTGTCTAAGTTGTTCACAACCATGCACGGGGTGTCTTGAAAAAGACACCAAGTATCAGGAATTGAAACAACATGCAGATTTGGTGAAGTTTGACTTAGAGCAAGTAAAAGAGGCATACGATACATTGTCTAGGTCAATAAAAATGATCCAAAAAGAGAGTCTTGAAAATGATAAAGCAACAAAGTTGGCTAAATCCACATTGTATGATAAACAAAGAGAAGTTAATTTTCATCTTGACACGATCGCATCTTTAAGAAAAGAACTTGAATTGGTTAAAGTTGAAAATGACCGAATTGATCAGAAATTGATGAGTTATGTGGCGTCATCATATGTGTTAGAGCAAATAGTACCACAACAGCCACATGCTTCACCTGCCTTTAACAGTGTTCCACCCCCAATGTGGAATCATTATACACAGAAATATCCAGATGGGGTGGAAGCTGCATTAAAGCTTAAATTGAAAACTATTGAAAGTGATTTGCCTGATAATATTGATATCACTTTCACTGCGTCTGACACTGATAACGAATCCCAGGTTATCAAAAATGTTATTGATCAGGTGTTGGATGATGAGAGTGAGAAATCTGAGAAGGCAAAATCAGTGGAGTTCGGTAGTGATTCTGAGGAGGACGGAAACTTTTTAGATCGTTATTTGTCAAAAACGGATAAAAGTGCGGATGATGATTCGATTATGGTGGCTTACACTATGGTTGGATCTGACAAACATTACTCCAACACCGAGTTTCCGCTTTAGAACGTCAAATTCGAGAATGTTGAGAAAGTTTTTAAGTTGGTTGAACTAAGTGTTAACGAAATCAAGAAAAATGATTTCTTTTCGAAACTGAAAAAATCAGTTGGTTCTTCGCGTCCCACTAGTTCAGAAATGATAGATGGGGTGGGTAAAAGTCAAAACAAGAAAAATCAGTTAAAGAATAAAGGTATTGGTTTTGAGAAGAAAATGGCTAAGCAGGTAGTCAAACCGAAAGATAGGATTGATGATGTGTTTGTCGCTGGTCCTAGCACTGATGCTGAAAAAGATTATATCTTTAGTCAAAAGGCCATGGACGACTTCAATGCAGCGCAAAAGCTAAAACTGGAAACTGTCACAACCACTTTTGTAGAATATGATAAGCGTGTGTGTTATCGCTGCAATGAAGTCGGCCACATGGCGAAGCAGTGTAAGAAAGTGATTGAAAAACCGGTTGTGGTAAAAGCGGTTAATAAACAAATGGTTGAGAAACCGAAGGTTGAAAAACCTAAGGTTGAAAACAAAAATGTTTCAAAACAAATCATTCAGAAACCTCTACCAAAATCACCGATCGTTGCAAAAGATAAACAAGTGTTGGTTTCGCCGATCCGAATTCTTAAACGGGGTGAAAAGTTGAAGTCGGAATATAACCCAAAATCGACTTTCGAGATTGGCGAGTCTTCTAAGTCTCCCAAGACTTTGAAATTTTACCCTAAAGCAAAAACTTTTGAAAATCAGTCATGGGTCGCGAAATCTAAACCATCTGGTGAGATCAAAAAGATGGAAAGTGTGTTGAAAAATGAGTCACAGTTTGTGAAAGATGATGTTGCTGTGTTTGAGTCTGAAATTGATCAGTTTTTGTCGGAATTTCCCAAACTTCATAACAAAGTGAAACAAGATAAAAAGGAAATTGAGTCAAATGTCACATTTAACTTTCCGAAATCAACTGAGAAATGCAATATAGTTTTTGGGTCAGTGTCGGAAGTTAAAAAGTCGTGGGCATCATTGTTTAACTGATGTGTTTGTGTGATGATTGCAGGAGCTGCCCAAGTCTGTGCTATCCAGGTGGATAATGGACAGCGGAGCGTCGCGACATATGACGAGATCCTTAGCACTATTATATGATGTCAAAGCAATTAATGGAAGCTACGTTGGATTTGCTGGTAATCAAGGTGGCAGGATTGTTGGTCAGGGAAAGCTCACAAACGGCATCATATCTTTTGACAAAGTGAATTATATTGTTGAATTGACAAACAATTTGTTAAGTATTTCACAAATTTGCGACAAAGACTTTAGCGTACATTTTACAAAAACAGAATGTTTGGTTTTAAAGCCAGGGTTTAAAGTCCCTGATGAGTTGGTGCTGTTGCGTGCTCCTAGGGTTAATGATCTTTACATTTTAGACATGAGCATTGCAACACCAACAACTCCTCAAAAACAATGTTTTGTAACAAAGTCAAAAGCAACTGAGAAAGAGTCAATTATGTGGCACAAAAAAATGGGTCATATACATGTTCGTAAAATGGATTTTCTTGTGCACAACGATTTGGTAGAAGGTGTGAATGTTAAGAATTTTCATTTACCTGACGATTGTGTTGCGTGTAAGAAAGGTAAACAGGTACGGAAGTCTCATCCCCCAAAGATGCTTAACACCATCCGGTTACCTCTCGAGAGATTGCATATGGATCTCTTCGGGCCGGTCAACGTCAAAAGCATCAGTGGAGATTCTTACTGTTTGGTGGTTACGGATGATATACAAGGTTTTCATGGGTTGTTTGTTTGGAGAAGAAGGACGAAACTTTCGATGCTTTGATGGTTTTATTCAAAAAGATGGAAACAGTGTACAAGCTGCCGATCAGAAGAATTCGGAGTGATAACGGAACGGAGTTCAAGAATAACAAAATGTACGAGTTCTGCAACGAGAAGGGGATACTACATGAATTCAGTGCGCCGTACACACCACAACAGAACGGCGTGGCTGAACGAAAGAATAGAACCCTGATCGAGACTGCACGTACTATGTTGGCCGATTCAAAGCTTCCGATTTTCTTCTGGAGTGAAGCAGTGTCAGCAGCTTGCTATACATTGAATAGAGTTTTGACAGTGAAGAAATATAAAAAGACTTGTTTCAAGTTGCTGCATCGCTATAAGCCAAATCTTGAGTTCTTAGAACCTTTTGGCTCTCCGTGTACTTTCATAGATGCTGATGGTAAATTCGGAGCGAAAGCGAATGAAGGATTTTTCGTAGGTTACGCCAGCCCGTTAAAAAGGGTGTTTGTACCGTGTCTGGGGAAGGTGATTCAGGTCCATCATGTGGATTGTCAGAAGCACACGCCGTCGCAACAACTTCCCGGACAAAGATTCCTGTTCGACTACGACAAACTCTGGAAATCGTTTCATCTGCCGTCCGAGCCGAGTGAGGAGGAACTTGCTCTCATGTACTTGTATCAGCAAAGAGCCGGAATCTAGACCGCTAGATGTTCCTTCGCCCACCGTGGGTACTCACGATGATGAAGCAGGACCGAGTGGAACCGTTCATATACCGCCAGAGGAACCAGAGGAACCAGCTCCGTCGTTTGACGTTTCTGACGACTCAGAGGAGGAACCCGCTCCTACCTTTGACGAGGAACCAAATGAGACATCAGAGGAGGCTGTTGATCAAATCGTTGATCTCTACATTTCAAATCTGGAATCGGAAGTTGTGGTGCCTGATACTGTGATGCCACGGACCCTGTCTTACCACCCTTCAGAACAAATTATCGGCGATCTACAGAGTGGTGTCAAGACGAGACATCAGATAGACCAAACTTTTACATGTTTTTATTCATCTATTGCTGATATGCAGAAAGAAGTCTCACTTAAATGTTTTATTTCGCAGATAGAGCCCAGGACCTACAAAGAAGCATTGACCGAAGACAGTTGGGTGAATGCTATGCAGGAGGAACTGCAACAGTTTGAGAAATTGGGCGTCTGGAGACTTGTTGATCTGCCAAAGAATCAGAAGTTGATAAAGACGAAATGGGTGTTCAAATGTAAAAGAGATGATAGAGGAGTCGTAGTGAGGAACAAAGCACGTTTAGTGGTTCAAGGCTTCAGCCAGCAGGAGGGTATAGACTATGATGAGGTTTACGCGCCGGTTGCAAGGCTTGAAGCAATTCGCATCTTTCTTGCCTTTGCATCTTGGAAAGATTTCAAAGTCTATCAACTCGATGTTAAATCAACATTCCTGTATGGCAAGATTCGAGAAGAAGTTTACGTGGGGCAACCACCGGGGTTTGCAGATCCACTAAACAAAGACAAGGTGTACTTATTGGATAAAGCATTATACGGTCTACACCAGGCCCCGAGAGCCTGGTACGAGACTCTCTCGACCTACTTGCTGGACAACGGGTTCACAAGAGGAACAGTAGACAGCACCATGTTCACAAAAGAAGAAGCAGGCCACTTGCTGATCGTGCAGATCTACGTTGATGACATCATTTTTGGTTCCACCAACGACGATTTGTGTAAAGAGTTTGAGAGAGTAATGAAGAAGAAATTTGAATGAGTTCAATGGGGGAGATGAAGTTCTTCCTTGGGCTGTAGGTAGAACAAATGCCCGATGGAATCTTCATTCACCAATCAAAGTATGTAAAGGACGTGCTCGACAAGTTTGATATGACAGATTGCAGTCCTGCATCAACCCCCCTTGCACAGAACCATGGTATTTGTCCGGATGAACAGGGAGTGAAGATGGATGAAACGTTATACCGATCGATCATTGGGTCTTTAATGTATCTCACAGCTTCCCGTCCCGACATCATGTACCCGACATGTCTGTGTGCACGATATCAGTCGAATCCGAAGCAATCACACCTGACGATCGTCAAACGCATCTTACGGTATTTGAAGGGTTACCCAAGCATCGGCTTGTGGTACCCCCGTTCGGGTGATTTTACCTTATCCGGTTTCGCTGATTCAGATTTTGGTAGCTGCAAGCAGAATGCAAAGTCCACCACTGTTGGGTGCCAGTTCTTCGGAACTCGGCTCGTTACCTGGCAGTGCAAGAAGCAAACTGCAGTTGCGCTATCCACGTGTGAGGCTGAGTACGTCTCAGCCTCTAGCTGTTGCTCGCAGATCCTCTGGATCCAACAGCAGATGCGCGACTTCGGTCTGCAATTCTTGGATACGCCGATATTTGTGGACAATGAAGCGGCCATAAATGTTACTAAAAATCCGGTTCATCATTCGAAAACAAAACACATTGAAATCCGTCACCATTTTATTCGAGATTGTCACGAAAAGAAATTAATACGGATTGAACATGTGGGCACCGATGATCAGAAAGCTGATTTTTACACGAAACCGTTTGATAAAAAGAGATTTTATTATCTTTTAAGGTTAAATGGGATGAAAAATCTGCAATCTGGGAGGGTTATCGAGTGTGAAGCCGAGCTGGGCGGCGATCTGACTTGAACCGTATCGAGTTGTCAACTTTTGTTTGTACAGTTGTATTTTTTTTCTGCTTTTCGTTAAAAACAAAAACACAAAAATATGTTTTAGTTTTAGGGGGAGATATTCGCAGAAAAAAACAAAAACATGATAAAATCATAAAAATCCAAAAACATTAAAAAATGCAAAAAGAGCTGTGTAATATAGGGGAAATGATAGTACATCAGCTAGACGGGCACAGTACGCAAAAGATATGTAATGTATAAATGCAATTAAGCAGTCTCGCTAAAGATGTGCCGGTAGGTTCTTACAGAATTAGTAGATCAGTTTGGGATATAAACTAAATTTAACTTACGTTTTCGTGGGGAACACCTCCAGGATATATAGGTAACCCCTGAAATCTTGTTTGAAAGGTCCCATATTCTGAGATACTAGGTCTTTATGCTCAGTGATATCTGGGGTATTATCCCGGGACTTCTGCTGTATGGAAATACTGACCTAGTCCCCGGATAATACTTTACACAAAAAGCTTTGAAATATAAGCTTCACCCTCAGCATGCTGATGAAACAATAAAATTGATAGTCGCTGTTGTTGAAATGCAAAAGATCCTCTAAAGGGGACCCACCGAAAAGTCGAGCCGTCATCTCTCTGCTGAACGGAAATTCTGACCTGAGCTCTCACGGTTTCGCACCTAACCCCTTACAGATATCAGCTGTGGTATATTCACCTGTAAGACTGAATA
Organism: Helianthus annuus; assembly: GCF_002127325.2. Taxonomy (NCBI): domain Eukaryota; kingdom Viridiplantae; phylum Streptophyta; class Magnoliopsida; order Asterales; family Asteraceae; genus Helianthus; species Helianthus annuus. The sequence continues at coordinate 29,411,904 of NC_035434.2, read as the reverse complement.
CTAGGATCCGGATACGGGAGTATATACTGAGGTGGGAACACACGTTAACGTTTAAGTCTCTAAAACACTAATCACGTATCCCGAACAGATTGAAAGTTTTGCGAGAATTTAAAATGGATCAATATACCGACAATCAACGCGAATTGCTTAATGCTTAAAATGAAATAAGCTTAATGGTGCTTGTGTTCTGTCGGAAGCTGATATGATCCCCTAACACGCTCGCAAAAATATTGTGTGTATATATTTCAGTTTGTACAGCTTAAAACCCAAAAAGATTTTCTTTTCTCATTTTATTTTCGACAACTGATACTGGGGATTGGAAGATCAAAGCCCGTGTGCAGATCATGTCAGTGTCTGATGAGGGTTGGGTAAGCTGTGATTGCAAACAAAGATCTGGTATGATGTTTGAAAGATAAAATGTGAAATTGTTTGAAACGTTGAAAAGTTCATTAATTTGAACTGTTTTTGAAACAAAACGACAGAGTATTTCATAAAACTGATCATCCAGGGCCATTAACTTGGACTTGGTAGGTCGAACAGTTGTCCAGGGTCATTAATTTGGACTTGGTCAACTGGGTGTCAGCGTGTGAAATCGAAAAAGTTGAAAAAATGAATAAAAAAATGAATTTCTTGAAAAAGTAAAGTTGGTTCGCTTTTATGTCACCATCGGTTCGCTTTTCTGTCAATATAACATGTTGATCCGCTCTTGAGAACATGTCGAATAAGCGGTCCAGACCCCATATAAAAGGTACAGGGGTCCGCTTTTGTTGTCATTACCCGGTTCGCTTATCCGTCGTTGTCTCTGAGGCGATCTCGAGCGATCCTTCGTGTTCATCGTGATTTTTGCTGTTGGAGCCTGTTTTTCTTCAATTCTTGATAGATCCTTATTTGTTACATCATGGGCAAGGTAAGTATGCTTTCAATTTCATCTATTTCGTGTTAAAAATATGTCTGTCGGTATGTTTGCATGAACGGATCGCGTTTTGAGCTTTTAACTGTCATATTTGGTTGAATAGATTAGTGTAATCATGTCGTCTGATGTTATATAAGGTAGTATTGTGTGTTAATTGCTGAAATTTGAGTGTTTGATGTGTGTTGTCGGCAATGAGTGGTTTCAGTCTCAGATCCAGGGAGTTTTAGGCATATTTGTAGGAATCAAAAGACACCTCTAGACTCGGAATGTTGTGTAGATTGTGATTTTGGAATCAATTTTAGGTTTTAAGCAGTTTTTACATGTTTTAGTATTAGGACTGCTTTTACTGTCATATAATTCAGGACCGCTTATATGTCATCTGTAGGACCGCTCATAGTTACCATTTTAGGTCCGCCTTTAGGAACACTTTCAGGTCCGCTCATCTATACCATAGCAGGATCGCTTTTAAGGCAGTAATTTTAGGGCATCGCTTATTGGTACCAGGGAGGGTTCGCTTTTTGTGTTATTTTTAAGTAGGTCCGCTTTTTAGTCATATATAGGGTTCGCTTTTGTGGTTTGTACACTTCATGGTTCGCCTATTTGATCATTATTTGGTCCGCTTATGTGGTTCGCTCTTTTGTCAATGTATTGTTCAAAATGTGAAATTTTTCTAAGTCTTGGCTTCTGTTGTTGTTGTGCAGGCATCACCAAACGTGTTATTCGATCCAGTACACAACAGCTGCATTGATTTAGATGTGGAGAAGTGTCCATTATTGTCAGAATTTAGCAGTATTTTGGACTACATGAATCGTATTCCAGTGAAGAAAGCGATGACTGACCAGAGGCCGTTGTATAGATCACATATTAGTCGTTTTTGGATGAATGCAAAGTATGATGAGGCAAGCAAGGTGATATCGTTAGTGGTGGAAGTAGATGGAAAGTTGGAGACTATTCTGGTGACTGAAGCATTAGTTCGAGAAGTTATGAACTTTCCTGATGAGGCCAACTACCCCACAAGATTTCCAGAATGTATGGTGAAAGGTTGTATGCTACGTTTGGGATACAGAAATACTTTGAACACCGGGAACTACTTGAAGTCGAAATTTCAGAAATCTTTCAAGTTCTTAATTCATTGTATTCTGATTACTTTGAGCCACACAAAGGGTAGTTTTGACCAGATGAGGGATTACCAAATGAACATGTTGACAGCGTTGGTGTTGAATAAGAAATACAACTTTTCGCACATAGTTTTTCATTATATGGTGGAGAATCTCTCGTCGGATGTTAGAACCTGGAGGTATCCGCGTTTTGTACAAATGATGATTGATCGTGCATACCCTGGAATTGATAGAAACATTCAGGGTGATCTTCTTGTTCAAGCTCACATGTCTAATAACACTTTGAAGAACCTGGTCAAGTATCATCCTAATCATCCAGAGCCTGATCTTGTGATTGAAAACTTCGGATTGCTTAGAGATGCAAACTATGTGGATCCTGATCTGGAAAATCATCAAAATTGGAGAAATCAAGAGGAAATGAAAGAGGCGTTGTATGCTGTAGAGTTGAAAATACTTCAGAGTTTCAAATCAACCAAGAACGAGTGGTATGTGAAGGAATCAGGACGCAGACGTAGATTTGCAACTCCTGTAGCTGAAGGTGAAGGTTCTTCTTCAAAACCAAAGAAGAGACAAAAAAGAAAAAGCAAACAATGTTAATTGATGAATCTTATGAAGATATCTCTGAGATGAATGTTGAAAATGAACAAGAGACGACTGGTGCTGAAAACATTGTAATTGAGACAGATTTGTTTACAACAGAAGCATATTTTGTTGATAATGTTGTGGAAACGGTTACTTCTGATGTTCAAAAAGAAAAAGAAAATGTGTTAGATGATGTTGAAGGTGACGACGTTGATAAAGACACTACTAGTTCTTCTAGTTCGTCTGAATATGAAGTGATTGATGCAAAAGAACGTGAAAGACGAATGAGAGAAGAGGTAGAACAGGAGAAGTTGATTAGAAAGAGGAAGAGGGAAGAGAAAGAAGATGCACCTTATGTACCTTCTCCGGAGCATGTTTCAGCGTCACAATCTACTCCGAGGGGTAAAAAGAAAGTTGCTGGTCGAAAGAGAACTACACCAAAGATTAAAGTGTCGAAGCGCCCTCAGAAGATCATGCAAACGCATCCTACACCTCCACGTCAACCAACACCTCCACGTCAACCAACACCTCCACAATCTCCAATACATCAATCTCCTCCCAGACAACCAACACCACAACAGTCACCAAGACAACCTACTCCTCCATCACACTCAACACCACCCAGACAACCTACACCGCAACGACAACCATCTCCTATTTTTCAAACAACACCACCACCACAACAACCATATTATACTCCGCAAGATCTCTTTGGCACACCTCCACTCACCCAAGTACAACCTGGTTCTTTGAGTAAAGGTCTTCCGATACCGCAAGATAATCTACTAGACGTTGATTTCGACTTTGCAAACAATTCGCAAGTGTTGAAATTGGAAAAGAGAATTGAGGATGTGATAGCAGAGAATAAAAAGTTGGCGGCTGAAAGCAAAAAGATTGCTGATAGAGAAAAGACTCTTGCTGGTAGGGTGTAGAGGTTGGAAGGTGAAAACAAAGTGTTGACACTGAAAATTGAAGTTGTTCAGACGGAAATCGACGTTTTGAAAGTTCGAGTGTCTGAATTAGAAGAAGAGAAGAATCGTCGAGAGAGTGAAAATGAATACCACAAGTTAAAAAATAAAGAACTTATGGCTGCTAAAGCACTACATGAACATAAGTTCTACATGCTGAATAGAGTTGTGGAAAGCATGTTAGAGACATCAGTGGAACAGAAATATGAAGAGTTGAAGCTAGAAGACCTTCGTGCAGAACGTCAAGCAGAATTAGAAAGGCAGATGAAAGATAAGGGTAAAGGGGTAGAAGGAAGTTCTGAAATGTCTATTGTACCTTCGATGGTAATTGATAATCCTGAGCCCATATCTGCAGTTCCTGGCTTAGTCGAAGAAGAAATTCCAACGCCTAAGTTAATTGGTGGCGAAGATGAAGAGGATGATGAAGATGATGATGAGGATGAGTTTGTATATTCTGCGAGCAGTCACAGTTCTAAAGGTGATGATGATGATGACGCTGCAGGAGGTTCAGGTGTTAGAGTGACTGAAGCCTCAAATGAAAAAGTCGTTGAAGATTTGTTGAACGACACAATCAATGAAGAAAGTGGTGAAGCTGAAGGTAAGGGGGAGTCGAGTAAGACACAGATTGTAGAGCATCATGAGCCTTTGTTTATGAGTCTAGATGCGTATAAAGAAATGCTTAAAGATGTAAACCCTGAAATTCCCTTCGACTTCGAAGAGGACTTAGAATCGTTTGATATCAATAAACAGCAAGATTATAATTATGATTATGTTGAAGATGCTGATATCTACGATAGAGTTGAGGTTGAAGAATGTTCAGATAATGATGAGGTTCCTGAAGATACTTCGAAACTTCCAACGTTAATGGAGTTCTTTGCTGCTGAGAATAGAGATGAATTACGTCAGAAAGTGACTGAAGCAGTGAATGATAATGTATTTGAATGTTTGAGGAAAGAAGCTGAGCAGGAAGGCCAATCTAATGTTGATAAAGAAGGTCAATCGAGGGCTGAAGAAATTGATCGTTCTAAATGGTTAAAGATTCTCATGAAAGAAAATTCAAGAGGCCGCTGAAGTTCTTCCAAGGTGATCGAAATGTTTCGCTTGGCGATATTATTAGTTGGGGTTTTCTTCCGCAAGTTAATGCTTATGCTATTCGAAGAGAATATGGCGTCCAGTACTTTGCACGTTTATATGACATAATGTCATTACCTTGGTGGGATGTTGATGAATTAGCAAAGGTGAGAGTCTTGGAGTACAAGGTGAGAAAGAATGATACCGCGATGTGGGGCTACATCAAGTATGAACAATTAAAGCGATTTCGAAAGTGGAAGCCTCATCGTCCAAGGCGTGTTCAGAGAGTTGATCGGGAAACTGGGGCTGTAGAAATTATTCTGAATGTGAAGCCTCCGTGTACAATGAAGACAATTCCGATGCCAGAAATGGAGCAGGAATTTTATAAAGGCTTTATTGATTGGGTTTACAGTTGCAGGACGACCGAAGCAATAATCACGTACAGAGCTGGTGGAGAGTTGAGGGATATTCATGTTTACGACCCGATGTGGTTAGTTAATTGCTCAGCGAAAGACATCGAATGTCTATTCATTCACAAGATTCGCTACTCGCCAGCAGATAAAGAGCAAGCTCTTTAGTTTCAACGTGTTGTTTCTCTGTGTGTTCAGAAAGGTATCAACTCTGAAAACAAGTGGAAATCTTCGTGGTGGTCTTTAGAAGAGAAGATGAAGAAGAAATCAAAGCGTGAACGTGAACGTGAGAATCAAAAGATGGAAGAAAATAGAGGAAAGTTTATGAAGCAACAAGAAAAGGAAGAGAAAGCGAGGAGGATAAAGAATGAGAAGATCAGGGTTACGCTGGGAAGAAAGCCAAAACCAAAGGAAGAGAAATTCAAAGCTATCTGAAGACCTACATTCAAGACAAAGACTGCGGCTTCATCCAAGGGGGAGTTTGTTGATGCACAATGTCTAAAGCCTACGTCTTTGTAATGCTAGTTTAATGTATAGGGTCCAGATAGGTTATTTTGTATAAGTTCAGGGGGTTAAAGTGTAATTTTATGAAGTTTATGTTGTAGGTCCGCTTTTGTGGCATGTGTCCACAAAAGCGAACCAGCTTTGTTGTCTGGACCGCTCTTGTGGACATGTCACATGAGCGGACCGCGTGGCCTATAAATACCCCCGGTTGTCATTTCATTTGTAACGTTTTCTGGAACTCCACGTCGAACTGCTGTCCGTACAGCAAGCGTTATCAAGTGAAGAAAAAGTATTTTAAGTTTGAATTCTCTGTTTCTACTCCATTCTTTTACGGTTTTCTTTGTATCATGCTGAAAATGTGTTTCCGCCACATTTTCAGTAAGCACTAGCTCTGATTGACTCACTCGAGAGGTCAAAACTGATCCTACAAGAATGTAGAAAAGAAAGTTGATGCAATGTTGGTTGAAAACAAGAGATTAGCAAATCGTGAGAAAATTCTTGAGATGCGTGTTAAGAAAGTTGAGTCTGAAAATAAATCTTTGCTGAAGAAAATTGAAGCAGATTAGACTGAAATTGAATTTTGAAGGTTAAAGTGGCAGAGCTAGAGGAAGAAAAGACACGTAGAGACGAACAAAATAAGTACTTGGAGCTGAAAAACAAAGAACTTGAAGCTGCCAAAGCACTGAAAGAGCATGAGTTGTATATGATGAGTAAAGTGCTTGAAAATATGATCGGAAAGTCTGTAGAGCAAAGGTTTGAAGAAATTGCAGTTGAGGAAGTAAGAGAGAAACGTCAAGCAGAGATTGATGCTCAAATGAGAGATAAAGGAAAAGGTGTTGAAGTTTCTGTGAATGCTGAAAGATCAATAGTTTTATCTACTGATCCTGAGTCTCCTATTCAGAATCCTGTTCCTATATCTGCTGTGTCAGCAATCTTTGAAGAAGATGTGTTACTTGAAGATTTGGGTAACGATGTGGATGATGACGATGAGGATGATGATGAAGAGGATGGCGATGTAGAGGATGATGACGAAGAGGATGATGATGAAGAGAAAGTATTCTCTGCAAGCAGTCATATTTCTGATGGTGATAATGATGATGATGACGATCAGGGTGGTACGGGTGTTACTGTTACTGAAGCATCAAATGAAATGAATGTTGATGACTATATGAATGATGATGCAAATGAAGTATCAGATGGAGCTGATGGAGAGGGGGAGCAAGTAAGTGATCAAAATGTGGATGAAGTTGAAAAGCTAATTCTTCGTATTGAGCCTGATGTAGAAGAGGGAGAAATCAGGCATACATATACTTTGGATGAAGTTCTGAAGATGTTTAATGTAAATGAAGATGAATTCAAGTTTGATTTTGAGGAAGAGTTGAACGCGTTCGATATCAATCATCAACCTGAGTATGAGTACAAGTATGTTGAAGAGGCAGATGTCTATGATAGGGTTGAGGTTGAGGATTGTACTGATGAAGACAGTATGAATGAAGGCACTTCTGAATTTCCAACTCTGATGGAGTTTTTCAATCAAGAGAATAGAGATGAGTTAAGGAGAAAAGTTGCTGAAATTTTAAAAGATAAGAACTTCGATGGTACTACAAAAGATCCTCAGAAAGAAGAATGCAAGAAGTGGTTCAGGAATAGTAATGAAAGGAAGTTCAAGCGTCCTTTGAAGTATTATCAAAGAGATAGAGGTGTTTCGCTGGGAGATATCATTAGCTGGGGATTTCTACCTCAAGTTAATGCATATGCTATTAGAAGAGAATGCGGTGTACAGTACTTTGAACGTTTGTATGATGTTATGTCCCTACCTTGGTGGGATGTAGAGGAGTTGTCAAAAGTGAGAACCTTGGGGTATCCAGTGAGAAAAAATGATGTTGCTATGTGGGGTTTAATAAAGTTTGAAGCTCTGAAAAACTTCGAGCACTGGAAGCCTCATTACCCAAAGAAAGTAAGAAAAGTTAATCCTGAAACTGGTATTGAAGAGACAATCTTGAATGTGAAAAAGCCGAGAGTGATGAAGAACATACCGGTGCCAAAGATGGAACAAGAGTTCTACAAAGGTTTTATGGGTTGGGTGTACAACTGTATATCGACTGAGGCTGTGATAACCTACAGAGCTGGGAATGAAGTTAGAGAGATCTTTTTTTATGACCCTATGTGGTTGGTAAACTGTTCGGCAAAAGATATTGAATGTTTATTTCTCAACAAGATCTGCTTCCAAGCTGAAGATAAAGAACAAGCTATGCAATTTTAGAAAGTTGTATCTGTTTGCTTCCAGAAGGGAATTAATTCTGAGAACAAATGGTCATCAAAATGGTGGTCGCTTGAGGAAAAAGAAAAGTTGAAAGCTAAAAAAAGAAAGAAAGAAACTGGAAGAGAACAAAGGGAAGTGGATGAGGATGCAAGCGGAAGAAGAAATGAGAGCAAAGAAAAAAACGAGAAGTTGAAAAATTTGCTAAGGAAAAAGCCTAAGCCAAGAGAGGAAAAGTTCAAATCGTTGTGAAGACCTGAAGACCAGACTGAAGACTCCGGCAACATCCAAGGGGGAGTTTGTTAGTGCACGATGTCTATAGCCTACGTCTTAGTCTAGGTCATATTTGTATAGGGTTTACAGGGGTCTAAAGTGTAATTATGTGTAAATACATGTAATTCCGCTTGAAATGACACTTTGTCATTTCAAGCGAAATCAGAATGATGTGATTCCGCTTGAAATGACATGTGTTGTTTCAAGCGAAATCAGAAGCCTATATATAGGTAAGTCTTGATTCTCATTTGGCACGGAATAACAAATTGTATACCGAACTACTGCTGGATTTTCAAGTGAAATATTAATGAGAAACGTGTGTTAAAGTGATATTCTCTGTTTTCTACTCAATTCTCTCTGATTCAACACTGTTTGTTTGTTTCCGCCACTCAAACAGTGGTGTATTGACTTTAATTGACTCACTTGATCGTCAAAATGATCCTACATGCTTAGAGCTTGTCTAATTGATTTCAGAGGAAATTGGGACGATCATTTACCATTAATAGAATTTTCCTACAATAACAACTATCATACCAGTATCAATGCTGCACCATTTGAAGCACTTTATGAATGAAAGTGCCGAACTCTAGTCGGTTGGGCATAAATTGGAGAAAAGCAACTATCTGGACCAGAGATAGTACAAGAAACACTTGACAAAATTATTCAAGTCAAGGAAAGACTAAAAGCGGCACGCGATCGTCAAAAGAGTTATGCTGATAACAGACGAAAACCATTGGAGTTTCAAGTAGGAGACAATGTATTATTAAAAGTTTCTCCATGGAAGGGAATAGTCAGATTCATCAAAAGGGGAAAGCTAAGCCCCAGGTATGTTGTACCTTTAGAAATTATTAGAAGAATAGGACCAGTAGCTTACCAACTACAACTGCCAGAGGAAATGGAAGGGATACATGATGTATTTCATGTATGTAATCTCAAGAAGTGCTTAGCAGATGAATCATTAGTAGTACCTCTTAAGGACATAGAGGTAAATGAGAAACTTAAGTTTGTAGAAAAACCCCTACAGGTTGAAGACAGGAAGATCAAGAATCTCAAGCACATGAGATTAGTTCTAGTCAAAGTGAAATGGGATTCTAGAAGAGGACCATAGTACACTTGGGAGCTCGAGTCAGAAATGTAGAGGAAATATCCACACCTGTTCCAGTAGACCTCGAGGACGAGTTCTAAAACAAGATGGGGAGGATATAACAACTCTCCCAAAAACGTTAAACATGTCCTATACGTCTTAAAATACACCCCGTATACGAAAACGAACCCGAAATACCTTTATTTTATTAAAAATCAAATAAAACAAAATCTGGTGGGTTCTCGTGGGGCGCGACCCAGACAACCCAAGGTTGTCACGGGCCGCGACAGCTGGCCACCAGGCCGAGCCCTGAGCTGCCACGTGTCGTGATGCGTGTCGAGGCTAGTTGTCGAATCAGCAAAGCTAGGGCCTACCCTATAAGCCCTCGCGAGCTGCGAGAGATCAAGCACAGGGGGTTACGGGGCGCGAGCCACCCTCCGATTAGGCCTATAAAAGGGGCCAATGGCCTAAGTTATCCGTTGTTCATTTCCTTTCTCTCCAATTCTCTATAACAGACATAATACACGGGAATTTTACCCACTAAAAAGCGAAGCTCTGCCCCGCTGTAAGTATTATAACCCCCGGTTATGTATTAGTTACTCTGCCCGATTGATCTAGAGCTCCGTAACGCATGTCAAGGCTCTGCCTGACTCAGTCGTTGCAGTTCTGTCTCGGGGGGGAGGGTATAGCTAATGTAAATTGGGTTATCTTACTAACATGTGTGCATTGTTTAAATTAATTGATTATAACCAGGAAGTCACCAGGAATTATGTAAGACAACAATGTGAGTAATTCCCCTTTTTGCAAATTGTTTTAACAAAACCTCAATTTTTTTAAACTATATTTAATAGTGATTGAGTATTTGTGATTCTACAATTACTGTCGATATGTTGGGGTTTTGTATACATAACTTGTTACTACACTGTGAGTAGTAACATTGTCACAAGTCAGGATTGACAGTACCATGTGTGGTAATTGAGTAGATGTAAACAAATGTAATTGCGGATGCCCTCAATGCTGTAAAATGATAAAAACTTGTTTTGATTAAACTGGGAGTATTTCTTGCTGATAAAATCTTTTTAAAACGTGTTTCAGGTAACCAAATGTAAAAGCCAAATAGAAGCCAGCTGGAGAGCACAAAAGGCTTCGAAAAGTGTCTATAAAAGTTACCTAAACAAGAAAGAAGTTTTGTTTCAATAAATTAGGGTTTATCCCTATAAACATATTTGTAATGGAAACTTGGGTCTTTCCCATGTATTTATTATTATAAAAGTGTGGTGTTTTACTCTGGTAAACTATTTCCTAACTACGGTCCTGATGAATTTTCCGCTGCCAAATTAATAAACACCGATACCACTGAATCTGCGCTCGCGGCCGCCGGCTCCCGGGGTAAGGGTCGGGGGTTGCGACAGTGTTCTCAAACTTTTGGGCGTTTTCTCTTGATCCCGTATGTGTGTGTGTGTGTGTAGGGGGCCGCTAAAATGAAAACCACACCAGTTAAAAGAACCGCGAGAACCACTTTCTCCTTATTATGTTTTTAATATTTTAATGTAAAAGGGTATTTAAGTAAATTTACTTTTTTTGTCTTATTATATTTATTGTTTTTATTATATTTTTCTCTTATTACATTAATTGTTTTTTTTTTCAAATCAGATTTTTTATTAAACAACATTTTGAAATCAGATTTTTTGTGAAAATCCTTTTACGCGCGTTCTTTTGCGGCCCGTTTTAAGCGCGTTTTTTACGGCCCGTTTTACGCGCCGTTTTTTTACGGTTTTAAACTTTTTTTACGAAACATTTTTTTACGTTTTACGTTTTACAATTTACATAACACAATGTCTTACGTTTTACATAAAAAAAAGTTTTACGTTTTACGTTTTACAATTTACATAAAAAAGTTTTACGTTTTACATAGAAGTTTACGTTTTACGTTAAAAAGTATACGTTTTACGTTAAAAAGTTTTACGTTTTACGTTGTACGTTTTACAGTTTACATAAAAAAGGTTTTACGTTAAAAAATTTTTACATAAAAGTTTTCATTTTATGTTTTACGTTAAAAAGTTTACGTTTTACATAAAATTTTATGTTTTACGCTTTACGTCAAAAAGTTTTACGTTGTACGTTTTACAATTCACAAAAAAAAAGTTTTACGTATTACGTTTTACACGAAAATGTTTTACGTTTTACGTTTTACAATTTTACGTAAAGTTTTACGTTTTACGAGATAAAAAATTTACGTAAAGTTTTACGTTTTACGTTAAATTTTTAAAGTTTTACGTTTTACGTTAAAATTTTTACGTTTTACGTTTTAAGTTTTACGTTTTACATAAAAACGTTTTACGTTAAATTTTTAAAGTTTCACGTTTTATGTTTTATATTAAAATTTTTACGTAAGGTTTTACGATTTACAATTTACATATAAAAAGTTTTACGTTTTACGATTTACTTTTTTTTTTACAAAATCTTTTTTACACAAAACGAACTCACCCAAAAATCGCGACTTGGTAGGTGTCTCAGATAGACTTATCATCATCGACTGAAAAAAAAAACAGGGTTTGGCTCAGAGTCTCCAATAATCAAGGCTACAAAGTGGGGTTGCAGGTTCAAAAAACCTACCCTCGACACTTCCTTGCCGCGTCACCGTCATCAAAAAATACGTTTTTTTTTGGCATCAACACAGCCTAATCCCAACAGAATCAAGAACACAAATCAACCCCCACCATCAAAAACACGAATCAAACACAGAATCAAAAATTGTTTCAAAAAACTCATCAGAAATCACTTTATGCAAACCTGCTTCTTAAAACTTAGAGAGAGAAACAACAAGGACCCACCATTTCTAGAGAGAGAAACCCACAGTATCATGTTCATCTTTCATCTTCTTCTTCTGACCGCGGCGGCAGACGACAGACGAGGGGCCGACCACCACTGTTACGGTTGCGCGACAGCAGAAGGCAGACGGCAAGGCCCCCTATTTTGAGAAAGAGAGAGAGAAAGTGACGACCGTCTTCCCCACCAACCACCTCCTCCCACCACCGACTGCGACGGCCACCAGTGGCCCCATTCACTGCCGCCACCATGAATGTAGTAAAAAACCTGCAACTTTTTACCCCCATCTCCCTTCATTCGAAACCCCAAATCCAACCGCTAGAAACCTGCAAACCCCCATCTCCCTTCATTGTAAACACCCAAATAGCACAAACGACCACCGTACACCACTCTCCACCACCCCCTACTACCACATGAAACCCTCCTAAACCCACCATCTCCACCACTACAACCCCCCCTCCCATTATCTAACCATTACCGCCACACTCTTTCAGATCTGAGCAACCCGCTGATGTTCAATGGTGAAACAATGAGAGAGAAAGTGGAGAGAGGGGTGAGAAAGAGTGGGTAGCCGGGTGGTGGTAGTGGTCAGATGGTGGTGAAGCAAAAAAAAGAGAGTTTAACCAGACTGTTTGTGGCCGGAGAAGGAGGGGGTACAGGGGGGAGGGGGTGCGGCATAAACCAATCACCACCACTTGTTGTGGCTAGATTCATCGTAGGAGAAGGGTTTACCATACTCGTTGTGGCCGAAGTCATCGCCGGAGAAGGGTTTCAAGAGAGAGATGAGAGATGAGAGAGGTTCAATTTTGGGGGTGGGGATAAACTGATGCCAGAGGAGAGAGACTCTATAGTCTTTAAACAAAGACATAGACAGAGAGATTGACAAGACATTTGGATCAAATGACGAAATTACCCCTTATTCTGATTGGTGGATAGTGCTTCTCGCGATTCTTTTAACTGTGGGTGATTTTCATTTTAGCGGCCCCTATATATATATATGTATATATATATATATATATATATATATATATATATATATATATATATATATATATATATATATATATATATATATATATATATATATATATATATATGTATATAGGGTAAGGTTCATGCGAGAACCACCCTTATTGCGAGAACCGCGAGAACCAATGTGAACACAAAATAAAATCTAAAAAAAATCAAAAAAGCACTCAAAATTTTTTTTTTATTTTTTTAATATTTTTTAACAAAAAATCGCTATATTTCGTTCCATAAAAAAAAATAAAAATAAAAAAAAACTTTTTTTTTCGAGTAACAGTTATCCATGCACATGTGCATATGTATCATTACTTCAACAAATTCGGTAATACATTATCAGGAATAGACAATTGCACTTTAATTTACAATACCATTAGTAATACACTACATTTTACATTACCAATATTCAAAATGCACATGTGCATAATTAGGTATAACCATGATATAACGTGTTTTGGTACAAAAAGTTTGTGATTTTGAATGGAGAAGTAGACCCATATGCATGTTTTTTGGTTAGTTATATCTAGTGGTTGATGGTTTGGTTATAGTTGTCAATTTTTTATGTAATATGTTGATTGGATGGTATAAATGGTGTTTACATACATGTAATAAAGTGAAAATATTGTTAATGGTATTGTATTATGGATGGTAGGAGGTAATGGTATTGTATTATGGATGGTAGGAGGTAATGGTAGTGTATTATGGATGGTATGATAGATGAAAGGGAAAGTGTATTCAAAGTGGTGTACCAAAACACCTTATTTCATGTTGATACATATAATGCACATGTGCATTTCTAATATTGGTAATGTAAAAAGTAGTGTATTACATATGGTAGTGTAAATGAAAGTGCAATTGTCTAATATATGTAATGAATTACGGAATTTGTCAAAGAAATGACAGAAATGCACATGTGCATGCTTGTGTATTACGGATGGAATGATAAATGAAAGAGAAAGTAGTGTACCAAAACACCTTATTTCCTGTTGATACATATAGATGCACATGTGCATTTCTAACATTGGTAATGTAAAAGATAGTGTATTACATGTAGTAGTGTAAATGAAAGTGCAATTGACTATTATTTGTAATGAATTACGGAATTTGACAAAGAAACGACACATATGCACATGTGCATGGATAACTGTTACTCGAATTTTTTTTTTTTTTTAATTTTTTTTTAATTTTTTTATTAACAAAATATAGCGATTTTTTCAAAAAAAATAGTAAAAAAAAAAAAAATTTTTTGGGTGTTTTTTGGATTTTTTTAGGAATTATTGTTTGTGTTCACACTGATTCTCGCGGTTCTCGCAATAAGGGGTGGTTCCTAACGGATCTTTGTCCTATGTATATATATGTATATATATATATATATATATATATATATAGTGGACGGTTCAAATGAGAAGACAAATTTTGTAAGAACAAAAAGAATAAATTTTAAACTAATAGAAATACTCCATTTTACTTCTTTTAATATGTGTATTTAATGTTTTTAATAAGGGCATATAGGTAAATTTCTAATTGTAATTAATTAGCTAACTAATTAAACTTGTAACTCACTTTTAAATATACACTTTCAAGATAAAATAATTTAGGGTGAAGGACAATTTTCGACATATGTAGGATAAATTTTAGTATGTGTAGGATAAATTCTTAAATGTGTATGATAAATTTAGATATGCGTAGGGCAAATTTCAGTGAGTGTAAGATTATGTAGGATAAATTTTGAAATGTGTAGGATAAAATGTTTTTTTACTTTATTAATGAGAGATAACATAATTAATGGGATGAGTTATGAACTATTTAATGATTTACCATTATGCCCTTTCTTCTTTTTCTTCTCACATTAAATTTCTTCTCAAATGAACATTCCCCTATATATATATATATATATATATATATATATATATATATATATATATATATATATATATATATATATATATATATATATATATATATATATATATATAGGGGGCCGCTAGAATGAGAACCACCTCGAGTTGTAAGAACCGCGAGAACTACACCCCACGGAGCGCCGTTCGCCGCGATTTTTTTTTTACAAGTAGATGTGTGCATTATAAACACGGCCGTAAAAAATCACGGCGAACGGCGCTCCGTGGGGTGTACTTTTTTACACCTCAAGTTTGGTGAAAAAAAAAAGAAAAAAGAAAAAAATTAAAAAACACCAAACTTGAGGTGTAAAAAAGTACACCCCACGGAGCGCCGTTCGCCGTGATTTTTTACGGCCGTGTTTATAATGCACACATCTACTTGTAAAAAAAAAATCGCGGCGAACGGCGCTCCGTGGGGTGTAGTTCTCGCGGTTCTTACAACTCGGGGTGGTTCTCATTCTAGCAGCCCCCTATATATATATATATATATAGTGGAGAGTTCAAATGAGAAGAAATTTTTTGTAAGAAGAAAAAAGAACAAATTTCAACCAATAAGAATGCTTTATTTTACTTCATTTAATATAAGTATTTAATGTTACTATAAGGGTACATTGGTAAATCTACATAGGTCATTAATTTGTAGTCTTCCTCTTTAATAGCTAATACATTAATTTTTTTGTAACTTATCTTCAAAATACATATTTTTTTTAAAAAATAAAATAAAATAATTTAAAATGTAGGATAAATTAGAAGTTGTGTAGGATAAATTACGAGTTGTGTAAGATAAATTTCAACGTGTAGGATGAATTTCGAAATATGTAGGACAACTTTTTGATGTGTGTAGGCAAAAAAAATTAGTGTGGAGGATAATAGTCTTTATGACTAATTAATTAGTCAAAAATGATAATAAATCAGATAAGTGAAAAACTATTTAATGTTTTACAAAATTACCCTTTGTTCTTTTTCTTCTCAATTAATTTTTCTTCTCAAATGAACCTTCCCCTATATATATATATATATATATATATATATATATATATATATATATATATATAGGGGACCGCTAAAATAAAAATCACCTCCAGTTGTAAGAACCATGCGAACTTTTTGATCCGGGGCGAGTTGGACCAAAATTTTTTTTCATAAACGTAGATGCGTGTATTATAAACACATTTGTAAAAAAAAAATTCAAGAAAAAGAATGTTGTGAGTGTAGTTTTGAGCACCACAAGTTTGTGTTTATGGTACCCATACGTAAACAGATACTTGTGGTGCTCAAAACTACACACACGTTTTAGTAAAATTTTTTTACAAATATGTTTATAATACACGCATCTACGTTTACAAAAAAAATTTTGGTCCAACTCGCCCCGTACGGTGTAGTTCTCATGGTTCTTACAACTGGATGTGGTTTTCATTTTAGCTGTCCCATATATATATATATATATATATATATATATATATATATATATATATACATATATATATATAGAGGAATGTTAACGTACATTATGGCTTAACGTACATCACGTATGACAGGTAATTACGCACGTTCATTTTAAAATCACGCATGTTATAATTGAAAAATCCAAAATCACGCATGTTGAAACACAATAATCACGCATATTGAAAACATTAATCACGCATGTTATAGAACAAATCACGCACGTTGTTGTACGTGAAGTACGTTAAGCCGTAATGTACGATATACTTTATATATATATATATATAACTCAAATATAGTTTAAAGAGATGAGTTAAATTTAACGTGCCAGGTAAAATAAATAAATAAATAAATAAAATACTAAATTATTAATTTAAGTTGAGTAAGAAAAGAGGTTTTCATTTTGTAATATCTTTTACTTCTAAAAATTAATTATCTAACCTCTTTTATATATACCAATTGTACAAACCATCATGCCCATCTTTTCTTTTCTTTTATAATACATCATAAAATAAAAGTTATTACTTATATTAAACATAATATTCTAAATGATAGACTATAAAACATGACTATTTATATATGATAGTAAAACATGAACTCACTTTGTCACTAATAACTAATTTATACCACTTTTTAGGGTATGAACAGTCAGATATATATGATAGTAATTATACCAAAACGAAGGACCACCTATTAATTATATCCATATATAATTAATTATGTTAATTAATTATATTAACTGAGCCTTTTGACTTTCTCTTACTCTATGAAGAAGCTAGTTTGAGTTATTTCGTATATAGCATGTAATACATTTCCCCAATATATGGCCTCTATATAAAACTAGCAATACTATCATTAAATATTACAAAGGTGCTTAACGTGTTTCTGTGACCTTCTTTTTTTGTGCCATAACTTAATAATCCTAGACTAGACTTATGCTTGATAGTCACCTTTAAGATATTTTAATTGGAAATATAATAATAAACAAAAATTTTAAACTTCTAAATATATTAGGTAAATATGGCGTTTACCTATTTAGGGAATTAACGATCATTGTAAACCCAATGCAAATCACAGTACGACACCCCTAATAAGGGATTATTAGTTTGGGTATATTCTAATAGGGATATATTATTAAACATTATAAGGTAATAAATTAATCTATTTTAAATTTTTATATAGGTCCCTATTAGAAACATAGTACATCTGCCTAGGTAGCCTATGGGTACATTTAATTATATTGGTTACTCATACTGTGAACTCAAAATTTGTTAAAATAACATATAAATCATAATATAAGTATCAAAATTTATTTACACAGAATAACACATAAGTTATTGCATTAATTTTCTAACATAGTGTTTAAGTTTAGGTATAAAAAGAACACATAAATAGCTTAAACTAGTAGCTCTGATACCACCTTCTGTCACAGCCCCCGACCCCACCCTGGGAACGGGAGCCGTGAACCAGTCAGGTGGTATCGGTGTTTATTAAATACGCAGCAGGAAAATTTTCATCAGGATCATAGTTAGTAAATAATTTCTGAGTTTGTAAAACACCAAACCTTTAATATTAAAAAATGGGCTAAAACCCATATTTCATTCAAATGTTTTTATAAAAAGACACATTGCTCTAACTTTACAGCATCAAGGGTTTTTACTTTTGTTTATATCTATTAATTTCTCAGCGGTATTGCAACTGGGGCCCAATTCCCCGTGCTTGTGGTCACGCTACTACTGGATCTCATTATCCAATTATAACGAGTGTCAAGTAATATATACAAAACCCCACATACTGGCAACAATTTTATAGAATACAAAAACTTAATTACTGTAAGTATAACTGATAAACATTTAGGGTTTTGTAAAGCATTTTAAATAAAAATGTATCACAATAATGTGAGAAAAAGAAGAATGAGTCACGTTGCAAACTTAGATTTTTACTATAAGCTTCCTGATAATATTTTCTGGTGATTTTCCTGTGTTCCTAATAAAAATATACAATACACACTGTTAATATAATAACTCAATTCAACATAATTGATACATCACGAGATCAAAAACCCCAATGTAGTTAGCAAAGTATAGCCTCATTCAGGCAGCACCTTGACATCCATTGCTAGGTTTAGGAAGCGATCGGACAGGGTATCGATTTAGTGATTAGGGGTTAAAACACTTACAACGGGGCAGAGCTTCGTAGTATTTTGGGGTATTATAACTTGAGCAGAAAGTTTGAGAGAGAAAGAAAATTTTGAACGGTTTGAAATGTCCCTTGAACGCTCAATGTTTAGTTGTTCTCGCACCCCGTCGCGTTGTGCGACCGCAATGCCCTATCACCTTCGCGTAGCGCAAGGCACAAGCTAGGGCTTATGTTTCCTTAGTCACCACCATAGACCTGCCACGTGTCTGCCAAGTGTCCCGGTCGAATCTCAGGGCGTCACGTTATGCGACCAGAATATGTTGACATCGTCGTGTAGCGCGATGAGGTAAAAATCTGGTTTTCTTCGTTTCTCATGTTGGTTCTCGTTGTACGTGTTTGGAGCCTCGGTTATGGTTCTTGTGGTGCAATACTAAAGAAAATGGATGTATATAGAAACAGAGATAAACTAATTCGGTAGAAATTTCACCAGCATAACGTTTAGTTAACCCGATTTTAATAGCTTCTATTCCATACCAAAAGAGTATATATCTTTAAGCACTAGGAGAGAACACGCAGTTCGATCTCCTATCAATATGAAACTTACCAAAACTTATGAGGTCTTGCATAAGACAATACTATATATAAGACATGCTCCTACGCATCACTACATGTGTAGGACTCCTGCGCGGGTTCATGTCATGCGCTCCTAAACCCTCATAATCATACATACAACTATACACTATACAACATTAACACGCACTCTATCTAGACTATTCGCACAGTAACGGGAACACAAAATACACTAACAGGAGGTGTTTTCTATCAACGAACTTGTCATTAAATTGATATGGAAAACCTACTTTCATAATCTTTTCAATGGCGGGAGGGTTTACCAACAACAAAATGAAAACCAAACTACCAAATCCGACAACATAATAACTGCTATTATTGGGATTATCACACTTGGAGAGGTTAGGACAACACTAAGGAAGATGGGAAGGGGTAAGGCTATTTGTCTAGGCAACATACCGATTGAAGTGTGGAAGTGCTTAGGATAGGAAGGAGTTCGATGGCTAACTACATTGTTCAATCTTATATTGAAATATGGAAAATGCAGATCAATGGAGGCGTAGTGTTGTAGTGTCTCTATATAAAATAAAGGAGACACCCAATTTTGTGAGTAATTATGGATGGATTAAGCTTCTTGTTCAGACTATGAAACTATGGGAGAGGGTAATTTGTAGCTTTTTGTTCAGACTACGAAACTATGTGTTAGGATCTGAGTTTGGATTGATTGTGATTTGTGTTTGAAATTAGATGAACAAATGAAAGAGTAGTGCAGCGGAAATTATATGGAAACAAACTTTTCACAATCAAAGAGAAGAAATGCTTTCAATCATACATTTTCAACAAGGAATCAAATGATTAAAATTATTTTTAAACTTTGATTACAATGCAAGTATGATATGCAAACTCCCCCTCAGCCCGAGCTCAGTATTTGTTCGTGCAGAAAGAAGATGGTGAAAGAGCTAAACAGAACAGTATAGAGTACTGTTCTATTTATAGGCACTTGCAAACCACTGAGCATCAAAGCTGACGTCACCATGAAAGTGACATCTAACCTTCTAACAAACTCTAACCTCTGATCTATACAAGCACTTCGATGCTAACTACTGATATTACATTTCATTACATAAACTAGTATAAACTGCTGCTGCATCCTTCCACTGCTGTAATCCCCGCAGTACTTGTCATGATCAGCAGTGCTTGAAGCATGGCAGTAGATTGAGCAGCAAAGCTTTAGTTCTTCTATCAGACTTTGTCTTGATCAGCAGTTGTAGGTCAGCAGTTTGCATGATCAGCAGATAGGAGGTCAGCAGATGTTGAAACCACTTTCAAGGGGAGAGACTTGCAACCAAACATCTGCTTATTCTGAATCTACTGTTGTGATCCAGTTTTGGCTTTTTTTATCTGTTCCTTTGGTAGGGTTCAATCCCAACAATCTCCCCCTGGAACAGATAATGCCAAAACTCTTCGTTATTGTAGATTTTTATTGCCTCAACAAGAGTTCCCTTATTTGCCCTTTGAATTGCAGTTCAAACGTTAAGGCATCTGTATCATCCTCATCCCTGCTAAGAGGAAGATCAAGGAGATCCTGCAAATCTTCAAGACTCATGCCAAGAGCTTGTTCCCTTGTTAGTTTCTTCTCTTCTCCATCAGTCCTGAGCAATGTCAATACGTGAGTCTGTTTATCAGTTTTCCACTTTAGTATTTTTGAGCCTGATGGGTTTCTTGGGAGATTTTTATTTGTAGAGGAATTTGGTGATGCTGGCCTGTTCATAACTGGCTGAGCAGTACTTGCAGATTGTTCCAGTTCAGATTCTTCTTTCAACATTAACAAAATGCCCTTTTTCACAATGGCATTTCCAGTAAGTATATCTTGAACTGTTTCAGCACTCAACTGGCTTTGTCTCCTTCTTTTGTAGATGGCAGTACCAGCAGGAGCAGTGGTTCTTTTGGGTTGCAGCTTTGATAATCCTTTTGAAACCTCTGCTTTGGAGTAATCAGGTTTTTGTGGAGCTGTTGGATCTTTCTTCCTAAGCTCTTCCAACCTTTTATAGGTGGCCCTGACCCTCGCTTCTCCCCATTTAGACACAGAGTTCTTTGACCCATATTCAGCAATTATCAGCTCCTCTTTCATTCTCTTTAGCTCTAAAGCCTTATCAGCTTCAACCTTTTTGAATTTTTCAGGGGGAGTCTGCTTGACCTTATTCTTGATCATTTCATGAATCCTGGCTACTTCTTTTTCAAGCTCAGGAATGGTTCAGTTTCTGTACATGTGTTTCTCCCCCTTGTATGTCTTGTAGGTCATGATGTTTTCAATATAGTCTTTTCTCAAGGACTCATCTGCCTTCTCAGAGATTTGCTGACATACATTATTTGCAAACTGTTCCAAAGCTCTGACCTGTGTGAGTAGAAACTGATAGTTTTGTTGATACTCTCTATCAGATTTCCCTTGTTTGTTTTTGATTGAGATATCCTCTGCTTGCTTGGCCTTGATTTTCAAGTATTCTTCAATATTAGTTGGCCTGGGATATCCTTCAATCGATGGCGAGCTCCTTTTGGCAGGGTCATCCTCATAGTAGAAAGACTTAATTTCATCTCTGACTGTTATGAGTTCAAGAGGAAATTGAACACCTGCAGGAGGTAAGGGTTTGTAAATTTGAGCTGAAGAGAGAGGAATGGGTTTTGGAATTGTGACAAGTGCTTGGGATTTTGAAGCTGTTGGTGGTGGTGATGGAGAATCATCATCTGATATGATAACCCTTCTCCTTTTTATTCTAGGAGAGGCAGATGATGTTTTGGGTGGAACAGTGGAGGTGATTTGAGTGGCAGTGGTTTGTGACTGACTAACAGTTGTTGAAACAACTAGTGTTTCAACCGTTGTTGTCATTACAACAGATGTTTTAACATCTGATGTCTTCTGCTTTGGGGCAGGAACTGATGGTGGTGGTAAGGCAGTGGTAGTGGTGTGTGTTGAAATGGTGTGTGTTAAAGTGGGAGCAGTTGTTGTAACAACTGAGGTACCAGCAGATGTTGATACCACAGGAGTTTCAGCAACTGTTTGGATGGAGGTTTGATGTTGGTGGCTTTTGGACAGTGGTTTTGGAGTATGCTTTGGAAGACTGGATGGTGTGGATTTGGGTTTCCTTACTTTTTTAGTAAGATTTCTTTTAGGAGCAGGATTTTGAACATCCTTTTCACCAGAACAACCCTGCGCATTCAGCTTCATGAAAGCTTTCTTCTCCTCATTCCACCCTAACAAGGCCTTTGCCACTCTATCCCTTTTTACACTTATGACAGCATCATCAAGTGCATTCTGGGTAACATCAACCTTCTTACTACCATCTGGCAAGGGAATTTCTCTGAGCATTGCACCTGTTACTGTATCAAGATATAGCCCATTATCAATCCCTTTCTTTATCCACTCCTTAACTTTCTCCCCCTTTTTGGCATTATCTGCAGGGAGTTCATCAATGTAAAGCACAGTTGGAGGAGCAGTGCCAGTGGTTGTCAAAAATGGGCCTTGAGAGCCAAGATGTCATCTTTAGTATCCTTGTGTGACAACTCGAAATTCCGAACCTATCTTTGTGCCTTGATGTAACGTAAACTTTATGTGACTATGTGTATTGGATGATTTAATGGAATATTACGTTATTGAATGTTAAGTGCATATATGTTGTGTTGTATGTATGTGTGTATAGGAACGACCCAAACGCACAACACCGCTCGATCGCACAAGCCCATTTGGGCCACACCTTGTAATCGGACTATAGGGCAGCCCACGTAAGGGTCGGCCCACTCCTCTTAAACGTGTAAACACCCATCATTGGGGGTTGTTCTTTCATTTGTTACAATTACCTCACACATACGAAAACCCTAGTTCTCTCTCTCCCTCACGAACTCGCGGCAGCCGGACTTGCTTCCTCGAAGACTCTCTTGTTCGTTATTCGGATCACCTACTTCTAACCGGTTAGTGTGTGATGTTGTTTGCGTTAATAGATGATGCTTTGATTATACATGATTACATGATTAATCGGATGTCTTGCAATATGTTGTTTGGATTTTTTTTGTTAAGTTGATAGTAAACCGAATGCTTGTTAATCGGCTTGTGTGTGTGCTTTGGAATATGTTCATGTTAATCGGATGTTATGCCATAGTTCAGGTATTAGAATTGATAGGCTACGAGGTAGTTATGTTTCAAGGTTTAATCTGATTGAATGTTAATAGGTTGTGTTCATGTATGGTTCGGTTAGGGTTCTTGAGAAAACATTTGAATTATGCTTGTTTGATCGATTAAGGGTTTTGATAGAACCTTTGATTGTGTTAATGGATGAATTGTAAATATGGAAACCGGGTAACTGTTGATTGATTGTTAAAAATTGGAAACTATGGAATAGATGTAACTGATAGCATGTTTCACGGAAATTAGTTAATCGGTCGCACAAGACCTCTTGGTCGCACAAGAGGTCCACTCGTACAAGCAGACCAGTAGCACAAACTGACCTGGTCGCACAAGAGGATCTGACCGCACAAGAGGTCCCCAGTCGCACAAGGACCTCTGAATCGCACAAGATGTTTGTTCGTTTGTTATTGGGCCGTATGTTTATTTATTGGGCTGGTCGGATCGCACAACCCAAACGGAACGCACAAGGCTTAGGCATTTTGATTGGGCCGTGTTTATGCTTGATTGTTATTGGGCTTCTTGTTATTTTTGGGCCGGATGTTCAGCTGAATCGCACAACATGATGTGGGTCGCACAAGGCCGTGCCGACCGCACAACATGTTGGGCCGACTATCTTGTGGGCTTAGACTTTCAAATATCACAAGTCGAATGTATTGCTTGACTGCTAAAGTGTTGCGATGATCTATACGTGTTGTAACGTGTTAACTCTGTGAAATCATACGTGCATTAATTTAGTCAAAACCTGACTTGTATGGTAACCCTGTTAGGACGTGATTGATCACTCTTAGCCCAAGAAATCCTTTTTGTGTATCTGCCGAGCAAACCAAGGTGAGTTCACACAGCCAAGGCATGGGATTCCCGGGTTGGGAATTGGGTTGGAATATTTGAAATGGATAATTACTCGTACTTACGCAATCACTAGACTATAGACCATCGTCCTCAAGCTAGTCAGGACACTTACGTAAAACCTACGTAAACTAGTATCTACCATTGTCTCCCGGGTCGGGAGGACACTTACGTAAAACCTACGTAAACTAATACCTACTACTGTCTTCCGGGTCGGAAGGACACTTACGTAAATCCTACGTAAACCCCACACGTACCACTGTTCTCGGGGAAGGGCACTCACGTAAATCCTACGTGACCTTGTACGTATTCCTGTTCTCGGTTTAAGAAGAACACATGGTTGCAAATAGTCTAGTAAATACAACATGGGAAGCCCCCATTAGTAAGGATACACGTGGGAATCCCCCACTAGTAATATATATATGACCATGGGAAACCCCCACCATTAGTACATACATGCATGGGAAGCCCCCCCACTAGATGAACTTACGCATTACTGTTATGAACATACTTTCTATGAACTCGCTCAACTAGTTGTTGACTCTCTGCTGCATGCCTTGCAGGACCTTAGGTATTTATGGAGCTTGCACAAGGAGGAGTGGGTCGTTGTGGACAAGGATTCGTGAATGCTTGATAAACACTTATGACATTTCATACATTAAAACTTATGTTGGGTCTTTACGTTAATGCTTCCGCTACACTTAATTATGTTGGTTTTGATTAACACCTTTCGTATTGATGGATAACTGTTACTACTTATTTATATGTTCAATATGATTGGTGGCTTGATCCTCGTCGGTCACGCTCCCAAGCGGTGGTACTCCGCGTGTGGATTTTGGGGGTGTGACACCTTGAACCTAGACTCCATTGCAGTTTTGAGATCTTGAACATGTTTTGCATGTTGCTGTTCAGCCAGTTGATGCTGTTGTTGGAGAAAAGGTTGAAAAAGGTTCCAGAGCTCATTTGTAACATCTGCAGGTGGTGGAGCAGGTGTTTGAGGTGGAACAGCAGTGGATGGTACCTTTTGAACTATTAACAACTGTTGCAGCATTTCTTTAATTTCTTCAACAGATGCGTCCAGTTTTTCAACACGTTTCGTCAATTCCTGTACTTTAAACCATCACCCAAGTTAATGGGATCATCTGATTTCCCACTAGCAGTGGTTTTATCAGATGTTGAGGTAGGGAGTGTACTCCAAACATCAACAACTGATGCCCCTTTTTCTTGGTACTGGGTCTTCTTCCTTCAACACTTGATAATCTTTTAATGTTCCCAGTGATTAATACAAACTCACTAGCAGATAACAGAGGTGTTATAGAAGGAATTGCCTCCAAGGAAGTCTCATGGATGTAACCACTGTCCAAGTGTAAACATGTAGGTTCAACAATTGTAGTGGTTGCTTCACTTGGAAAACCACCAAGAGTTACTTGTAACTCAAGGGGTGTAACCTCCTCAGGTTGTGTTGGTGGGTTAGCAAAGATTGATACATCAAGCCCAGTCTCATGTTGAGGTATATTCTCATGAACAGGGGAGTGAGAAGGACTGGTTTGTGCTACGTTCAAATCAATTGCATCCAACAGCAGTTTGGTGTTTGGTGGAATTGGGGATGTGAAGGTAG
The DNA here is from genome assembly GCF_002127325.2 of Helianthus annuus. Classification (NCBI taxonomy): domain Eukaryota; kingdom Viridiplantae; phylum Streptophyta; class Magnoliopsida; order Asterales; family Asteraceae; genus Helianthus; species Helianthus annuus. The sequence goes on along the minus strand of NC_035434.2, from coordinate 29,386,178 downwards.
GTTTAGAAAGCGGAATTGCCCCGGGTATTGGGCTGTGGAGGATGGAAACGAGTGCTTCTAGAGCCTCATGATGTGGTGACCCGTGTTGTACAACCTGTTCTTTTTGTGAAGAGACAGGAGGAGTGTCGGCTATGGGTTGAGATATTTTTGCCAACTGCTGTGAGGAAGTAGCAGCAGTGGTTTGTTGTGACTTTTGTGCAGTCACAGGCAGTTGCTCTTGTAACTCATCCTCCAGAGTTGCCTTTTTGATGGGTTTGAGGGGTTTTTTATTTTTCTTTTTCTGTGGCTTTTTGGTGATTTTAGGTGTGGATTTCAAGGCAGTTGTTTGGCTACCTTGATCACCTTGAGTAGCTCAGCAGCAGATACCTGAGGAGCAGTGTTTTCTGCTAAAATCTGCTCAGGCACCTCTACTTGTGTTTTGCAAGGTGTTGACATTCTTGTAAAGGTTTCAGTCGTTAAGCTTTTTATTTGAAAAGAGTCACCTTGATTTATTACCGCAATATCATTCTTACTGAATTTTTTCTCAAAATAATAGCTTAAAAATCTCAGAAACAGTAAGAATGATTTTGTTTCAACATTTTTAACCAAATCATTAAAGATTACCTTGGAATAGTTAAAATTTTCTCCTTATAAAATAGCATATCCCAAGTTTTGAATCTTCGGTGGTATTTCATTAAAAGAAGTGGTTTTATTTGAAACACATACGAGGAGGGTATGGAATAAAAATCTTGTTGCAGGAGGGAAGAATCCTTTTTCTAAGGTATCCCTCTTCATCATTGTGTCTGCATACCCTCGCTCAATGAAGTCAATTTTTAACTCGTTTTTAGGGAAAGAATCTGTACCTTCCCGATCAGCGAGCTAAAAGACCTCAGATATGGGTTGCGGTGTTATTTGGACTGCTTTCTTCTGCAGAGTAGAGTTAATGGCTATGACATCTTCTCCTTGTTTTTCAAGGATACAATTTTTCCAAAACTCTCTCTGAGTTTGCAGGTAAATGGGTGCATCAGCGGTCAACAAAGTTTTGTACTATAAAGCGTTGATCATGTCGAGGATGGAATCAAATGTATCGATGTTACCGGGTTTTGTGAGAAGACCCAGTAGATTATGAGATGGTCTGTGTGGGATTTCGGTAGAGGTAGCCTTTTGAGAGGCCCCTTTGGAAGATTTTGCGGATGATTTCGATTTATTCATTTTGAAGATGAGAATCGAAGATGAAAATGTGAAGAAATTTGATGGAATGTGATGGAAACTGCTTTGAGAAGAGAACTTTTGAGAATTCAATTCGACAGTGAAACCCTGTTTGGGTTTTGAAAGGGGGTTTTATGGATGAAAAGTGAATGCTGACGTGGCAGCAGTTACAAAAGGTCTGACCACTAAGTATTGTCCGCATGCCATCCCCTAGTGAAGTGAAGGACAGTACTTTTGAACAGTAAAGTTTGTGAAAACAACTGGTGAAAACTGTAGTTGTAATGATAATGGAGGACAGTGGATGCTTTTCACTATCAGTAGATAGCTCAGCAGTGGATACAACACTGATTATGACCATCAGTAGTTAACAAAAGAAAATGAGAGCAGGGGATGACTTTCAGCAGTGGACATACTTTTTGTAGTAGCACAGACTTTTGAACCCATCAGTGGTTATGGCAGACTTTTAGGATTTTAATGAAAAATTCATTTTAGCTATTTTTAAGGATGGATTTTTGATTTTCTGAAAACATTTTAATGCTTTTATTCATAGAAAAACAGGATTTTGCCTGTTATTCCATGTTGAGCATGCCAATCCTAGAGATCAAGCTTTCAAAGGTGGATGTGTCTAATGCTTTGGTTAGCACATCTGCCAGCTGATCCTTAGTTGGAACATGATGCAGAGAAATCAAACCTTTTTCATAGCAATCCCTCACAAAGTGATGTCTGATGTCGATGTGTTTTGTGGTTGAGTGGGAAACTGGATTTTTGATGATACTTTTTGCTGCCTGGCTATCCAACATGAGTGGTGTCTTCAAGGCAGTGATACCAAAATCCAGTAACTGATTCTGAAGCCAGAGCAGTTGGGCTGTACAGCTTGCAGCAGCTATATATTCTGCCTCAGCAGTGGATGTGGAAACAACTGCTTGCTTTTTGCTTTGCCAAGACACTAAGCAGTTGCCTAGGAATTGGCACCCTCCTGAAGTGGACTTCCTTGTTTTATCACATCCAGCAAAGTCACTATCTAAGAAACCTGAAAGCTCAATTTTACCATCAGCTGGATACCAGATACCAAGTGTGGGAGCACCTTTGAGGTATCTGAATATCCTTTTTACAGCAATAAGGTTTGACTTTTTAGGGGCTGATTGGGATCTTGCACAGACACATGTTGCAAACATGATATCTGGTCTAGATGCAGTTAGGTATAATAAAGACCCAATCATGCTTCTATATAAGGTCTGATCAACAAAATCATCCTTTTCTTCAGACATGACCAATTTATTTGTGGCAATGGGTGTACTACATGGCTTACAATCATCCATATCAAATTTCTTTAAAAGTTCTTTGGCATATTTGCCTTGATGGATGAAAGTACCATTTTGCAGCTGCCTTACTTGGAGACCAAGAAAGCACTGGAGTTCACCCATTGCACTCATTTCAAACTCAGCTGTCATGAGTTGTCTGAACTCTTCACACATTTTATCATATGTGCTTCCAAAAATGATGTCATCCACATAAATTTGGACAATCATCAAATCTTTTCCTCTCCATTTTAAAAACAGTGTTTTATCAATCCTGCCCCTGGTGAAACCAATGGAAAGTAAAAAGGTGTAAAGAGTTTCATACCAGGCTCTTGGTGCTTGTTTCAAGCCATACAAAGCTTTATTTAGCTTGTAGACATGATCTGGATAAAATGGATCCTCAAAACCTGGAGGTTGACAAACATAAACCTCCTCTTGAATCTTACCATAGAGGAATGCACATTTGATATCCATTTGATACACCTTGATGTTGTGGTTGACAGCAAAGGCTAAAAAGAGTCTGATTGCTTCAAGTCTTGCTTCAGGAGCAAAGGTTTCATCATACTCAATACCCTCTTCTTGTCTGTAACCTTGAACCACAAGCCTGGCTTTATTCTTGACAACAATACCCCTTTCATCAATTTTGTTTTTGAAGACCCACTTTGTGCCAATAGGACTTACTTCCTCTGGTAGTGGTACAAGCTCCCATACTTGTTGTCTTCTGAACTGTTGGAGCTCCTCTTGCATGGCTTCTACCCAGCTGTTGTCTTTCAGTGCCTCTTGGTACTTGACTGGCTGATGGAGTGATAGGAAGCCAGAAAAAAGACAAATGTTTTGGGATTGCTTTCTTGTAAGCACCCCTTCATTGAGGTTGCCAATGATTTGATCTGGTGGATGAGATTTCAAGAAGATGAGCTCTCCTTGGTATGGAACAATGGCGTTTTGAGGTGGGGGCTGCAGATATGTATCATCTGAGCTAACCACTGCTGGTGACTTTGATGACCCAGTAGTGGCTTCAAAAGGTAGTGGCATTGGTGGTAAAGGTGTGAACAACTACTTACTTTGATCCACTGTTTGAGGACTTTTGTCAGCAGTGTTTGATGAGATAGAAGCAGGGTTAAGGGGCTACTTTGGTCAACAACTGTTGAGGTAGCAGTGGTAGAGCTTTGACAGCTGTTTTGAACACCTGATGCTCTTCCCTTTGAAGCAGACCTTTGAGGAATGATGATCTCATATCCATAGTCTGGTGATGAATCCTCTGATGACCCTGCACTGTTAGTCTTGACAGCAGTATTTTCAAAGGTGAATTTATCAAGAGCAAACAAATCAGCAGGATTTCCTGGGATTTTCATTGATGAAAGTTCATTAAACTTTACATTCAAAGTCTCTTCCACTGCCTTGGTCCATGTATTAAACACTTTGTAGGCCTTAGCAGTGGTTGAGTATCCCAAGTGATAACCACAATCTACTTTGGCTGCAAATTTTGAGATGGAATCTTTTAAGTTCAAGATAAAACATGGGCAGCCAAATACTTTAAAGTATGAGATCAGTGGTTTGATTTTATACAGAATTTCATAAGCAATCTTTTTGTGCCTGGGGTTGATTAAAACTCTGTTTTGGACATAGCAAGCAGTATTTACTGCCTCTGCCCAAAAAGTTAATGGCAAACCTGAATCTGTAAGCATAGTTCTGGCAGCCTCAATTAATGTTCTGTTTTTCCTTTCAACAACCCCATTTTGCTCTGGTGTTCTAGGGATGCTGTATTGCCTTACAATTCCTTTCTTCACACAGAAGGCATCCAACTCCTTATTTTTGAATTCTGTGCCATTGTCACTCCTGAAGACCTTTACTGGAAGGTCAAATTGCTTTTCAACCTGTGTCACAAAGTCTTGCAAAATGCCTGCAGTTTCATATTTTGAGTGCAAAAAGAAAGTCCATGTAAACCTAGAAAAGTCATCAATAATAACCAGACAATATCTCTTCTTTTTGAGACTCATGACTTGAACTGGGCCAAACAAATCCATGTGCAAGATTTGTCAACACTGGGTTGTTTTGGACTCTTCAATGGACTTGAAAGAGCTTTTGTGCTGTTTTCCTTTTAAACAGGAAATGCAGTGCTCAGGACATGAAAACATTTTTTGTGGTAGACCTCTTACAAGGCCATTTTTTGAGATTTCAGTGATGGTTTTGAGATTTGTGTGCCCTAGTCTTCTGTGCCAAAGCTCTGTCTCTTTGTTAGAGGCAGCTGAGAATAGACAGGCATCAGCTCTAGGGCACTCTCTTGACATGTCAACAACATAAACATTGCCACTTCTTTGAGCAACAAGTTTAGTTGTGCCTTTCTTGATTATTGCTTCAATCTTACTAACCATTTCTGGTCCAACAATCCTACAATAATCCTTTGTGAAGAATGAGCCAAACCCTTTATCACTCATTTGAGACACACTTAGGAGGTTGAATTTTAGATTGTCTATAAGACTGACATTTTCAAATTTTACATTTCTAGACTTTACTGTACCAGACCCCAGAACTTTTCCTTTACTATTATTACCAAAGGATATATCACCCCCTCCATGAGTTTTAAAATCTTGAAGAAGGGCTTTACATCCTGTCATGTGCCTGGAGCCTCCACTATCTACATACCAAAGACTATCTAAGCATGCAGAAGCTCCCTGCACATGAATTAAAAGGATTAGTTCATAAAAGTCTCCAAAGCCAACAGGGCTTTGGATGGGGTCTCAACAGTGTCTGGGATGGAAGCAGTTGTATGGACAGTGGTTAGCTTAGGGGTTTGAACATTTTTGGGAATGTTTTTCTCTAACCACTGTTTGGGGTCTTGACCCATCATCTGTTGATAACCGAAAAGATGCCTGTTCACTCTTGGTTTAGAGGGCTTTTTGTAAGCCTCATAAACGTGTGGAATCCTTTGGTATGATGCCTTTTCCTTGCCTTTTCTAAAATGATTGGCTGGAGGGGCATCAGTCACTTGTACATCCCTTTGAAAAGAAGTTTGGTTCAGCTGTTTTGTGACAGCAGTTTGGACAGGGACAAACAGTGGTTGTTTCTTGGTGAACTTAACAGATGATGCTGATGAACTTAAGGATGTTTTTGCTGTGTACTCTTTCTTCTTTTCATCAAAGTTCTTGAGATACACACAATCCTTAGTTTTGTGGTTATTTTTACCACAGATGGTGCAGCTTTCAGCAGGAGCAATGACATTTGTTTTAATTAGATCATGTGCTTTTAGATGAAAACAATCTTTTGTTAGATGATTCTTCTTTTCGCATAAATCACAAAACAGGTTTTTAATTTTTTCTCTTTTCTTCCTTTTCTTAGATTCCTTTGCAACAGAGTTTTGAACCTCTGTTAGGATATCTTTGATAGGAATGACTCTTGCTTTTGGAGTTTTTACACCATCAGTGGTTGTGAAATCCATTGGTTTGAAATTTTCCAGGATATCACACTCATCAGACCATGTGGCTTTAAACTGGTATTTCTCAATTTCCTCAAAAGTTAAGGATCCCACAGATCTTTCCAGAGTAATTTTGTTACCAAGTTTATCAGTTATTTTAACTTCTTGGCCACTTTTGTTGGTTGGTATGATTTCAGGAGAAACAGCTTGTATTGCAGCAGTGCTTACAATATCATCATATTTTCTATGACCTATACCAAACTTGACATTGCTTTTAAGTTGTTTCTCAAGCATAACCTCATACCCTTTGCAGGATTCTACCTATCTTTCACAAGTGATCTGGGTAGACTCTAACTCCTTTTTGCATACTTGGTATTTTTCTACCATAGTTTGGTTGAGTTTTGGTTATGCTTTGTTCTTCTTTTAAGCTGCTGATCTCCTTATCCTTTTCAGCCAATTTGTTTCTAAGTTCTTTAACTGACTTTTCAAATTTGACCTCATCAGATAGGATTTTATTTCTAAGGTTTTCATTTACCTCTTTGATGTTAGCAAATGCAATAATACATTTGTCTGAACATAGTTTTTCAAGAACTTGAGGTGATACCTTAGCAGCAGCCATCATGGCACAATCACATTGATGATCATTATCTTCATCAGCTCTTCCTTCTTCTTCACCAGCTTTCTTCAAATCTTCTTCCTCTTTGTCATCTTGTGACCAAAGGTCGGTCAGTGGTTCAAGCAGGGTTTCTGAATTTTCTCCCAACAGTAGTTCACCAGCAACTGCTGTAACCACTGCTTCAGCAACTTCATCCACTGTTTCAGCACTTAGCCGTTCACCTTCAGTTTCAACCCCTTCTTGTATTGACTCTAATGCCATCAAACAAAATTCATCATTAAAATTATCATTAGTAGCATAGAGAGCAAAATTTTCATCATTAAGATCTTCAGGCATGCTGCTCCAATCAACAAAGCCTTGTGTAAAGAAGCTTTGCTGATCTGGTGGTGTAGCTGTTGGAGCAGCTTGTTGGGGTGCAGCAGGTTGCACTTGTGCCTGAGGGACAGGGGCTTGAACATACTGAATTTGTGGAACAGTGGTTTGAACATAATGCACAGGCACAGGGGTTGCAGCATAATGAGCAATGTTAACATGTGCTGCAGGGGCATATTGGGTATAGTGCACAGTGTTTTGTTGTTGTGGTCTAAGATTTGAGCCAGGGTGAGTAACTATGGGACTAGTAGTTTGACTCCTGCATTCCCTAGCAAAATGACCTAGCCTATTACACTTGTAACACTTGATTTTCGACTTATCCAACCCAACCCTCAAATTTCCATGAAGCCCTGGAAATTTTTCCCCTGTTCTTTTGTAGAACTTGCTTGTTCTTACACTAAGCAAGGCCAATTGATGCAAAATGTCCATTTCTTCTAAGTCAGTTGGATCAAAATGCTGCAAATCATTTAGTTCAAAGCATAAGTTATCTGACATCTGGTTTTCAGCATTTGAAGTGAAAGCATAATTTGCAGAGTGAGAATCAGAGTTATTAAAATTACCCCCAGCAGTTATGTCAATAAAGTGATCATAACTTTGATCCTTGCTGCTGCTACCAGATTCTTCCTGACCAAAAAGAGTTGTGCTGCCAAATGAATAGTCATCAGCAACCTTTCCAGACTCTTGCAATCTCCTTTTCTGGTTTAACTCCCTTTCATAAGTTAGGAGTCTACCATGGAGTTGAGTCAGGGTCAGATCTTTAAACTCAGCAGAGTTTCTGGTGACAAAAGCAATTGTGTCCCATTTTTCAGGCAGTGATCTAAGGAACCTGCTATTTTGGGTTGCATTTGGAAATGTAACCTTAACAAGCCTTAGTTCACTGATGAGACAACTGAAACGTTCAAATTGTTGGGTTAGTGACTCCCCTTTGATGTGACAAAACGTTTCATACTGCTGATTCAGAATTTCCCTATTGTTTTCGATAACCTCCTCCGTTCCTCTAAACTGTTCCTTCAATGCATCCCACAATTCTTTTGCACTGTTACAATGTAACAATCCAGCATAGATCTCGTTAGGGAGTGCAGAGGCTATGATGCTAAATGCTTTGGCGTCCAGTTCAAACTTTTGAAAATCCAATTCAGTGTAATTTTCAGTTGGTTTAGGAACGGACTTTTTGGCGTCCTCTGCGCTTGGCACCATAGGAACATGAGGATCGAAAACGACAAACCTCCAACATCCAGTGTTTTGTTGAGCGAGGATGTGACACATCCTTCGATCCCAGATGTTGTACTCATTTCTTTTCAGCATAGGTGGTTTAAACAAAGAGCCAATGTTGTTTTTATCATCTTGTGATTGCGACATCATTCTGGTTGTTTTATAGGTACTGATCAATCAACTTTATCGGTGATTAACCCTTACTCTGTTTTCAACACAACAAACAAACTATCAGTATCAACAATTTCGAGCTGAACTATTTACGTCAAAATGATTGTTAAATCAAATTTGATTGTCCTTGCTCTGATACCAATTGTTAGGATCTGAGTTTGGATTGATTGTGATTTGTGTTTGAAATTAGATGAACAAATGAAAGAGTAGTGCAGCGGAAATTATATGGAAACAAACTTTTCACAATCAAACAGAAGAAATGCTTTCAATCATACATTTTCAACAAGAAATCAAATGATTAAATTTATTTTTAAACTTTGATTACAATGCAAGTATGATATGCAAACTCCCCCTCAGCCCGAGCTCAGTGTTTGTTCGTGCAGAAAGAAGATGGTGAAAGAGCTAAACAGAACAGTATAGAGTACTGTTCTATTTATAGGCACTTGCAAACCACTGAGCATCAAAGCTGACGTCACCATGAAAGTGACATCTAACCTCCTAACAAACTCTAACCTCTAATCTATACAAGCACTGCTATGCAAACTACTGATATTACATTTCATTACATAAACTAGTATAAACTGCTACTGCATCCTTCCACTTCTGTAATCCCAGCAGTACTTGTCATGATCAGCAGTGCTTGAAGCATGGCAGTAGATTGAGCAGCAAAGCTTTAGTTCTTCTATCAGACTTTGTCTTGATCAGCAGTTGTAGGTCAGCAGTTTGCATGATCAGCAGATAGGAGGTCAGCAGATGTTGAAACCACTTTCAAGGGGAGAGACTTGCAACCAAACATCTGCTTATTCTGAATCTACTGCTGTGATCCAGTTTTGGCTTTTATTATCTGTTCCTTTGATATGGTTCAATCCCAACACTATGAGAGAGGGTAAAAATATAAATGATGCATGTTAAATTGGTTGTTTCTTGTTAACCTAAACATGATTAATTAATTTGTTCAAAATATAAAAATCATAAATAAGAAAAGTAAAAAACTTAATTAAGCAAAGAAAAATGAAAATATAATAAAATCCAAAATCTCTAAAGAAGTTATATTTTTATAAACCTAAATATATTAATTAAGTAATTAATTAAATTGTAGATAAGTATATAAAATAAAACGAATGAAAAGAATACTAGATAGTTAGAAATATAAAAGGAAAAGAAGATAGTCGTGTAATTACATTCATGACAATCATAAACTCAACCATGATTCATGTAGTTAATAAAGTTTAGAACCAAAGATGTAGTTTTCAATATATGTAAAGGAGGGTGAGGTTCCTCTACAAAGTGTGTTTTTCCTACAAAGTGTAGGAAGTGATCTTGACCATTGGATGAGTGTGTTTGATGGTTGAGATCATCTTGGTAGCATTTTGGTAATATGTGTGTCTTAAAAATAGGATGATTTAATTAATTAGGGGTAAATGTGTCATTTAGCTTGTTTTAAACATTGAAATAATAGCTATCCCATAAATCACTCCACATATCTCTCTCTCTCTCTCTCTCTTCCTTCTCTCCTTCATGAAGAAACACAACGATAAGAAAACACATCGTGAATCATACAATATCACATATCGTGATGAAACCCAAGAAACATATCGTGAATCATACAATATAACACAACGTCATTTAACTTGTATGGTGTGTTATAAAATATAACACATCATGAAGAACCCGAAAATTATAAAACACAACATCAAGAAACCACAAAAGACATGTCATTTGTGAATCATAACTGGTATAACACGTTGTGAATTAACCTGTAACTAGTAAAACACATTGTCAAGAAATTACAAATACATCTCCTTCCTAAAACATGTTAATAATTACAAAATACATCTCCTTCCTAAAACATAAATTGCTATAACAAACCGTGTTTAACTTGTAACCGGTAAAACACATTGTCAAGAAATTATTCATGAAGGATTGTAGCTGGTAAAACACATCGTCAAGAAATTATTCATAAAGGATTGCAACTGGGGAAAAAAATGTTACATTCTGAATGTTTAAAACACAACGACAACAAATCCTTTAATTAATCCAATTATAAACTCCTAAAGCGTAACGATATTAGTCTGCTTGCTGTTAAAACACATTGTCAAGAAATCCTCCAACATAATTCAATATCGTAAACATTGTTAGATAAATCATATAATTGCTGCAACACATCAAACAAAAATTCAAGTTTATGCAATATCATAAAACTTTACCATCACCACAATCAACCATAACATTTGACGCCATGATTTTGAGCAGCAAAGATGTTATGAAGTACCAGATGCAATATGAATGCTCTGGGTGTGACACCTGTGCCTCCGTGACCATCAAACAAAAACCAAATCAATGAAATATTATTTTTCATACTTGGGATTTGTAAAAATATGTGTATCGTTTGCACATATCAATTCTTGTTCGATTTCGGGCTTTAAATCGCTTTTTGGAAGGTTATACGCGATCTGATGCGTGAATATAACCAGTTTAATGCAACAAACACTCCAGGATAGTGACATAGGCTTAACATACCTTAAAAAACCTTTACATAACTTAGAAATAAGTTTTAGATGGGTTGGTACGCCGAAATCAAGTTTATTTGCTTAAAGGGACTAAATTCGACAAACTGCGAAAGTATGTCAATTTGTACTGTAACAAACCTTCCGGAACATGATCATAAGTTAAACACACCCTAAATATCCTTTACATAGCTTAGAAATAGGCTTTGAGGTGTTCGGTGTGCTAAAATAAACTTTATGCTCATTCAGGGACTAAAAGCGTCAAAAAGTGCATAAGTTTGCATTTTCACGCATATTTTACGTTCTAAATACTTCCGGACTTCCAAAAATTTATGTAAGCATTAAAATATTTTATTTTAGTGTTTGGCATGATAAAAACCCATTCGTCGCTTAATTTGGATCGTTTTTGCATACGTTACGACTTCCGTCGTAATTAACCGAACAACGCAACCGTACGACCAAACGAACCGACATCCGAGATATTTTTGAGCATATTTCATGTCCCCTATACTTTAACATCATTTTTAGAGCCTTGAAATGAGGTTAACGGGGCTTAAACGTGCCAAAAATGCATCAAAACACATGTTTCTAAAGTTCAGGGACCGAAATTGCAATTCTGTAATAGTTGGCCAGGCGGCCCACTTAAGACTACCTTAAACTCTTACACGGGCCGCGTGAGAGTCCCAGATCAGCAAAAAATCTGTTCCAGCTGTTACCAGCTGTTCCACACCCTTGAACCTGGTTTTTAAGCATTCTAGGGGCCAACTTTGATGGTTTTTAAGAGCCCATGGTATCCAAATACCATGTGCCCACTTGGACGGCCGAGATCGAAGCACGTTTCGCGATGAACAATCCTAACGGTTGTGCCATTCCTATAAATACCCACCTTCATTTCATTCATCCCTCACATTTGATCTGATTCAAAGCTTTCTAAGTGGAAGTTTATGCTTCCTACCTGAGAGCGAATCGGGTCAAATCATGCGGGGACCTTCTGTAAGTATTCTTTCATGTTTTTCGTTCATTTTAGCGTTAAAGTCAAACTGTGTTTGACTTTCTACATTGACCGGTTTATGGTCAATGCAAAGTTCGTTTGAACTTCATAACGCGAGCATAATCACGATGGTTATAGTCCCTAGTGACTATACCTACTGATTTCCACGTTATCTAGGCTCAGTGACGAGTCGTAGTTTCGGCCAAAATGCGTTTTCTCGCGTATTTTGTAACCAAACTACTCTAGGGTATTAAAACCGTTTGTTTTAATACCAAACCTGTTTTCTAACTTTACTAAACATGTTCTAGCATGTTTAGCTCGTCGCTTTTAGATTTGTGCTTGTTTAGGGTCGTAAAGGTAAGCGATCTAATCAATCGCTTATACTTTCGAACCCGACCCATTTGGTCGATCATTAGGATCCGACCAAACACATTAGGTGACCTTAGTTGTATAGGGAATAACCTTCCGAGGTTATACCTTATGGTCACGTCGTTTAAGTAGTTGTATGATAGGTAGTTTATATGCCTTAGGAAAATTACCAAAATGCCCTTTTTACGCATAAATTCATTTTAAACATATGTAACCTAAATTTTGATATCTAAACTGATTAGGCAATTATATTAGACATGATTAAGGCATATTCTACTTGTCATAGGACTAGTTAGGTGGTCCGAACGCGTTTTACGCGAACGACGCGTTAAAGTAGCATAAGCTACCTAAACGGGTCGTAATGGGTCGTAAGCACTTTGGTTAGGTTTCATTTTAGTATGTGGGCTTTGTTAAACCATATCATATGAGTTCCAATACTCATTTGGTTTATGAAACCTCATACTATCCAATCCCCCGATTTAGGTCCGGTTATTTACATAGTTACCTATATTAGGTGCCGTTTGATTTCCGTGATCTTCTAGCTTGCTTGGTGGATATCTAAACTCGATTGAGCAATCTCAAGTGAGTACATAGACCCCTTTTTTACTGTTTTTCAAACATTTTGGGGTGAAACACATGTGCCTACTTGTTACTTTCGTGTTTTCATGTTTTCATATCATATACTTGCTATGTTCACTAGTACCCTATTAGTACATGATTTCATTATGTTTTTGCTATGTATGCCCATTGTGTGCATACTTAGTACATCGTTTTACATGACATTTCATGCTATGTATGTTCATCATACTTAGTACATTTTACATCACATGCTATGTATGCCCATTTGTCGCATACTTAGTACATCGTTTGTGCATTTTTACCTCTGGTTTAGTTGATACATATTTCACTTGCCATACATGACATTATGTTTACACATTACTTGATTGACATTTGACATAGACATTTTGTTATCAATATACACATTCCATGGACTACTGACATGGTTTTCGCAAAGACATTTGACAATTGGTTTAGACATGGGCAATTTACATTGGTGGTTTGTTTGGGTAAGTGATTTAAGTAACGAGACGTGTGTAATGTGATACAAGCATGGTGGATACGCCGCTGGTACTTCCTATATATAAGTGCTTGTATTATATTACGTGTCGTAGCGTTATTTAAAATCATTCAATTTGGATTTATACATTTTTACACAAATAACATATTTTTTTTCACAAGACATTGTTTTACAAAAATAGTTAGTTTTATACAAATTCATTTTACTTGGTTATTCATTTAACCTTACATCATTCTTTTTTTACTATGCATATCTATCATCGATTTTCAAACGATTTATAAAACAAAACATTTTACAAGGATCATGACTGACTTTTGTTAAACAACTTTTTCTAAACATATAAGTCATGAATCCTAAATCAATAAAACCTATGTAGTCGCCGGCATTTTTATGCTGACGTATTTTCACATGTGTTTCAGGTACAGTAGTTGATGATATTTGATGATGATATTGATGCATGCTCACATAGGATTGGACGAGTGCCTTAGTGACATTAAAAGATGCAAGACTAGTTAACTATGTTATATTTTCTTTGTTGTTAAGACATTGTAATACATTTAATTCAATAAAACAAAATTTGTTTAATCCATGGTTGTGAAACAATGATTCTGTTACAACACTCCCCGACGTTTCCGCCACGTTTTGTTGTTTTACGTGGTCGGGGTGTGACATAAAAGTTGGTATCAGAGCCAATGGTTATAGGGAATTAGGTTTTTAGTAATGCTTTGACCTAGACTATAACCTTCCTGGGACCCTAACGCGAGTTTACTTGCGTTTAGTCATAAAACAATACCGTCACTTATCCTTAAGTGACAACCACAATAAGAACATAAATTTGATCTGCCTTGAAAACTAATCACCTGTTCTAGGATGATTTATTATAAGGTTTTGAACCCTTCCAGTTTGACTCATATTTGGCTTAGTGCCTTTTGAGTTTTCAAACTCGTCAAAGTTTGGGTCTAAATAATGTGAACACGTGCAAACTGGAAGAGTGGGTGCATGTACCCTGGGTCTTCTGTCTAAGGCTAGAGTGTTCGTACAAATCCGCAGTACCGGACCAGTCACTCTTACCTGGGAACTCTTAGGGTGAGTGTCCACTTATAGGCGAGCATGTCTTCGCGATACATTATATTGACCCGCTTACTTTGATTAGTCATCGTCTCATTTGTTTGCCTTTGGTAACAAACAAATGGTCACAATCTTCATGTGTTGTCATTTCCTTTTGACTATCTTTTGCTTGTTTCCTCCTATGCCTCCCATTATCTTCAAGATGCCTCTTCACCGCAACAACACTCAAATATCCGAACCAGGTGCTGCAATTACCCAGCGAATAAGCATCGTACTCTAGAGGACCGTTGATTTAGCTATCACCATGACTCGCCTCAGGGATGAAGCCGTATAAGGGAACTGCTCCTTGGTGCAATCAATGCCACCGTCATCATCCGAATCGAATACCCTGTTTCAAATGTACCCACGGTGGACGATGGGGACATTTGGTTAACATGTGCCGCTTTGCAATCCAAAGCAAAGCTGTTACCAATCCTGCTGCTCCTCAACCTTCAAATTCTGATTCATATGTCGCCTTGGCATATCTAGCGCCTCAACCTCATGAACTTTCTACCTTGTGTATCGACTTAAGCACGCCTAGTGCAAGGTGTCGAAACACCTCTATTTACACAAATTCCAAAATCCATATAGGATCTTTCTATCCTCATAATTAGATCCTTGTGGATGGGTAACATTCATCGGAGCCCTTAATTGAATTCTTTGTATGATTCAATACGTACATTACAATTCAATAAGGACAATGCCGAATTCCTATTAAGATTTTCCTATCTTCATATATAGATTCTTTAAAATGATTAAAGTGCCAAATGAAATCCACGGATTGGATTCCTGGTGTGCTTTAAATGTTCGTGTCCAAATATAACAAATTAAAGGTCAAGTTAATCAATTATGTGATTATGTGCTTATGTGTTCCCTTTTATGTTTTTGTGTAATCCAAATTTCTATCCTCGTAGAATCTTCCATATCTTCGTATAAGGGACTCATAGTAGGATATCCAAAGGTACTATCTAAAATCCTTAATGGACTTCTACGTTGTAGTAAAGTACCTTGGGTTATGAAGTATTATTCCATAAATTAGACCCCTTGAGTGGTCTAGTTAAACAGATTGATCCAAAAATCTGGTTAGGAATATCATGTGATGATATAGCTGAAAAGACTCATTGGTGGTCAAATTAAAGTGATCATTTGTCGATCTAATTAAAAGGACCCTATGGTAGTCTAGCCACACTCATCACAGGTTTGATTTTCTTCCCCTACACATTATGATATGCACTATGCGGACTGTGCAAGGAATTATGTAATTATGGACGCGTACATAATTATGGAATTTAGTGCATAGAAACCACAGCAAGTTTTGTCATGTATCTAGAGTTAACCCTTTTCATTTCCGTTTCTGAGGAAGCAACCGTTGAAAATGACTATGTCTGTTCATTTTCGTTTCTGAAGATTGTCCGTTGAGGAAATAAGTTTTTGATGGGTTGGTATGCCGAAATCAAGTTTATTTGCTTACAGGGACTAAATTCGACAAATTGCGAAAGTATATCAATTTGTACTGTAACAAACCTTCCGGAACATGATCATAAGTTAAACACACCCTAAATATCCTTTACATAGCTTAGAAATAGGCTTTGAGGTGTTCGGTGTGCTAAAATAAACTTTATGCTCATTCAGGGACTAAAAGCGTCAAAAAGTGCATAAGTTTGCATTTTCACGCATATTTTACGTTCTGAATACTTCCGGACTTCCAAAAATTTATGTAAGCATTAAAATATTTTATTTTAGTGTTTGGCATGATAAAAACCCATTCGTCGCTTAATTTGGATCGTTTTTGCGTACGTTACGACTTCCGTCGTAATTAACCGAACAACGCAACCGTACGACCAAACGAACCGACATCCGAGATATTTTTGAGCATATTTCATGTCCCCTATACTTTAACATCATTTTTAGAGCCTTGAAATGAGGTTAACGGGGCCTAAACGTGCCAAAAATGCATCAAAACACATGTTTCTGAAGTTCAGGGACCGAAATTGCAATTCTGTAATAGTTGGCCAGGCGGCCCGCGTAAGACTACCTTAAACTCTTACACGGGCCGCGTGAGAGTCCCAGATCAGCAAAAAATCTGTTCCAGCTGTTACCAGCTGTTCCACACCCTTGAACCTGGTTTTTAAGCATTATAGGGGCCAACTTTGATGGTTTTTAAGAGCCCATGGTATCCAAATACCATGTGCCCACTTGGACGGCCGAGATCGAAGCACGTTTCGCGATGAACAATCCTAACGGTTGTGCCATTCCTATAAATACCCACCTTCATTTCATTCATCCCTCACATTTGATGTGACAACCCGTACTCCCAAGGTTAGCATCGCTTAAATTCCACAACCCTTGGCGTGTGTCCGTATGTCTAATTGTTTTTATTTCACGGTCATATGAGGTTTAATAAGTTACGCGTGTGTTTCATTGAATGTTATTTGCGTAATTTGTATGCTCGGAATCGTTGTATAGGTCTAACCGACCACTTAGATCGTATATGTGTACGAGCATGGTAAAACGGGATAAGGAAATGGGCTTTAGTTAGCGGGCCTTGTAGTCGAATCAGGGTCGAGCCATGCACTCGGAATCCACAGGTGGGCCTCATAACACAAATCCACACTATATGAATTCTTGACTCAACTCATCATTGTGTCTAGTATTTAGAACCGGCCCAAACCTTTGAGTTGGTAAACTGCCGGCCCCAAATCCATTATCTATATATTACATGTATACATGATTGGTAATGCACACAAGATATCATAAACCCTACTTGCCACCATCCATTGTGCGACGGTTATGAGCATACTTTCCCCATTCGAGACATCACTTGATCGATTGAGGCTTTGGGTTAGTGATTCCTTATCAAAGTTAATTGTGATTTGGTGTGAATTACATATGATTGCATGATATATGATACATAGGGTTTTAGGCTATATATGTATATGTTATGAATTTGTTACGAGTTCGATGATGATGCTAGGGATGCGTGATAGTGGGGTCCTTAGTGGTTGATATTTATGTGGTAGCCAACATGAAGGTCATGATAATAAGTCTTGTACGAATATGAAACTCATGTAATTGTGAAAACTCATATATGAATATCAAAGTCATGATGATGATGCTTGATTGACACAATAATAGGTTGTTGGGTTATGAAATATTGTCAGGCCCTCACATGATTTGGTGCACAGTTAACACATGGTTCATCTACCCAAGGTGGGTGTGTCACCCCACTAATGAATTGGTTTGACTATAATCATGTGGATGTTTTGTCAATGTCGGCCAATGTTATAATTGTTCACATGATGGCATGATTGGTTGTTGATTGATCACATGGTTACTTGTTATATGGTCGCTGTTATGTACACGAAATCCAGAAATCGGAGCATCAAAATAGTTAATGGGCCGAGTCATATACAACCGTTGGGCTGTGATAATTGTACATGTATGTGATTCGCTTTGGGCCGGGTATAATAGGTTTGGGTTGGGTATGGCTGATAGGCATATTAACCGATAACATGTGACCTGATGAACATGTGATGTTTGATTTGAATGTAATGTATCTTTACATATTGAATGGGTCGAACTGGGAATGGGCCGCATGACTGAAACGAATATGTGAGCTCAAATTGGGCCACATAATGAAGTACATGAATTGGTAAATTGAGTTGGGATGTAACTTTGAAACCGAAATACTTCTGGGCCGAAACTATTGGGCTTCACACACTTGCTATATAGGTAAATTGGGCTGTGAACTTTTGGGTGAGGCATGCTTGTATGTATAAACTGTTTGCATGGATTTAGGGGTGTTGTAGATGAATAGTGGGTGGGTTACATGCTTATTCTAGGGTGTATATTAAAGAGGTTGTACTGTATGTAATGAATGTGCTAGCCATATGTATTGTTATTTGCAAACTACATAAAGAGTATGTATGATTGGGAACTACAAAACTGATAGATAATGATAACCATGCTAGGGTTGGTCGGTCAACAGTAAACACGGAATAAATCTTACCGAGCAAACCAAAGGTGAGTTCACTACATTCGAGCATGCGTCCCAGTGGTTGGGGACAGTCAGTGGGTATCCCGTGGAGGGATAAGTCTTTTGGGTAAAAACGGGTATATTGGTTAATATTCTCACCTATCATCTTTTGTAAGTCCCTTATTATGTTACCTAGAGGGTAACGGGTATTAGTTGGTAGCGCTACTTAGGTTTGGCACCCTCACACCGCTCCTAGGTAGGACGGATGTGAACTAATGACCCAGTCGTGCCAGTACTAGATAGGAGTACGTGGGAAGGGCAGTCATGTATTTCAGGAGTCGTCTTGTTCGGAATTGAGATATTAACAATATTACTTGCATTGGTTATTGAACTGTTTTACATTCAACTGGTAACAAACGTTTTCTTAAACTGTGGACTCGCCAGCTTTGTCTGATACACTTGTTACATGCTCGCAGGTCGTTAGGTACTTCGGAACAGGAACTTGCTGGCTGGAGGGCGTGAGTGGTCATGGTTGCATCAATGGGTTTATCTATCAAACATTTATTTACTATGGATGTTTGGAAAGTATTTACTTTATGTTACCTTAACGCTTCCACTGAACTTGATGGTTTTTGAATTACTTATGATTGGATTTTATTACTATTAATTGATGAAACGTTATTTTAAGCTTTTGGTTTCAATGTAATTGGTGGCTCATTACTAGTGGTCACACGCCTAACAGGGACACTCCCTAGGTGGTAATTTGAGGGTGTGACATTTGATTTGATTCAAAGCTTTCTAAGTGGAAGTTTATGCTTCCTACCTGAGAGCGAATCGGGTCAAATCTTGCGGGGACCTTCTGTAAGTATACTTTCGTGTTTTTCGTTCGTTTTAGCGTTAAAGTCAAACTGTGTTTGACTTTCTGCATTGACCGGTTTATGGTCAATGCAAAGTTCGTTTGAACTTCATGACGTGAGCGTAATCACGACGGTTATAGTCCCTAGTGACTATACCTACTGATTTCCACGTTATCTAGGCTCAGTGACGAGTCGTAGTTTCGGCCAAAATGCGTTTTCTCGCGTATTTTGTAACCAAACTACTCTAGGGTATTAAAACCGTTTGTTTTAATACCAAACCTGTTTTCTAACTTTACTAAACATGTTCTAGCATGTTTAGCTTGTCGCTTTTAGATTTGTGCTTGTTTAGGGTCGTAAAGGTAAGCAATCTAATCAATCGCTTATACTTTCGAACCCGACCCATTTGGTCGATCATTAGGATCCGACCAAACACATTATGTGACCTTAGTTGTATAGGGAATAACCTTCCGAGGTTATACCTTATGGTCACGTCGTTTAAGTAGTTGTATGATAGGTAGTTTATATGCCTTAGGAAAATTACCAAAATGCCCTTTTTACGCATAAATTCATTTTAAACATATGTAACCTTAATTTTGACATCTAAACTGATTAGGCAACTATATTAGACATGATTAAGGCATATTCTACTTGTCATAGGACTAGTTAGGCGGTCCGAACGCGTTTTACGCGAACGACGCGTTAAAGTAGCATAAGCTACCTAAACGGGTCGTAATGGGTCGTAAGCACTTAGGTTAGGTTTCATTTTAGTATGTGGGCTTTGTTAAACCATATCATATGAGTTCCAATACTCATTTGGTTTACGAAACCTCATACTATCCAATCCCCCGATTTAGGTCCGGTTATTTACATTGTTACCTATATTAGGTGCTGTTTGATTTCCGTGATCTTCTAGCTTGCTTGGTGGATATCTAAAGTCTATTGAGCAATCTCAAGTGAGTACATAGACCCCTCTTTTACTGTTTTTCAAACATTTTGGGGTGAAACACATGTGCCTACTTGTTACTTTGGTGTTTTCATGTTTTCATATCAAATACTTGCTATGTTCACTAGTACACTATTAGTACATGATTTCATTATGTTTTTGCTATGTATGCCCATTGTGTGCATACTTAGTACATCGTTTTACATGACATTTCATGCTATGTATCTTCATCATACTTAGTACATTTTACATCACATGCTATGTATGCCCATTTGTCGCATACTTAGTACATCGTTTGTGCATTTTTACCTATGGTTTAGTTGATACATATTTCACTTGCCATACATGACATTATGTTTACACATTACTTGATTGACATTTGACATAGACATTTTGTTATCAATATACACATTCCATGGACTACATTTTGACATGGTTTTCGCAAAGACATTTAACAATTGGTTTAGACATGGGCAATTTACATTGGTGGTTCGTTTGGGTAAGTGATTTAAGTAACGAGACGTGTGTAATGTGATACAAGCATGGTGGATACGCCGTTGGTACTTCCTATATATAAGTGCTTGTATTATATTACGTGTCGTAGCGTTATTTAAAATCATTCAATTTGGATTTATACATTTTTACACAAATAACATATTTTTTTCACAAGACAATGTTTTACAAAAACAGTTAGTTTTATACAAATTCATTTTACCTGGTTATTCATTTAACCTTACATCATTCTTTTTTTACTATGCATATCTATCATCGATTTTCAAACGATTTATAAAACAAAACATTTTACAAGGATCATGACTGACTTTTGTTAAACAACTTTTACTAAACTTATAAGTAATGAATCCTAAATCAATAAAACCTATGTACTCGCCGGCATTTTTATACTGACGTATTTTCACATGTGTTTCAGGTACAATAGTTGATGATATTTGATGATGATATTTGATGATGATATTGATGCATGCTCACATAGGATTGGACGAGTGCCTTAGTGACATTAAAAGATGCAAGACTAGTTAACTATGTTATATTTTCTTTGTTGTTAAGACATTGTAATACATTTAATTCAATAAAAACGAAATTTTTTTAATCCATGGTTGTGAAACAATGATTCTGTTACAACACTCCCCGACGTTTCCGCCAGGTTTTGTTGTTTTACGTGGTCGGGATATGACACTGGGAATATGTTGTATCAATTATATAATTTAAACGAAACTGTCGATTTGATTTCAATGAGATATTTAGTTTCCTTAATTATCTGCTTAGTTAGTTAATCTATTAATATAATCCATAATTAAAATAATAATTAAATTACCTTAACACCCTTTTTGATTAAAAACTCCAATTGCCACATGTCACATGTAGGAGGCTTCCTACATTTTGTAGGAAAAAATGGCTTTGTAGCCAACTCTTACTCATGTAAAGGATAAACAATGTAATATACTATGTAAACTTATAACTGCCGAACGAGATTCTTGTGGTTAAATTTGAGTCAATAGTTTTCCTTTTTATACCATTCAAATTTGAGTGGCTTAAAAATCATCTCCTTGTAATGTAGGCATTCTGTTTTGTTTCCGGTTTCTAGCCGGAAAATTTTTTTAGTAATCCTAATCTAGCCGAAGAAAAACAAATAGCGAGCATATCTATATTTTAAAAAGAGTTAATTACACCGTTAGTCTCTGTGGTTTATGGAAAGTAACAACTTAAGTAGTAATAGTTCAAAGTAACAATCTAAGGGTTTAACTTTTGATTTTATAACATCCTAGGGCTTTAAGGGTAACGGCCATTAAAAACTAACTGAGAACTTAGTACCTAACCCTGAACTTTGGAGAAACCACAAGGACTAACCACAAAATTAACTCTTGTAATATATAAAACAAAATTTTTATTTTTTCTCTTATTATTTAATTAAACCTTTTTAATTATGTAAGAAAACCATTTTTTAAATAGATACACATTGTGGTCATTCAGTATTGTCGCACCACCACCTAACCGTTGAACCACCACCGTGCCATGTTCGCACCACCCAATCGTCAGCCAACGTAGCATCCAACCGTCGCACCACCGAATTGTTGCACCACCCAACACCGTCGCATCATCGTGTCGTACCACCACCGTATCGTGGAACCACCACCAACACCATGTCGTGGAACCACCATCGGCATCGTGCCATAGAACCATCCAACCATTTTTTGGTGACCATCATGCATATGAGAATTTAGTTCTTGATGGATATAAAGTGATGAATGGTTGAGAATAAAGATATGCTAAACTTCATAGGAATTTAGTTCAAACTAAATTGTGATGAGTGGATGGGGATATGATGGATATAAACTTCATATTTGCTTTATTGTTTGATGGTCACCTTCAATCTAAACTTCATATTGATCAGCTATGTGCGACTTTTTTTAAAAAGTTGAATTTAGTTCTTGATGGATATAAACTTTATTTTTTTACTAAAATTAAATTATGTGTAAAAAGGCTTAGAATTAAAAGTGACTTATTCCATGGTTTCGGGAAGTTTTTTTTATAACTCATGTTGACCATTTTGGATTTTATAACTTAGAGTGCTTTGGTTCGTCCTCATTTTTTATATGTTTAGTTAAATAATAGAGTTAAATGCTTGGTTAGTCCCTGTGGTTTGCAAAATTTCCATACCTGGTCCTAGTGGTTTACTAATTACACGCGTGGTCCCAAAATTGTCAAAATTGAACTTGGTTGGTCCCCTGACCTAACCTCTATTATATTTCTCAGTTAACTATGTGTGAAATGACTATATTATCCCTAAACAATTAAAAGAAATAAAGAAAATATATAAAGAAGACTCATCTTCTTCAACCTCTAAGTGGGTGTTTGGGTTACTTTATTTTGGAGCAACTTATAACTTATTGACTTAGAAAAGTAAATAAGTTATTTTTAGAGTGTTTGAATTAACTTATATAAGTTACTTTTGTGTGTGGAGAAGTTATTTTTGAGAAGTTAGAAATTCTAACTTATAACTTATGACTTATATAAGTTAATAAGTTGTTTTTAAGAAGGAATCCAAGCACCCCCTAACACCACCACCTCCTCCACCTTCACAACCCACCACAACCTGCAACTACCTCCACCACCACGACCATCGTATTCTTCTTCCTCCTCTTTTTCATTCCAGTCTTCTCTCTCTCTACCTCCAAGCTGATCTCGTTGAAAAAAACCAAGAAAAACATAAAAATCAAAACTTTCCAGCAAAAACACCAAATCAATGAAATTTAACACAAACCCTCTTACCAAACCCAGATCCTTCTGCTTTTCAAGAAGCGTATCGATCCGATTATGTAGAACGCCCAAAACTGCTTATCGGAAATCAGACTGATTATTGGAGACAACCCGACGATTCTACTCGATTCCTGCAGTTAAAAAAGCAACTGACGTTAGGGGGTCGGTTTCACGAAGAAAAATGATGAAATTTGATTGAGATTGACCTTTAATTTGGGATATGGAGATGGGGATTGGATGGATGCAGCTGCCATTGATGCTTTTTTGGTGAAGAATAGAGAGAAAGAGGAGGAAAAAGAATACGGTGGTGGTGGAGGTAGTTGCAGGTTGTGGTGGGTTGTGAAGGTGGAGGAGGCGGTGGTGTTAGAGGTTGAAGAAGATGAGTCTTCTTTATATATTCTTTATTTCATTTAATTGTCCAGGGTAATATAGTCATTTCACACATAGTTAACTGAGAAATTTAACAAAGGTTAGGCCAGGGGACCAACAACGGTTCATTTTTGACAACTTTTGGGTCCACGCGTGTAATTAGTAAGCCACTAGGACCAAGCATGAAATTTTTGCAAACCACAGGGACCAACCAAGCATTTAACTCTAAATAATAAAAAAAACTTAGTTAAAGAAAATTAAATACTATTAGAGTTAGTTGCGGGGTTAGTCCATGTGGTTTCTTCAAAGTAATGAGGTTGGGTACTAAGTTCTTAATTGACAAAAATACACTAAGTTTTTAGTCAGTATTTAACACTCGTTAGCCTTAAGGCCCTAGGATGTTACAAAATCAAAAGTTAAAGCCTTAGATTGTTACTTTAAACTACTAGTACATAAGGTTGTTACTTTCCATAAACCACAGGGACTAACGGTGTAACTAACTCTTTTAAAAAACAATTCAAGAATATTTTACACTTTTTATACTTTAGGTACGTGAAAATTACACCTTTTATCTTTAATCTTCATTGATAACACCAATCATTTTTAGGTTTAGTCTTTGTCACGTGTTTGCCATTTTAATGGATTAACGCTAGTTTCATCTGTTTAGTCCAGTCATTTGCAATGCACGCGTAACCGATTTTAGGTGTGTGTACGGTTCGGTTCGGTTTGGTTCGGTTTTGAGCCTAAACCGAAACCGTAACTGCTATAATCTGTTTTTACATTTCTATAACCGGTCGGTTTCGGTTATTTTGGTTATTTTTTTTTTGGTTATTTTTCGGTTTCGGTTAAATAACCTTTTTTTCTTTCTTTCTCCTGTTGTGTGTTGTTGCTAAGAAACTGTGAACTATGCAATATTACTAGAAACTAATAAGAAACATGCAAGTAAGAGTTGCTAAGAAATTGTGAACTATGCAATATTGCTAAAAACTAGCATGCAAGTAACAAGGATTTCCATTAATGATTACACCATAAACAAAATACAAATGAAACCATTAGCAAAATAGCAACTGGCTGGCCAATCAAATGTTAATACTTAATACAACCCAAACCACTAACATAAGGGTTTAAATCCAATAAAATAGCATCTTAAAGTTCGCCCGAAACTAAAGTAGACACATGTTACGTATTGGGCTGGGTCTACTAGTATGGGTTAAAGGCTAACAGATCATTAACAACTAGTATGGGTTAAAGGCTAACAGATTAACAACTTAAACATAAAACATATGGATTGGGCATTGTAACCTATCGGTTCGGTTTTTTTCGGTTATTGGAAATGGATATCCAAAAACCGAACTGAATTTTTTGGTTATTATTAAATTTTGAAAACCGAACCGTGCATTTTTATTCCGGTTCGATTTTTTCGGTTACAGTTTGGTTATTTCTGTTTTCTGCTCATCCCTAGCCGATTTGATATTTTTATCCTTGAGGAATTGTTGTAATTTACTCAAACAATAAAATAAATAACAATAAAAATAAAAATAAAATAACCCAACCCCTCCCTACCGCCATCTTAAATATTACTACTGTCTAAGGCCACACGGGGTGGCATCGTTATGGGCCGTGATACAATAGTATCACTCGTGGAACACCGCCCCGCCTAATTCCATCACTAGTGATGGAGTATAACGAGTTATATGTATAACGCGTTGAAAAACTTTGGTGATGAATGTGTATCTTGTACATTGTGCATTAATACTTGTACATTGGAATCCTATCACTAGTGATATCATCCCCCCTACATTTCTATTATTAGTGATAAAATATTGGGTGATGACATGGCATGATTTGATTGGATAGTGGGAGTGATAGAAACTATCACTAGTGAGACACCCCTCCTCTCCTAAGTTGGAAAATTGACGAGTCAGCATGCAACTTGTAGCTGCACCAAATGGTTTTTCTTCAAACTTTGTTGCAACAGATATTATTTGATATATAATATTACATTTTTATGTTGTTTTTTTTTTCTTGATGACAAAAATAAACTTTAAATGACAATAACACATGTGAACTCTCACCACAAAAGTTGACAATATATCAAATGTCATCATCAATAACTTGCTATAAATTGAAACTCATCCCACAAGATGCAGGCACACCACTCCTAAAACACACATCCTCCCTTTTAGCCAACCAAACACTTCATGGATTCCCAAAGATACGATGAGCTCCATGGAAGCAACAATTGGGCTGGCCTTCTTGACCCTTTTGACCTCGACCTACGTAATCTCATTCTCGGCTACGGTGACCTAGCATCGGCCGCAGAGCGGGCATTTAACAATGATGCCGCATCTTTGTACAACGGCTACAGCAACTATGGCAAGAGCTCGTTTTTCAAACAAGTCATGCTCCCTTGGGCTGATTCTAAGTACCAAGTCACTTCCTTCATCTATGCAACCGCTCATGTCAGCAGTATGTTTCCTATCTTAAAGCCTATCCTGTCTCATTTTCCTCTCTTGCCGCCTGACCTGTCTCGTGGAGGAACTGAATTCGAAACAAACTGGATGGGGTATGTTGCCGTTTCGAATGACGAGTATAGTAAGCTCATAGGTCGTCGTGAAATATGTGTGGTGTGGCGTGGGACGGCTAGGTATTACGAATGGATAGAGGATATACTAGGTGTGGACCCTGTACCAGTGAAGCCACTACTACCCCATAGTAGTTCGTCGTTTTTACCAGGGCAAACCCACCATGAAGGCGACAATAACCAGCGCGGTATATATCACTTTTCTGTTAGAAAAACCTGGAGTGTTGCAATGGTTTTAAATCTATGTATTGTTGATAAACCATTTTGGGAAAATCATCGATTGATAAAAAAATTAACATAATATGGATTAATTAAATTTTAAGAGGTTTTAAAAATAGGCATACCCTCAACCAATCAATCAAAAAAAACTCAGAATAAGCAAATTCAGCTAAGGAAACTGAATTTTACCGTCTCGAAAAAATGGGACAACAAAACAAAAAAAAATAATTACGTGTAGGGTGCCAGCTCTATTTTAGCTAACGATTAAAAGAGCCGACTCTATCTTAGTCGGCATGGAAAAAAAGGGCTACATCTTAGCTAGAAGCTAATAAAATTGGTGCTATCTTAGCCGTCATAGAAAAACAGATGAAGCTTTAGCTGCCGGCTAAGATGTAGCCATTTGTGTTTCTGTAATGGCTAAGATAGAGTTTGCTTCTTTAGCCGTCAGCTAAAATAGAGCGACATTTTCACGTTACCACAAGAAAATGAAGCTATAGCCGTGACATTTGTCACCGCTAAAGATAGCAATCGTCACGCTAATGCCGCTGAAGATTGGTATTAAGAAATGAGTGTCTGGGTTGATTGTGGACACCGCGTTCTGGATCAGTCCTTTAGCAGTGACAAAAGTGTCGCCGCTAAAGGTAGGTGTTTCTTGTGGGTAAAGTTATTCTACAATGACTTCTAAAAATAAGAAGTGTAAAAAGACAAAATGAATTAAAAAGTACAACACAAAGAGCAAAATATAACATAATGCCGAAAAATATAACACGATACAAATATAGAAAAGACACAATGATGTAAACAAAAGAGTGTAAAATCTACAAGCTAAACATCTAAAAACAAAAACCTAAAATCCTATATCGTGGAGTTCGATGAGACGGTTTCAATGTCGCTTGAATGAGGTCAATTGGAGTCCCTTTGATACCATTCTTACGACTTCTTATTTTTAGGGGACTTTGTATTTGATCCTAACCCGTTTCTTGTAATGAGTGTAATTATTAGATTGCTTGTTTCGTGACACATTGTACCTTTTTTAGTTTTTGTGCCGACTAAATTCCAACTTCTTTAGCCGATTTTGCTTTTTTGGCGTTATGTGTTGGTTGGTTTTGGGTATGGCTACTTTTAAAATGCTAAAATTCAATGTTTATTTTGTTATTTTTTTGTGTCAACCGATGATTTCCCCATTTTTTTCATGGATGTCGACTGTACTCCCTGAACATTTTTATGTATTATTTTTGAGACATAAATTTCATAACTAATTTGTCATTGTTTCATACAGATATACCACATGTCATGGGAGGATGGCTTTCACTTTATAACACAAGCGACCCGAACTCGGAGTTCATTCCGTCTAGTGCCCGTAAACAGCTCTTGCAAAGTATCAAAGAGTTACTGGAAAAGTACAAAAATGAAAAGGTAAGCATAACATGCGTGGGACACAGTCTTGGTGCATGTCTTGCTGCTCTATCTGCTTTTGACATTGCTATGAACGTTGTTACGCCCGATATCAATGTCTCAGCTTTCATCTTCGCCTCTCCACAAGTCGGGAATCAAGCTTTTAAACAAATGATGGAGAAACTGCCTAACCTTAAGGTGCTAAGCGTAAAGAACGAGTCAGACATTGTCCCGTTATGGCCAAGCAAGATAACAAAATGGGTCAATGACAACACATGGGTGACTCTACCAACTAAATGGCAGGAATATGTTGATTTTGGGGTCGAGTTGAGGATTGACACCAAGAAATCGCCATACTTGAAAGACGAAAAGGAGATTAAAGGCACGTTTCCTCCATTTGTTTATCATAACTTGCAGGGTATGTTGCATAGTTTGAGTGGATGGAATGGGAAGGATGGTGATTTTGATTGGGGTTTAGTGAAGAGGAGTTTAGGGTGGGTTAACATGTCAACTGATTATCTGAAAAAAGAGTACAAAATACCAGCGAATTGGTGGGGTGAGAAGAACAAAGGGATGGTGCTTAATGACCATGGTTATTGGGTTCTATCACCAGTACTAGATCGCTATGACCATGACTTACCAGAATAAATCATCAAATGATCGGTCGTGGGTTCAAACGGTGGTGTGTTTACTAAATAAATGATGTATTGGTCTTACGATCAAAATGTACGGTGTGTGTGTACACCCAAACAATAAGCATATTTATTATGCATTGTGATTGTTTTTCATTGTATGTTATTTCAGTTTTATTGTAACATGTGTTCTACTCGAGACCATACAACTTTTGTTGTGTGTTTAATTATTCATATTATGCATAATGTTATCTTGTATTTAGTTCCTAGTATGTGGTCTTTCTTGGCCATAAAGCTTCCAAGTTGTAGTGCCTTAGTAGAAGAGTCCACAACTTAATCTTTTGTGCTACAGTATGTTACTTCCACTTGTTTGTCATTAACAAATTTCCCGAATAAAGTGGTATCGGGTATCAACGTGTTTGCGCTTGCATTGAAATACTGAAATACTGGGTTTCTGGGAAGAGGAATGGCTGATTAATTTTCACAGTAGTTCTTTGTAGGCTAGTTTGCATGTTTATTTATATATTCTAAAGTTCCATTTAGCCATAGCGCTTGACGACCAGCCCTCGGCTTTTGTTGATGATAGAGTAATTACGTTTTGTTTCATTGATTGCCAAGATCCAAGAAATAGCACCCTAAATCTTTATTAAAAATAAATCATGTGGTGCTAGCTTCTACTATCATTGATGTTTCCTCGGAAATCATTGTCATTATATAATTGAAGTATAATGTTTTATGCATTGATGTAGACGATCTATTACGGGTCCAATCGCAGAAGACCCAAGAGGATTATTAAGAAGCCTGCTTGGCTAATGGGCTAGTCCAAGGAATCCACTCATGTTATATTCGCATCTTTTATTTGTTCCGCACGTTTATTTTTATTGTGGCATTGCATGGTTGAGTTAGCTGCATTAGTTTAGAGTTACATGTGCATTTAGGTGATAGTGGAAATCATGGCTAAAAATAAGGGATAAGACATGGTGTACATGCTTTCATGGGCGTGGTGGACATGTAATCTCATGCATATTTATATTCTTGTATTTGCATTTGAGAAATATCAGAAAATCATTCCAAACTTGATCTTGTTCTCTCGGTACTTTTTTTCTTTGGAGTGTAGCCTACTTACAGGCGTAACATTTCGTGCTTTCATCATCCTTACCATGCCTCCTCGTAAAGACCAATCCACAACCGATGACCCCAATCCTCTCAACAATCCGTGCGAACAACCTAAAATCCTTGTTGAACCCTCCACATCCAACCCTCCCGGCGACCCTCCTACTCCACGTCCACCGAAAATCAATCTTCCGTTGTTTGACGGGTCCAACCCGTTGGGTTGGATCTTCCAACCGGAAAAGTATTTCACATATTATAATATTTCCACCGATCGTCGTATTTCCTTAGCCGTTTTTTACTTCACGGGTGAAGCATTGAGTTGGTACAAGTACCTTCACAACAATGCGTTATTGGGTACTTGGCAAGCATTCTCCCGAGCTCTCGAGCTTCGTTTCTGTTCTTCGGATTATGAGAATCACCAAGCGACTCTGTTCAAACTCAAACAAACAACTACGGTCACGGCTTATCAAGTGGAGTTTGAGAAACTTTGCAACTGTATCGTTGGTCTCTCGAGTGAAGCACTCCTTAACTGTTACCTCTCTGGTCTGAAAAACGACATTCAAGCCAAACTCGCAATCATCAAACCCACTTCCCTTCATCAAGCCTACGACTTATCTAAGCGTGTTAAAGATAAGTTAAATCTCGCAAAACCTAAATCATTCCAGCCACGAACACTACCACAAAAAGCGGAACACTTCCCCTTCTCACAACCCCTAGACCACAACTTCCGTTCACCAAACTAACTCCGGAGGCACTTCAAAAACGTCGTTCCGAGGTCTTATGCTTTTGTTGTCCGGAACGCTATTTCCCCGGTCATAAGTGTAACCCACCCCAGTTTTTGTTAATCGTCGATAACGAGTCCGATGATCACAGAAACTCTTTTCCTGATCTTGTCGATAGTGCAACGCCAGCTGACATCCTTGATCCATCTCTCTCTGACCAATTTTTTTCCCTCTCTTCAACGGCCTTTTTGGGATTGTCCTCTCCACAAGCTCTTCGGGTGACAGGGTATATTAACAATCAACCGGTTCAGGTTTTGATTGATACGGGTAGCACTCATAACATCGTGCAACCCCGCATCATTTCGTTTTTGAAGCTTCCACGGTAGGAGGTTTCTGAATTTTCTGTGATGGTCGGGAACGGTGATAATCTGAAGTGTAACGGCGTCTGCCCGTCGGTCGTGATCTCCCTACAAGAAACTCCTTTTACGATACCGGTTTTCATTCTTCCGGTTGAAGGCGCAGATATCATCCTAGGGTTAGCTTGGCTGAAAACTCTAGGACCAGTCCTAGCTGATTTTTTGATTCCACAGTTAACTTTTAATATGGGCCCACATGCCATTACCCTGCGTGGGGAACAACCTACAACCCAAGTGTCATCCACTTCCCTTCAAACCCTATTATCAAAAGATGTTGTAGCTTCCTTGCATGCATTATTTTTCCATATAGCCGCCCCCACTCCTACACAAATATCAACCACCAGCAAACATTCTGATCCTACCATCCACCAACTACTTCAAACATATGATCATCTGTTTCAACCTCCTACATAACTCCCTCCAAACTGTAGCCAAGATCACCATATTCCAACACTTCCCTTATCCAAATTGATAAACGTTCGTCCGTACCGATACCCTCAATATCAAAAACAAATCATGTCCACTTTAATTGCTGAGATGCTACGAGATGGGATCATCAAGCCAAGTCATAGCCCTTTCTCGTCTCCAGTTCTTTTGGTTCGTAAGAAAGACGAGTCTTGGCGTTTCTATGTAGATTATCAAGCTCTAAATGCCATCGCTGTCAAGGATCGTTTTCTGATTCCCATGGTCGAAGAGCTTCTCAACAAGTTACATGGCGCGGTAGTATTCTCCAAAATTGATTTGACAGCCGGCTAACCAAATCCGATTAGCCGAGGAAGATACTCATAAGACCGCATTTCGAAACGGTAGACGTTGATTATGAATTCCTTGTTATGCCTTTCAGCTTAACAAATGCACCATCGACTTTTCAAGCCATAATGAACGATCTTTTTCGGGATTTCTTACGGAGGTATGTACTGGTGTTTTTCGATGATATTCTTGTTTACAGCCTATCCCTGGCAGCTTTCAGCGGTCACGAATCTGGACAATCTTGTCCGTCGTTTCAAAGACTAGGTCAGGTCCTGATAACTGAGCTTCCCCTACTTCTGCCCAACAAATAGGCGTTCTGCATTTTCTACCATATAATGCCTCAAAAGGCGCAGCCTGAATGCTTGTATGGTAGCTATTGTTATAGGAGAACTCGACCAACGGCAGGTGGTTATCCCAACTACCACCTAAATCAATTACACATGCACGTAGCATGTCCTCCAGAGTTTGGATGGTACGTTCACTCTGCCCATCTGTCTGAGGATGGTAAACCGTACTAAAATTTAAGCGCGTGCCCAAAGACTATTGGAAACTTTTCCAAAAATGTGATGTGTATCTAGTATCCCTGTCCGAGATAATAGATACTGGTACACCATGCAGTGATACAATCCTATCTACGTACAATTGGGCTAACATGTCGGAGCTGTAAGTTTCCCTAATGGGTAGGAAATGTGCTGACTTAGTCAGTCTATCTACTATCACCCATATAGTATCATTTCCTTTCTTTGTCTTTGGCAACTTGGTGATGAAATCCATTGTCACCATTTCCCATTTCCAAGTGGGAATTTCAGGTTGTTGTAGCAAACCTGACGGCTTTTGATGTTCAGCTTTGACTTGCGCACATGTCAAACATTTAGCTACATAGGCAGCTATAGACTTCTTCAAGCCTATCCACCAATAATTCGCCTTCAGATCCTGGTACATCGTATCAGCTCCAGGATGAATGGAATATTTGGAACTGTGGGCTTCCTGGAGGATGACCTCCCGAAGTCCTCCATAAACTGGAACCCATATTCGCCCATTTAACCTTAGGATTCCGTCCTTGCCATAGCATAATTGTTCTTCAGTTGCTCCTAGCTTTTCATCAGGATAGTTAGCCTCTAGCACAGCTTCCTTTTGTGCAGCAAACAACCTTTCATTCAAACTATTCTTTATCTCAGTGCTCTTGGCATTGATTCTTATAGGCTTCACTCTTTCCTTCCTGCTTAAAGCATCGGCAACCACATTTGCCTTGCCTGGATGGTATCTTATCTCACAATCATAATCATTCAAAGTTTCCATCCAACGTCGCTGCCTCATGTTTAAATCCTTCTGATTAAACAAGTGTTGAAGGCTTTTGTGATCAGAATAGATCACACACTTGGTTCCATACAAATAATGCCTCCACAGTTTTAGTGCGAATACAACGACACCCAACTCTAAATCATAGGTGGTGTAATTCTTCTCGTGCACCTTTAACTGTCGTGAAGCATAGGCAATAACCTTGCCTTTCTGCATAAGCACACATCCCATCCCGGTGTGTGATGCATCACAATATACTACAAACTCATCAATTCCATCAGGCAATGTCAATACGGGAGCATTGCTCAATTTCTGCTTCAAAATATCAAAGGATTCTTGCTGCTTAGGCCCTCAGTCAAACTTGCTATTCTTGCGAGTGAGTAGAGTCAGGGGTGCTGCAATTCTTGAGAAGTTTTCGATAAATCGCCTGTAGTATCCTGCCAGTCCTAGAAAGCTGCGAATCTCCGTAGGCGTCTTTGTCTATTGCCAGTTCATAATAGCTTCAATCTTAGCGGGATCTACTTGGATACCACGCTCACTAACAACATGTCCAAGGAATTGGACTTCACGAAGCCAAAATTCACACTTTGAAAATTTGGCATAGAGCTTTTCTTGATGAAGCAGTCTCAGAATGCAATGGAGATGCTTCTCGTGGTCAGCTTGACTATTCGAGTAGATGAGAATGTCATTGATGAACACGATGACAAATTTATCTAGATAAGGCTTGCAGACGCGATTCATGAGGTCCATGAATGCGGCAGGAGCATTAGTGAGCCCAAAAGGCATCACTAGGAACTCGTAATGACCATAGCGGGCCCTAAACGCAGTCTTGTGTACATCTTCCTCTTTGACCTTCAATTGATGATAGCCTGACTGATGCGTGTCAGTGTGTATATATTTTAGATGTATAATTTAAGCCCTTTTTACACTTTTAGCCAAGTTTTAAATTTATAAAACACGATATTCACTAACACTAAACACACATATGGGCAAGTGCACCCATCGTGGACGTAGTATAGTGTTGGTAAGATACCGAGGTCGTCCAAGGACACAAGAGCTTTTAGTACCGGTTTATCCTCAACGTCTAACCAAATCAAAATGTTAGAAAAGATTTTTAAACTAAGAAAATAAAAGCTAACTAAATGCTGAAAAATAAAATAAAAAAATAAAAACAGATAGACAAGATGAATCACTTGGATCCGACTCGTGTATTAGTATAACCTTTGATTATTTTCGCACTTTTGCACTTGTTTAAGAGATTATCTTAGTTATTGTAGTAGGCCCCTCTTTTGAAGGCGACGCTACCCTCAACCCAGTAGTTTGAGTCAGCAAGGATACAATCCTAAAGGGTCGGATTATTGAAAGATAATGAATTAAGTTATTAATGCAAATTATGGTAGGCCCCTCTTTTGGAGGTGACGTTACCCTCGACTAAGTAGTCTGAGTCAGCAGGGATACAGTCCTAAATAGCCGGGTTATAGTATTAATAGTAGTTAACTTATGAGGGGGTCAAAGAGTTTGGATCCCCGCCATCCAATACCTATGGGTATTGAAGGAGATCCTACTAAATTTGACCCAGGTCCCTTGCAGGACCTCTAAACGCTGAACAAGGGCAAGACCCCGTACCAAACCGTTCCCTTAACCCCCGACCAGGTAGCCAACATACCTCCATATAGACCGTGGAGATATGAATGGTGAAAATCTTTTATTTTATATAGACAGTAAAATAATGCCAAGACACCACGGACAAACGATAAGGAAAAGTCACCTTCAACATAAGCAACTAGTTATTAAAGTCATTAATACAAAACCAAATAAAAAGTGCAAAAGATTAAAAATAAAAAGTATTATGCTAAACACTTGTCTTCACCAAGTGATGTAAAAGACTTAGGCAAACATGGCCTCGATTGTCAAGAACTCTTACGATCAATCTTGGATCCCGAGACGACTCACACACTCTATGATGGACAATGGATGATGGTTGTGGATGATGGTGTTATGGTGGTGGTGGGTGGTGGATGAAGTGTGAGAGAGGTGGTGTGCCAAGGGATGAGTTGCAATGAAACCAAGCACTCCTATTTATAGGCTGAACAGAAGCCTGGGCACGGCCCCGTGTCCGCTGCACACGGCCCCGTGCCCGTCTGACAATCTCTCTCCTCATTAATTGTAATTCGCAATTACAACTAATGCGCCTGCAGTACTTTCGCCACGCCCTCGTGTTCACTGGGCACGGCCCCGTGGTGGGAAATAGAAGCTTCTATAGGTTTGTCTTTTCTGTTGCTTCTTGGGCACGGCCCCGTGCTGGCTGAGCACGGGGCGTGTTCAGTCTTCTGCCTTCTCTGTTTTGCTTGGGAGGATGCTGTTGAGGAGTCGGGCAATCCACTTATGTTCCTTTTCTTGTATTTATGTTAGATTTAGCTGTCTTTATGCTTCTTTTGTTAATTTGAGCTCATTTAATCCTGAAAATATAAAAGGAAGACAAAAACACTCTTTTTCCAACATTAGTACTTAAGAAGGGTTAGTTTTATGCCTCATTTGATGTAATTTATATGTTGCATTTTACACACATCACTGACCTCAAATAAATCTTTGAGAAGTAACTTGCCCCTTATAACTGATCGAACAGATCGTCGATCCTGGGCAAAGGATACATATTCTTGATAGTAACCTTATTAAGCTCACGGTAATCGATGCACAGACGCATCGACCCATCCTTCTTCTTGACAAATAGGATTGGCGCTCCCCAAGGAGACGAGCTAGGTCTAATAAAGCCTTTGGCTAGCAATTCATCTAGCTGTGTCCTCAATTCCTTCATCTCTGTTGGTGCCAACCTATAAGGTGCTCTTGCAACAGGCGCTGATCCCGGGATGATGTCGATTTTGAATTCTACTTGCCTATCTGGTGGTAAACCAGGTAGTTCTTCAGGAAATACTTCGGGGTATTCAGAAATGACTGGAATATCTTCAACCTTTAGCTTCTGCTCATCAATAGTCACTTATGCCATATAAATGACACAACCCTTCTTCAGACACCTAGATGCCTTGAGCATAGACACTTGCCCATGTAATCCATACCGGGTATCTCCTTGAACGGTAAGTGACTCACCAGATGGAGTCTTGACCACCACTTGCTTTTTGTTGCAGACGATCTGGGCTTGGTTATTAGATAACCAATCCATGCCTAAAACTATGTCAAAACCGGCTAATTTCAAAGGAAGCAAGGACAATGGAAAAGAGTGGTTCCTAATGGATATAACAAATCTATCTAACACAGTTAAGGCTGTTTTCATGGTTCCATCGGCTACTTCAACCTCATATTTCACACATAAGGTTTTAACTGGCAATTTCAACAACTCACAAAACTTATTATCTACGAACGACTTATCGGCACCAGAGTCAAACAATACTCTTGCATAAACATCATTTATGAGGAAGGTACCTGTTATCACATTGTCGTTCTGAATAGCTTCCTGAGCGTTCATCTGGAAGACCCTAGCATTGGTCTTCTTCCCCTCCTCAGTCTTCTTCGCAAACTTTAGGCAATTTGTCTTAATGTGCCCTTTTTCGTTGCAATTGTAGCATGTTGCGTGTCACGGCCCCCGACCCGGTTTGACCCGTTTCAGGAGCCGCGGGACAGGAATCCCGTGGTATTTAATTTAGGCGACAGCGGAAGTCTTTTTAAAACAGGATCTTTTAATAATTCAAACTGCCCGTTTTATAGCTGAGGGATAAATCCCATAATTTACAATAATATGATTTCTCCGGGAAATCTTTTATTTTCAAAACATGCTTCTTTTATTTATTTACACTGAGCCACTTTTCTAAGCTGGGAGTGCTCCACGGCACTTTTCTTTGCTCATACCAGATCACCAGAAACATGTTTGAAAAAGGTTTTGTCAGCGGGGAAATACTGAGTGAATCATTCATTTTACTGAAAACGACACATTTGTTATAATCTACAGTATTAAGGGGAATTACAATGTTTCTGATATCAAACCAACTACCCAAAGTACTTGTCACTCAACTACCCATTGGCTATCTCGTTGTCCAAATGGTGTCTGTGACTGTGGTCAGATCACCCCTTGGCAAACTCGTTGTCCAAGTGTGACGGGAAAATAAGTAATGTATACAAAACCCCACATACCGGCTGTAACTTGGTGATTACATAGACTTAATCACTGTAACTATAACTTTAAAAATAACTTGGAGTTTTGTAAAACAGTTTGATAAAAAGAGAATGACTCACATTGCAGATTTACGAGCAGAGTATAAGCTTTACTGATTAGCCTTCTAACCTAATTTAAATAACAATGCACACACACAAACGGGATTAGTAACTAATTCAGCAGTTACGTCAATTCACGAGATTAACCCCTCACAACTATTATCAAGTGCGATACTTAATAATTCAATGGATTCACAACGAATGACAGAGCATAGTCCGAATTCGAACAGCACTCAAATATTCAAGTTGAAATCACAATGAATAACAAATTATAAGCTCAATTTGAGCAGCACTCGGACAATCGTTGGATAGTTATAATCGATCGGACGTTGAATCGTAATAGCGATCGAGTTATTACCCTGATTGCGGCAGCACCTCGTGATCGTGTGGGTTTAATTGTGGTATTATGGCCTTAACTCGACGTACAGACAGCAACTTTACGTCGTTTTCATTTCCCTGTTCAAGTCCCAATGTCTGCTATTTATATTAATTTTTGAGGCTTGCTTACGGACCGTATGCCTGACCCCTTACGGTCCGTAAGCTAAGCAGTCTAATTCATAGGCTGCCTAGACTCGGGACTAGCCTTGGTGATTCAAAAATTTAACCAATCAGAGCATAGCAACGTTTAAATTTAGATAATTATCAACTAGGGTTTGCCCCCCTCGAGTTTTAGGGGTCCTGATCCTAATTATGATTGTCTTGAAAATTTTAGGGCTAGTGCAGAATTAATTGGGTGTCTCAATTAGGGTTTTCTTATTGACTAGTTATCGTCCTAATTATTGATTTTAGTGGCAGTTGTTACATCCTCCACACCTTAAGAAAAATCTCGTCCTCGAGATTTACTGAAATAGATGAGGGTACTTTTGCTTCATTTCTGATTCCAGTTCCCAGGTGTACTCTGGTCCTCTCCTGGATTCCCATTTGACTTTTACTAGTACTAGTCGTTTATGTTTGAGAAACTTGATTTTTCTATCTTCGATCTGTAGTGGTTTCTCTACGAATTTCAGCTTTTCATTTACCTCTATGTCTTGAAGAGGTACTACCAGGGATTCGTCTGATAGACATTTCTTGAGATTGGATACATGAAACACATCATGTACTCCAGCTAACTCTTCTGGTAGTCATAAACGGTAAGCTACTGGTCCTATTCGTTGGATCACTAGGAATGGTCCAACATATCTGGGACTCAGTTTTCCTTTCTTACCAAATCGTACTACTCCTTTCCAAGGAGATACTTTTAATAGTACCTTGTCTCCGACTTGGAATTCTAATGGCTTACGGCGATTGTCCGCATAGCTTTTCTGGCGATCTCTGGCTATCTTCAGTCTTTCCTTGATTTGAGTTATTTTGTCTGTGGTCTCTTGTACAATCTCTGGACCTGATAACTGACTTTCTCCTATCTCTGCCCAACAAACGGGAGTTCTGCACTTGCGTCCATACAGTGCTTCGAATGGAGCAGCTTCGATGCTCGAATGATAACTATTGTTATAGGAGAATTCAATTAATGGTAAATGGCTATCCCAATTACCACCAAATTCAATTACACATGCTCGGAGCATGTCTTCCAGGGTTTGTATCGTCCTTTCACTTTGTCCGTCTGTTTGAGGATGATATGCAGTACTTAAATTAAGTCGAGTTCCCATTGCTTCTTGGAAACTTGTCCAGAAACGGGAAGTAAAACGACTATCTCTATCCGATACAATGGAGAGTGGGACTCCATGTAAGGATACTACTTCATCTACATACAACTTGGCTAACCTTTCCATGCTAAAGGTTTCCTTCATTGGTATAAAATGAGCTGATTTGGTTAATCGATCCACAATTACCCAAATAGCATCATTACCTTTTCTGGTTTTGGGTAACTTAGTAACAAAATCCATTGTTATGAGTTCCCATTTCCATACAGGCATTTCTAACTGTTGTAGTAGTCCTGAAGGTTTCTGATGTTCGGCTTTAATTTGTGAACAGGTTAGACACTTAGATACGTATTCGGCTATATCCTTTTTCATTCCTATCCACCAAAAATTATTTCTTAAATCTTGGTACATCTTATTATTTCCTGGATGTACAGTATACCTAGATTTATGAGATTCTTCTAAAATCTTATTTCTTAATTCTCCTTGTTTAGGTACCCAAATTCGTTTCTTGTGGAATCTCCAAATTCCATCTTTTCCTTGTTCTAATTCCTTTAGGTAACCTTTCATTCCTTCGGCATCGTCCTTGATTGCCGTTCCCTGAATTTTCTTCAATTGTTCCATTAAATCTACTTGTAGATTTAACCTAAGAGCACGGACTCGCTTTTGCTTTTCATGATACTTACGACTTAAGGCGTCTGCGACTACGTTTGCCTTTCCTTCGTGATATTGAATATCACAGTCATAATCACTTAGGATTTCCATCCACCTTCTTTGCCTCATGTTTAACTCTTTTTGCCCAAATATATACCTTAAACTCTTATGGTCCGTATAGATAGTAAACTTACTTCCATACAGATAATGTCTTCAAATTTTAAGAGAAAAAATTATGGCTCCTAATTCTAGGTCATGAGTCGTGTAATTTTCTTCGTGCTTTTTCAATTGCCTAGAGGCATACGCAATAACCTTTTTGCGTTGCATCAACACACATCCATATCCTAATTTTGAAGCATCACAGTATACTTCAAAATCCTCGGTTCCTTCGGGTAAAGCTAAAATTGGAGCATTCGTTAATTTGTGCTTTAGAATCCTAAATGCTTCTTCTTGTCTGGGTCCCCATTCAAACCTAACGGCTCTACAGGTTAGCTTAGTTAAAGGTACAGCTATCTTAGAGAAATCTTTAATAAATCGTCTATAGTATCCAGCTAAGCCTAGAAAACTTCTAACTTCCATAACTGTTTGTGGAGCTTTCCAATTTGTGATTGCTTCTATTTTAGCAGGATCTACGTGAATTCCTTCGTGATTCACCATATGACCTAAAAATTGCACTTCTTGTAGCCAGAATTCACACTTCAAGAATTTGGCATAAAGCTTTTCCTTTCTTAACAAAATTAAGAGTGCATGCAGGTGCTCACAATGTTCTTCCTGACTTTTGGAATAAATAAGTATATCGTCAATGAACACGATTACAAATTTATCCAAGTATGGTTTACAGATCCTATTCATCATGTCCATAAATGCGGCTGGAGCATTTGTTAATCCAAAGGGCATGACTGTAAACTCATAATGACCATACCTAGTTCTGAAAGCAGTTTTAGGTATGTCCTCCTCTTGTACTTTCAACTGGTGATATCCTGATCTTAAGTCTATCTTAGAGAAATACCTAGCTCCTTGCAATTGATCAAAAAGATCTTCAATCCTAGGTAATGGGTATCGGTTCTTAATTGTAATCTTATTCAATTCCCTATAATCGATACACATTCTCATTGATCCATCTTTCTTTTTCACAAACAACACTGGTGCACCCCAAGGGGATGAACTAGGTTGTATGAATCCTTTGCTTAGTAATTCATCTAATTGCTTTTTCAATTCTAGCATTTCAGTAGGTGCTAATCGATAAGGTGCTTTAGCTAGTGGTGTAGTACCTGGAATTAAATGAATTCTAAACTCTACTTCCCTATCAGGTGGTAAACCAGGTAATTCTTCTGGAAAGACATCTGGGTATTCTGAAACTATAGGGATGTCCTGGAGTTCCTTACTTTTAGTGTTAATGATTACAGAAATCATATACACCATTTCTTGTTTCCTTGAATAACTAGCCAATTTCATTACTGAAATGAATTTCAGTGGCTTTCGAGGTCTATTTCCTGTAATTAATATTACTTCTCCTGTGGGGGTACGGATTTCTACGGAATTCTTATAACACAGGATTCGAGCATGGTTGGCGACTAACCAATCCATTCCTAATACCACATCGAATCCGGCTAAATTCATAGGTAATAGGTTTGCAGAAAACTTATGACCTAACAATTCTATCTTTCCTTCTTGCACAACCTTGTCTATGTTGACAGAATTTCCATCTGCCGTTTCAACAGTAAAGATCTGCCTAAGGGTAGTTAGAGGTAAGTTAAGAGCTTGGCAGAATGAAGTATTAATGAAACTTTGGTTTGCACCAGAGTCAAATAATACTTTTGCATAGACGTTATGCACTAAGAACGTACCCGCTATCACGTCTGGAATGAGTTCGGCTTCTTGAGTGGTCAGCTGGAATGCACGCGCATTTTTCTTAGTTATTCCATCGGCCGTTTTAGCTTTATTGTCTGCTGGTTGGGCTAACTTAGGACATTCAGGTTTGATATGCCCTGTTTCTCCGCAGTTATAACAGATTCTTGTTTTCCTTCTGCAGTCTTCTTCCCGATGTCCTTTCGCCTTGCAGAAGTTGCAAAATATATTGCACTGTCCATAGTGTTTCTTTTTGCAATTTCTGCAGAAAGGAGGTGACGAGTATTGCCCGGTTCCTCTTTTCTTGACTTTATTGCTATTATTACCCACACGAAATCCTTGGGTAATCTTCTGAGCCAATTCCTTCTTGCGATCTTCTTCTCTGGTGCGGACTAGTTCATCGGTTAAGGTATTAGCTAATTCCACAGCATCGTCAATCGTGCATGGTCTCGCAGCTTTAACGATGTTACGGATTTCTCCGATTAATCCCCAAATATAACGGGAAATGAGTACCGGTTCTGGCGAAGCCAGGGAAGGTACCACTCTCGCATATTCGAAGAATGTCGAAGTATATCCTCGACAGTCTACACCTATCATACGATGACTCAGGAACTTGTTTGCCATTTGTTCCTTCTCGTATTCGGGACAGAATTTTCTTTCTACAAGACTCTTAAATTCTTCCCAATTCATTGCGTAGGCCACCCTTCTTCCTTTTGCTTGTAGCACCGTGTTCCACCCTTCTAGCGCCCCTTCTTTAAACAAGTTTGACGCATACATCACTTGATCTTCTTCAGCACATTTACTTATTGCAATTACTGCTTCGGTTTTCTCTAACCAACGCAGTGTTGCAGTTGCCCCTTCGTTACCTGCAAATTCTGCGGGTTTACAGGCAAGAAATTCTTTGTAAGTGCAACCAGGCGTTGCAGCTTTCATTTTCTTAGGGAGTGGGGCCTGTTGCGGATCATGATCGTCATGATTGCCGCCTCCATTTATGCTTTTACTGCCGTTATCTTCCAGAGTACGTTTACTAGGAATTAATTGTGGTTCGGCAGGTTTCTGAACAACAGTCACAATTTCTGGAATAGCATTGGCTATCCCTTGAGCAATAAAGTGCTCAATATCTTGTCTAGTTATATATTGATCTTCCTGATTTTGCTCAGACTGATTTACTTCATTAAATGGTTCACTATTAGTGTTTTCCATCTGCTAATTAGTATTAATAGAAATTATTAATGTCTAATTATTGATACCAAAATCACAGATAAACACATAGATCAGTATAACATGCAAGCATAGCCAAAATTGTCGATGCCTCGACTTCTGTTTTGTTTTATATATTATACCTGCTTCAATACACACTTTTTATCTTACATTGTTTTATTGCCCATTTTACAAAGTCAGTTTTACTATATTAGTTATAATACAAACAAACTTCTCCAACCCATCCTATCTTTTGGTTTACTGGCAGTTTCAGTAACGATGCTCCCTCTCGTCGTACTTCCAAGAGATCTGCTCCCCCATTTCCCGGATCCTATTCCCGGTGCCTATGAGTTCTTCACCAAACTGACGTAGTTCAGTTAAATTTTCATAGCTCATTGGCGGATTAGGGATAGGTTCTGGATCAAACTGTGGGAGAAAACTATAGGGACTATTGACTATATTTTGGAATTGCCAGTCATTGGTCCACCATTCCTCCATTTGGCCTAATGGTCGGGTGTGAACTAGTGGGTCTGGAATAGCTGGTCCTAGGTTTATTGGGAGTTGGGCTGTAGCAGGATAAGAGAAGAGATTATCGTTGATAGGCTCTAGTACATCACAATTATCTAGTAGGCGGTCTATTTCGTCCTGGAATGTGATTTCTTCAGGCTGTTTAGAGCTTTCTCCGATTTCTATTCCCTTCTGCTTTAGGTCTATCCCTATTTCTGCTGGTTTGGAACTTTCTCCGGTTTCTATTTCTTTTCCCTTGCTCACACTTACAGGATTT
This sequence comes from Helianthus annuus, assembly GCF_002127325.2. Lineage (NCBI taxonomy): Eukaryota > Viridiplantae > Streptophyta > Magnoliopsida > Asterales > Asteraceae > Helianthus > Helianthus annuus. Next base: position 29,342,962 of record NC_035434.2, on the reverse strand, counting down.
TCTATTTTAGGGAGTCTCCTAGGTTTCCTTCTACGCACCTTTCGCCACCCTACATATCTTCTCCTCTTTTTAGGTTTTGCTTTTTCCAGCGGTGGAGCTTGGAATTCCAGAGGTTCCTCTATGTCAGCAATGTAACCAGTGAAGTTGTGGGAGACTTCAATTGGCACAGGATAGAGGTTGAGGTTCTGAAAAGCCTCGGATAGCTCACTCATGTTGTGTAGCATATATGCAAAATGCACAAAATGTTAAGTTAAAACTTTGGAACAAAGCTTAACAAATAAACATTTTTATTGCACACCAATTTGTACAACATAACAGAACACACTCAGATTTATTGATTTATTTACTGGGAAGTACTTATTTCTAGATTTAGAGTTTAAAGGTTTGCATTTTCTGCTATAGTAGCGAGCAGATACAGATTTGCCCATTTTTCATCTAAGTTATTTTCCCCTGGTGGATTACTGTTAATTTCCTGAATTTCCGGGTTAAACCTCACTCTCTTGGTTTGGGGTTTCTTTTTCTCTTGATCCTTCCTAATAAACAAATTCCTTTTCTCCGGTGTAAGTGGGTTTTCATAATTTGCCTTACGGACAAAGATTCCTTCCTCTAACTTGATAGGAGATTTGGAGGAAGAGGTTCCTTGTTCTTTAGGTGTATTATCTAATTTACGGTAGATGGTAGAAATCTTTTGTTTACCCATGCTGTAATTTTAACAATTAGTCAATTAATGCACACATATTCATAGAATGACAATTTAAATTTCCTAAGTACTTAAATTAAAATAGTGAGCTTAATCAGTAAGCTTAAAATAGTGGCTCTGATACCACCTTTTCCTGTCACGGCCCCCGACCCGGTTTGACCCGTTTCAGGAGCCCCGGGACAGGAATCCCGTGGTATTTAATTTAGGCGACAACGGAAGTCTTTTTAAAACAGGATCTTTTAATAATTCAAACTGCCCGTTTTATAGCTGAGGGATAAATCCCATAATTTACAATAATATGATTTCTCCGGGAAATCTTTTATTTTCAAAACATGCTTCTTTTATTTATTTACACCGAGCCACTTTTCTAAGCTGGGAGTGCTCCACGGCACTTTTCTTTGCTCATACCAGATCACCTGAAACATGTTTGAAAAAGGTTTTGTCAGCGCGGAAATACTGAGTGAATCATTCATTTTACTGAAAACGACACATTTGTTATAATCTACAGTATTAAGGGGAATTACAATGTTTCTGATATCAAACCAACTACCCACAGTACTTGTCACTCGACTACCCATTGGCTATCTCGTTGTCCAAATGGTGTCTGTGACTGTGGTCAGATCACCCCTTGGCAAACTCGTTGTCCAAGTGTGACGGGAAAATAAGTAATGTATACAAAACCCCACATACCGGCTGTAACTTGGTGATTACATAGACTTAATCACTGTAACTATAACTTTAAAAATAACTTGGAGTTTTGTAAAACAGTTTGATAAAAAGAGAATGACTCACATTGCAGATTTACGAGCAGAGTATAAGCTTTACTGATTAGCCTTCTAACCTAATTTAAATAACAATGCACACACACAAACGGGATTAGTAACTAATTCAGCAGTTACGTCAATTCACGAGATTAAACCCTCACAACTATTATCAAGTGCGATACTTAATAATTCAATGGATTCACAACGAATGACAGAGCATAGTCCGAATTCGAACAGCACTTAAATATTCAAGTTGAAATCACAATGAATAACAAAGTATAAGCTCAATTTGAGCAGCACTCGGACAATCGTTGGATAGTTATAATCGATCGGACGTTGAATCCTAATAGCGATCGAGTTATTACCCTGATTGCGGTAGCACCTCGTGATCGTGTGTGTTTAATTGTGGTATTATGGCCTTAACTCGACGTACAGACAGTAACTTTACGTCGTTTTCATTTCCCTGTTCAAGTCCCAATGTCTGCTATTTATAGTAATTTTTGAGGCTTGCTTACGGGCCGTATGCCTGACCCCTTACGGTCCGTAAGCTAAGTAGTCTAATTCATAGGCTGCCTAGACTCGGGACGAGCCTTGGTGATTCAAAAATTTAACCAATCAGAGCATAGCAACGTTTAAATTTAGATAATTATCAACTAGGGTTTGCCCCCCTCGAGTTTTAGGGGTCCTGATCCTAATTCTGATTGTCCTGAAAATTTTAGGGCTAGTGCAGAATTAATTGGGTGTCTCAATTAGGGTTTTCTTATTGACTAATTATCGTCCTAATTATTGATTTTAGTGGCAGTTGTTACATTGCGTCCTTCAGCTTCTTGCAATCTAGATTCTTATGTTCAGAAGATTTGCAAATCCCACATGCCCTCGGCTGTGACTGGGATTTTGACTCATATCTGCACTTCCCGAAATGGTGCTTCTTGCAGATTTTACACTTGGGCTTATCACCTGACTGATGCCCATCTTTCTTAGATCCAGAACCCTTTTTGTGGTCAGAATTTCCCTTGTGTTTCTTATTCGAATGCCGTGAGTTGTCATCCTCATGCTTTCTCTTTTCAGCATCCGTGTTCCTCAGCGATCTCTGCCTGACTGCGTCCAGTGTGAGGGACAAGGATATATCAGCTGCAGATCTGAAAGTAGCTGGCGAAGAGGCCTTCACGCTTGCCTTAATTTCTGGGGCTAATCCCCCAATGAAACGAGCTATTCTTTTGGGTTCCGGGGTCACAAGATAAGGAACCAATCTTGACATTGTATTAAAGCTCGTAAGGTAAGCTTGGCAATCCAGGTTTTTCATAACCAACGATAAGAAATCAGACTCAATCTTTTCAACCTCATGCTGAGGGCAGTAGTTCTCCTTGATGAGGGTAACAAATTGATCTCATGTCATATTTTACAATGGAATCTTCCCGGTAGCTTGAATCAACGACCTCCACCAGGCTAGGGCCTCACCCTTGAACGATTGAGATACAAATTTTACAACATCCCTATCAGCACATCCGCTGATATCTACCACAGTGTCCATCTCATCCAACCATGTCATGCAATCAACTGCCCCTTTTTCCCCAGTAAAGTCCCGAGGCTTACAAGAAACAAATTATTTATAAGTACAGGACTTAGCACGTGGTTTATCATCAAATACTATCCTCTTGGATGGAACACTGATTTGGTTTGAGGAATGTCGATCATCATCTTTCTTTGGCTCATCTTTCTTAGAGGGTGGCTTGCTGTGAGCCTCTGAATGAGTCTTAGGCTTGGAATGCGGAGTGGATAGGGTCCTACTTCGAGTCCCGCTTGATTCACTATACTGCCGCTCCATAGCTTTTGTTACAGCATTATCTATCAGTGCTTGCAATTCCGCACCGGTCACATGTATCTTATTATTTTCATGGTTTTCCACCGGATGACTGTTTACCTCATCAGACCTAGCCATGTAGCTTTAATTGCTACATATAAGAAAATAATGGACAAGGTTTATTTAGAAGCTTTTACAGTATTTTATGATTTATTTACCATGGTTTTAATAACCATTTTGGTTAATTTATTAATTATTTATATATATTCAGGACCTTTATTACAATCCCTTATTATAATTTAATAATTGCACAAAAAGCCTAGTTACATAGACAGTTTTTAATTTATAACCCAGATTTTCACAGAATCGGGGTATTAAGGTTTGAATCAAAGTTCATTACCTTTTTTCTAGACAGGGAGTTGCAGGCTACTGCTGTCTTTAGTCCCAAAGGACGTTAATTATAGCCCGTAGGCACTTCATCCTTAAGGGATGGTTATATAAATAAGGGAAATTAGAATAACCCAGTTTAAAGATGGCATGTGTGATTTTATCGAATCACGGTTTGCCAAAAATGTTAACAGGCTTTCAGATGTTAACAAGGATTGGAATCTTTTGTGTAGGTTTTACCATTTTGGCCATGTCTGCAACGACATATAGACTAGGTTTTACCTTTAAGATTCTTTATAATGTTTAAACGCAGAACAATCCAAATTTGAGATGTTAATATGGATCTGAATCTAATTATGGAACTACCATCTGGGCCCTGTTTTAAGATGACACATGGCTAGGTCTTGTCCTTTTTAGATTTTGCAATTTTATTATAATGGTAGATCTTTTAATAGGAACGTTATTTTCATTTATTTTATGTTTTATGTTTATGCATATAATTAGCAATAAATATGAAAATTAAAATTAAACCATTCCATTACAAATTCAAACAGTACAAATTTTGCCCTAAACGGGACTTCTACTGAAATAACATGCCCATGCAGGGACCAAATAACAAACATACCCACGCAGGGGTCAACAGAAAGACATGCCCACACAGGGGCAGAATACAAAAAGACAAGCCCACGCAGGGGCTGAGTACATAAACAAAAGTCCACGCAGGGACTTGATTACAACATAAATAAATAAATAAACAAGGATCTTCAATAATCCCTTCTCTTGGACTTCCCCTTGATCAGGTCTGATAACCCCTTGAAGAAGCCTCGGTTGTTTCTGTGCTCCGTTTGAATATCCCGCTCATATCGGTCCAATTATGGCAAACTTTATATGAAAATTCATGGTTAAAATATACTTGTAAATATTTGTTTAAAAATATTTTTCTAAGTGTTAAATTTCTAGAAAAAAATTGCTGTAGTTTCCCCTTAAAATGGAGGTCTCCATGCTCTCAAAGCATATCATTTTCTTTTATAAATCATCACAATCAATCAACAAATCAAACAATACTTACCAATTTGCCAAAATCAAGCCATAATTACTACTTCATGAACTTGAAAATTTGTAAAAATTTGTAGTAACTTGGTAGTGTGTTTAGTAAGCTTAGTTACCCTTTAAAGTGTGGTTGTTTATTTAAAAACATCATTCTTGAAGAATTTAGATGTTTACAACTTGTAAAATAATTTTCTAAAAATATTTCTTCTTGAATTTTTCTTGTTAAATACATGTTCCTTCACTTGATTAACCACTAAAAATGTGGTTAGTTTCTTTAAGAACCAAGTTTATGTAAATCTTGTATTTTAACTTAGTTTCTTGAGAAAACTAGTTTTGAAATCATATTTTTACACGTCTTATACTACACTTTGATCATCATTATTCAAGAAATCCTTTCATACTTCAAGTTCATGCTTTCACATAAGGATGATCATCTTGATCTTTAACTTGATCATCCTCTCATCTTGCTAGATTATGTCTTTAATCACCATCTAGCAAGTTCATATGATGTTTAACATCATTAACAAAAACAATCAACAATCAAGAAGCATAACAACACTTAAACAACATGATTCATGGTGATTTTTAGTCTTATGTTTAAGATTATGTTCTTGATCATTAGTGTTCTTCATGATTATCTTCTTGTATCATCTTTTAACCAACTAAACAACATGTAAAATGGGGATTAAGATGGTCTTACTACTAGCTCAAGGCTAGGGATGAACACAAGATGAAGATGATGATGAATGTGATGGTTAATAGCACTTGAAAGAGGTCCTTCAATCTCCAAAGGCTCCAAGCTCCTTAAACAAGCTCCTAGCACCTTTATATGGCTTGAGAATGGATGAAAGTTGAATGATGATGGTGGTGGTGTGTGGCCTTGTTCTCGGCCGAGACTAGAGAAGGAGAGAAAGAGAGAGTTGTGTGTGTTGGTTTGTGATGAGAATGAGAGTTCATGAACTACTGGTTACACTTATAATTCTCCAACAAGTGTTACTCTTATGGATATTATGTTCTCTAAAGTAATAGACACGATCCATTAAAGAATTCAAATAAAATCAATGGTGGGGGCCCACCTCATGACCGTAAGATGGGGGATGCGTTTAGTTGAGTTTCAACGGTTAGTGTAACAACTTTCACCAAAACCATTATTTATTATTTTAATTGTCCAATAGGAAACCCTAATTGAGACCCCCAAGTGATCCTGCATAAACCCTAAAATTTTCAGAACAATCGAAATCAGGATCAGGGCCCCTAAAACTCAGGGGGGGTAAACCCTAGTTGGTATTATCTCGACAGTTTGCTGTAGGAATCGAATTAAGTCGAACGACCAACTCACCTAGGCTACAAATGAACGTGGCAACCCTATGCTGGAAGGGGTCCCCTCGCGCCACGCGACAGGCCCTCGCACCGCGCGAGGGAGACCACTTTCCAGTATAAATAGGGGAGGTTGGCACTTGCAATTACGCGTTGGTTTGACGTTAAAATTCAATTCAGGCACTGAGATATTGTCCAAATGTAGAATCGTGTTTTGACCCGAACGAGTCGTTCAGAGGAGTTTTGATCAGATACAGGTGCGGAAAACAAGTACCTGACGTAGAAACAGCTAGATCTTCACTTAAATCACTTTTCTGATTGATATTACAATGTTTACATTCAATTCTCACACCGGCAGCACCTCGGTATGGAAATCCGGAACATTACAAATGAGATTCGCTTAAGGGTATATATAGTGTTGGTAGGTTCCCATATTCGGACATGTCCGTATAAGCGAACCCAGTAGGTTCCCACATACGGCATGTCCGTATAAGCGAACCTAGTAGGTTCCCACATACGACATGTACGAATAAGCGAACCTAGTAGGTTCCCACATACGACATGTACGTATAAGCGGACCTACTCTCTAAAACACCTATACTTTCCAGTTTTCTCATAAAACACGCCCTAATCTATACAATACAATGAAAGACTCGATCTAAGACGAAATCAACAGATGTAGTGCACCAACAGACTCCCCCTCAGATGTTGATGGAGTCGACTATCGAGTCACAACAATGCTGTGTCTTCACATCTTCAGTCTTGATCAGTCTCTGGGCTTTTCTTTCTCTCTATCTTCAGACTCCCCCTCTCGATTTACTGGTATTCCTTTGTTCTTCAGTAACATCTTCAGGATCGTTGTCTGGCTTTCCATCTAACAGCTTCTCATCTTATCCTGCAAATTCTCTACCCAAAACATAACTTTTACAATTTAGAATAAAGGTGTATGCACTAAAACAAACTCTTCCTCAAACCAAACTGAAACTTTATCAGTGACAATATTGATGAACCACTTGAAAGGTTAAATTATGAAAACATTTAATTCCAAACAAACACTCCCCCTCAAATATTGCTCATCATGTTTAGCACTCGGAATTTTGAAAATCGGCTTTCCAATATCAGTTGCGAAAATATTTTTGACTTTTTCAAAAGTTTATGCTAAAACACACTGAAAATCTTTTTGGATTTTGAAATAAAGAAAATGTAATGCAGTAAAGAAATATTTACAAACAATATTTTTGTGAGTTCGTGTAAGAGGATCATATCAGTTTATGAGACAAGTCACCAACACCGTTAAGCTTCATTTCATTTTAAGTTCTAAACAATTCACCTAGATTGTCAGTATATTTGTCCACTTAAATTTTCACACAAATTTCAACTGATCCGAGATACGATATTAATGTTTTAAGAACTTAAACTTATCCGTGTGTCCCACTACTTGAATATACTCCCGTATCCAGATCCCAATATTCAGTCTTACAGGTGAGTCTACCACAGATGATATCTGTTCAGGGGTTAAATGCGAGGGCCGTGAGAGCTCAGGTCGATACTTTCGTATACGCAGAGAGATGATGGCTTCGACTTTTCGGTGTGTCCCCTTTAGAGGATCTTTTGAATTACAAGAGCAGCGACTATCAATTTTATTGTTTCATCAACTTGCTGAGGGGCGAGGGCGATGCTTTTTCAAGCTTTGCGGAAAGTATTATCCGGGGACTAGGTCAGTACTTCCATACAGCAGAAGTCCCGGGATAATACCCCAGATATCACTGAGCATAAAGACCTAGTATCTCAGAATAAGGGACCTTTCAAACAAGATTTCAGGGGTTACCTATATATCCAAGCAGTTTTGTTAACCCACAGAATAAGCAAGTTTGAATTTTTAGGTTTATATCTCATCACAATCTACTAAATGTGCAAAAACCTACTGGCATATCCACAGTGAGATTGTTTATCACATTTTAACTTTCTAATTCTTTAGCATGTTGTGACAGTCCACTGATGTACTATCATTTCCTCTTTTCACAACGAAACTCATTTTTGATTTTATCATGTTTTTGGCTTTTTCAAATTTTCTAATGTTTTTGGATTTTCTGAAATTTCTACTCCCCCTAAAATGCAAACACATTAACAAAATTTGAAAACTATCTAAACTCTAGACCCACTTGAAGAAAATACAAAACAAACTGTACAGAAAACATGACAACCGATATCAAATCGCCTCAATTCGCCATTCACTAGGCATAAACAATCTGAACTCCCCCTTTCCCAAACTATTTTCTCATTTAGATTTCAAAACACTTAAGGTTGTTTTAATCAAAATGATTTTTCCGGAAAATGAGTTTGTTAGGATAAAAACCATTTGTAGGTTTATCACTTTGTTAAAATTGGGGATATGGTTCATCATCTTGTTCTTTGTGTTATCATGAGTTAGTAAATCAAGTACAACTTAATGTCCCTGAATTACTGTTTTGCAATTAAGCAACCTGTACCACTTGTAAAAATAACCAAACAATACCACTTGTAGGTATGTCACCTCTACACACACCATTTTATCAATCAGAATGCCGATTCCTGCTTTGCACTTACCAACCTGGAAGCTCCGGCGTAGTCATTCATCCTGTAAAGTTTTAACATTTTTAAGAATTTTTTATACAAACTCATAATAAATGAATGATGCCGATTCCTGATCCACGATATAAACTTGGGATCTCCGGCAAGTCAGGTTTTTCAAGCAAAGAAAATGTCCACCCAAGCCTGACCAGCCTTGGGTGATTTCAATTCAGATTTTGTTGGGGTGTAAGTTGCTTTCTTTGTAGCGTAAAAGTCTTTTACCCCTTTCACCTTCCCATCGACCATTTTTCCGAAAATCTTCTTTACTTTCCCATTAAATGCTTTCTCAACATCAAAATTATCCTTTTCAGAATAACACTGATTTGAGATTTCAGACTTTCCAACTTTCCTTTTAAAATTTTCAGTCCTCAATGGTGGAAAGTTCTCATCATCCATTGAAGGAACTGAGTTTTGATCACTCTCATCAAACTGTGGCTCCTCTGATTTTGTGGAATCAGATTCATCACCAGATTTTACCTCAGATTTCTTAACAACCCATTTTTGGTTGTCAAGTTTTACACTTCGCTTGTAAAATCTCTTCGAACAATCACCAACTTCAAATGTTGAATTTTTAAAAACTTTAAATTTTTCAGTCGGTGTTTCGATTTTATCAACAACTTGTTTCAGTTTTCTAGAAACTCCCTGTTTTGTGTTTGTCGCTTTCGGACAGTTCCATGCAATGTGACCGGCTTCATTGCATCGGAAACAGGTTCTGGTTTCTTTCTTCAAATAAGCTCCATTCTTTCTCTTCTCGGCAAGAAATTTTTGGTTAGATTGTTTCCAGAATGAGCTTTTTGCTTCCTCTTCTGAACTTGTTCCTGAAACAAATTTTGTATTTGTTTTAGAAAATTTTTCATTTTTATAGTTTTCTGGTGGAGTAAAACCAAGTCCTTTCTTTTTGTAGCTACGATTTTGGTTTGGTTTCTTCTGAAAACCCGAACCAGAATTGTAACCTTTTTTTCTTGTTTAGTCATTGTTGAACTCTTGAGGTGTAAAATTTAGGTTTTACAATAAGATTTTCATCTTTTATTTCAGAAATATTAATTTCTGTTAGTTTGAAAACCTTTTTAATCATTTCTGGTTTAACACCTCTTATTGGAAACTCTTTATCAAAATATAATTTGTCAGAACCATTCAAAGTATACACAACTTCAAACGTTTCATCATTCAAATTATATTTTGACAACAAAAACTCTTTACTGTAAACCCGTTTTCCCGATGATTTTGAACTCTTTTCGGACGAATTTGAACTCCCGACTGACTGACACGAACTTTCGGACTCGGACTTTGACACTGACTCCTCATCCTTATCCAACACCTGATCGACCACTTGTTTTATCAATTCGGACTCATGATCTGTGTCGGACGCTGTGAACGTGACGTCAATATTGTCCGGTAAAACATCGGTTATCTCGGATTCTAGCTTAATATTGACCGCCTGTTTTAGTTCTTCCTCATTAGGTTTTCTAGGCGAATACCCTTCCCAAATCGGAGGCGAACCTAGTAGGTTCCCACATACGGCATGTCCGTATAAGCGAACCTAGTAGGTTCCCACATACGACATGTACGAATAAGCGAACCTAGTAGGTTCCCACATACGACATGTACGTATAAGCGGACCTACTCTCTAAAACACCTATACTTTCTAGTTTTCTCGTAAAACACGCCCTAATCTATACAATACAATGAAAGACTCGATCTAAGACGAAATCAACAGATGTAGTGCACCAACGCCAAATACTACAGAAACACACACAATCTTGAATTTCTGCCGCACCAACTGGGTAATAACTCGATCGTTGCTACGATTAAATATCCGATCGATTGAAACTATCCAATGGATGTTTAAGTGATGCCCGCATTAGAGTTATACTTTGTCATTCGTCGTAAATTCGATGGATGTTTAGTATGGCACATTGTCATTCGTTGTGAGGGTTGTATCTCGTGAGTTATCGTAAATGCTATATTAGTTACTAACCTAGTTCGTGTCCATTGTGATTTAAATTAGGTTATCAGGCTTATCAGTAGGCTAAACCCTGCCCGTATAAACTTGCAATGTGAGTCATTCTCTTTTTATCAATTATGTTTTACAATACTCCAAATTATTTTCAAAAGTTATAATTACAGGGATTAAGTCGTGGTTATCTTGAATCACTGGCTAGTGGGGTATTGTGCACATTACTAATTTCTCGCAATTAGGCTAATAAATCCTAACAATGATAATCGGCACTACTTGGGTGAAAGGACCCAATAGTGGCATGACCATCGTCACCAGGAGGTGACACGGCGCCAGATAAAAATAAGATAGAAGCCATTGTAATCGCTCTTATGCTGTAATTTTTAACTATGTGTCATTTCATCAAATGGAGTGACTCGCCAATATTTCCCCGCTGATAAAATATTTTTAAAACATGTATCAGGTGATCTACTGTGAATCAAGAAAAGGTGCTATGGAGCACCCACAAGTTTGAAGTAGTGGCTCAAATAAATAAATAAACATGTTTTGTAAAATAAGGGAATTCCTGTAATTCCTCTATTGTAAATTACGGGGTTTATCCCAAATTATGAAATAAAATAATAATCGGGCACTTTCAAGTTTAAACGATCCTGCTAGACTTCCGCTGTACCATAGGTTTCTCTCCCGCGGCTCCTGGACCAGGTCAAACCAGGCGCGGGGGCCGTGACAGAAAAAGGTGGTATCAGAGCCACTGGTTTAAGCCAATTAAGTATTTAGAAATACTTAATTTTTCTGATTGTCATTCTGTGATTCTGTGAAATTTTTAGTTTACAAAATTTTAACTTAGGATTATATGCGTCTTCGTGTGTGCTAACAGCATGAACGAACTATCAGAAGCCCTTCAGAATTTTTCTATCCATAGCACAGATATGGATACCACGGGTACTGTCACTGGATACCAGGCAGATGTCGAGGAGCCTATGGTATTCAAAGCCCAACCACAGGAGAAACCAAAAGTAGTGAAAAAGAGGCATAGGTGGGTAGGCTGGAGGCGGGTACGCAGGAAAAAGCCAGCAACACAGAAAACTATGAAAAAGGAAGACCCAAAAGATAAAGGAAAAGGCGTAGAGACTGGGGAGAGTTCTAGGCAAAACCAGGAAATGCTATCTTGGGTAGAAGAGTTGGACCGTAAATTGACACTTGGCGACATCATCGGACATGCCGATGAAACTCTCTTTAACTACCCAGCTGAAGCCCTACTTCCTGTTAACCTAGAACCTGCCATTCCAGACCCTATTGTTCACCCTAGACCTCTACCAGGAGCACTGGAAGAATGGTGGACTGCCGACTGGCAATTTCAGAACCTTATGAATAGCCCTAATACTTTCTTCCCTCAATTCGACCCGAAACCTGCCCCGAACCCACCAATAAGCAACGAAAACTTAGCTGAACTCCGCCGCTATAGCGAGGAGCTGGTGGATGCTGGAAATAGAATTCGGGAGGTAGGAGAGAAGATCTCCTGGAAGTACGATGAGAGGGAACGTCGTTTCTGAAATGCCAGCTAACAGGGATAGTAGAGGGTTGTGTGGTGGTAGCTGTATAATAATAATAATAATAATAATAATAATAATAATAATAATAATAATAATAATAATAATAATAATAATAATAATAATAATAATAATAACAATCTTGTAAAATAGCTTAAAAATAAAACGTTGTAAGATAATCAGTGTGTACCGATGCATAATATAATATAAAATATATAAAATCGGATAGTCGCAAGGTCGACAGTTTTGGCTGTACATGTTTGTGTGATTATGTGTTTCTCTATTGGTCTTTTTCATGTTATTTAACTACTTGTCAATTTACAGCATGGGTAAGCAAAAGCTTTCGGACATTTATCATCAACTAGATAATGCCCAAAAGGATAAGGGAACCTCATCTCAATCAAATTCCTCAAGATATTCAGTAAATACTAATGAAGGAATATTTATTCGTAAGGCACAGTATGAGAACCCACTTACTACCAAGAAAAGAAATTGGATTATTAGAAAGAGTCACGAGAAAATAGGGACGTCCAATTCAAAAGAAGTAATAGTTAATAAGGAGACTCAGGAAATAGGCAAAAACCCACCATGGGAAGACGAATTAGATGAAAAATGGTCAGATCTCTATATGTTAGCCACTACAGCAGTGAATCTTAATCCTTAATTAAGATAAACTGCCAAACCTAGACCAACCCTGGAAGTTAGATAAATAAATACGAAGCATAATCATCATAGCTAAATTAAATAATAGTATATCTTGAATTTCAGTTGTAAGTTGTAATAGATATATAAGGTTGTTGTGTTTGCTATTTTAAATAAAGTCTGGTTGTACAGTTATACCCAAAGTCTTTATACTAAATAATAGTTGTGCTTGATAAACATCCAGTAGAAACACGCGGTTAATGAACCAGTTAATGAAGTTAACCAATCGGAACACAATAACGAGGATCACTTCCTAAACCGGCAAGACATAGAAAACATCGTCGCTCAAGGAATAGCTAATGCTATTCCAGCCATCGTCGCTGCGGTAAAAAGTCCTGCTGAGCCTTCACAAGCTCACCCTAGTAAACGCACGCATGACAATACTTCTAGTAATAGTATTAATGGAGGCGGCAACAATAATAATGAAATTCAAGCCCCGGTATACAAAAGAATGAAAGCTGCAACACCTGGTTGCACTTACAAGGAATTTCTTGCCTGTAAACCTGTTGAGTTCGCATGCAATGAAGGGGCAACTGCGGCACTGCGTTGGTTAGAGAAAACCGAGGCAGTAATCAAAATAAGTAAATGTGCCGAGGAGGATAAAGTTATGTATGCTTTTCACCTTTTCAAGGAAGAAGCATTAGAATGGTGGAATACGGTATTGCAAGCCCAGGGAAGTGATATGGCCTATGCCATGAGTTGGGAAGAATTTAGGCAATTGATAGAAAGAAATTTATGTCCCGAATATGAAAAAGAACAAATGGCAAACAAATTCCTGAGCCACCGAATGGTGGATGTTGACTGTCGAGGGTATACTTCAAAATTCTTTGAGTATGCCAGAATTGTACCTACTCTGGCTTCGCCAAAACCAGTACTCATCTCTCGCTACATTTGGGGGTTGATTAGCGAGATTCATAATATTGTCAAGGCTGCTAGGCCCCGCACGATTGATGATGCGGTAGAATTAGCCAACACCTTGACTGACGGACTGGTGCGCAATCGAGAAGAAAATAGAAGGAAGGAAGTGGCCCAAAAGATTACCCAAGGATTTCGTGTGGGTAATAACAGCAATTTCAGGAAAAGAGGAACCGGGCGATCTTCCACTGTCCCATTTTGCGGTACCTGCAAAGGAAAGCATTTTGGAAAATGCAAAGGGTACTGTAACTTCTACAAAATTCCAGGACATCAAGAAGAAGATTGCAGGAAAAAGAAAACAAAAGTCTACTTCAACTGTGGAGAAGCTGGGCATTTCCGACTAGAATGCCCCAAATTAGTTAAACCAGCAGATAACAAGGCTAAACCTGCAGAAGGAACTACTAAAAAGAATGCAAGAGCCTTTCAATTGACTACGCAGGAAGCTGAACTAATTCCTGACGTCATAGCTGGTACGTTCTTACTTCACAACATTTATGCGAAAGTATTATTTGACTCTAGTGCAAACCAAAGTTTTATAAATACTTCGTTCTGCCAAGCTCTTAATTTACCTTTAACCAACCTTAGGCATATTTTTACGGTCGAAACGGCAGAGGGGAATTCGGTTAACATAGATAAGGTTTTGCGAGAAGGAAAAATAGAACTGTTAGGCTATAAATTTTCTGCAAACCTGTTACCTATGAATTTAGCCGGATTCGATGTCGTGTTAGGAATGGATTGGTTAGTCGCCAACCATGCTCGAATTCTCTGTGATAAAAATTCCATAGAAATCCATACACCCACAGGAGAATTAATAATGATTACCGGAGATAAGCAAGAAAAGCCACTGAAATTTATTTCGGTAATGAAGTTGGCCAGTTATTCAAGAAAACAAGGAATAGCAAATATGATTTCGGTAATTGTTAATACCAAACGTAAGGAACTTAAGGATATTCCAATAGTATCAGAATACCTGGATATTTTTCCGGAAGACCTATCAGGATTACCACCCGATAGAGAAGTAGAATTCAGAATTCATCTAATTCCAGGAACTATACCGATAGCCAAGGCACCGTATCGGTTGGCACCTACTGAAATGCTAGAATAAAAGAAAAAATTAGATGAATTAGTAAGCAAAGGGTTTATACAACCTAGTTCCTCTCCGTGTGGAGCTCCAGTGTTGTTTGTAAAGAAGAAGGACGGATCGATGAGAATGTGTATCGACTATAGGGAATTAAATAAGGTCACAATTAAGAATCGATACCCATTACCTAGGATTGATGATCTTTTTGATCAATTGCAAGGAGCTAGATATTTTTCTAAAATAGATTTACACTCCGGATATCATCAATTAAAGGTGTAAGAAGAAGACATACCTAAAACCGCTTTCAGAACTAGGTATGGACATTACGAGTTTACAGTCATGCCCTTCGGATTAACAAATTCCCCTGCAACATTTATGGACATAATGAATAGGATCTGTAAACCGTATTTGGATAAATTTGTAATCGTTTTCATCGACGATATACTTATTTACTCCAAAAGTCAGGAGGAACATTGTGAGAACCTGCATGTACTCTTAACTTTGTTAAGAAGGGAAAAGCTTTACGCCAAATTCTCGAAGTGTGAATTTTGGCTACAGGAGGTGCAATTTTTAGGTTATATGGTGAATCACAAAGGTATTCACGTAGATCCCTCTAAAATCAAAACAATCACCAAATGGAAAGCCCCACAATCGGCTACGAAAGTTAGAAGTTTTCTAGGGTTAGCCGGATACTATAGGCGATTCATTAAGGATTTTTCTAAAATAGTCGTACCATTAACTAAGTTAACCTGTAAAGCCGTAAAATTTGAATGGGGACCCAGACAGGAGGAGGCTTTTAGGATTTTAAAGCAAAAATTAACAAACGCCCCAATCTTAGCATTGCCAGAAGGAACAGAAGATTTTGAAGTCTACTGCGATGCTTCTAAGCTAGGATTAGGATGTGTGTTAATGCAACGCAAAAAGGTAATTGCGTATGCCTCAAGGCAATTGAAAAAGCACGAGGAAAACTATATGACTCACGACTTAGAAATGGGAGCGGTAATTTTTACCCTAAAAATTTGGAGACATTATCTGTATGGAAGTAAGTTTACTGTCTATACGGATCATAAAAGCTTAAGGTACATATTTGGGCAAAAAGATTTAAACATGAGGCAAAGAAGATGGATGGAAATTCTAAGTGACTACGATTGTGATATTCAATATCACGAAGGAAAAGCAAATGTGGTCGCAGATGCCTTAAGTCGTAAGTATCATGAAAAGCAAAAGCGAGTTCGTGCACTTAGATTAAATCTACAGTTAGATTTAATGGAACAATTGTAGAATGTTCAAACAACAGCAATCAAAGATGATACTGAGGGAATGAAAGGACGAATAAAAGAATTGGAGCAAGGAGCTGATGGAATTTGGAGATTCCATAAGAAAAGAATTTGGGTACCTAAGCAGGGAAATTTAAGAAGTAAGATTTTAGAGGAAGCTCATAAATCTAGGTATACCATGCACCCAAGAAGTAATAAGATGTATCAAGATTTAAGAAATAATTTCTGGTGGATAGGAATGAAAAAAGACATAGCTAGTTATGTATCTAAGTGTCTTACTTGTTCACAAGTTAAGGCTGAACATCAGAAATCTTCAGGGTTACTTCAACAATTAGAAAAGCCTGTTTGGAAATAGGAACTAATAACCATGGATTTTGCTACTAAGTTGCCCAAAACCCGAAAAGGAAATGATGCGATTTGGGTAATTGTGGATCGATTAACCAAGTCAGCTCATTTTCTACCCATGAAAGAAACTTTCAGCATGGAAAGGTTAGCCAAATTATACGTAGACGAAGTAGTATCCTTACATGGAGTTCCACTCTCCATTGTATCAGATAGGGATAGTTATTTCACTTCACATTTCTGGACAAGTTTCCAAGAAGCCATGGGTACACGATTAAATTTAAGTACAGCTTACCATCCCCAAACAGATGGACAAAGTGAAAGAACGATTCAAGCCCTGGAAGACATGCTCAGGGCATGTGTAATAGATTTTGGTGGAAACTGGGATGATCATTTACCCTTAATTGAATTCTCCTATAACAACAGTTACCATGCAAGCATTAAAGCTGCCCCGTTCGAAGCACTGTGTGGACGCAAGTGTAGAACTCCAGTTTGTTGGGCAGAAATAGGAGAAAGTCAATTATTAGGTCCTGAGATTGTGCAAGAGACCAGTGACAAGATAACTCAAATTAAAGAAAGATTGAAAACGGCTAGAGATCGCCAGAAGAGTTATGCAGACAATCGACGCAAGCCACTAGAATTTCAAATCGGTGACAAGGTACTCTTAAAAGTTTCTCCTTGGAAAGGAGTAGTGCGATTCGGAAAGAAAGGAAAACTAAGTCCAAGGTACGTAGGACCATTCCTAGTAATCCAACGAATAGGACCAATTGCTTATCGTTTACAACTACTAGAAAAGTTAACTGGGGTACATGATGTGTTTCATGTATCCAATCTCAAGAAATGTCTACCTGACAAATCCCTGGTAGTACCTCTTCAAGATGTGGAGGTAAATGAAAAGCTGAAATTTGTAGAAAAACCACTACAGATAGAGGACAGAAAAGTCAAGTTTCTTAAGCACAAACGGCTAGTACTGGTCAAAGTCAAATGGGATTTAAAGAGAGGACCAGAGTACACCTGGGAATTGGAATCGGAAATGAAGCGGAAATATCTTCACTTATTCCAGTAAATCTCGAGGACGAGATTTTTATTAAGGTGGGGAGGATGTAACAACTTTCACCAAAAGCATTATTTATTATTTTAATTGTCCAATAGGAAACCCTAATTGAGACCCCCAAGTGATCCTGCATAAACCCTAAAATTTTCAGAACAATCGGAATCAGGATCAGGGCCCCTTAAACTCGGGGGGGTAAACCCTAGTTGGTATTATCTCGACAGTTTGCTGTAGGAATCGAATTAAGTCGAACGACCAACTCACCTAGGCTACAAATGAACGTGGCAACCCTATGCTGGAAGGGGTCCCCTCGCGCCACGCGACAAGCCCTCGCGCCACGCGAGGGAGACCACTTTCCAGTATAAATAGGGGAGGTTGGCACTTACAATTACGCGTTGGTTCGACGTTAAAATTCGATTCAGTCACTGAGATATTGTCCAAATACTACAGAAACACACACAATCTCGAATTTCTGCCGCACCAACTGGGTAATAACTCGATCGCTGCTACGATTCAATATCCGATCGATTGAAACTATCCATTGGATGTTTAAGTGCTGCCCTCATTAGGGTTATACTTTGTCATTCGTCGTAAATTTGATGGATGTTTAGTCTGGCACTTTGTCATCCGTTGTGAGGGTTGTATCTCGGGAGTTATCGTAAATGCTGTATTAGTTACTAACCTAGTTCGTGTGCATTGTGATTTAAATTAGGTTATCAGGCTTATCAGTAGGCTAAACCATGCCCGTATAAACTTGCAATATGAGTCATTCTCTTTTTATCAATTATGTTTTACAATACTCTAAATTATTTTCAAAAGTTATAATTACAGGGATTAAGTCGTGGTTATCTTGAATCACTGGCTAGTGGGGTATTATGCACATTACTAATTTCTCGCAGTTAGGCTAATAAATCCTAACAGTGATAATCGGCACTACTTGGGTGAAAGGACCCAATAGTGGCATGACCATCGTCACCGAGGTGACACGGCGCCAGATAAAAATAAGATAGAAGCCATTGTAATCGCTCTTATGCTGTAATTTATAACTATGTGTCATTTCATCAAATGGAGTGACTCACCAGTATTTCCCCGCTGATAAAATATTTTTAAAACATGTTTCAGGTGATCTACTGTGAATCAAGAAAAGGTGCTATGGAGCACCCCACAAGCTTGAAGTAGTGGCTCAAATAAATAAATATACATGTTTTGTAAAAAAAGGGAATTCCTGTGAAATTCCTCTATTGTAAATTACGGGGTTTATCCCAAATTATGAAATAAAATAATAATCGGGCATTTTCAAGTTTAAACGATCCTGCTAGACTTTCGCTGTACCACAGGTTTCTGTCCCGCGGCTCCTGGACCGGGTCAAACCGGGCGCGGGGGCCGTGACAGTTAGTTAAGTTAATAGTTGAAATCTAAGTGATTTTGTTAGTGTTTTAGTTGTTATGATGTTAGGATAGGTGTTATGATATTCGGGGACCATAACTAGCTCGGAAATGATAAAACAATGCTTCTAGTGAAAATTTGGTTTTCGGGTAGTGTCCGGTTGTTCGGTTGGTTACCGGTTCGTTAAGGTGCTAAACTACGCAGTTTAGTGTGCTTTATGTTACCTTTTGTGGCAGTTTTGGTTCCCGACACTTAGGTAAGTATTCTAGACCATTTAACCATAATTCTGTATGATAATAAGTTGTTTTAATGCTGAATTTTGCTGAATTCAGCAATTTATGTGAGTTTTAGGCACCTTTCGGCACTTAAACTATCTCTAGGAAGGCAGTTTTGTCATCCATACTTTCCTACACACTATACTAGTGTAACACTTGGTTTCTTGCTCATTCTGTGTCTCAATACCATGTCTGTCTATGTACTGAACTCTGTCAGAGTTTTTCTGATTTATCTGATAACTGTGCTCACTTTGTTTCGTGCATCATTTGAATAAGTAAGTGTTGCATGCAGTAATGATATGACATTTGCAATATATGATGCACATGTATGTATGATAACAATAGTCAGAAAACATTCATGTCATAAATGTTAATTCAGCAGTCATTAAGCACTAATCATTGTCTAATTATTGTACGGATACATGGAATTTTGACAATTGTCACATTACTATTGGACAAAGAGTTAGCCAATAGTAATATGACCACGGTCATTGTAACTGCCAACGTGACAAATACTGAATAATGAGTAATTGGGTAGATATAAACATTGTAATCGCTCTTAATACTGTAAAGTTATAAAAGCTTATTTTTGTAAACTGGAATGTACTCACCAGTTCTTACAGATAAAATATTTTTAAAATGCATTTCAGGTAACTTGATGTGAAAGATATTAAAATCCAGCTAAGGAGCACTAAAGGCTTATAGATAGTGGCTATAAAGTTACCTAAATAAAAAGTTTATATTTTCAGCAATTAGGGTTTATGCTTATAAAAATATTATGAATGAAATATGGGTTTTATCCCATTTGTTTAATATAATAGTTTGGTGTTTTGAAACTCTGAAATTTATTTCCTAACTACGGTCCTGATGTCTCATTTCTGCTGCCAAATTAATAAACACCGATACCACTTGACTGGTTCGCGGCTCCCGCTTCCGGGGTGGGGTCGGGGGTTGCGACACCACTCCTGCGTGCGTACGACTCATGTGCGTGTATGACTCCTGCACGAGTACGACTCCTGTGCTTCAGACTGTTGTTTCCAATTTTTCGATCCAAAATCTTTGTTTCTTTGAATTTGATGATGAAACCACCCTAGAAAGGTGTGAAAATCATTTATGATCAATTATATGTCTTCAATTTAACTTTTCATCCATGAATTGATCATCAATTTTGACATTAACGCTTTGGCACCTCTGGTTTTACGTCTAGAACACATAAATCATGAGTGTAGGTGATTCAATCAACCATTAGATCGATTGAATCAGTAACATAGCTCTGATACCACTTCTAGTACCCGGAACAGTGTTTAGATTGAATTTTGGATAGAGATAAACTAATTCGATAGAAATTTCGCCAGCATAACGCTTAGTCAACCCGATTTTAATAGCTTCTATTTCATACCGAAAGAGTATACATCCTTAAGCACTGGGAGAGAACACGCAGTTCGATCTCCTATCAATCTGAAACTTACCAAAACTTATGAGGTCTTGCGCAAGACAATACTATATATAGGACATGCTATTACGCATCACTACATGCGTAGGTATCCTGCACAAGTTCATGTCATGCGCTAAACCCTTATACTCATACATACAACAATACACTATACAATATTCAACACACGCTCTATCTAGCTTATTCCACAGTAACAGACACACAAAATACACTAATAGGAGGTGTTTTCTATCAACGAACTTGTCCTTAAATTGAGATGGAAAACCTACTTTCATAATCTTTTCAACGGCTGGAGGGCTTACCAAAAACAAAGTGAAAACCATCGTCACTTTGGTTTTTTTTTCTTTTGTGACAGAATGACAGCAAATAACATGGGGAAAATATCTGTGACCAAAGATAAGACGATCGTCACACTTAAAATTCCAAAGATTCATGTAGCTTTACATAATGTTTAGCCATACCATCGTTACTTTTTTTTGTGACGAAATGATAGCAAATGCCATAAGAAAAGAAAAATATGTGTGACCGAATGTTAGTCAATAGCCACATTTAAAAAAATGTGTGTGTCTAGAAATAGTTTTTATCCATACTTACAATACATTTATGTGACTATATAATAAAAACGACGACACTTACGGTTATGTGGCCGATTATACCCTTTAGCCATACTTTTTTTAATGGAGAATTTATTTTAAGCATCTCCAAATCTAGCAGCATGTCAGAAGGAGACATGCACAATCTTTCGATCACAGACTGGCATATGATAAAAGGTTAACCTTTTAACGATCTGCAACAAGTCATTAGTTTTGTCACAAAAACTTAAAGCAATAATAGTAAATCTGCACGGTAATGACATAATCCTCTGGTAATGCACTATGATCCTTGTCACATCATTAGTCTTGAGGATGAATTCATAGAATAAATCATTTGAATTGTTAGTGCATTTATGTCTATCGCCTTCGTCAATCCGAGTCGTAGCGAGAAACTGAATATAACAAGCCTTATATTGTAATAATTAGATAGAATTAGCAGGGTGGCATTTTGGTAATTAATGAGAAGTCTCATTAATTCCAAGGCCTATAAATAGGAGGTTTATGTGTTCGTTTTAAGACTTTTGCTCATTTGGCATTTTAGAGAGCTAGAGATCTAGAGAGAGATTCTAGAGAGAGAAAGTGTTTCGAGGTGCTGTACGTTATCAAATCTTATATAGAATCACAGTTATATTACGTCTTGTGTGTTAGGTCACGTTCGTGTACGGATTTCGCACGTCACACGTTCGTTTCGCAATCGTTTTGGAGTAAAAACCGGTCCTAACAAGTGGTATCAGAGCAGGAGCTCGATTGCACAGATCAAACGCACAGATTCATATCCGAATTGCATCAGAATTGATCTATTTCTTCATCTTCTACATTTCTTTCACGTTTTTACTGAATTTTTCAAAATTGAACAGGTTTTTACGGTCCAAATTAGCTGATTTTTGTATATGTTGTGCGAAAACACCTGATCTACAACCCTACAAAAGTTTCAAATCCTAATTCAAAGCCGTTAGGGAGAAATCTAAGTTTTTCGGTCCGAAATCGCGTGACATCAGACCCATTTTGCACGAAATGCAACCTGGTCGCTACATTTCGCACGAAATGAGCTATTTCGCTTGAAAGTATCATTCCTTTCGCTTGAAAACGCCCCATTTCGCTTGAAAACGTCTCATTTCGTTTGAAAAGTTCTCCATTTCGCATGAAAATCACCATTTCGTTTGAAAACATGTTATTTCGCACGAAATGATTTCCATTTCGTATGAAAGTATTTCATTTCGCATGAGAATATTCCATTTCGTTTGAAGATCTTCATTTCGTTTGAAACTTACCATTTCGCGTGAAATTGACCTCTATTTCGTGTGATATTATCATTTCGTTTGAAAGTAACGTCAGTTCGTTTGAAACTGTCAGTCAAACAAGTATCGGCTTTATTCATAATATACAATAGAAGTCACGAGATTTGGTCAGTGTTTTGTATTAAAGATTAGCGGCCCAATCAACATACTAAATCGAGAATAGTTTGTCGGCCATTTTAAATAAAGAATCAATTTGATATAATCAATTTTATCGGCTCAATGATACTGATTTGTCATTACTATAGTGTCACTTGATTTGAATTAAGAGATTGCATGTGAATGTTGACTAATTAAAGCGGTTGTCTCGAGCCTACACATCACGTGAACAAGTGTCAGGCCAGTTAAATTTGTCATCCCACTATTTGATCGGTCCAATAGAAAGTTTTTTTTTTTTTTTTTTTTTTTTTTTTTTTTTTTTTTTTAACAGCAAACTCACTTTATAACTTAATAAGTAAAAGAGATTATCGGCAATTTTATTCGGTCCATGTAACTTAATTTCTCTCAGCCCAAGATCCATAATTGCTAGAGGTCCAATCACATTCTAGTGCAACATTTTTGTCGGCCAATAATCAATTGAATATTAATTGTTTACTAAATCAAGTTTTAAGGTCCATGTGAAACAATTATTTGTTATCAGCCCACTATATATCATCAGCGCATGTGATCATCTAGATCCAATCAAAGTTGTTTTGTGAATTGTCGGCATTGATTAGTGTGTGCATAGATATGACAGTTTGCATGTGAAGACTTGTATAGAATCTAATCTGAAAATTGTTTGTCGCTTAAGTCACCCGATCGGACAAAGTCATTATATTTCATTAAAAAAAAAATTTGACCCCGTTGACTCACCCAATCGGGTCGCAATCCGAGTTTAAGGATTTTGTTTGTTCAAGTTTAAAATGCAACAAATCGAGTGGCAATCCGAACAGATTACCACCCGACCCTAATCATTTCATTTGTTGTTGTGATTCAGGTCATAGCATCGGATACTCGCCCAAGCGGATCCCCACCCGATCCATTGTCACATATTCATTTTGTTGATTTTTGTTGACTTACTCGATCGGATACCCGTCATATTCAGCAGTTTGATAATTTTTAAATCTAACTATTGTTGATTGTTCGTTTCAGGTGATTCAAGGAGATAACATCATGGCTGAAATCAAGGAAAGAAGTCGAGAAGAGATTCTGAAGGAAAAAACATACAGAGAAAGAAACATTGCTGGAAACAGAATTGATGAAATGCAAGAAGAGTATGAAAATGCTGTAAGCAATAAAAGATGGGACAAGAAGCGAGAGTGCTATGTCAACAGAGATGGTGAACCTGTTGTTTCCAAGAAGGACATAATTTTTGATGATGTTCTTTTAGTAATTCCTCGATCTGTCGAATATTATTCAAATGTTACAAAAGATAAAACATATGTGAAAAGGCTGGAAAAAATCATAAGACATGCCATGACATCAAGTTTGAGGAAGAGGGATGGAGAAAGAATGAAGAAGAATGTTGAAAATCTAGTCGATGATTTGAAGAAAGTCGCTGAGGAAATCAAAGTTGAAGCTGTTAAAGAAGAAGATGTGAAGGTAGAAAAGGTTGAGAAAGCTGTTACTGAAGAACAGCAGTGTGATGAGATGAAGAAGAAAGAAGAAGAAGTAGTGAAAATGAGAGTTTGGAAGTTGCTGGTGATGTTGGTGATGATACTGGTGTTGATAAAGAAGGAAAGAAGAAAGATGCTGATCAAACAGAAGTTGCAGTAAAAACCGAGGTGCCAATCACTGAGTCAAATTCTGATTCTGAAATCTTAAATGAAACTGTGGAACAGTGCAAGAAATGCATGGAAACGTGCAGAGCTTGTATTGAAAAAGACGAAAAGTTCAGAACAAGATCTTGAATTCAATAAAATCGAAGAAGTTTTCAAAAATAAATGCAAAGAAATGTTAGAAAACGAAAAGATTTTGAAATATAATGATGAAAAAATTTCAGAAAAATGTAAAAAATTAGAAAAAGAAAATGAAGTTTTGAAAGAAAAAGTTTCAAAAATGACAGAAGAATGTTCTCAAAAAGAAAATGTTTGTCAAGAAATGAAAAAAGAATATGATTAAATAAAATTGGCTTATCACATTACTAAAAAGTCATATGAAGATGTGAAAGGTCAAATGAAACTTTTTCAATCGAGATTGAAATATTGTTCTGAAACAACTGATACGCTTAAGCGACAATATTCGATAAAGCAACAAGTTGTCAATTCTTGCATTGAGGATGTTGCTAAGCTAAAGCGTCAAATAGCTGATTTAAAACAGGATAACAACAAGTTACATAGTTATCATGCGTCATCATATGTGTTTGAAAGAATTTTCAACATAAAACCGGGTGATGATGATTCTGAGAAAAACAAAAAGGGCATTGGTTCTGAGTATCATCGAATTCCTCCACCGGAAAAGTTTGCATTTTATGATGATGAAAAGGTCGAAAAAGCTTACAACCTGGTAGATCAATTGCCAGACAATATTGACATAACCTATTCCAAATCTGATGATTCTAGTGATTCAGAGGTGGTAGGTAAGGTCGTTGAAAGTGTGTTGAAAGAAGAGTCAATTGATAAAGGTAAATCTGAATCACAGGATGAAAATGAAGGTAGTTTTCATGAAGAATATCTGAAAAACTCAAAATCTGAGAAAAATTTGAATGAAGATTCAAAAGGATTGGTTTATACCATGATTGGATCAGACAAATTATTCTTAGATATTGTATTCCCGATTCAGAATGTGATTTCAGAAAAGGTTGATAAAGTTTTAAAAATGATTGAAATTGAAAAGTCCGAAATTCCAAAGTTTGCTGGAAAGTGTCAGAAAACTTTTTATAACAAACCTGGTTTCAAGAAGAAAAACATGAAGGCTGGGTTGGGTTATAAAAAGAGACAGAATTGGAAGAAAAATGAAACGCCAAATTATCAGGCAAAGATGAATTTTGTTCATGGAACAAGTTCCGAAGAAGAAAAAGAACTCCAATTTAGACGACAGTCTAATGAAGAGTTCTTTGCTCAGAAAAAGCAACAACAACAGGTCAAAGATGTCTCAAAGAGAACATGTTTCAAATGTGATCAAACAGGACATCTTGCTCGCAAGTATCCAAATATGAAATCTGTTGATGTTGAGGTAAAAAAGAAGTCTAAAAATGTTGAGAAACAGAAATCTGAGGATGTGAAACAAAGGTCAACCAGATTTGATTCAAAACAAACTTGGAGGTACAACACAAACAAGTTTGCTTCGAACCAAACTTGGAAATCAAACCCGAATAGGTTTGATTCTAGACAGACCTGGAATTCTCACATACTCAGATAAAGACAACACAGAGTTGGAAAACAATTGTTGATGCAACAAAACCCCAACAGTTTTGGAAACCAAATGTTGTTCAAAATCAAAATGTTCGAAAAGAGTCACATTTTTACAAATGAGGTACTCCTAAAGGTCAAACATGGAGTGTTAAGAAACAAATGACTTCGTTAAATGATGAAAAAGTTGAAGTCAAAATTGACAAAGTCTTTGTACAAAATGACAAAGATTTTCCGAAGTTGAATGATGCATATTGTGTTAAAATGCCTAAGGTCAAACAGACCTGGGCTACATTGTTCAAGTGACTGAATAGTTGAATGTGTAGGTGCTCAAGAAAACTGAAGATTGTGAAAATGGAAATAGGAGCAGCCTGGCACGGGAAGAGGAGGCTGCTGAACCTTGTGTTGGTTGAAACAAAGAGTTTGTTTGATTTCTGTAAATAAATAAACGATATTTCAAAAACCCTAAAAATTAAAAAATTAAAAAAAAACAAAAAAAATGTTTTTATTTTGTCAAAAATTTGAAAAATCAAAAATATGTTTGTTTTTAAATTTGTCAAAAATTTAAAAATTCAAAAATTTCAAAAATAGGTTAAGTGAATATGCTGAAACCCTCACGGTGGAACAAACATGATTAATTTCACAAGATTGAAAAACAGTTTTCAAACTGTAAAAAATCAATGTGTTGTAAATCATGGGGGTACGTTATACTTTCTGCAAAAACAGAGCATGTGAAGCAGAAAATTGATGGCGAGACAAAGCTATCAGTGTCGGTTTGTCTAATTTTCTTTAAATGGTTTTGCATTTTAGGGGGAGTAAGAATATTTCAGAAAATACAAAAACATTTGAAAATTTGAAAAAGTAAAAAACATGATAAAACTCAAAAATGAGTTTTTGTAAAAAGAGGAAATGATAGTACATCAATAGACAATCACAGTACGCTAAAGAAATAGAATGTTTTAATGTTATAAACGGTCTCACTGATGATATGCCAGTAGGTTTTTACACGTAGTAGATTGTTTTCGAGATATAAACCTAAATATCAATATTTTACTTATCTCATGGGGAACATCTCTCGGATATATGGGTAACCCCCGAAATCTTGTTTGAGAGATTGCCTGATTCTGAGATATTAGGTCTTTATACTGTTTGATATCTGGGGTATTATACTTTGGTCTTCTGATTTTGCGGAAGCAATGGCCTAGACCTTGTATAATACTTTATGCGCTTTAAAAGCTTACACTCTGCATAAAAATTGAAAAATATCGAAAGATATAAATAAATTGCAGTTGAAGAAAAGATTCCCTAAAGGGAACACACCTAAAGTCGAGCCTTCATCTCTTTGACTGGACGGAAGTTCATACCTGAGCTCTCAAGGTCTCGCACTAACCTAGAGAACAGATATCAGATTGGTATACTCACCTGTAAGACTGAATCTAGGGAATTTTGATACGGGAGTATATTCTGAGGTGGGACACGCAAATAAGGTTAAGTCCTTAAAACATTAATCTCGTATCTCGAATCAATTGAAGTTTGTGTGAAAATTTAAGTGGATCAGTATACTGACAATCTAAGAGAACCGTTTAGAACTTAAAGTGTTTAAAAGCTCAACGGTACTAGTGATTTGTCATAAACTGATATGATCCTCTGACACGAACTCAAACAAAAATATTGTCTGTAAATATGTTTGTAAATATTTCTTTACTGCTTTATATTTCAGCAAATACAAAAAGATTTTGATTTCTACTTTATTTTCGACAACCGATGTCTGAGTGCTTAATTTCAAAATCTAAGTATGCTGATTGTGTTTCTGAAAATAAATCAAGTTCATTAATTTGAAACTTGTAGTTTTAAAATCAAAAATCAAAAACAGTTTGTGATATCTCCAAGGTCATTAACTTGGACTTGGATGATTAACTATGAGGGATTTGGATGCTTATATTGTTAAAATGAAATGTAAAAGAGCTAGTTTCCGATCCTATTTGCTAAAACTGTCAAATCTTTGAAGTTTATTGACAGGGGAGTGTATCAAGTGAATCCTGGATATATTCATATTATTATATCTTAAAGCCAGGATCTTGATTTAGAAAGTTTAAAAGAGCCAGGTTACAATTCCTGGACAATTGAATGTTCAAAACATTGTTACTTATAAATGTTTGAGAAATTGCAGATGTTGTACCAGACTACGATCCCGACAGCCGAGTCTAAGGGGGAGTCTGAAGACGAGCTCAATGCAAAAGGAAGCGTGGATTCAAGAAGCTATATAACTATTCTAGAAGAGCTTGTATACGAAAAGCAAGGCGTCGATCCCAAAAGCTCGGAAGCTTGACGAAAGGGGGAGCCTGATGAAGAAAAGAGTCTATAGAAAGGGGGAGTCTAAGTTGATGAAAACGTGTTAAAGCTTCAAGATGACTCAAAGAGAGAGAGAGAAAGACAAGACGCTACGAGATTGACTGCGGCAATATCCAAGGGGGAGTCTGTTAGTGCATTTATGTTTATCGCCTTCGTCAATCCGAGCCGTAGCGAGAAACTGAAGATAACAAGCCTTATATTGTAATAATTAGATAGAATTAGCAAGGTGGCATTTTGGTAATTAATGAGAAGTCTCATTAATTCCAAGGCCTATAAATAGGAGGTTTATGTGTTAGTTTTAAGACTTTTGCCCATTTGGCATTTTAGAGAGCTAGAGATCTAGAGAGAGATTCTAGAGAGAGAAAGTGTTTCGAGGTGTTGTATGTTATCAAATCTTATATAGAATCACAGTTATATTACGTCTTATGTGTTAGGTCACGTTCGTGTATGGATTCCGCAAGTCACACGTTCGTTTCGCAATCATTTCGGAGTAAAAACCGGTCCTAACATGAATTAAGATCAATTTTTTAGTCTTCTCGATGCGAGCCGTCACATTTAACCCCAATCATGCTGTCACACCCCGATTTCCACGTGTATCACCGGTGGGCCCGGTGGGGGATTACCGTGACGTAGTTGGCAACAATATAGTCAAACCACACAATATATAAATGCACAGCGGAAGCATAAAGATAAATATATTTCAACTATTGAATGTAATATCCAAGTATCACAATCGTCGAAATATAATCCACAGGGGATCAAAATAAGATAGAAAAATAATTGTTCAACAGATACTGGCATCCCAAGCTTGCGAGACTCTAACGATGCTAAGGAGTGGCCAGCCTATTACGTGTAGAACCTGCATTAATCTTTTTGGGGAAAATACGTCAGTTTACACTGGCAAATACATTCAACCGACACTTTTGTAAAATGTTTAATAAAATTGATTTGAATGCACATGGCACAAACTCTTTATAACTTGGGATAATTTATAATTAAATCTTGTAAAAGAATTACATGTTCACTATGTGTTCGGTTGTAACAACTGTCACTAAAATCAATAATTAGGACGATAATTAGTCAATAAGAAAACCCTAATTGAGACACCCAAGTAATTCTGCATTAGCCCTAAAATTTTCAGAACAATCGGAATCAGGATCAGGGCCCCTAAAACTCAAGGGGGACAAACTCTAGTTGAATAATTATCTAAATTATACGTTGCTTAAAGCTGATTGGCCAAAATAGTTGATTCATGCAAGCTAGACCCGAGCCTAGGCAGCCTATAATTAGACTGCTTAGCTTACGGACCGTAAGGGATCAGGCATACGGTCCGTAAGGGAGTCCCAAAAATTTGTATAAATAGCCGACCTTGGGACTTTCCTTCTGCCTTTAGAACGACGTTTATACCTTCTGTGTACGTCGAGTTATACTCAAAACAGTCCCCAACACACACACGAATCACGAGGTGCTGCCGCAATCAGGGTAATAACTCGATCGCTATTACGATTCAACGTCCGATCGATTATAACTATCCAACGATTGTCTGAGTGCTGCTCAAATTGAGCTGATACTTTGTTATTCATTGTGATTTCGACTTGAATGTTTGAGTGCTGTTCGAATTCGGACTATGCTCTGTCATTCGTTGTGAATCCATTGAATTATTAAGTATTGCACTTATTAATTGTTGTGAGAGTTTAATCTCGTGAATTGACGTAACTGCTGAATTAGTTACTAACCCGTTTGTGTGTGCATTTTATTTAAATTAGGTTAATCACAGGCAAATCAGTAAGGCTTAAACTCTGCTCGTAAAATCTGCAAAGTGAGTCATTCTCTTTTTATCAACTGTTTTACAAAACTCCAAATTATTTTCAAAGTTATAATTACAGGGATTAAGTCTATGTAATCACCAAATTACAGCAGGTATGTGGGGTTTTGTATACATTACTTATTTCCCGTCACACTTGGACAACGAGTTAGCCAAGGGGTGATCTGACCACATTCACAGACACCATTTGGACAAAGAGATAGCCAATGGGTAGTCGAGTGACAAGTACTGTGGGTAGTTGGTTTGATATCAGTAACATTGTAATTCCCCTTAATACTGTAAATTATAACAAGTGTGTTGTTTTAATAAACTGAATGATTCACTTAGTATTTCCCCGCTGACAAAACCTTTTTCAAACATGTTTCAGGTGATCTGTTGTGAGCAAGGAAAAGTGCCGTGGAGCACTCTCAGCTTAGAAAAGTGGCTCAATGTAAATAAATAAAAGAAACATGTTTTGAAAAATAAAGATTTCCCTGAGAAATCACATTATTGTAAATTACGGGAATTTATCCCTAAATTATGAAACGGGCAGTTTAAATTATTGAAAGATCCTGTTTTAAAAGTCTTCCGCTGTCGCCTAAATTAAATACCACGGGATTTCTGTCCCGCGGCTCCTGAAACGGGTCAAACCGGGTCGGGGGCCGTGACAGAAATAAGGTGGTATCAGAGCCACTGTTTTAAGCTTACTGATTAAGCTCACTGTTCTAATTGATTTAAGCCTATTGAGAAACCACTAGGAAAATTTTATTTGTCATTCTGTGAATATATGCTTATTAACTGATTAATTGTTAAAATTACAGTATGGGTAAACAAAAGATTTATGTTATCTACCGCAAATTAGATAGTACACCTAAAGAACAAGGAACCTCTTCCTCCAATTCTCCCATCAAGTTAGAGGAAGGAATCTTTGTCCGTAAGGCAAATTATGAAAACCCGCTTACCTCGGAGAAAAGGAATTTGATTATTAGGAAGGGTCAAGAGAAAAAGAAACCCCAAACCAAGAGAGTGAGGTTTAACCCAGAGATTCAGGAAATTAGCAATAATCCACCAGGGGAAAATAACCTAGATGAAAAATGGGCAAATCTGTATCTGCTCGCTACCGTAGCAGAAAATGCAAATCTTTAAACTCTAAATCTAGAAATAAGTACTTCCCAGTAAATAAATAAGTAAATCTGAGTGTGTTCTGTTTGCTATTATGTTGTACAAATTGGTGTGAAATAAAAATATTTATTTGTTAAACTTTGTTCCAAGGTTTTAACTTAGCATTTTTGTGCATTTTGCATATATGCTACACAGCATGAGTGAGCAATCCGAGGCGTTTCAGAACCTCAACCTCTATCATGTGCCAATTGAAGTCTCCCACAACTTCACTGGTTACATTGCTGACATAGAGGAACCTCTGGAATTCCAAGCTCCACCGCTGGAAAAAGCAAAACCTAAAAAGAGGAGAAGATATGTAGGGTGGCGAAAAGTGCGCAGAAGGAAACCTGCAACTAGGAGACTCCCAAAAATAGAAAATCCTGTAAGTGTGAGCAAGGGAAAGAAAATAGAAACCGGAGAAAGTTCCAAACCAGTAGGGACAGAAATAGGGATAGACCTAAACCAAAAGGGAATAGAGATCGGAGAAAGCTCTAAGCAGCCAGAGGAGATCACATTCCAGGACGAAATAGACCGTCTACTGGCCAATTGTGACATCATAGAGCCTGTCAACAATAATTTCTTCTCTTATCCTACTACAGCCCAATTCCCAATAAACCTAGAACCAGTTATTCCAGACCCACTAGTACATACACGACCATTAGGCCAAATGGAAGAATGGTGGACCAATGACTGGCAATTCCAGAATATAGTCAATAGTCCCTATAGTTTTCTCCCACAGTTTGATCCAGAACCTATCCCTAATCCGCCAATGAGCTATGAAAACCTGGCCGAGCTTCATAAGTTTGGTGAAGAACTGATAGGCACTGAGAATAGGATCAGGGAAATTGGGGAGCAGATTTCCTGGAAGTATGACGAAAGGGAACGTCACTACTGAACTTCCAGTAATCCAAGAATAGTGGGGAGGGTTTGGAAAAGTCTGTTTGTATTATAACTAATACCGTAAAACTAACTCTGTAAAATGGGTAATAAAACAATGTAAGATAAAAGGTGTGTATTGAAGCAGGTATAATTTCTAAAACAAAACATAAGTCGAGGCATCGACAATTTTGGTTATATTTGTATGTTGTAATAATCTATGTGTTATCTGTGCTGATTTTGTTACCAATAATTAGATACTAATAATTCCTATCAATATAAATTAGCAGATGGAAAACGCTAGTAATGAACCAGTTAACGAAGAGAATCAATCTGAGCAAAATCAGGAAAACCAATACATGACTAGACAAGATATTGAAAATATCATCACTCAAGGGATAGCCAATGCTATCCCAGAAATCATGGCTGCTGCTAGAAAACCTGTTGAATCACAACAAATCATTCCTAGTAAACGTACTCAGGAAGATAATTTTAGCCACAGTGTAAATGGAGGCGGCAATCATGATAATCATGATAACAATCCGCAACAGGCCCCACTCCCTAAGAAAATGAAAACTGCAATGCCTGGTTGCACTTACAAGGAATTTCTTGCCTGTAAACCAGCAGAATTTGCAGGTAATGAAGGGGCAACTGCAACACTGCGATGGTTAGAGAAAATCGAAGCAGTAATTGCAATAAGTAAATGTGCTGAAGAAGATCAAGTGATGTATGCGTCAAACCTGTTCAAAGAAGGGGCGCTAGAATGGTGGAACACAGTATTACAAGCAAAAGGAAGAAGGGTGGCCTATGCAATGAATTGGGAAGAATTTAAGAATCTTGTAGAAAGAAAATTCTGTCCCGAATACGAAAAGGAACAAATGGCAAACAAGTTCCTGAGTCATCGTATGATAGGCGTAGATTGTCGAGGATACACTTCGACATTCTTCGAATATGCGAGAGTAGTACCTAACTTGGCTTCGCCAGAACCGGTACTCATTTCCCGTTATATTTGGGGATTAATCGGAGAAATCCGTAACATCGTTAAAGCTGCAAGACCACGCACTATTGACGATGCTGTAGAGTTAGCCAACACCTTAACCGATGAACTGGTGCGCACAAGAGAAGAAGATCGAAAGAAAGAATTGGCTCAAAAGATTACCCAAGGATTTCGTATGGGTAATAATAACCGCTTCAAAAGAAGAGGAACAGAGCAATCCTCATCACCTCCTGTCTGCAGAAATTACAATAAGAAACATTATGGGCAATGCAATATAGTATGTAACTTTTGCAAGGCAAGAGGACATCGTGAGGAGGATTGTAGGAAAAAAAACTAGAATTTGCTATAACTGCGGAGAAACAGGGCATATCAAACCTGACTGCCCTAAGCTAGTCAAAACCGCAGATAATAAAGGCAAACAAGCTGAAGGGACAACCAAGAAAAATGCTCGCGCATTCCAGCTAACCACTCAAGAAGCCGAACTCATTCTAGACGTGATAGCGGGTACGTTCTTAGTGCATAACGTCTATGCAAAAGTATTATTTGACTCTGGTGCAAACCAAAGTTTCATTAATACTTCATTCTGCCAAGCTCTTAACCTACCTTTAACTACCCTTAGGCAGATTTTTACAGTCGAAACGGCAGATGGAAATTCTGTTAACATAGACAAAGTATTGCAAGAAGGAAAGATAGAACTGTTAGGCCATAAGTTTTCTGCAAACCTGTTACCTATGAATTTAGCCGGATTCGATGTAGTATTAGGAATGGATTGGTTAGTCGCCAACCATGCTCGAATCCTGTGTGATAAGAATTCCATAGAAATCCGTACCCCCACAGGAGAAGTAATCTTAATTACAGGAGATAGACCTCGGAAGCCATTAAAATTCATTTCAGTAATGAAATTGGCTAGTTATTCAAGGAAACAAGAAATGGTGTATATGATTTCTGTAATCATTAACACTAAAAGTAAGGAACTCCAAGACATCCCTATAGTTTCAGAATACCCAGATGTCTTTCCAGAAGAATTACCTAGGTTACCACCAGATAGGGAAGTAGAGTTTAGAATTCATCTAATTCCAGGCACTACACCAATAGCTAAGGCACCTTATCGATTAGCACATACTGAAATGCTAGAATTGAAAAAGCAGTTAGATGAATTACTAAGCAAAGGATTTATACAACCTAGTTCATCCCCTTGGGGTGCACCAGTGTTGTTTGTGAAAAAGAAAGATGGGTCGATGAGAATGTGTATCGATTATAGGGAATTGAATAAGGTTACAATCAAGAATCGATACCCACTACCTAGGATTGATGATCTTTTTGATCAATTGCAAGGAGCTAGGTATTTCTCTAAGATAGACTTAAGATCTGGATATCACCAGCTGAAAGTGCAAGAGGAGGACATACCTAAAACTGCTTTCAGAACTAGGTATGGTCATTATGAGTTTACAGTCATGCCCTTCGGATTAACAAATGCTCCAGCCGCATATATGGACATGATGAATAGGATCTGTAAACCATACTTGGATAAATTTGTAATCGTGTTCATTGACGATATACTCATTTATTCCAAAAGTCAGGAAGAACATTGTGAACACCTGCATGCACTCTTAACCTTGTTAAGAAAGGAAAAGCTTTATGCCAAATTCTCGAAGTGTGAATTCTGGCTGCAGGAAGTACAATTTTTAGGTCATATGGTGAATCACGAAGGAATTCACGTAGATCCTGCTAAAATAGAAGCAGTCACCAATTGGAAGGTTCCACGAACGGCTATGGAAGTTAGAAGTTTTCTAGGATTAGCTGGATATTATAGACGATTTATTAAAGATTTCTCTAAGATAGACGCACCTTTGACTAAGCTAACCTGTAAGGCAGTTAAGTTCGAATGGGGAACTAGACAAAAGGAAGCTTTTAAGATTCTAAAGCACAAATTGACGAATGCTCCAATCTTAGCTTTACCCGAAGGAACCGAAGATTTTGAAGTATACTGTGATGCTTCAAAATTAGGATATGGATGTGTGTTGATGCAACGCAAAAAGGTAATTGCGTATGCCTCTAGACAGTTGAAAAAGCACGAGGAAAATTATACAACTCATGACCTAGAGTTAGGAGCCATAATTTTTGCCCTTAAGATTTGGAGACATTATCTGTACGGAAGTAAGTTTACTATCTATACAGATCATAAAAGTTTAAGGTATATATTTGGGCAAAAAAAGTTAAACATGAGGCAAAGAAGGTGGATGGAAATCCTAAGTGATTACGACTGTGATATTCAATATCACGAAGGGAAAGCGAACGTAGTAGTAGATGCCTTAAGTCGTAAGTATCATGAAAAGCAAAAACGAGTCCGTGCTCTTAGGTTAAATCTACAATTAGATTTGATGGAACAATTAAAGAAAGTTCAAGGAACGGCAATCAAGGACGATGCCGAAGGAATGAAGGGTTACCTAAGGGAACTAGAATAAGGGAAGGATGGAATTTGGAGATTCCACAAGAAACGAATTTGGGTACCTAAGGAGGGAGAATTAAGAAATAAAATTCTAGAAGAAGCACATAAATCTAGGTATACTGTACATCCAGGAAACAATAAGATGTACCAAGATTTAAGAAATAATTTCTGGTGGATAGGAATGAAAAAGGACATAGCTGAATATGTAACCAAGTGTCTCACTTGTTCGCAAGTTAAGGCCGAACACCAGAAACCTTCAGGACTACTACAACAGTTAGAAATGCCTGTATGAAAATGGGAACTCATAACAATGGACTTTGTTACTAAGTTACCCAAAACTAGAAAAGGTAATGATGCTATTTGGGTAATTGTAGATCGATTAACCAAATCAGCTCATTTTCTACCAATGAAGGAAACCTTTAGCATGGAAAGGTTAGCCAAGTTGTATGTAGATGAAGTAGTATCCTTACATGGAGTCCCACTCTCCATTGTATCGGATAGAGATAGTCGTTTAACTTCCCGTTTCTGGACGAGTTTCCAGGAGGCAATGGGAACTCGACTCAATTTAAGTACTGCATATCATCCTCAAACGGACGGACAAAGTGAAAGGACGATACAAACCCTAGAAGACATGCTCCGAGCATGTGTAATTGATTTTGGTGGTAATTGGGATAGCCATTTACCATTAATTGAATTCTCCTATAACAATAGTTATCATTCGAGCATCGAAGCTGCTCCATTTGAAGCACTGTATGGACGCAAGTGTAGAACTCCCGTATGTTGGGCAGAAATAGGAGAAAGTCAATTATCAGGTCCAGAGATTGTGCAAGAAACTACTGACAAGATATCTCAAATCAAGGAAACACTGAAGACTGCTAGAGACCGTCAGAAAAGCTATGCAGACAATCGCCGCAAGCCATTAGAATTCCAAGTCGGAGACAAAGTACTATTAAAAGTATCTCCTTGGAAAGGAGTAGTACGATTTGGTAAGAAAGGAAAACTGAGTCCAAGATATGTTGGACCATTCCCAGTGATCCAACGAATAGGACCAGTAGCTTATCGTTTACAACTACCAGAAGAATTAGCTGGAGTACATGATGTGTTTCATGTATCCAATCTCAAGAAATGTCTATCAGACGAATCCCTGGTAGTACCTCTTCAAGATATAGAGGTAAATGAAAAGCTGAAATTCGTAGAGAAACCCCTACAAATAGAAGATCGGAAGGTCAAGTTTCTCAAACACAAACGACCAGTGCTAGTGAAAGTCAAATGGGAATCCAGGAGAGGACCAGAGTACACTTGGGAACTGGAATCAGAGATGAAGCGAAAGTACCCTCATCTATTTCAATAAAATCTCGAGGACGAGATTTTTCTTAAGGTGGGAAGGATGTAACAACTGTCACTAAAATCAATAATTAGGACGATAATTAGTCAATAAGAAAACCCTAATTGAGACACCCAAGTAATTCTGCATTAGCCCGAAAATTTTCAGAACAATCGGAATCAGGATCAGGGCCCCTAAAACTCAAGGGGGACAAACTCTAGTTGAATAATTATCTAAATTATGCGTTGCTTAAAGCTGATTGGCCAAAATAGTTGATTCATGCAAGCTAGTCCCGAGCCTAGGCAGCCTATAATTAGACTGCTTAGCTTACGGACCGTAAGGGATCAGGCATACGGTCCGTAAGGGAGTCCAAAAAATTTGTATAAATAGCCGACCTTGGGACTTGCCTTCTGCCTTTAGAACGACGTTTATACCTTCTGTGTACGTCGAGTTATACTCAAAACAGTCCCCAACACACACACGAATCACGAGGTGCTGCCGCAATCAGGGTAATAACTCGATCGCTATTACGATTCAACGTCCGATCGATTATAACTATCCAACGATTGTCTGAGTGCTGCTCAAATTGAGCTGATACTTTGTTATTCATTGTGATTTCGACTTGAATGTTTGAGTGCTGTTCGAATTCGGACTATGCTCTGTCATTCGTTGTGAATCCATTGAATTATTAAGTATTGCACTTATTAATTGTTGTGAGAGTTTAATCTCGTGAATTGACGTAACTGTTGAATTAGTTACTAACCCGTTTGTGTGTGCATTTTATTTAAATTAGGTTAATCACAGGCAAATCAGTAAGGCTTAAACTCTGCTCGTAAAATCTGCAAAGTGAGTCATTCTCTTTTTATCAACTGTTTTACAAAACTCCAAATTATTTTCAAAGTTATAATTACAGGGATTAAGTCTATGTAATCACCAAATTACAGCAGGTATGTGGGGTTTTGTATACATTACTTATTTCCCGTCACACTTGGACAACGAGTTAGCCAAGGGGTGATCTGACCACATTCACAGACACCATTTGGACAAAGAGATAGCCAATGGGTAGTCGAGTGACAAGTACTGTGGGTAGTTGGTTTGATATCAGTAACATTGTAATTCCCCTTAATACTGTAAATTATAACAAGTGTGTTGTTTTAATAAACTGAATGATTCACTTAGTATTTCCCCGCTGACAAAACCTTTTTCAAACATGTTTCAGGTGATCTGTTGTGAGCAAGGAAAAGTGCCGTGGAGCACTCTCAGCTTAGAAAAGTGGCTCAATGTAAATAAATAAAAGAAACATGTTTTGAAAATGAAGATTTCCCTGAGAAATCACATTATTGTAAATTACGGGAATTTATCCCTGTGACACATGTGTCACTGCAACCATCAAACAGATTCCAAAACAATGAAATATTGTATCTCATACTTGGGATTCGTAAAAATATGTGTATCATTTGCACACATCAACTCTTGTTCGATTTTAAGCTTTAAATCGCTCTCTGGAGGGTTATACGCGCTCTGATGCGTAAAAATAACCAGTTTAATCCAACGAATACTCCGGAATAGTGACATAGGCTTAACATACCTTAAATAACTTTTACATAACTTAGAAATAAGTTTTGAAGGCTTTGGTATGGCAAAAACAAGTTAATTCGCTTACAGGGACTAAACTTGACAAACTACGAAAGTATGCCAATTTGAACTGTAATGAACATTCCGGAACATGTCCAAAAGTTAAACATACCATAAATATCCTTTACATGGCTTAGAAATAGGCTTTGAGGTGTTTGGTATGCTAAAACAAACTTTTGGATCATTCAGGGACTAAAAGTGTCAAAAAGTGCACAAGTTTGCACTTTCGCGCATAACTTACGTTCTGAATACATCGCGTCATTTGGATCGTCTTTCGCTCTTATGCGCATTCCGTCGTAATTAAGCGAACATCGCGATCGTACGACCAAACGAACCGACATCCGGAATATTTTTGAGCATATTTCAAGTCCCCTACACTTTAACTTCATCTTAGAGCCTTGAAATGAGGTTAACAGGGCTTAAACGTGCCAAAAATGGGCCAAATTGCATGTTTCTGAAGTGCAGGGACCAAAATTGAAAATTCTAATCTGTGAACCTCAGGCGGGGCGCTTGGGACTGTCAGACAGATTCAATGTATGCATTTAATGCAGTTGGCCTTTCGTTCGATCAAGGGGCGATGCCCTTTCACCCAATCAAGAGCCAAGGGGCATTTTCTGACTTACCACAACATTTCGACAAGTGTACGCACGAGATCGCGACACGATATTCGATAAACGATCCTAACGGTTCCACTTTTCCTATAAATACCCCCCCCCCTTTTGTGTAAAAATCACAAGAATCTGATCTAAGCTCTAAGTTGGAACCTTTGTTTCATACCTGAGCTATTTTGATCTAGATTAGCATTCGGGGACCCTCCGTAAGTGTTCTTTCGTTCTTTTATTCGCTTTTCGAGTCCGAAAGTCAACGTTTTGTTAACTTTCTGCATTGACCAGCCTATGGTCAACATGAAGTTCATGGAACTTCATAACGTGAGCGTGATCACGATGGTTATAGTCCGTAGTGACTACACCTACTGATTACCACGTTATCTAGGCTCAGTGACGAGTCGTAGTTTCGGCCAAAATGCGCATTCTTGCGTATTTTGTAACCAAACTACTCGTGGGCATCAAAGCCGTTTGTTTTGATGCCAAACCTGTTTTCTAAACTTAGTTAAGCATGTTCTAACATGCTTAGCTCGTCACTTTAGTATAGTGCTTATATAGGGTCGTAAGGTAAGCGATCTAAACCATCGCTTATACTTTCGAACCCGACCCATTTGGTCGATCATTAGGATCCGACCAAACACATTAGGTGACCATAACTATAACCTTCCGAGGTTATGCCTTGTGGTCACGATGTTAGGCGTTCCAAACGCGTTCTACGCGAACGACGCGTTATGGTAGCATAAGCTACCTAAACGGGTCGTTATGGGCCGTAAGCACTTAGGTTAGGTTTCATTTTAGTATGTAGGCTTTGTTAAACCATATTACACGAGTCTCCATACTCGTTTGGTTTACGAACCCGCATACTATCCGATCCTTCCGATTTTGGTCAGGTATATTAATATAGCTACCTATTAGGTGCCGTTTGATATTCGTGATCTCTAGCATTGTTTGGTTGTTACTCAAGGACTACTAAGCAATCTCAGGTGAGTACATAGTTCCCCTCTTTTACTGTTTTCAACTGTTTTGGGGTGAAGCATGTGTACCTATCTGTTATTTTCATGATTTCAAAGTATAATTGATTATACATGTTAGTATTTATCTTTTGACAAACTAAATGACTATCTATGGTTTAAACACTGATTTCTCAAAGATTACAAAAGTAATTGTTGGAATAGTACTTATTTTGTTCACCAGACCGATTGGTAGTATGATATAGCGCTATAGGACTAGACACCCCATTCCTGTTGTCATGGAATGTCTGAAACCAATTTGTTTCTCCATCCAAATAGGGATTTCCTTTATGGTATCCTTATAGTCTCAAAGGTGTAGTTTGATGCACTAGGTCTGAATGAATTCTTAAATCGCACCTTTAAAGTATATTTTGATATACTCCCAAAAAGTATAGTTTGATATACTCTCATGTGTGGTATTGTACAGAACCAACATAAGCATTTTATCAACAAACCAAAACATATTTTTAATATGTCATTTACAAATCCAAAGTATACTGTTAATATGCTGCTATAAGGTTATTCGATTAACCTTACATCATTTCACTTACCATACATAACTTTTGTTTATACATTACGTGGTTTACATTTAACTTGAGTTATACAATAACCTTGGACTATTGGTTTAAACATGAACATTCTATATTGTTGGTTTGGTTTGCGTAAGTGACTTAAGTAACGAGGCGTGTGTAATATGATACAAGCATGGTGGATACGCCGCTGGTACTTCCTATATATAAGTGTTTGTATGGTATTACATATCGTAGCTTTATTTGAATCATTTCAATTTAAGACATATGACCTTTTATACAAATAACACACTTTTCACGAGACATTGTTTTACAAACGACTTATCTTATACAAACACATTTTACATGGCTATCCGTTTAACAATACAGTGTTCTCTTATTTATACATATCATCCAATCTTATCGTTTTTCAAATGATTTACAAGACAAAGCAAATTACAAGGTTCATGACTGACTGTTATTAAACGTTTTCTTTAAACTCAAGTCATGAATCCCATTTTCACAAAACCTATGTATCTCACAGGCATTTTTATGCTGACGTGCCTATTTTTACACATGTTTCAGGTGTTGTCTTGAGATGATTGTTGATACATGCTACATTTAGGATGGACTCGTGCCTTAGCAACTTTAAAACTTGGAAGATCATAGTTGTACTATGTGATTGTAATAGAACAATGAGTTCATTTAAGCAATAAAACAATATTTAAATTTCCATGTGTTATGAAACAATGATTCTGTTACAACACTCCCCGACGTTTCCGCCACGTTTTGTTGTTCCACGTGGTCGGGGTGTGACAGAAAAGTTGGTATCAGAGCTCATGGTTATAGGGAATTAGGTTACTAGCAATGCTTTGACCTAGTCTATAACCTTCCTAGGACCCTAACGCGAGTTTACTTGCGTTTAGTCATAAAACAATACTGTCACCTATCCTTAGGCAACGACCCCAACAAGAACATAAATTTCAAAACCGCTTTGAAAACTAATCATCTGTTCTAGGATGATTGATTACTAGGTTTTGAACCCTCTGTTATAAGGTTTTGAACCCCTTTGAATTGTCCAAATCCCGTCAAAGTTGGTCTGAATAATGTGAACACATGCAAACTGGAAGGGTGGGTGCCTGTACCCTGAGTTTTCTGTCTAAGGCTAGAGTGTTCGTACAAATCCACATAATCGAACCAGTCACTCTTACCTGGGAACTCTTGGGGTGAGTGTCCACTTATAGGCGAGCATATCTTCGCGATACATTATTTTTGACCTATTTACTTTGATTAATCACCGGGGTCGTTTGTTGCTTTGTAGTAACAAACAAATGACCACTATCCTCGCTTTCATCAGATTTGTTTCATCTCATTCTTTTCGTCTAATTCTCTCACTCGTTTCCTCTCATGTTTCCTCTTTTAGAATGCCTCCTCGACGCGAGAATCAGATAGCAAATGCCGAACTGGCGGAAATCATTGCGCAGCAAATGGCTGCTGCCTTCCCAAATCTTTATGCTCAAATAACTCAAGCCACCAACAACAACAATGCTCCATGCAATTTCAAGATTTTTAACTCGGCTAAACCGCTCAAGTTTAGTGGTTCTGAGGGAGCAACTGGGCTTCTTCAATGGTTCGAGAGCATTGAGAATACTTTCCGTCATGTTCAGTGTCCTGAAAATCGCAAGGTCGAGTTTTCTTCGAGTGTGTTTCAGAAGAGGGCTCTTACGTGGTGGAACGGGGTTATGAGAGACCGCGGTGCTGAGGTTGCATTAGCACAAACTTGGGCCGAGCTTAGGGCTCTTATGATGAAGGAATTCTGTCCTCGTCATGAGCTTAGGGCTCTAGAAAGGGAATTTGATGATTTAAAGCAAGACAGTGGGGAACATCGAGCCTATACTGACCGTTATGAGGAATTGAGCTTGTTATGCCCTACTATGGTTACGCCTCTGGATAAGGCGATTGAGAAATACATTGATGGGCTTCCTGACGTAGTCCAGGATATCGTTACTGGTAGCAACCCTACTACTGTCAGACAAGCCATTGAATTGGCTGCCACTCTGACTGAATCCCATATCAGGAAGCGCAAGCTGTTTCGGAAGGGCGACTTAAGACCATCTGACAAGACTGCTCATGTGGAACCAAAGGAAGAAAGTGCTGAGGTGTCCAAGAAGAAAAAACGCAAAGCCTCTCAAAGCTACGCTGTAACTGCTCAAGACAAACAAGTTGCACCAAACCAGCCGACGCAACCTCGTAAAAGACAAAACTATGTTGGTACCGCACCTTTGTGCAACAAGTGCAACCGTCATCATCTAGAGCAAGAGCAGTGTCACAAATGTACCCACTGTGGGCGGTTGGGACATTTGATCAATGTTTGTCGTTATGCAAATCAAGCTGCTGCAAACCCTGCTGCTGTCCAAGCACGTTTCCCTCCAGGGTCATGTTATAATTGTGGTGACCTTACCCACTACAGGAACAATTGCCCAAGGCTTGTTAACATACCTCCAGCGCGTGGACGAGTGTTCAACATCAATGAGGCAAATATGAACAATGATGCAGCAGTGAACAATTAGTGGTTTGTGTTTCCTTGGTTGTTATCTTTTGACACTTCAAGACAAT
The DNA here is from genome assembly GCF_002127325.2 of Helianthus annuus. NCBI lineage: Eukaryota > Viridiplantae > Streptophyta > Magnoliopsida > Asterales > Asteraceae > Helianthus > Helianthus annuus. The sequence continues at coordinate 29,299,789 of NC_035434.2, read as the reverse complement.
TCCGTTGTTACATAAATAAAGATTTGTTGTTTTTATTTCTGCAATTTTATGCGTTTGTATGAATGCTTGATGAAACCTTATGATGTCAACCCAAAGACAAACTACTCGCATGGTTCTATCATATTATGCTCACTTGTGATCTCCCCAAGAACCTTAAACTCTCGTTTCTTTTAAGAAACAAAGTCAAACTCTTATTGAGAATCCCTCTATCTTTATAGATAGATCTTTATAAATCATTAAAGTGCCAAATGAAATCCATAGATTGGATTCCTAGTGTGCTTTAATATCCATACCTAAGGATAACAAAATAAAGAATCAAGTTAACTAAATTTGTGCTTATATGTTTTCTTACATGTTTTGTGGTTGTATGTGATCCATCCAAATCCTCATAGACTCTTTCATGTCTCATACGAGAGATTCGTAATAGGATATCCAAAGATACTATCTTAAACCCTTAATGGGTTTCAACATTGTAGTTAAGTCCCTCTGGTTATAAAGTATTTTTCTATAATTGGACCTCTTGAATGGTCTGCTTAAACAGATTGATTTTGAAAATCTGATTAGAAATATCATGTGATGATGTAACTAAAAATGACCCCTTAAGTGGTCTATTTAAAGAGATCGTACGACGGCCTAGTTAAGAAGATCATGTGTTGATCTAGTTAAAAAGATCGTTCGTTGATCTAATTAAAAGGATCCTTTGGTGGTCTAGTCGAATCGCTTCATGTTTATTCAAGTAATATTTCCTACGCATTATGAAATGGACTGTGCGGACTGTGCAAGGAATTACGTAATTATGGAGGCCTACATAATTATGAAATTCAGTGCACAGGAGCCACTGGAAACTTCATCATGTGTTAAGACCTAGTGACAAGAATTAATGATACGGGAGAAGTCTCGGACCTCGACCAATGTCATTTATTCTCACGCTCCCCCAATTCTGATCTCAATCACACACCAAGTTTCCTATGATAAGTCTTCATAAGAAACGTTCTTCTGTCCGTAGTTCAAAATTCCATGTTTTATTATTACAAGGAATTTACTTTGAGGGTTAACAAATTCGCTAAGAGTCCTAACATGGCCCCGAGTTTTACTTAAGGGTTCAAGGGATCTATTAGAAGGCGAAACCGTCACAGCTGTCTTCACAAGTTTCCTCTAGAATTAAATTTCGGGACGAAATTTCCTAAAGTAGGGGAGACTGTGACACCTGTGTCACTGCAACCATCAAACAGATTCCAAAACAATGAAATATTGTATCTCATACTTGGGATTCATAAAAATATGTGTATCATTTGCACACATCAACTCTTGTTCGATTTTAAGCTTTAAATCGCTCTCTGGAGGGTTATACGCGCTCTGATGCGTAAAAATAACCAGTTTAATCCAACGAATACTCCGGAATAGTGACATAGGCTTAACATACCTTAAATAACTTTTACATAACTTAGAAATAAGTTTTGAAGGCTTTGGTATGGCAAAAACAAGTTAATTCGCTTACAGGGACTAAACTTGACAAACTGTGAAAGTATGCCAATTTGAACTGTAACGAACATTCCGGAACATGTCCATAAGTTAAACATACCATAAATATCCTTTACATGGCTTAGAAATAGGCTTTGAGGTGTTTGGTATGCTAAAACAAACTTTTGGATCATTCAGGGACTAAAAGTGTCAAAAAGTGCACAAGTTTGCACTTTCGCGCATAACTTACGTTCTGAATACATCCGGACATCCAAAAATTTATGTAAGCATCCTTATATTATGCCTTAGTGTTTGGCATGAAAAAATCCATTCATCGCATCATTTGGATCGTCTTTCGCTCTTATGCGCATTCCGTCATAATTAAGCGAACATCGCGATCGTACAACCAAACGAACCGACATCCGGAATATTTTTGAGCATATTTCAAGTCCCCTACACTTTAACTTCATCTTAGAGCCTTGAAATGAGGTTAACGGGGCTTAAACGTGCCAAAAATGGGCCAAATTGCATGTTTCTGAAGTGCAGGGACCAAAATTGAAAATTCTGATCTGTGAACCCCAGGCGGGGCGCGTAAGGATTGTCCAAATCCATACGCGGGGCACGTGGGACTGTCAGACAGATTCAATGTATGCATTTAATGCAGTTGGCCTTTCGTTCGATCAAGGGGCGATGCCCTTTCACCCAATCAAGAGCCAAGGGGCATTTTCTGACTTACCACAACATTTCGATAAGTGTACGCACGAGATCGCGACACGATATTCGATAAACGATCCTAACGGTTCCACTTTTCCTACAAATACCCCCCCACCTTTTGTGTAAAAATCACAAGAATCTGATCTAAGCTCTAAGTTGGAACCTTTGTTTCATACCTGAGCTATTTTGATCTAGATTAGCATTCGGGGACCCTCCGTAAGTGTTCTTTCGTTCATTTATTCGCTTTTCGAGTCCGAAAGTCAACGTTTTGTTAACTTTCTGCATTGACCAGCCTATGGTCAACACGAAGTTCATGGAACTTCATAACGTGAGCGTGATCACGATGGTTATAGTCCGTAGTGACTATACCTACTGATTACCACGTTATCTAGGCTCAGTGACGAGTCATAGTTTCGGCCAAAATGCGCATTCTTGCGTATTTTGTAACCAAACTACTCGTGGGCATCAAAGTCGTTTGTTTTGATGCCAAACCTGTTTTCTAAACTTAGTTAAGCATGTTCTAACATGCTTAGCTCGTCACTTTAGTATAGTGCTTATATAGGGTCGTAAGGTAAGCGATCTAAACCATCGCTTATACTTTCGAACCCGACCCATTTGGTCGATCATTAGGATCCGACCAAACACATTAGGTGACCATAACTATAACCTTCCGAGGTTATGCCTTGTGGTCACGATGTTAGGCGTTCCAAACGCATTCTACGCGAACGACGCGTTATGGTAGCATAAGCTACCTAAACAGGTCGTGATGGGCCGTAAGCACTTAGGTTAGGTTTCATTTTAGTATGTAGGCTTTGTTAAACCATATTACACGAGTCTCCATACTCGTTTGGTTTACGAACCCGCATACTATCCGATCCTTCCGATTTTGGTCAGGTATATTAATATAGCTACCTACTAGGTGCCGTTTGATATTCGTGATCTCTAGCATTGTTTGGTTGTTACTCAAGGACTACTAAGCAATCTCAGGTGAGTACATAGTTCCCCTCTTTTACTGTTTTCAACTGTTTTGGGGTGAAGCATGTGTACCTATCTGTTATTTTCATGATTTCAAAGTATAATTAATTATACATGTTAGTATTTATCTTTTGACAAACTAAATGACTATCTATGGTTTAAACATTGATTTCTCAAAGATTACAAAAGTAATTGTTGGAATAGTACTTATTTTGTTCACCAGACCGATTGGTAGTATGATATAGCGCTATAGGACTAGACACCCCATTCCTGTTGTCATGGAATGTCTGAAACCAATTTGTTTCTCCATCCAAATAGGGATTTCCTTTGTGGTATCCTTATAGTCTCAAAGGTGTAGTTTGATGCACTAGGTCTGAATGAATTCTTAAATCGCACCTTTAAAGTATATTTTGATATACTCCCAAAAAGTATAGTTTGATATACTCTCATGTGTGGTATTGTACAGAACCAACATAAGCATTTTATCAACAAACCAAAACATATTTTTAATATGTTATTTACAAATCCAAAGTATACTGTTAATATGCTGCTATAAGGTTATTCGATTAACCTTACATCATTTCACTTACCATACATAACTTTTGTTTATACATTACGTGGTTTACATTTAACTTGAGTTATACAATAACCTTGGACTATTGGTTTAAACATGAACATTCTATATTGGTGGTTTGGTTTGCGTAAGTGACTTAAGTAACGAGGCGTGTGTAATATGATACAAGCATGGTGGATACGCCGCCGGTACTTCCTATATATAAGTGTTTGTATGGTATTACATATCGTAGCGTTATTTGAATCATTTCAATTTAAGACATATGACCTTTTATACAAATAACACACTTTTCACGAGACATTGTTTTACAAACGACTTATCTTATACAAACACATTTTACATGGCTATCCGTTTAACAATACAGTGTTCTCTTATTTATACATATCATCCAATCTTATCGTTTTTCAAATGATTTACAAGACAAAGCAAATTACAAGGTTCATGACTGACTGTTATTAAACGTTTTCTTTAAACTCAAGTCATGAATCCCATTTTCACAAAACCTATGTATCTCAGAGGCATTTTTATGCTGACGTACCTATTTTTACACATGTTTCAAGTGTTGTCTTGAGATGTTTGTTGATACATGCTACATTTAGGATGGACTCGTGCCTTAGCAACTTTAAAACTTGGAAGATCATAGTTGTACTTATGTGATTGTAATAGAACAATGAGTTCATTTAATCAATAAAACAATATTTAAATTTCCATGTGTTATGAAACATTGATTCTGTTACAACACTCCCCGACGTTTCCGCCACGTTTTGTTGTTCCACGTGGTCGGGGTGTGACAGAAAAGTTGGTATCAGAGCTCATGGTTATAGGGAATTAGGTTACTAGCAATGCTTTGACCTAGTCTATAACCTTCCTAGGACCCTAACGCGAGTTTACTTGCGTTTAGTCATAAAACAATACTGTCACCTATCCTTAGGCGACGACCCCAACAAGAACATAAATTTCAAAATCGCTTTGAAAACTAATCATCTGTTCTAGGATGATTGATTACTAGGTTTTGAACCCTCTGTTATAAGGTTTTGAACCCCTTTGAATTGTCAAAATCCCGTCAAAGTTGGTCTAAATAATGTGAACACATGCAAACTGGAAGGGTGGGTGCCTGTACCCTGAGTTTTCTGTCTAAGGCTAGAGTGTTCGTACAAATCCACATAATCGGACCAGTCACTCTTACCTGGGAACTCTTGGGGTGAGTGTCCACTTATAGGCGAGCATGTCTTCGCGATACATTATTTTTGACCTATTTACTTTGATTAATCACCGGGGTCGTTTGTTGCTTTGTAGTAACAAACAAATGACCACTATCCTCGCTTTCATCAGATTTGTTTCATCTCATTCTTTTCGTCTAATTCTCTCACTCGTTTCCTCTCATGTTTCCTCTTTTAGAATGCCTCCTCGACGCGACAATCAGATAGCAAATGCCGAACTGGCGGAAATCATCGCGCAGCAAATGGCTGCTGCCTTCCCAAATCTTTATGCTCAAATAACTCAAGCCATCAACAACAACAATGCTCCATGCAATTTCAAGATTTTTAACTCGGCTAAACCGCTCAAGTTTAGTGGTTCTGAGGGAGCAACTGGGCTTCTTCAATGGTTCGAGAGCATTGAGAATACTTTCCGTCATGTTCAGTGTCCTGAAAATCGCAAGGTCGAGTTTTCTTCGAGTGTGTTTCAGAAGAGGGCTCTTACGTGGTGGAACGGGGTTATGAGAGACCGCGGTGCTGAGGTTGCATTAGCACAGACTTGGGCCAAGCTTAGGGCTCTTATGATGAAGGAATTCTGTCCTCGTCATGAGCTTAGGGCTCTAGAAAGGGAATTTGATGATTTAAAGCAAGACAGTGGGGAACATCGAGCCTATACTGACCGTTATGAGGAATTGAGCTTGTTATGCCCTACTATGGTTACGCCTCTGGATAAGGCGATTGAGAAATACATTGATGGGCTTCCTGACGTAGTTCAGGATATCGTTACTGGCAGCAACCCTACTACTGTCAGACAAGCTATTGAATTGGCTGCCACTCTGACTGAATCCCATATCAGGAAGCGCAAGCTGTTTCGGAAGGGCGACTTAAGACCATCTGACAAGACTGCTCATGTGGAACCAAAGGAAGAAAGTGCCGAGGTGTCCAAGAAGAAAAAGCGCAAAGCCTCTCAAAGCTACGCTGTAACTGCTCAAGACAAACAAGTTGCACCAAACCAGCCGACGCAACCTCGTAAAAGACAAAACTATGTTGGTACCGCACCTTTGTGCAACAAGTGCAACCGTCATCATCTAGAGCAAGAGCAGTGTCACAAATGTACCCACTGTGGGCGGTTGGGACATTTGATCAATGTTTGTCGTTATGCAAATCAAGCTGCTGCAAACCCTGCTGCTGTCCAAGCACGTTTCCCTCCAGGGTCATGTTATAACTGTGGTGACCTTACCCACTACAGGAACAATTGCCCAAGGCTTGTTAACATACCTCCAGCGCGTGGACGAGTGTTCAACATCAATGAGGCAAATATGAACAATGATGCAGCAGTGAACAATTAGTGTTTTGTGTTTCCTTGGTTGTTATCTTTTGACACTTCAAGACAATTCCGTTGTTACATAAATAAAGATTTGTTGTTTTTATTAGACACGCCACAAAGCATAAAGCCGTGGCGGGAAAACCAACGGTTACACCTTTAATTAATATAGACACATTGCCGGGTGTACGCCTACACCCGCGTGTCGGGGTCGTGGCCATTTCGTAAAATGATGCCAAGGATATCCGGGACATGGTCATTAAGCTCCCAAAGGCGTAAAGCCAACAAAACCAATTTTTAAACGGGTCACATTGAAATCACCCGACTACTAATGAGTTGGGGTCAATTGCCCGACCAAGCGGTATTTTAAATACCGTAACCCAAGCCCGTATAACGGAAAATAAGTTAAAAGTTTTTACCTGAGCACAAGTTTCTTTTACTGGTCTCCTATTCTGGAACGAAGGTTTAAACAACCTATTAGAATCCTAACGGGTCTTTAATTTAGCCTTAGCTTAGACCGGTTAGCTTCAACGGATAATTACGGTTTAATCGCGTGAAAGGCGAAAACCGGGAATGGAATGTGGTTTGGACCCAACAAGTTTGAAGACTTGTTTTATATGGGTATAATCACCACACTCTGGATTTTGGGGTATAAACGATAAGGTTTGACCCGTTTCGGCTAGTTTATGTAAACTAGTTACATAAACCGAACCGTGCGTGCAAAAGGCGTAACGGGTAACCGTTAGAGTCCTACACAGGTTTCCTAAGTTAATATGCTCTAAAGAGGTTGTGGTACCAGTAGGATACCTTCCATAATGCCCGTAATGTGACAACTCGAGTTTCCAAGATTCCATTTTCACATTTACTACACGTTCATTGTTTGTTTAGTGGTTTATTTGCACGATTGGTTTGCTATGAAATTGTTTACGTTTTGGTACAGTAAAGGGTATTATGTTTGTGCATGGTTATGTGTTAAGTGTTGTCAAATGTATGAACTTGGTGGTGAAATTGTGAAATTGTTTGAGATGGTGTACTATTGTAAAATATGATACTTAGGGATGTATGGAGTAATAGTGAAACTTAAATGGTTCTTAACCCTAATCCCTTTTCACTAATCATCACAAAAGAAACAAAACACGTACTTTCATTCTCTGATCTTCTCTGGCAATCATCATCTCCATCATTGGCACAAGTCTTCTGCATCAATCTTAATCTTTCAATCTATTTAGAATCAATCCAAGGTAATTGTTTATTGATTGTTTGATTGTTCTCAACTCTTGATTATGTGATTCATAGAAACCCTAATTCTACATGTGATAGTTCTGTGTTTGATTGATTTTGATTATTGTGAAATGGTTAATGTTATGTTGTGTAATCATTTGCTGAATGTTAGGTGTCTATTTTGATAGAATGCTGATCGTTGATTTGATTTACTGCATCACATATGAATGAAATTAGGGTTTGCTTGATCGTAGAAAACGTAACTGTTACGTTGATAAACTGAGAATTGGTTTTGGTTACTGCATGATTTCTATTGTCTGAGTTTCATGCTTGATAGATCCGATCTTTATGCACAACATATAGTCCGACTTTTATGTATTGGACATGGTCCGAATTTTAATCAGGTGTACTAGTCCGATCTTTTGCCTAGTGTGAGGGGTCCGAATTTTGGCAAGAGGATATGGGGTCCGACTTTTAACCCCAAGACCCCCTGTCCGACCTTTTGAAGCCCCCCAATCCGAGTTTTTTTGTCATGGATGGAGGTGGTCCGAGTTTTAAGGGGAGGACACCCCTGTCCGAGTTTTAACCCCCACCACCCTTAGTCCGACTTTGTGACCCCCTTGCCCCTTGGTCCGAGTTTTGCTATACATACATGTGTCCAAACTTTTGGAATGATACATCCTTGAGTCCGAGTTTTGTTAATATATCAAGGGGTCTGAACCTTTGAGGCCCATGATGTCCAAGTCTTAGTGAAGCCCATGATGTCCAAAGTTTTGAATGGAATGATATATATATGATGATGTCCGACTTTTAAAATCATGCAACAAGAGTCCGAGTTTGTTTAATATGCTAGACCAACCTTTATGCTTGATAACCTAGTCCGAGTATTATGCTGGATACATAGTCTGAGCTTTATACATGACTAATGATCCGACGTTTGTTGATGAATTGTCTGAAATTACTTATAATGCTCATGGTACTAAGTCACAAACCCTGTATGAAGTATGTTAACTGCCTGCTAATCCTGTCAAGCGTAAATGGTGCGATTTTTACTAAACAGCATACGTGATATGTGATAACTGTTTAAACACACTTCGTGACCTAAACGACATGCAACTAATTTAATATACATGCATACTATAGGACGTGATTGATTATCCGTGAGCACATAGCTTAGCATACCGAGCAAACCAAGGTGAGTTCACACAGCCAAGGCATGGGGTTCCCAGGGTGGGAATGGGATTTGATTATTTACTTGTACTTACCTGGATAATGGAAATTAGTGATATGATCCTCGGGTGAGGAAGGTTATTGATAAGATACTACTAGACTAGTGATACTAATAGAACTGATCTTCGCATACACGCCGGGGTTGGCTGCGATAATATGACTAATCTTCGCACACATGCCTAGGAAGGCAGCGAACTATACACAAACCTTCGCACAGGTGCCAGGTGGCCGCGATACAAATATACCTAGTCTAGAATACTTGAGATTTTTCCTTAATCTTCGCATACATGCCTAGAGGGCCGCGATACGAACTAATACGATACATGACTTAATGAACGAACACAAGGCTTACTATACTATTACAATTACTGATCTTTAAACTGTGAACTCGCTCAACTAGTTGTTGATCCTCTGTTACATGCCTTGCAGGTCGTTAGATACATGGAGCTTGCACAGGGAGGAGCTGGTCGTTGTGGGCTTAGACCGTGATAGTTTCGTTAAACACTTATGACATTTCATACTTTATTATGTTGGGTTTTATTTATACGCTTCCGCTAAACAATGATAACATACTTATGTTTTTGAACACCTTTCATATTGGTGATTGAATGGCATTTACTTTTACTTATTAATTACATGTTCAATATGATTGGTGGCTTGATCCTTGTCAGTCACGCTCCCAAGCGGTGATACTCCGCAGGTGGATTTTGGGGGTGTGACAGATTGGTATCAGAGCCATTGGTTATAGAGAACTTGGTTTTAATATGGGAAAACGTTTTTATTAAAACCAGACTATAACCAGAACAGTGCTCTCAACGATCCACAACGACGCTTCGCTCCACGTGCAAGACTCAACCTCCTAGGTAATAAGGTTTATGTTTATTGCCTACATGCTAGAATTGCATAGAACTTTGCTCGTAGTATGCTTAAATTACCTTGCTCACTATTTGTTATTGCTTGAGAACACTTATGTGCTTACACTCTTCTGTCATCGCACTACTCGCGAACCATTCTCACTTACACTACTTTTACTATGAAGAACAATGGCTGGACGCATTAACATGACTCAAGCCCAGTTGACGGCTCTTATCAATGAACAAGTTGCTGCGGCACTTGCAGCTGCAAACGCAGGAGGTATACCCTGCAGTCGTAACTCATCCTAGGATCTTTAGATCCTATGTTCCTAAACCAACTCTTATGTTTAACCTCATTCTGTTCTTACACATTAGGTCAACACGTTCAGCAGCCTGTATGTACTTTCAAGAACTTCATGGACTGTCGTCCAAGCTCATTCAGTGGCACGGAGGGGGCAGTTGGACTCCTCCACTGGTTTGAAAAGCTCGAGTCTGTGTTCAAGATGTGTGAATGCCCTGAGGCTCGCAGGGTCAAGTACGCCACTGGTACTTTGGAAGGAATCGCGTTAACTTGGTGGAACGCGCAAGTGCAGATCTTAGGGTTGGCAGCTGCTAACACCACCCCTTGGAATGATTTCAAGGAACTAATTAAACGTGAATACTGCACACGGAAAGACATTCACAAGTTGGAAGATGAGTTCTACCATCTGAAAATGACTGGGTCAGAAATCGAAGCTTATACTAAACGGTCGAACGAGCTGGCCGTGCTGTGTCCAACTATGGTGGACCCTCCAATTAAGCGTATTGAGTTGTACCTCAAGGGATTAGCGCCAGAGATTCAGAGCCATGTGACATCGGCTAATCTTGATAATATTCAGGCTATTCAGCGCCTTGCTCATCATATTACGGATCAGGCAGTGGAACAGAACAAGCTGCCAAAACGTATCAGTGCTACCACTACTGCTGTTACTACTTCTGCTACTCCTAGTGACAACAAGAGAAAATGGGATGGGGATTCCAGCAGGGGATCAGTTTCTGTTCAGTCTAAAGCACAACAGCGTAAGACAAATGACTACCAGAATCCGGGTCAGCAATCATCAGGCAGTCAGGGGCAGGGTGGATATCGGGGAATTCACCCATTGTGTAATAGGTGCAACAGACACCACAGTGGACGGTGTCGTAAAGAGCGTTGTCAGAGATGTCTCAAGATAGGGCATGAAGCTAAAGACTGCAGGAGTTCGCGACCTGCAAATCAGAATCAGCAACACCCACCACCAGCTCCATAGAACCAGCATCAGCAGCAGCAACAGCGGGGCAACAGGGGATGTTTTCAGTGTGGGGCTGAAGGTCATTTCAAGCGTGATTGCCCCCAGTTGAACCAGAACCAGAATCGCAACAATAACAACAATCAGGGAAATGGCAACAACAACAACAATGGTGGGAACAACAACGGCAACGAAGCTAGGGGATGAGTATTTGTGCTGGGGCAGGGAGAAGCGAGAAATGATCCCAAAGTAGTCATGGGTAAGTTTCTTCTTGACGACTTTTATGTTACTGTATTGTTTGATTCGGGTGCGGATACAAGTTACGTGTCATTGAAAGTTAGCCAAATGTTAAAACGTGCACCAACTCCCCTAAACACCAAACATGTCGTAGAACTAGCTAATGGTAAGAGTCTAGAAGCAACACACATAGTTCAGGGTTGTAATCTTATCCTCGCTGGTCAGACTTTCTTCATCGATCTCATTCCTATAGTTCTGGGTAGTTTTGACGTCGTCGTTGGCATGGATTGGTTATCCAAGCAGCAGGCAGAGATCTTATGTAAGGAGAAGATCATTCGTATTCCTCGTTCGGGTAAAGGACCTCTTGAAGTTCAAGGCGACAAGAGTGGTGCAGTGGTTGGCATCATCTCTTTCCTGAAGGCTCAGAAATGTTTACTAAAGGGTCATACTGCCATTTTGGCATTAGTTACTGATGCATCGATGAAAGAGAAAAGAGTTGAGGATATCCCAGTTGTACGCGAATTTCCTCAAGTGTTTCCAGAAGATTTACCTGGTCTACCGCCTCATCGCCAGGTCGAGTTTCAAGTCAAGCTAGCTCCAGGAGCAGCGCCTATAGCTCGCGCACCGTATCGTTTAGCTCCAACGGAATTGGAAGAACTGTCTAAGCAATTACAAGAGCTCTTGGATAAAGGCTTCATTCGTCCAAGCTCTTCGCCTTGGGGAGCTCCAGTATTATTCGTGAAAAAGAAAGACGGTACATTCAGGATGTGCATAGACTATCGCGAACTGAACAAGGTCACAGTGAAGAACCGTTATCCTCTTCCTCGTATTGACGACCTATTCGATCAGTTGCAAGGGTCGAGTTACTACTCCAAGATTGATCTAAGGTCAGGTTATCATCAGCTGAGAGTCCGGGATAAGGACGTCTCCAAGACAGCATTTAGGACTCGCTACAGCCATTACGAGTTTCTAGTCATGCCATTCGGGCTTACGAACGCGCCTTCAGTCTTCATGGATCTAATGAATAGGGTGTACAAACCCTATCTAGACAAGTTCGTCATTGTTTTCATCGACGACATTCTGATCTACTCCAAGAGTCAGAGGAACACGAGCAACACTTACGTCTTATCTTGGAACTTCTTCGAAAAGAACAACTGTACGCCAAGTTTTCAAAATGCGACTTCTGGCTTCGTGAAGTCCACTTCTTAGGCCATGTGGTGAACAAGGATGGGATTCATGTCGATCCATCCAAGGTATATTCGTTCAGGAATTGGCCTGCGCCTCGCACTCCAACAGAAATACGCCAATTCTTGGGTTTGGCGGGTTATTACAGACGGTTTATCAAAGACTTCTCGAAGATCACACAGCCGCTTACACTACTGACACAGAAGGGTGTCACCTACCGTTGGGGAAATTCCCAGGAAACCGCTTTCCAGTACTTAAAGGATAGGCTTTGCAGCGCACCTATTCTCTCATTGCCAGAGGGCACGGATGATTTTGTGGTTTATTGTGACGCGTCGATACAGGGTCTTGGGTGTGTATTGATGCAACGGGATAAAGTTATTGCCTACGCTTCTCGTCAACTCAAGGTTCATGAACGAAACTACACGACGCACGATTTAGAGCTGGGAGCTGTTGTTTTCGCGCTTAAGATATGGCGACACTACCTGTACGGTACCAAGTGCACTATTTACACCGATCACAGGAGTCTCGAGCATATCCTTAAGCAAAAGGATTTGAACATGCGTCAACGAAGATGGGTCGAACTTTTGAACGATTACGAATGCGCTATCAAGTACCATCCAGGCAAAGCCAATGTTGTGGCTGACGCCCTCAGTCGGAAAGACACTACACCTAAGCGCGTACGAGCATTGCAACTCACCATTCAGTCTAATCTTCCAGCACAGATACGAGATGCTCAGGTAGAAGCATTGAAACCGGAAAATGTCAGGGCTGAAGCCCTACGCGGCTCAAGGCAACAATTAGAACAGAAGGAAGACGGTGCCTACTATGTAACAGGGCGTATTTGGGTCCCACTTTACGGCGACTTGCGTGAGCTAGTGATGGATGAAGCTCACAAATCGCGCTACTCGATACATCCAGGGTCGGATAAAATGTACCACGACATCAGAACTACGTATTGGTGGCCTAGCATGAAGGCCCACATTGCTACCTATGTCGGCAAGTGCTTGACCTGTGCAAGAGTCAAGGCAGAGTATCAGAAACCAGCAGGCTTACTTCAGCAACCAAAGATACCACAGTGGAAATGGGAGGAAATTTCCATGGATTTTGTTACCAGCCTACCTAGATCCCAGCGTGGGAACGATACTATTTGGGTGATCGTGGATCGACTCACCAAGTCTGCTCATTTCCTGGCAATCAAAGAAACAGACAAGTTTTCCACACTAGCAGACCTATACTTAAAGGAAGTAGTCTCAAGGCATGGGGTGCCCACCTCTATCATTTCGGATCGCGACGTACGATTCACATCAGAACTATGGCAAGCAATGCACAAGGCTTTTGGCTCTCGGTTAGATATGAGCACGGCTTATCACCCTCAGACGGACGGGCAGTCTGAGCGCACGATTCAAACCTTAGAAGACATGCTTCGGGCATGTGTTATCGATTTTGGCAAAGGCTGGGAAAAGAATCTCCCTTTGGTGGAGTTCTCATACAACAACAATTATCACACCAGCATACAAGCCGCTCCATTCGAGGCATTGTATGGGCGTAAATGCCGGTCACCTCTCTGCTGGGCAGAGGTGGGAGATACTCAGATCACGGGTCCAGAACTTATAGTGGACACCACGGAAAAGATTGCATAGATACGACAACGCATGGCAGCAGCACGCGACCGTCAGAAAAGCTACGCGGATAAGCGTAGGAAGCCATTGGAATTTCAGGCCGGGGACCGGGTTTTACTTAAAGTCTCACCCTGGAAGGGTGTGGTTCGTTTTGGCAAACGGGGCAAACTCAATCCGTGGTATGTCGGACCGTTCGAAATCGCAGAAAAAATAGGCAATGTAGCCTACAGACTAAACCTACCAGCTGAACTCGGTGCAGTTCACAACGTATTCCATGTGTCGAATCTGAAGAAGTGCCTGTCAGATGAGACCCTCATAGTTCCTTTTAAGGAACTCACTATCGACGAGCGGTTACAGTTCGTCGAGGAACCAGTTGAAATTACGGACCGGGATGTCAAGGTCCTCAAGAACACTAGAATACCTCTTGTTCGGGTTCGTTGGAACTCCCGTCGTGGCCCAGAGTACACCTTGGAACGAGAAGATCAAATGGAACTCAAGTATCCCCAATTATTCGAAAACCGTGCAACCACTACTGAGGCTGAAGCTACTACTATAGAATTTCGGGACGAAATTCCAAATCAATGGGGGGATGATGTGACACCCCAGGAAAATCAGTAAACGATACAACTTACCAAGCTTCCTCAGTAACCGCATGCTAAATTTTGGGACGAAATTTCTTTCAAGTTGGGGATAATGTGACAACTCGAGTTTCCAAGATTCCATTTTCACATTTACTACACGTTCATTGTTTGTTTAGTGGTTTATTTGCATGATTGGTTTGCTATGAAATTGTTTACGTTTTGGTACAGTAAAGGGTATTATGTTTGTGCATGGTTATGTGTTAAGTGTTGTCAAATGTATGAACTTGGTGGTGAAATTGTGAAATTGTTTGAGATGGTGTACTATTGTAAAATATGATACTTAGGGATGTATGGAGTAATAGTGAAACTTAAATGGTTCTTAACCCTAATCCCTTTTCACTAATCATCACAAAAGAAACAAAACACGTACTTTCATTCTCTGATCTTCTCTGGCAATCATCATCTCCATCATTGGCACAAGTCTTCTGCATCAATCTTAATCTTTCAATCTATTTAGAATCAATCCAAGGTAATTGTTTATTGATTGTTTGATTGTTCTCAACTCTTGATTATGTGATTCATAGAAACCCTAATTCTACATGTGATAGTTCTGTGTTTGATTGATTTTGATTATTGTGAAATGGTTAATGTTCTGTTATGTAATCATTTGCCGAATGTTAGGTGTCTATTTTGATAGAATGCTGATCGTTGATTTGATTTACTGCATCACATATGAATGAAATTAGGGTTTGCTTGATCGTAGAAAACGTAACTGTTACGTTGATAAACTGAGAATTGGTTTTGGTTACTGCATGATTTCTATTGTCTGAGTTTCATGCTTGATAGATCCGAGCTTTATGCACAACATATAGTCCGACTTTTATGTATTGGACATGGTCCGAATTTTAATCAGGTGTACTAGTCCGATCTTTTGCCTAGTGTAAGGGGTCCGAATTTTGGCAAGAGGATATGGGGTCCGACTTTTAACCCCAAGACCCCCTGTCCGACCTTTTGAAGCCCCCCAATCCGAGTTTTTTTGTCATGGATGGAGGTGGTCCGAGTTTTAAGGGGAGGACACCCCTATCCGAGTTTTAACCCCCACCACCCTTAGTCCGACTTTGTGACCCCCTTGCCCCTTGGTCCGAGTTTTGCTATACATACATGTGTCCGAACTTTTGGAATGATACATCCTTGAGTCCGAGTTTTGTTAATATATCAAGGGGTCCGAGCCTTTGAGGCCCATGATGTCCAAGTCTTAGTGAAGCCCATGATGTCCAAAGTTTTGAATGGAATGATATATATATGATGATGTCCGACTTTTAAAATCATGCAACAAGAGTCCGAGTTTGTTTAATATGCTAGACCAACCTTTATGCTTGATAACCTAGTCCGAGTATCATGCTGGATACATAGTCTGAGCTTTATACATGATTAATGATCCGACGTTTGTTGATGAATTGTCTGAAATTACTTATAATGCTCATGGTACTAAGTCACAAACCCTGTATGAAGTATGTTAACTGCCTGCTAATCCTGTCAAGCGTAAATGGTGCGATTTTTACTAAACAGCATACGTGATATGTGATAACTGTTTAAACACACTTCGTGACCTAAACGACATGCAACTAATTTAATATACATGCATACTATAGGACGTGATTGATTATCCGTGAGCACATAGCTTAGCATACCGAGCAAACCAAGGTGAGTTCACACAGCCAAGGCATGAGGTTCCCAGGGTGGGAATGGGATTTGATTATTTAGTTGTACTTACCTGGATAATGGAAATTAGTGATATGATCCTCGGGTGAGGAAGGTTATTGATAAGATACTACTAGACTAGTGATACTAATAGAACTGATCTTCGCATACACGCCGGGGTTGGCTGCGATAATATGACTAATCTTCGCACACATGCCTAGGAAGGCTGCGAACTATACACAAACCTTCGCACAGGTGTCGGGTGGCCGCGATACAAATATACCTAGTCTATAATACTTGAGAATTTTCCTTAATCTTCGCATACATGCCTAGAGGGCCGCGATACGAACTAATATGATACATGACTTAATGAACGAACACAAGGCTTACTATACTATTACAATTACTGATCTTTAAACTGTGAACTCGCTCAACTAGTTGTTGATCCTCTGTTACATGCCTTGCAGGTCGTTAGATACATGGAGCTTGCATAGGGAGGAGCTGGTCGTTGTGGGCTTGGATCGTGATCGTTTAGTTAAACACTTATGACATTTCATACTTTATTATGTTGGGTTTTATTTATACGCTTCTGCTAAACAGTGATAACATACTTATGTTTTTGAACACCTTTCATATTGGTGATTGAATGGCATTTACTTTTACTTATTAATTACATGTTCAATATGATTGGTGGCTTGATCCTGGTCAGTCACGCTCCCAAGCGGTGATACTCCGCAGGTGGATTTTGGGGGTGTGACACGTAATGAGTTTAAATCCAATAAATGCCCCTTAGGGGTATTTCGGTCACTTTTAAAGATTATAAAAGAGGTTTCTGAGTTCTACAGGAAATCTGAGTTTTCCGAACAGTTTATAAAGTCCAAAATACTCTATTTATTATTTAACATCAGTAGCAACTGGAATCGGGTCAAAATACCTTGTAGAACTCAAGTTATGTCCAAAAAGGGTATATTCGGTAATTACCGAACCGATGCCATAACCGCAGGTTATGAGCAGGTTAAAAATGATTAAAAATCTTTAAAAATCTCAAAATATTATTTTACATCAGTGTGTAAAAGGTTTGGTGTCGAAATTTGGGTTTAGATAGGCTTTACGCTAAATGCGCCGTTTAATTACTAAAGTTTCCGTAATTGCGCTATTTAGCATAACTCCTATTCTAGACCTCGGATTGACATGAAATTTTAGGGACATGTTTAGAAATCAGTAACTAAGTTATTGTCCTTTCACATGTCCAAAATTCTCGTTTTAAAGTGAAAAGGGTGTTATGGTCAACTTTTAGGCGTTTAACGGAAATGTGCTAAAGACTCGGACAAACAATGAACCGGTCACAGATACCATCTTGTAACCTGGTCCGAAGAGAGTCCTAAGGCATATCTAAATCATACCATAACGGGTCAGAACTGAAGTCAAAGCAAAAGTCAAAGTTTTGCGACTTTCGGTTCCGAACCGGGTCAAAACAGTAAATGGTCGGATCAAACAAGCTTAGACTAGTTAATATACTTATTATCATGTTACATGAGTGTTCAAATAGGTTATACGCTATCTACATTACTGATTATGCATAAAATCGCAAAATAGCATTCTGTTGACTTTTTCTAAGCAAGTTTGACTCGACGTTTGGACTCGTTAGAGTGGGAATCAGAGGGTGCCCTTTTAAGGGTTTAAAGCCCACATGATTACCAACATATAACTACCTTTGGTTCGACAAATCACTGGACCATTTGTGATTTATCGTAAAGTCAATTGTTAATTACGACGGATTGACTTTTAAGCTATAACTATGTAAAAACTAAACCACAAAGGGTTAGGCATACTTACAGAAGTGTGGTACACGACCAGAGATGTTAGAAGAGTGCTCTTGAGCTCCAGATGTGATTCAAGAAAGCAGATTGAGGTGTGTTTACTAAGTGTGCACTACATGGCCTTTTATAGTGAAGTTTGGAGCATAGGATCGTTACAAATAGGTCTATAATTGTTCATGGATGTTCAAAAACTGTCCCTGAGTGCTAGGGGACGTTTAGGGGGCGCCCATGCTGCCATAATTGCGTTCTAAGTCGGTCAAAACAGCAAACAGTTCTCCTGTCCCCGTATTCTGCATCTGGGGGTCTGACGCGGCCCGCGTTAAGGATCAGGCTACCTTTACGCGGGTCGCCTGAATCCTAATGTCAGGAACCGGATCTGCACTGCCCGCGCGGCCCGCATAAGCTTCCTTGCTTCTTCGACGCGGCCCGCCTGAGGCCTGTATTTCAAGATTTTCAAATCTTTTGTAATTATTGCCTTGGCCTTTCGGTTTCGAAGAGGTAACTTTGCGTTTTGGGCCTCGTTAATTTGCGTATAAGGGCCTCGAAACTTCTATCCAACATATAACCCTTGGTTAATTTATTATTACCCGAAAAGTCTTATCTTTCAATGTTTGACGCTACTAACCCTTTTAACGAATCCGATCATAACTTTCTCGTTTTAAAACGGAACTTCGCGAAATTTAAATCACGCATTCTAGTGAGTATAATTTACCATTACAAAGCCTTGGGTATGCCCAAAGGCCACTCAGTGGTATAATTTAAACATGTTGACACATTTGGCCCCTGTAGTTTGTAATTCCTCACTTTCTTCCACAATTCGTTCCGTACGATCCGTGATTCATTCGTGTGAAGGTACGAGCATCATTGGGGTTACTGTACAGTATATTTATCCATTGTTGACATCTTTAACCCTCGAATTTACATACTTTCAATGTTTGTCAACTTTGGTCCTTTATTTAGTATTTAATGCCACGTGTAAACTTATGACACGTGTCAATACATTATTGGACGCAAAAAAAAAAATTCGAGGTGTTACACATGCTCTTGCCAATGATCGACGTCAAAAGTCCCCACAAAAACTAGAACTTCAGTTTGATAAACATACTGAACCTCTAAAATACTATGTAAAACCAACAGAATATTGTCAACACCACTGAAAACAATACTTGGTAAATTCTTCAAACAATACTTCTTTATATGCAGAAATTCTCAAATTAGCCTACAATAGTCATCTAAGTGCATCAAAGTTTGATAAATGTTGGATACTTCTGAAGTTTCAACATTGAAGGACTAATATGGTAATTATGTGAAAGTGTCACAAGTTTGGACAAGGGTTCTTATACATATGAGAACTTGTGGGTGTAGAATGTCAGTACTTGTAATCTTTTATATGGTGAGTATTTGTGGTTTTCTTATATGTGCGAACTTGTATTGTCTAGTTAGTGGTGAATACTTATTTATTAAGTACTAAGGTTTCATTGTAAGGTCTATTATGCCCGAACATATGATTGTATATAAGCTTTGTCATGTATGCAATCATAAGACATTCAATGAAATAGTGAAATTTTGGAGAACACTTCTTGTGCAAACAAACCCTAGCTTTGTGTTCATTATTCAATCTGTGTGATAATCAATTGTGAATACTCAGTGTATTCACGATTCTCTCATCTTCTACACCTTCTCTGCGAGCTCTATGTTGCGGTACGAGGCATGCAGTGGTTTCCGCACATCGCGTGGGTGTTCGATCGGTCCGTTCGTGTGTTCGTTGAAGGAAGAGGACCTTAGAGATTCCCAGTGACAGAGTATGAGGACGATGATGTAGGTGATGACAGACGGTGATTAATTCAGATCTACTATTAAAACATCATCAGATTGATCGGTTGCAGAGTTTCTTGTTTCGATTCGAGACGCGAGTTGCGCGAATAACTCAGTGAGTTCCGGCATACTCGACATCTTGACTCAGTGAGTATGGTAATTCGGTGACTGAAATGGTTTTTGGCGCGAATAACTCGGTGAGTTCCTACATACTCCACATCCTGACTCTGACCCTAAAATATTATTATTGTTTAAAGAAAACATTTATTCGTTTTATAAAAACATTGAGTTTATAAAAAAGGTACAAAGTCATAATTTTAGTTCAAAATTAATTAAGTATATAAGACTTAAATCTAACTATTTATCTATATAAATCTTGTTATATTTTTAATATGTATAATAACTTTTTTTTTAAAATACGTATGATTATAGGAATATTAATAACTATTATATAACAAATTTAATTTCTACAAAACTATCCTTTAAATTATAGTTTCATTTTAAAATGTATAATGACTTTTTGTAATAATATGTACGATTATAGGACTCTTTATAATAGACATCTGCTAATTATGCCAGTCAATATTATCATTGTTGTAGTGTATTTAGTGTATAAATCATCTCCAAATATAGGAGATCTCATTGTATCCTTATATAGCGATTATTGTGAATGAAGAGAGGCAAGCATTTGACAAACCATAATATTCTACATGGTATCAACCCTACTATCCTAACTTCCTCTCCCTGTCGCCTTTCCTTTCTTTCACTTTTCCGATCCTCCTTCTCACTCTATCAATGGCCGATAACAAGATTCATCCAGCCATCACCGTTACCAACATCCGAGCCTCTATCCCGATCACCCTTGACAATGAGGTTGCCGACTATAACACGTGGTCGGAGCTGTTTCGCATTCACTGCACGGCGTTTCTCGTATCCAATCACCTAGCCCCTCGCCCACCGCCTCTTGCTACCTCCGCCTCAACCGAAAAAGATAAACAACCGGCAGCCCCATCTGATGACTCATGAGAACACCTTGATGCCATAGTCCTTCAGTGGATCTATGGCACCATCTCCACGGGCCTCCTCAAAACTGTCATCAAACATAAAACCACAGCCTATGACGCCTAGAAAGCCATTGAAAATCTCTTCCAAGACAACAAAGCAACCCGAGCCCTCTATCGTAAACAAAAATTCGCTAACACTCGCCTGGAAAACTTCTCTTCCATGAATGCCTATAGACAGGAGAGCAAGGTCTTGGTGGATCAACTGAATAACATCGATGCTCCAGTTAACGAACAAGATCTTGTTCTAGAAACCCTTGCAGGCCTCACTGAACAATATGAAACCGTGGCCACCATACTCCAAAACACCAAACCCCTTCCCACTTTCTTTGAGGTCCGGTCGCAGTTATGTATGAGTGAGACCATCAAAGCTAACCAAGCTCTCCATTCGGCCTCCCAAGCCGCCACTGCAATACATGTCCAAAGCCAAACCCGTTTTCCCTCCTCGGCCAACCCAAATACACCCGGTTCTCAGGTTTCATCCGACACCCGACACGACTACGGTCGTGGCCGAGGCCGGTCCTGTAGACGTGACAGGGGCCGGTCGGCTTCTTCTCAGCCGAACCGGTCACGAGGCCAACCCTCCTTTACGACCCACCAGCAACATCCATATATCATCTTTCCAAACAACTGGGCCACTAACCAGTGGTCTTCCTTCCTCATTCAATCCAACACCTTTAGCCCACAAAACTACCCGGCCCCACCCTGTCCTTACCCATCTATGCCACGACCCAATAGAAGTCAGTGGATACTAGGCCTGCGACCTGCTCAGGCCCATATGGCCACTTACAGTCCAACACCAACCGATATTGCTCAGGCCCTTTACACTCTCTCTCAATGAGCCAGTCACAAGACCTAGTCGGATATATGGACACCGGCGCCACAGGCCACATGGAGCAACCAGGTATTCATTCTCCGTCTATTTTTAATACTTGCACAAGTAAACAAATAATTGTTGGCAATGGTATGACTATCCCTGTTGTTGGACAAGGCAACAAAACATTACCACCGCCCTTCCCACCATTCAAACTAACCAATGTCCTATATGCCCCTAACCTAATTAAAAAGCTCATATCAGTCCGTCGTCTAACGAAAGACAACTTACTTTCAATAGAATTTGACTGGTTTGGTTTTCTTGTGAAGGATCTCAAGACCGAGGCACTTATCCTACGATGTAATAGCTTGGGCGACCTCTACCCTCTGACCACCAACTTCATCAAGTCTCCCACCTCGCCTACCGCTTTTGCTGCTATCACTCACGACCGTTGGCATCAACGCCTTGGGCACCCACCCACCTCTTTATTGCAATCGTTAAAGTCTTGTTCCTTTATTAATTTTAGTAAACCAAACAATGCGCTTTGTCAATCTTGTGTTTTTGGCAAAAGTGTCAAACTTCTGTTTCATGATTCTATTAATAAAACTAATTTGCCATTTGATATTATTCACAGTTATTTGTGGACCTCCCTAGTACTAAGTACTGGTGGCCACCGTTATTATATATTGTTTCTTGATGAATTAACGGATTTTCTATGGACATGTCCTCTTACCAATAAATCTCAGGTTTACAACATATTCATCAACTTTTATAACCACATCCACACCCAATTTGAACGAAAAAGAAATCAGTTTCAGTGTGACAATGGCACATAATACATAAACAACAATTTTGCCAAGTCAATGGAATGCAATTTCGTTCTCATGTCCGCACACTTCCTCTCAAAATGGAAAAGCGGAAAGGAAAATTCGAACCATCAATAATATGATCTGCACCCTGTTAGCCCAAGCCCCCCTTCTGGAACCATGCTCTAGAAACCGCCACCTACCTCATTAATATTCTCCCAAAGAAAACTCATAAATTTTTGTCCCCCACTACCCTCCTCTACAATGTCCTTCCAACCTACACGCACCTTCGCGTGTTTGGCTGCTTATGCTATCCCATCACACCATCCACCACCATACATAAACTCACAAACCACTCCAAACCTTGTGTATTTCTTGGCTACCCCTCAAACAGTCAAACCATCACGGGTATAAATGTTTTGACCTCACAACTAATCAAATATTTATCTCGCGACACGTCCAATTTGAGGAATCCATTTACCCATTCTCCATACAATACCCCACCACAACCCAAACCTATAACTTCCTTTCCTCTCCTATTATTCCACAGTTGTGGAATAATATTCACAACCCTTCACCCACTGTCCCACCCTCAGCCACTCCGAACATACCCCACGACCCATCTCAAGATGGCCCGTTTCCTACCCCCAATCCACTAATCAACCATCCACCCCATCTGGCCCAATAACCCCCTCTCCTGACGGCCCATCAAGTACTCCTCTGGCTCATCCCACTTCACCGCCCCACTCCTCAACTAACACCACTTTACTGGCCCAAACACCCACTGTCCCGAACATCTCCTCGACCTCGACCCCACCACAACCAATCCACCCGACTCCTGCTACTCAACACCCTACCCGTACAATCGAACTCGTGCAATGGACGGCATAACCAAACCCAAAAAATTATTCAACCTTAAACTACTACCATTGTCCCCATTCCCAAAAACCCACACCTTGCCTTGTCCACACCCGAATGGTATAATTCCATGCACAACGAATTTAGTGCACTTATTAAGAACGAGACATGGGAATTGGTACCTTGTTGCCCAGACATGAATATCATTCGCAGTATGTGGTTAATTAAACACAAATTCCATTCTGACGGCACTTTAGAGAGTTACAAAGCAAGGTTGGTTTGTGATGGTCGTAGTCAACAGGTTGGAGTTGACTTTGGTGAAACATTCAGTCTGGTGGTCAAACCAACCACTATTCGGACTGTTCTTACACTGGCCCTTTCTCAGTCTTGGCCAATCCATCAGTTAGATGTAACAAATGCCTTCTTACATGGGCACCTGCAGGAGACCGTCTTTATGTATCAACCAATGGGTTTTCGACATCGTAACTACGCTGATCATGTCTGTCGTCTCAAGAAGTCTCTTTACGGCCTCAAACAGGCCCCAGGGCCTTGGGCCTGGTATCAAAGGTTCACTGATTTTGTCATCCAACATGGTTTTTCTCAATGCAAAACGGATAATTCCTTATTTATCTATCACCATGGTCATGATATCGCCTATCTTCTACTCTATGTCGATGACATCATCCTCACCACCTCTTCTGACCTACTGCGACAGCGGCTCATGACTATTCTTGCAGGAGAATTTGCTATGAAGGATTTGGGGCCGTTATCTTACTTTCTGAGTTTCTAGGCATTTCAGTCACTCGGACGGGTGACAAACTATTTCTGTCTCAACATGTATATGCGAAGGGCATTATTCATCGTGCAGGTATGGATACGTGCAAGCCTGCGACTATCCTTGTAGACACTCAGAGTAAATTAGGTAGCATTCTAGATTCATTATTCAATAACCCTACCACATACAGAAGTATCGCAGGCGCAATGCAATATTTAACTTTCACCAGGCCTGACATTGCATACGCGGTTCAGAAGAAACGTATGCATATGCACTCTCCTTGTCTAGCTCACTGGAATGCCCTCAAGCGCATTATACGGTATCTACAGGGCACTGCTGACTATGGTCTTCACCTTACCTCCTCTTCTGCGCTCTCCATCCGCGCATATACTGATTCTGACTGGGCTGGTTACCCTAACACCCGACGCTCTACATCTGGCTACTGTGTTTACCTCGGCGATAACCTAGTATCCTGGTCCTCTAAGAGACAGTCTACCATTTCCCGTTTCAGTGTAGAATCCGAATACCGCGATATCACAAATGTTGGTTGCCGAAATATGTTGGCTGCGAAATCTCCTCCTTGAGCTTTATCGTCCTCTGTCAAAAGCCTCACTGGTTTATTGTGACAATGTCAGCGCCATGTACTTGTCTGGAAACCCGGTTCAACATCAACGAACCAAGCATATTGAGCTTGATATTCACTTTGTTCGGGAACATGTTCAAAAAGTTCTTGTTCGTATCTTGCATATGCCATCTCGTTTCCAGGCTGACATCTTCACCAAGGGTCTGCCTCGGGTTCTATTCGATGACTTTCGTTCAAGTCTAAGCATCCGTTCGCCTCCCGCTTCGATTGCGGGGGTGTAATAGACATCCGCTAATTATGCGAGTCAATATTATCATTATTGTATTGTATTACTGTATGAATCATCTCCAAATATAGGAGATCTCATTGTATCCTTATAGAGTGATTATTGTGAATGAAGAGAGGCAAGCATTTGGCAAACCATAACATTCTACATTTTATATGTTATAAATTAGTAACATTTCTCAGGTAGCTTAAATGTTCACAATGTGTGGTGGTCACGGTTGTTTTAGGTTCTGAGGAGGGTAGTGGTGACTCGACGGTCGGTGATGGTAGTATATGACCATCATCTGTGGTTGCAAGTTCCTATTTCTTATAGATCAGCGTTCGCAACGGTCGTTTATATCGGCCTTTGGACTTTGTTTTGATATGTTGGTTTTTCGCCATTCTTTTGTGTATCTGTGTTGGTTTACACCGGCCTTTGCGCCGTCCATGGTGCTTGGAATACTTAGTCGTCGTCTCTAGAATGGTGGCTAAGGTTTTGTTGGACTTCCGACTAGGGTTCGTCCATGCGAGTGGTTTTTGTGGTTGCTCAAACCCAAACCCGATGTGGACAAGTTGTGAATTCGAACGGTTTTTTATTGATTTTTTGGTCTTTCTTTGTTGTAGGTTTAAGTTGGCGATGATGGTGGATTGCTACTTGGTGTGGCAACTTTTGTTACAGCCGTGGCGATATTGTGCTTTCAAGATGATTGCTATTTGATAGGAGACCCAAGGAAACCTGAGTTCAATCCTTGAGCCAAACCGGTTTTACCGGTAATTTCACTGTCGTGCCTACTACGGGCGGGTGGGTTACCGGGTTTTCCCCGGAATTGGTGGTGGACTCGGGTTACTCTCGGAGTACTCCGTTTGGTCCAGTGGGTGCCCCGAGAGTGCTCGGCATTAATTCTCTTGGCCGTTAGAAAAAAACCGATGGCAATGATGAGGTTTGCATCGGAGCCTCTTTATTTTGCAAGTCGATTGATTTTATTTTTTACGTTTTTTTTCTTTCAGTTTAATGATCTTGATCTTAATGGTGTGTTGTGGGTTGTTTGAAGCAAGTGTTTTACTCCATCTACTCTGCACGTTTTATTGGTTAATGCCACCCTAGATTCTTAAAATTTGAGGCACATGATCTTGAAGGCCTATTCTGGACCACTATACAAGTTTTAATGCATAACATACATGTCATTAGGATTAAAATCTTAGACCACATGATCTTAAAGGCTGGCCCTCTTTTATTAGAGTAAGCCAACAAGTCTATAATGCATCATGAACAACTCTTTGAGTTGTAGAAAAAGGAAAATCTTATAAAGATCATACTGAATAGCTCAACAATTAACATTGAATTTTAGTAAGACTATAAGTTTAATCAATGTATACTATGATCACACTAATTGTTGAGTTGCAATAGCTATTTATTTAGTCAATAAGGGTTTAGTTTGTATATATAAGTTTAGGCTTTTCTAGATTAATTTAGTCAATAAGGGTTTAGTTTGTATATATAAGTTTAGGCTTTTCTAGATAAGAAGATATAAAATAATATAGCATATTATATACGCATAACATGATTATATTTTATTTTCAGTTTGTTTTCAAAAATATATATAACATTTCCGTTTTTGACTTAACATTTATAAATTTTAAATGATCAACTCTATTATGAATTAATAACCTAAGGCTTTCGACAGCCTAATCTTTTATTTGTAGGAATATTTTTGTGCTTGGTTTTACTACCCGCTGACTTCATTTAGATAATATTGAATAAGAACTACAAAGTTTAGTCAGAAAGTTTTGGGTTCAAGTCTCATTGACAACAACAATTTGTTAATGCATTTTGTGGATGCAGCTCAGTTCGGTTCGACTCGGTTCGGTTCGACCCGGTTCGGTTTGACTCAGTTAGGTTCGGCTTAGGGTGTAAGGGGTGCTCACCTCTTAGGTGAGTCCCCCCTCTTACACACAACCAACCAGAATAAGCCACGTCAACTCCCCTCTAACACTCCCCTAATACCCCTTTTTGATGGCGGCACTCACCTATTAGGGGAGTTGGTTTAAAAAAAAAAAGAAAATTTTTGATTGGTCAAGATCTCACTCTCTCCTCCCTCTCTCCTCCCCTCTCTCGGCAACTCCCCACCTATTTCACCCTCTCTCTCTACTCTCTCTCTAACTCACCTAAGTGTTGGCAATGCTCACCTAATAGGTGAATGGAGTCACCTAAAGGGGTCACCTAAGGTGCCCCGGACACCCTTAAGCCCGATGTCACGACATTCCTCCGTCGTGCGCCCCAGAGTTCGACACGCGAAACACGAAGCGCCACAATCTAACATCACCATGACATCATCATGATGATGTCACACATGTGAATATTAGAATCCTTTGAATTCATTCAACGAAGACTAATGTTTTGGTATTTGATTGTTTACCATGAACCCTCAAGGGTTCGTGGGCTTTAAAGGGTTCACCAACAGGATCAAGGGTTCGTGGCTAGATAAGGCTTCGTGGAACATGATAAGGGTTCGTGGGTTTACACTTATGAAGACTCAATGATGAAGGGTTTGTAGTGCTTGTTAACAGTTCGTGGCATAGTGCACAGTTCGTGGAAGTGCTGTTGTGGTTTGACTATTTAAACAGCCTGTGAGACACAGAAGAGAGTTAAGAGAGTTAGAAAGTTCTGTATGAAACTTGTAACACTGTGTGTATGTATACTGATTCTCTTCACTTAATCAAAGCTTTGTGAATCTTTGGTTACTTTGTGTTTGTTCCATTTTGCTTTGGTTTGCATACTCTTGTGGATTCCGCACTCGTTAGTGTGTTAACAAACAAGGAAGTAGGTTTAATCTTGATCCTCCAAGTGGACCTACAAGTGGTAACAGAGCTTTGGCTCTCTTCCTTGTTAAAACCAAGCTCTTTGTAGCTTTTTTAAACGAGTCTTTGAAGGTTTCTGAAACTTTGTTTGAGTTTTAAAAACAAGATTTTCAAGTTTTTAAAAGAAAAATGGGTTAAATCTTTGGAAAAACTTGTTGTTTGCTTAAAAATTTTATAAAAACCTTATTAAAATACATGGAGACATGTTATAATCGGGTTTTTCTTAAAATTTTTGCAAAATCTTGTTTCGCAAATTTTTCCGGTGAGGTGTTTGGCCGGAAAAGTCACCGGAATTAGGTTGGTAAAGATAAGGTTCAAAAGATTTTCTGGAAAAAGCAAAGATTTCGACTGTTTGTTTGTTAACCAAGTTAGGATACCCAGCTACCTACTTTCTTCAAATCAGAAAAATGAATTGCTATAAAAAGTTTGAATCTCACCAACTTTCCCGTTGAAGGTTAACGAAGGGTTGTGGACGAATGTTTAAGAGTTCGTGACTTCTCATTGGTCAACG
Source organism: Helianthus annuus (assembly GCF_002127325.2). Classification (NCBI taxonomy): domain Eukaryota; kingdom Viridiplantae; phylum Streptophyta; class Magnoliopsida; order Asterales; family Asteraceae; genus Helianthus; species Helianthus annuus. The sequence continues at coordinate 29,271,486 of NC_035434.2, read as the reverse complement.
AAGAGTTGAGGGTTCGTAGTCAGTGTTCGTAGAAACACTTTTAAGTCTTCGTGAGACTTTTTTAATTTATTCTTAGTGGACTGTTACTTCGTGGCCCAAGAGCATTACTCCACTTTAATTTCATTGTTCGTTGACTATAGTTTGGTTAAATTATAAGTTTCTTGGCCCATATTTCAAGTTAGTGGACATTAAAATCTATTTGATTTTTTTTAGAGTGGATCTAGTCTTCGTGGGGTTAAATCTATTTTTTGTTTTGTTAAGTTTAAAATTAAACTTCACTACTTTTACTTTGTGTATAACTTAGTCTCGTGGTGAACAAAAGTCTTTGTGACACATTGTCGTTCAACGAAGTATCACCCTTCGTTGGAATATTGTTTGTTGACTAGTCTCTAGTGGATCATTCGTGGGCCAATCACTTCTATTTTTTCACAGAAAGCTTGTAACTTTATTAAAAACTTACAAATTTGTGTTTTAGCTTAAATAGTTTGTTTTATGAAATTTCACAATGAGTTCAAACCCTTGGAATTGGAGTGAAAACACAAGTACACCACAAGATCCTTCACAATGGGTGAAAGGATTGATACCCAAAAAGGAAATCACCGAGCATCAATGGGCATGTGTCGGGAAGCAGCAATCGTCCACCAAAATTGAATCACATGAACGATTATCCATCATGGAAAAATCGTTTTCATACGTATGTTCTAGGGCAAAACACTGAATTGTGGACATGCTTTACCACACCGTACAATGAAGCTCTCGAGGAAGCAGGTTCCAATGCACAAGCTTTGGCGGGATTGAGCGAAAATGATAAAAAGGCTTACGATCTCAAAAAGAAAGCATTTGCTATCCTTACGCAAGGACTTCATAAGGATATCTATCATCAATTTGCGTATTGTACAAGTACAAAGAACTTGTGGGACGTCTTGGAAGCGAGAGGAGAAGGAAATGCTGCAACGAGAAAGATTCGTCATGATTTGTTAAAGAAGGAGTTCGAAGCATTTCGGTTCATGGAAAATGAAACACTCTATGAGATGGCTACTCGGTATTATCACTTGATTGGTGAGATGCACTCATACAAGGTTCAGGCTACATAGCAAGAAATGGTTATGCATTTTGCTGAGGCTTTGCCACCTAAGTGGAGTCAGTTCATCGACTTGTTGAAACATACTGGTGTTTTGGATACGGTTAGCATTTATGAATTCGTCCAAAAGCTCGAGAACAAGGATGAAGAAGAAATTCGAAAGGCCAAACGACTTCCAGTTCCACAAAATCCCGAGATATACTATGGAGGTATTAATATGGGGGTTAGTACAAGTCAACAACAACCGAAGCTTAAACCGCATTTGTATCAAATACGAATCCTTATGGTCTACAACTACCTTGTCAACCATCTCCTCAACGACAACCCTCTTCATTCACACAATCTACCCTACAACTACCTTGTCAACCATCTCCTCAACAACAACCCTCTCCATTCACACAATCTACCCTACAACTACCTTGTCAACCATCTCCTCAACAAGCCTTTTATGGAAACAACAACACTCAATCTTCAAACCCCAACACTGTCAGATTCGATACCTCAAACTTCACCAACGTAAGTGTGGAAGGTGCTCGGGAACATATAGAGCTTTTAAACACAATGGTGAGTGCCTATTGTGGATTAGTCGCTGGTCAAATTGGGAACATTAATTTGACAGATGAAGACTATCAGCAAATAGACAGGGAGGAAATGGAACTGATGGATATTAAGTGGGCGTTTGCTAGTGCAGTGAGAAGGGCTAAGGACTACATGAGAAGAACGGGTAGAACAAGTTTCGAAAGCAAAAGAGATACTAAGTATGGCTTTGATAAGGATGCAGTTACGTGCTTCAATTGTGGTGAGAAAGGCCATTTCAAACGGGAACGCACTCGACCGAGCAGACAAGGAAATCAAAATCCTTTCAGAAACCAGTCAAGCTCATCAAATTCCAGTCAAGTGAGCAATGAAAGGGGCATTGTAGCAGTTAACAATCCGGGTAACTCAAACCAGTCGGGGCCTTCCAATTTAAACAGGGCCTTAGTAGTTCATGCAGATGAAGAATGTAACTGGTCAGTTCAACTGGGTAATCAGGGAACGGAAGGAAATGGAGGAACTGCTTGTTATGCTAAGATCATCAAGTATATCAAGCACATTCACAATGAGGAGTTCTTTGAGGATGATGACAGTTATAGTTACAGTGGTAGCTCGGATGAGGAAAGCTCCAATGCAGGTGGTGATGGTTCAGACCCGGAAGTAAAGGAAACTCTTGATGCTGAGGTTGATTGTCTGCTGAAAGAAGTCGAGGAGTTGAAAAACCAGAAATCTGTGCTAATAAAGAAAGTTGAAGTTACATCAAAGGAAATGGAGAAGTTCTTCACCAAGGATGGATAACTGCCTTTATGGCAAATGTTGCAGCCTCGACTAGTCAGGTAAGCACTGAAACTCCTAGTGTATGGAATGATTGTGTGGAATTGAAACGTAAGCTAGAAGTTGTTACTAGTCACAATCAGGGTTTGGTAGTTGAACTTTCGAAATGCAAGGAGGCAAACATGGCTTTAACTCACAATGAAAGAGATTTCAAATCTGTTATTGAAAGCTTAAGAAAAGTGTGTCTGAATTAACAAAAACAGTTTTGAACAAGCAAACAGGTATTAATAACTATATTAATATCATTGAAGAATTAAAGAAAGAGTTTGCCATTGCCAAATGTGAGCATAATGCGATCAAGCTCAAGTTGGAGAGTTATTCTAACTCCCGACATGTGCTTGATCATATCATCGAGGTTCAGAAGCTGAAAGGGGATGTTAAGTGTATTGGGTATAAGTCATGTCCACATCTGTTGAGACACAATTATACCAAGTTGCCTGATGAGGAAGAAATGCCACGGTTTGAACCATCTGTATCTCTAAATCCTGAAGAGTTTGCAGCATGTTTAGGGTTCAAACTGGATAATTCATCAAAGGAATCAGAAAAGACAGAAAATGTGTCATGTGCTGTGGAACAAAGTCCTCTAATAATTGAGGAATGTGTTTCATCAGATAATGAATCTGATGATGAATCGGATGAATCAGATTCGAGTTATGAGGATCAATCTCTTGATAAGAAGAAAGGAGCAGAAATTCCAGTTGAGAATCATATCTTGTGTGATCCTCCTACTCCCGTTGCCCCCGTTGTGCAACCAATTGCAAAACAAGAGATTGATTCGATTAAATCTGTGGATGAATCTATGTCTACATTTGAGGGCAATAATGTGTTGTATACTTTGGTTGGTGATGATAAAATTTACTCAAACAAGGATTTCCCAATTAAAAATGTTAATCCATCAATGATTGAAAGAGTTTTGGAAGATTCTACCAGTAAGTTTTTGGGTAAGGCGATCTCGAGAGTTACAGTAACTCAGTGTGATCCTATTCCAAAATCTGAAGTTAGAAAACAATACGGAAATCAAAAATTACCAACTGAGAAACAACCAATCGCCCCTAAAGGTAAACAACAGGAAAAACGAGCCCAACAACCTAAGTTCGAACCAAAAGGAGCTCGAAACAAGAAAAGGGAAGGGATGTTAAATTTGTGGCCTCAAGCGGTACTGACAAAATTGAGACTTTTGAAAACAAATCCAATACTGCTTTTCTTCAACAAGTCAAAATTTTGAAACGTAACAGTGATAACAATTACACTCAACATACAAATGGGTGTGATAATGAAGCTAGTACCTCAAGGCCCATATGTTCAACATCGGGACATCGATCAGAATCTCCTAAATTTGTTGGAAGGAGAACATGTTTTAAGTGTGGGGAATTTGGGCTTATAATCAAAAATTGTGCAAACCCACCAAAACCAAAGTTTGTTGAAAAAGCCCCTCCTGAAAAGGATTACCAACGTCGTCCTGTGTCACCTAAACAGGACAAACAATTGTTAAGGAACAAGAAGCAAAACAACGACGTAAAAATGTTAAGGTAATCGAGAAAGCGTTAAAACCAGATGTTGTTGAAAAGGGACCAAGTTCATCAAATTCGTCAAAACCAGAAGTGTCTAAGACTATAAATAACAATCAATCTTGTAAACGACAACAATCTTGGAAACCTAAAACTGGTACAGTTTCAGGGGGAGGCACACCATATCCAAATCATCAAGAAATAGAAATAACATTTCTTGATGATAAGGGTCGACCCAAGACCACTAAGGCTCGGGTCCCCATCTCAAACTGATTGTTTAGTGTATTGTGCAGGGTGTTCCAGGAGGAACTGTGAATAGTCTTTGGATTGTTGACAGTGGAGCATCCCGGCACATGACAGGCGACTTAAGGCTCCTGTACGATGTGAAAAGCATTAGGGGAGGTTATGTTGCCTTTGCTGGCGATAAAGACAAAAATTCCGATGAAGAAATTATGGTGAAAGAATGTGGTTGAATGAAGTTGAAAAATTCGACAAGATGAAAAATGTGCCAAGATTTGATTGTTGAAGGTTTTGATCGGGTCAACAAGATAGATTCAAATGAAATGTACGCGTCTTCAACACGTCTGAAGCTTTTCGAAGATTCATGGATTTTTCTTCCACAAGAAGTTCAAAGTCCACAAGATAAACGTGTAGTGTACATTTCTCTTCGGTGTATTTGAAGAAAATGTGTTTGTTGATCAAACCAACCGGGTGTGCGGATACCTTGGCATGGGTTGAACAACCGCACACTACTTCTAAAGGTGAAAGACAAAGACCTTTGCTGGTGCAAAAGCACGTGGAAGATATCATGTATGGACCATCCCATGATGATGTTTACAAGCTTTCCCACATGCTCCATTTGCCACTTACCAGCCGGACCCGAAGGTTTATCATCTTGTTGCTGTGAAAAGAATTCTCGATTCATTGAAGTAGATGCAAAATCGACTTTGAAATCCACACCGGGTGGATATCCAGTTTGAGAGAGCACTCAGATTCCTGCCAATGCACGAAGTATTTGCAGGATTACGGTTTTGAATTTCTAATCTCTCCTACCCTTGTCGATATTTAAGCTGCTTTATGATTTACTAAGATCTCGTACAGCACACCTTGACCCGATACGTTGATCTCGAATATCACCTCACACGTGATCGTTTCAATATGAAAATCGTCAATGTTGTTTTGGTCCACACCGATTACCGACATGCCAACTGATTTTTCCAAAATTCGATAAATCATTTTTGATTAAATTAATTTTGGTAAAAAGCATCGAGGTAAAACATGAGTTAATCCACATCGGAAAATCATTTTTATAAATATTTATTTGTGTTTTCTTAATTTCTCGTACTTTTTGCATTTTAGGGGGAAACATTGAAAATTTTCAAAAATATAAAAACATCGAAAGATTTCAAAAACACAAAAACAATAAAAAAACAAAAATGAGTTTCCTGGCGAGAAAAAAGAGAAAATGATAGTACATCAGTGGTCTGTCGAAACCTCTTTAAACCTAAAATGGAAAACGATAAGCAGCTCTATATAAGATGTATCGGTAGGCTCACAATCATTTTAAAGTGTGCAGGGTGATATAAACCTAAATCGACTGAAGACCGTGTGGGAACCGCTCATTGGCATATGGTCTTGGTACCGAAATTTCGTTTGATAGATTGCCGAGGTTCTGAGATAGGTGGTCTTTATGCTGTTTATCATCTGGGTATCATGGTTGTTTCTTTTATTGGAAAACAACGGGGACGCAAGTCTAGAACTTCCATGATACCATACATACGTGTAAATATCATACAACATACATGATGCATTCGACCTCAATAAGTGATAAACAATCACATGTCCTAATCAATAAGGGATAAAATATCACAGTTATCTGGGAGTCAAGTTCGTCTCTTTGTCTGTACGATGGTACTAACCTGTTCACGGACTTGCTCCTGTGCCCTCATGCATCGAATATCAAGTTCCTCATCAATAAGTGATTTTATCACATAGGGCTTGTATTCATCCAAAAATAAGTGAGTATCTCACATCATATACGTTGAAAACAGATGATAAATGGTATACTCACCAGTAAGATGAACTCTCGTGCATACCTTGATACGAGAATGTGTCGTGAGTGGATGAACACCGGTCGGTAAGTATAAATCATACCTTAACGTATCCTCTAATCGCGAGTACATCTGATAAGTTGAGCTTAAGTAGAAAACAATACCGATAATCGTTATAGGATGCTTATCATAATATTAACTAATTGAACAACAAGAGCGTTTTGGTATGGCCATACACTAATATGATTCTCTTACCCTTGAAACTCGCAAAAAGAATGTCTGTAAATATTTATTTAATGCTTTCAATTTTTGCATCTCTGTATATATTTATTTACTGCTTTCCGTCTTTACGTTTGAAATATTCAAAAATACCAAAAAGATTTTAGGTGTATTTTAATATAAACTTTATAAAATACAAAAAGATTTTATTTCTATTTATTTTTTATTGTACGATGTTGGATCTCGAGTCTTTACCTCCTGAAGCCTGATTGTAAGCCGGAAAACAATTGCACCTTCATAAACGGTCAAAATTTAGCAAGTTTTGAAAGTTAAATTCTAAATTGATCAAATTTTTTAACTTTCAAATTGTTATCGGTCGGTGTTTGATTGAGAGTCGGTCTCATATGTGTCATGTGTTGTTTGACTATATTTCAAGCGGCTGTTCTCATTACGCGTTTAGCTCTGTTGTATGTGCAGATGTGGCACTCAAACCAGCTAAAGGCAAAGAGAACGTGTTAAATGACAAGCTTTGGGATGAAGACACGACATGGATGCAATCAAAGGATCAAGATGATCGAGTTGTAGCTGACCACTCACCAACACCACAAGGATCTGAAGATTTGAAGATCAAAGTCTCACGAGCAACGTTCAAGGGGGAGTTTGTTGATGCACCTCCTTACAGTAACACGTGAAGACATCTGAAGACCCGACAACATGTGAAGATCGAACCATCATGAGCAGCATCCAAGGGGGAGTTTGTTGATGCACTTTGTGGATGCGGCTCAGTTCGGTTTGACTCGGTTAGGTTCGGCTCAAGCCCGATGTCACGACATTCCTCCGTCGTGCGCCCCAGAGTTCGACACGCGAAACACGAAGAGCCGCAATCTAACATCACCATGACATCATCATGATGATGTCATGATGATGTCACATATGTGAATATTAGAATCCTTTGAATTCATTCACGAAGACTAATGTTTTGGTATTTGATTGTTTACCACGAACCCTCAAGGGTTCGTGGGCTTTAAAGGGTTCACCAAAAGGATCAAGGGTTCGTGGCTAGATAAGGCTTCGTGGAACATGATAAGGGTTCGTGGGTTTACACTTATGAAGACTCAATGATGAAGGGTTTGTAGTGCTTGTTAACAGTTCGTGGCATAGTGCACAGTTCGTGGAAGTGCTGTTGTGGTTTGACTATTTAAACAGCCTGTGAGACACAGAAGAGAGTTAAAGAGAGTTAGAAAGTTCTGTATGAAACTTGTAACACTGTGTGTGTGTGTATGTATACTGATTCTCTTCACTTAATCAAAGCTTTGTGAATCTTTGGTTACTTTGTGTTTGTTCCATTTTGCTTTGGTTTGCATACTCTCATGGATTCCGCACTCGTTAGTGTGTTAACAAACAAGGAAGTAGGTTTAATCTTGATCCTCCAAGTAGACCTACACAATTAAAAAATTTGACGTTAAAAAAAACTAATTTCAGAACACATCTTTTTTTCACACATACATTTGTGATTCATAATATTCCATTCCAAATCTGGGGAGCATATCGCCAAAACGCCTCAAGAAAACCGGAAGCATGATGTTGGAACGCCTCAAGAAGATCGAAAACAAGAAGATGGAGAGCATGTCGAGTGAAGACCTCAAACCCCACAAGAAGATGAAGGCAGATGACTTCCACTTAGTTTAATAGAATCCAACGTACTACCCAGACTTCCAACTAAGTCCATAGGACGTTGCATGTGTGTATACAAACAATGGAAATCGTTTTTTATCCACACCTAAGTTTTCTAGGATGCACCTCGGCCAGGTAACCATCAACGACTATAAACTTTTCTTGTGTTCCTATTGTATGTGTTTACAGTTTCTACAAGATATGGATGTGGCATGGACGTCATACCGTTTCGCGGGCGAGACCAAATATTAGTTTCAAAATAATCATTTAAGTTATACTTTCAAGAACACGATACATTAAATTAAATTAACTTTTTAACGAACAAGAGTTTCAAAATAGTTTTTTTTTTTGAAAAATACATTAAAATATGTGTGTGTGTGTATATATATATATATATAGAAAGTATATCGTACATTACGGCTTAACGTACTTCACGTACAACAACGTGCGTGATTTGTTCTATAACATGCATGATTAATGTTTTCAATATGCGTTATTATTGTGTTTCAACATGCATGATTTTGGATTTTTGAGTTATAACGTGCGTGATTTAAAATGAACGTGCGTAATTACCTGCCGTACGTGATGTACGTTAACCTTCCTCTATATATATATATATATATATATATATATAGGGGAAGGTTCATTTAAGAAGAAAATTTAATTGAGAAGAAAAAGAACAAAGGGTACAATTGTAAAACATTAAATATTTTTTCACTTATCTCATTTATTATCATCTTTGACTAATTAATTAGTCATAAAGATTATCATCCTTCACACAAATGTTTTTTTACTACACACATCAAACGTTACCTTACACCTTTCGAAATTTACCTTACACATGTTGAAATTTATCATACACAACCCGTAATTTATCATATACACATTTTAATTTATCCTACACTCTAAATTATTTTATTTTATTTTTTTGAAAAAATATATATTTTGAAGATAAGTTACAAATTTTAATGTAGTTAACTATTAAAGATGAATAATCCTAATTAATGATCTTTGTAGGTTTACCATATTACCCTTATAGTAACATTAAATACTTATATTAAATGAAGTAAAATGAAGCATTCTTATTGGTTGAAATTTCTTCTTTTTTCTTTTACAAAAAGTTTATTCTCATTTGAACTCTCCACTATATATATATATATATATATATATATATATATATATATATATACGATAGGAGTTGGCCAGAAAGTCCAAATTTCCTAAAAAGTGTAAAAAGTCATAAAACACCGTAATGTCAACCATAAAACACACCAAAAACCCACAAATAATATGATGAAGATTACTAAAACATCATGTATGTGGGTTTTGTGTTGTGTTTTAGATGTTAAGGCTCTGATTGTGGAATGACAAATATTATTGTGTTTTATGTTGTTTAGCATTGTGTGTTTTATATTCATAGTTATACGATGGTGTGTTTGAAGTTTTTATGGACTATTAGAGTTTGAATATGGTGTTTTAGTAATATTCATTCTATTATTTGTGAGTTTTAGGTGTGTTTTATGCCTGAAATTATTGTGTTTTATGACTTTTTACACTTTTTAGGAAAAACACACTTTCCGTAGGATCCCCACTCTCTCTCTCTCTCTCTCTATATATATATATATATATATATATATATATATATATATATATATATATATATATATATATATCTGTGGGTGTGTGTGTGAGTGTGTGGGAGGATAATCAGAAAACTCATTGTTAATTAGTTAATGAGAAAACTAAAAACACTCCATTTGAAGTTGTATTACATATGTGTAATACATTGGAAAAACACGTTACGAACAGGAAGGAAAAAGTGTTTGCGGTCTAGAAGGGCGTTTTAATATTACACATGTGTAATACATGATATACTACACATTTTCCAAACATTGTATTTTTTTATATACTGCATAGATGCATTATACCGAAATTATAACCTTTGGAAAAATAACGTACTAGTACACATGTGTAATATATTATGTACTGAACATGTGTTATACATCGCTTTTTTCCTTGCAAACCGCCAACAATTTTCCTTGCGGTTCATAGCATGTTTTTTTTTATTCCGGATATATGTATTACATTTGTTTAATACAACTTAAGATTGAGTTTTCTAGTTTCCTCATTAAGAAGGATTTTCTCATGACCTCCCCCCTATATATATATATATATATATATATATATATATATATATATATATATATATATATATATATATATATAGGTAACGGATCAATTAAAAGCTCACAAGTAGGGAGGAAACTCGAAAACTCTATATTACATATATGCAATATTGATCTCATGCATTGCATATATGCAACATATCTTACGTTACACATGTGTAGTATATCATGCATTACCATCGTATGCTCTGGTTCCCGTTTCTACTCCATAATCTTCAAACATGTTATTTCATCATCTCCTTCCCGAAGGCTCAGAAATGTTTACGAAAGGGTCACACTGCCATTTTGGCACTAGTTACTGATGCAACAACGAAAGAGAAAAGAGTAGAGGATATCCCAGTTGTACGCGATTTTCCTCAAGTGTTTCCTGAAGATTTACCTGGCCTACCGCCTCATCGCCAGGTCGAGTTTCAAATCGAGCTAGCTCCTGGAGCAGCACCAATAGCCCGCGCACCGTATCGATTAGCTCCAACCGAATTGGAAGAACTGTCTAAGCAACTACAAGAGCTCTTGGATAAGGGCTTTATTCGTCCTAGCTCTTTGCCTTGGGGAGCTCCAGTACTGTTTGTGAAGAAGAAAGATGGAACTTTCAGGATGTGCATAGACTACCGCGAACTGAACAAGGTGACAGTGAAGAACTGCTACCCTCTACCACGTATTGATGACTTATTCGACCAGTTGCAAGGGTCGAGCTACTACTCCAAGATTGACCTGAGGTCAGGTTACCATCAGCTGAGAGTCCGGGATGAGGACGTCTCTAAGACAGCATTCAGAACTCGCTACGGCCACTACGAGTTTCTAGTCATGCCATTCGGGCTAACAAACGCACCGGCAGTCTTCATGGATCTTATGAACAGAGTGTGCAAGCCTTATCTAGACAAGTTCGTCATTTTTTTCATCGACGACATCCTGATCTACTCCAAGAGTCAGGAGGAACACGAGCAGCATCTACGTCTTATCTTGGAGAACTTCTTCGAAAGGAACAACTATACGCCAAGTTTTCAAAATGCGACTTTTGGCTTCGTGAAGTCCATTTTCTAGGTCATGTGGTAAACAAGGATGGGATTCATGTCGATCCATCCAAGGTAGATTCGATCAGGAACTGGCCTGTACCGTGTACACCAACGGAAATACGCCAATTCTTGGGTTTGGCGGGTTATTACAGACGGTTCAACAAAGACTTCTCAAAGATCGCACAACCGCTTACATTACTGACACAGAAAGGTGTTACTTATCGTTGGGGTAATACACAAGAAACAGCTTTTCAATACCTAAAGGATAGGCTCTGCAGCGCACCTATTCTCTCATTGCCAGAGGGCACAGACGATTTTGTGGTCTATTGCGACGCGTCAATTCAGGGTCTTGGTTGTGTATTGATGCAAAGGGATAAAGTCATTGCCTATGCTTCACGGCCACTTAAAGTTCATGAACGGAACTACACGACGCACGATTTAGAGCTGCGAGCTGTTGTTTTCGCGCTTAAGATATGGCGACACTACCTGTACGGTACCAAGTGCACTATTTACACCGATCATAGGAGTCTCGAGCATATCTTCAAGCAGAAGGAATTGAACATGCGTCAACGACGATGGGTCGAGCTGCTGAATGATTACGAATGTGCCATCAAGTACCATCCAGGCAAAGCCAATGTTGTGGCTGACGCTCTCAGTCGAAAAGATACTTTACCTAGGCGCGTGCGAGCACTGCAGCTTACTATTCAGTCTAGTCTTCCTGCACAGATACGAGATGCTCAGGTAGAAGCATTGAAACCAGAAAACGTAAGGGCTGAAGCCTTACGTGGCTCAAGGCAACGATTAAAACAGAAGGAAGACGACACCTACTACGTAATGGGGCGTATTTGGGTCCCACTACATGGCGGTTTACGGGAACTTGTTATGGATGAAGCACATAAGTCTCGCTACTCGGTACATCCAGGTTCGGACAAAATGTACCACGATCTCAGAACTACATATTGGTGGCCTAGCATGAAGGCCCACATAGCAACATACGTCGGCAAGTGTTTGACCTGTGCAAGGGTCAAGACGGAGTACCAGAAACCCTCAGGCCTACTTCAGCAACCCAAGATACCACAGTGGAAATGGGAAGAAATTTCCATGGATTTTGTTACTGGCCTGCCTAGATCCCAGCGCGGGAATGATACTATTTGGGTGATCGTGGATCGACTCACTAAGTCTGCTCACTTCTTGGCTATTAAAGAAACGGATAAGTTCTCTACCTTAGCAGACGTCTACTTGAAAGAAGTTGTTTCGAGGCATGGAGTGCCAACCTCTATTATTTCGGATCGGGATGCACGATTCACTTCAGAACTATGGCAAGCAATGCACAAATCTTTTGGCTCTCGATTAGACATGAGCACAGCTTACCACCCTCAGACAGATGGGCAGTCTGAGCGCACTATCCAGACTCTAGAAGACATGCTTCGGGCATGTGTTATTGATTTCGGCAGCAGCTGGGAAAAACATCTCCCGTTAGTGGAGTTTTCGTACAATAACAGTTACCACACCAGCATTCAGGCCGCTCCATTCGAGGCATTGTACGGACGTAAATGCCGGTCACCTCTCTGTTGGACAGAGGTGGGGGATAGTCAAATCACAGGTCCAGAAATGGTAGTTGATGCTACTGAATGGATTGCACAGATACGACAACGCATTGCGGCAACTCGTGACCGTCAGAAAAGTTACGCTGATAAGCGCTGGAAACCACTCGAGTTCCAAGTTGGGGATCGAGTGCTACTCAAAGTCTCACCCTGGAAAGGTGTGGTTCGTTTTGGTAAACGAGGCAAGCTCAATCCGCGGTATGTTGGACCGTTCGAAATCACTGAAAGAATACGCAAAGTAGCCTACAGACTAAGCCTACCAGATGAACTCGGTGCAGTTCACAATGTTTTCCACGTGTCGAATCTGAAGAAGTGTCTGTCAGATGAGACCCTCATAGTTCCTTTGAAGGAACTCACTATTGACGAACAGTTGCATTTCGTCGAGGAACCTGTTGAAATCACGGACCGGGATGTTAAGGTCCTCAAGAACACTAGAATACCTCTTGTACGAGTTCGTTGGAACTCCCGTCGTGGCCCAGAGTATACCTGGGAACGAGAAGACCAAATGGAACTCAAGTATCCCCAGTTATTCGGAAACCATGCAACCACTGCTGAGGCTGAAGCTACTACAGATTTTCGGGACGAAATTCCAAATCAACGGGGGGATGATGTGACACCCCAGGAAAACCAGTAAACGATACAACTTAACTAACTTCCTCAGTAACCGCATGCTAAATTTCGGGACGAAATTTCTTTCAAGTTGGGGATAATGTGACAACTCGAGTTTCCGAGATTCCACTTTCGCATTTATTGCACGTTCACTGTTTGTTTAGTACTTACTTACACAATTTGTTTGCGTTATAACTGTATACGTTGTGATTTGATAAAGTGTATTGTGATTGTTGCAAGGTTATGTGTTATTTTATGAATGATTGACAAATACATGAACTTGGTGATGAAACTGTAAATTATATGTGGAGTGGGTATTTTGTGTAAAGGATGATACTTAGGGGTGTTTAGTGGTAGTAGTGAAAATAAAACAAAACCCCTTAACCCTAATCATTCTCACTAGTTTTCATCATACGTCACTTCAAATCATTCTCTCTACAATCATTTCTCTCATCATTCTTGGCTATCATTCTTGGCTACACAAGTTCTCTTACATCAATCTTGATCTTCCAGTCCATCTAGAATCAATCCAAGGTAATTGTTTAATGATTATTTGTTGTCAATCATTGGTTATTTGATTCTTGCAAACCCTAGTTCTACAAACAATAGTTCTGTGTTTATTGATGGATTCTGATTATTGTGAAATGGATATGATTAGTTGTGTAATCACTTGCATGACACTAAGATGCCTGATATGATAGAGATGTTTGATTGTTGTTTAGATTACTGCAATGCAAATGTATGAAATTAGGGTTCTTGATCGTAAGTGTAACTGTTCCATTGATTCTGTAACATGGTTTTGAAATTCACGCATATTGATAACTCAGAGTTAAGTGTCAGGGTTTTGTGAAGTCACAAAGTCCGAGCTTTGATTGAATGCTATAATCTGAGTTTTGTAAATGATGAATGCTCTGAGTTTTGTAAATGATGAACGGTCTGAGTTTTGTAATGAGGATAGGTCCGAATTTTTAAGTGGGGGGGAGTATAGTCCGAATTTTAAATGGTGGAGTATGGTCCAAGTTTTAAAGGCAATGCCTTGTCCGAGTTTCCATGCTTATGCTTGTCCCAATTTCATGCTTAAGCCATGTCCGAGTTTTGCTTATATATGTATGGTCCGAGCTTGTTTAATATTGCTTGGTCCGAGTTTTATCATATGGAACAAGGTCCGAGTTTTATCATAAGGAACAGGGTCCGAGTTTTATCATATGGAACATGTTCGAGCTTTAATGTATGCGCACATGTCTGAGTTTAATGTATGCACACATGATCCGACTTTTGTTGATGAATTGTCTGAGTTTTAGATTGAATACATGATCCGAATTTTAGTAATGATACATGCTCCGAGTTCTGTTAATGCTTGAAAGGTCTGAGTTTACTTATGATGCTAAGTTCCAAACCCTGTACGAAGAACACCTTGCATGTACTGTATGATATGATACTGTATGATATTGTATGTATGAACAATCTATGTCATGTCATTCTGTACACGATTATCACACGGAACACAGTTGTTTGGACATCAAGGAATTGTAAACCCTAATTGAACGTAAACACTTACATTGAGCTTATGTACAATGTACCTTAGGTCGTGTGTAACGGACCTAACCATTAATTAACACTAGAAGCAATAACATACCGAGCAAACCAAGGTGAGTTCACACTCTTACCAAGGCATGGGATTCCCGGGGTTTGGGAATGGGATGGAAGAAATGAGATTGAATAGATACTTGTACTTACACTGTTACTAGACTATCTACCATCGTCCTCGGATGCGAAGGATACATACATAAAACCTACGTATACTTGTACTCATCACTGTCCTCAGGTTGCGAAGGACACTTACGTAAAACCTACGTAAACTTATACTCACTACTGCCTCGGGTTGTGTCAGGCACTTACGTAAAACCTATGTAAACCCCCGCGTACCACTGTCCTCGGTTCGTGAAGGACACTTACGTAAAACCTACGTAAACCTTGTACGTACTACTGTTCTCGGGATTAAGAAGAACACTCATGGTTACAAATAGTCTAGTGTATATGCAACTATGGGAAGCCCCCACTAATAGGACATACTATCGGCCTAGTAGAGCCACACGTTACGAAACAAACTTACTATTACGAACTTACTTCCTGTGAACTCGCTCAACTAGTTGTTGACTCTCTGTTACATGCCTTGCAGGTCGTTAGGTATACATGGAGCTTACACAGGGAGGCGCGGTCGTTGTGGACAAGGATCGTGAATGCTTTGATTAAACATTTGACATCTCATACGTTACTTATGATTGGGCTTTTACTCATTTGCTTCCGCTAAACGTTGAATTTATACTTATGTTTTGAACACCTATCATATGGAATGGTTTGGTTAAATTACATTTACATTTACTATTTATGTTGTTCTATATGATTGGTGGCTTGATCCTGGTCAGTCACGCTCCCAAGCGGTGATACTCCGCAGGTGGATTTTGGGGGTGTGACAAAACTGCCTAACCTTAGGTGCTAAGCATAAAGAACAAGTCAGACATTGTCCCGTTATGGCCAAGCAAGATAACAAAACACGTCAATGACAACACATGGGTGACTGTCCCAACTAAATGGCAGGAATATGTTGATTTTGGGTCGAGTTGAGGATTGACACCAAGAAATCGCCATACTTGAAAGACGAGATTAAAGGCATGTTTCCTCCATTTGTTTATCATGACTTGCAGGGTATGTTGCATAGTTTGAGTGGATGGAATGGGAAGGATGGTGATTTTGATTGGAGTTTAGTGAAGAGGAGTTTAGGGTAGGTTAACATGTCAACTGATTATCTGAAAAAAGAGTACAAAATACCAGCGAATTGGTGGGGTGAGAAGAACAAAGGAATGGTACTTAATGACCATGGTTATTGGGTCCTATCACCAGTACTAGATCGCTATGACCATGACTTACCAGAATAAATCATCAAATGATCGGTCCTGGGTTCAAACGGTGGTGTGTTTACTAAATAAATGATGTATTGGTCTTACGATCAAAATGTACGGTGTGTGCGTAAACCCAAACAATAAGCATATGTATTATGCATTGTGATTGTTTTTCGATTTATGTTATTTCAGTTTTATGGTAACATGTGTTCTACTCAGGACCATACAACTTTTGTTGTGTGTTTAATTATTCATATTATGCATAATGTTATCTTGTATTTAGTTCCTAGTATGTGGTCTTTCTTGGCTATAAAGCTTCCAAGTTGTCGTGCCTTAGTAATATAGAGGTTAATGCTCAATTGCTTACTATTCACAAACCAACGGCCATATATAGGCACATACAAACAAGGAAAGAATAATTATACAAAATATAAAAAGCTATTATAGGAGATAACAATCAATCACAATATTAACTAAATATATTTTCCCTGTTGACCCGTTGACCGGGTTGTCTCTGATACGCCCACGCAAGATGGAGGATCCGTCAGATACACCAGTCTTGGACCGACTCTTTAAAAATGGTTTCTGAGGCAGTGGTTTGGTCAACATGTCCGCAAGTTGATCATGAGAGCTGACATGTAGAACTCGAAGACGACCAGCAGAGACTTGCTCTCTAACAAAATGATAATCAAGTGCCACATGTTTCATATGAGAGTGGTATACTGGATTTGCACATAAGTATGTAGCTCTTGTATTATCACAAAACAATGTTGGTGCATGAGTGACCTTAAGTCTGAGTTCCCGAAGTAGGTTCTTGAGCCAAATTAGTTTAGCTGATGCGTTTGCTAAGGCCTTGTACTCAATTTCCATGATACGATGTTGTTGCCAATAAAAATTAAGTATGCAGTTTTCGGCCTTCCGGCATCATTCACCCTACCCCAAAATGTATCCGAGAACGCGTCGATGCATAAACCCGATTGGTGATCGAAGGATGACAGCTTCTCCGGCTGGTGAGGGGAATGAGTGTGAGAGATGAACTACGGTTTAGAAAAAAGCCGTGATGGATGGTCCCTTTCAAAATATCGAAGGACCGTTTCAATGCTTGCCAGTGTGTTTGGCGTGGTGCATGCATGAACTGGGATAACTTGTTGATGGCAAAGGAGATATCTGGACGTGTGAACGCTAGATATTGGAGAGACCCCACAAGTTTGCGATAAGGGGTAGGATCGACCATGGGCGACGAGTCATGGGCAGACAAAGGTTCGGTAGTTAGAGGAGTCGTGACCTCCTTCACGCCATCTATATGAAAGTGATTGACAATATCCTGGATATGGCAAGATTGCAATAGGAAGAGACCCGTTGGAGTGGGAATGACTTTGACTCCTAAGAAATGATGGAGCATGCCTAGATCTTTGACTAAAAATTTGTTGCTCAGAGGAGTAATGAAACTATCAAGAAAGACAGTGCCATTACCGGTGAGAACAATATCATCAACGTAAACCATAAAGTAACAAATTGTGTTACGATTTTTGTAGATGTAAAGAGATGCATCGGAAAGAGATTTGGTGAACCCCAAATGTATAAGAAAGTTTGTAAGCTCAATGTACCAAGCTCTAGGAGCTTGTTTTAATCCGTAGAGTGACTTTTTGAGCATGCATAGATAATTTGGAAATTGAGGGTGAATATAACCAGGTGGTTGAGTCATATAAACATCCTCATGGAGTGTACCATGGAGGAAGGCATTGTTGACATCAAGTTGGCGCAAAGGCCAATTTTTCAAGAGAGCTCAGGAGAGAATAGTACGGATGGTGACCAGTTTAGTTTTGTAACAGGACTAAAAGTGTCAAAATAATCCTTCCCATATTGTTGGAGAAAGCCTTTGGCGACTAGGCGCGCTTTGTATTTAGAAATGGAACCATCAGGATTATGTTTGACGCGAAATATGCATTTGCACCCGATAGTAGTTTGATCAGTGTTAGGAACAAGTTTCCATGTTTGATTTTGTAGTAAAGCATTAAACTCCAAATACATGGCATGTCGCCAGTTCGGGTCCTTCAAAGCTTGCTTGTGAGTTGTGGGTTCAATGGTAGACGGTATGCGGTGACGAATAGTAGTATTAACAAAATTGTTATTGAAGTATTTTGGGTTCGACTTATGAGTACGTGGGGGTTAGTCGGGTTGTGTTGATGGGTTTGTGTTAATGTTTGTTCGGCTTATGTATTATTTTTGAGACATAAATTTCATAACTAATTTGTCATTGTTTCATACAGATATACCACATGTCATGGGAGGATGGCTCTAACTTTATAACACAAGCGACCCGAACTCGGAGTTCATTCCGTCTAGTGCCCGTAAACAGCTCTTGCAAAGTATCAAAGAGTTAGCTGGAAAAGTACAAAAATGAAAAGGAAAGCATAACATGCGTGGGACACAGTTTTGGTGCATGTCTTGCTGCTCTATCTGCTTTTGATATTACTATGAACGTTGTTACGCCCGATATCAATGTCTCAGCTTTCATCTTCGCGTCTCCACAAGTCGGGAATCAAGCTTTTAAACAAATGATGGAGAAACTGCCTAACCTTAAGGTGCTAAGCGTAAAGAAAGAGTCAGACATTGTCCCGTTATGGCCAAGCAAGATAACAAAATGGGTCAATGACAACACATGGGTGACTCTACCAACTAAATGCAAGGAATATGATGATTTTGGGGTCGAGTTGAGGATTGACACCAAGAAATCGCCATACTTGAAAGACGAGATTAAAGGCACGTTTCCTCCATTTGTTTATCATGACTTGCAGGGTATGTTGCATAGTTTGAGTGGATGGAATGGGAAGGATGGTGATTTTGATTGGGGTTTAGTGAAGAGGAGTTTAGGGTAGGTTAACATGTCAACTGATTATCTGAAAAAAGAGTACAAAATACCAGCGAATTGGTGGGGTGAGAAGAACAAAGGAATGATGCTTAATGACCATGGTTATTGGGTTCTATCACCAGTACTAGATCGCCATGACCATGACTTACCAGAATAAATCATCAAATGATCGGTCGTGGGTTCAAACGGTGGTGTGTTTACTAAATAAATGATGTATTGGTCTTACGATCAAAATGTACGGTGTGTGTGTACACCCAAATAATAAGCATATTTATTATGCATTGTGATTGTTTTTCATTGTATGTTATTTCAGTTTTATTGTAACATGTGTTCTACTCGGGACCATACAACTTTTGTTGTGTTTTTAATTATTCATATTATGCATAATGTTATCTTATATTTAGTTCCTAATATTTGGTCTTTCTTGGCCATAAAGCTTCCAAGTTATAGTGCCTTAGTAAAAGAGTCCACAACTTAATCTTTTGTGCTACAGTATGTTACTTCCACTTGTTTTTCATTAACAAATCTCCCGAATAAAGTGGTATCGGGTATCAATGTGTTTGCGCTTGCATTGAAATACTGAAATACTGGGTTTCTGGGGAGAGGAATGGCTGATTAATTTTCACAGTAGTTCTTTGTAGGCTAGTTTGCATATTTTTTTATATATTATAAAGTTCCCTTTAGCCATAGCGCTTGACAACTAGCCCTCGGCTTTTGATGATGATAGAGCAATTACGTTTTGTTTCATTGATTGCCAAGATCCAAGAAATAGCACCCTGAATCCATATTAAAAATAAACCATGTGGTGTTAGCTTCTACTATCATTGATGTTTCCTCCGAAATCATTGTCATTATATCATTTAAGTGTATTGTTTTATGCTTTGGTGTAGACGATCCCATGATTCAAAGTTCCTTTTATTAATCTTAGAACTCGTTTACCTTTTTCCCAATAACATTCATTGGGTTGTTCCACATGTCTACTGCTTATGGAGAACCTAATGTTTGGTCTTGTGGTGGCTAAGTGCCTGAGACTCCCAATAAAACTACAAAACTACCAAAGTGTATGAAATGAATTAACATTGTTCGTGTGTACCTTTTGAGAGTTTTAATGCAAATTCCATAGGAGTGGATGCTAGAGATGAATCCGTCATGTTAAACCTAGAGATTTGATCATTTGCATATTTTCCTTCTAGCCTAATGAACTAGTTAAGTGATCCAAATCGATCGTCTCAAATTCTTGCTTCATAGATTTCTTGAACTTGTGTATTATGGCAGTAGAACTTCCTGTAAAGATTAAGTCATTGCATATAGATATAAGATCAACAAACCGGTTCCTTCATTTTCAATGTATACCGTGTAAGTACATTTCTTGAAGCCATTATTCAGAAATATTTGTCTATTCTACCATACCAAGCACATGGTGCTTGTTTTAACTAATGGAGTGCTTTCGTTGACTTTACGTCCATTTGATGGACTTTCACACCAATATGAGCAGCCAAGGCTTAATACCAAAGGTATTGTATCTAACCGAATTACAAGTGCAAATACTTCACTGTAATTTATAACAAATTGCTGGTTTACCACCTTTGTGTTTATCTACTTCTCCTTTTCATTTAATTTGGTTTCCTAAACCCACTTGACTCCTACTGCCTTTTGATCCTTTAGTAGTTCTACTAAATCCCATGTGTCAATTTTTTATTATGGCTCCAGTTTTTCAGTATCCATTGCCTATTTCCATTTGCATATAGATCTCCCATTGTTCTTAATTTAGTAGAAGTTGAGCTAGATGAAGGCAATATCAAGTGTAATTGGATTCGTGAATCCCTCCTCATTCATTCCACAATATAGACACATTATGTTTATCCTATATTAGGATAGTTTACGCATTACAAGAGATATCAATCTATTCTAAATATATGTTAAAGTGTGCTGAATATATCGAGGCTATTACACCCCCGCAGTCGAAGCGGGAGGTGACCGAATGCTTAGACTGGATCGGAAGTCATCAAATAAAATCCTCGGAAGCCCTTTGGTGAAGATATCCACAATCTGGTAGCGTGATGGTACATGAAGAACTTGGACTTGTCCTCGCTGAACATGCTCGCGGACAAAATGAATGTCAAGCTCAATATGTTTGGTGCGTTGGTGCTGAACAGGGTTGCCAGCTAAGTAGATGGAACTTACATTTTCACAATAAACAAGAGTAGCACGAGTTAATGGACGGTTGAGTTCTAACAACAAGTTACGCAACCAACAGATTTCTGCAACGACATTTGCTACCCCACGATATTCAGCTTCAGCACTTGAGCGAGAGACTGTCGGTTGACGCTTTGAGGACCAAGAGATGAGATTATCACCATAGGATACACAATACCCACTTGTTGAGCGTTGCGTATCCGAACAACCTGCCTAATCGGCATCGGTATTGGCAAGTAGACCCACGGTGGTAGAGTGCCCAAGAGTTAAATCGAAGTTACTTGTACCTTTTATATACCGAATTATACGTTTAAGAGCATTCCAATGATCAGTCTTCGGAGCATGCATGTGAACGCATATTTGTTGAACTGCATAGCTTATGTCAGGGCATGTGAATGTCAAATATTGTAGAGCCCCGGCAAGGCTACGATAGAGTGTGGGATCATGAAAGTCTGTGCTAGAATTGGAGCTCAGTTTGGCATTGGTATCGACCGGCGTGGAGAGGGGATTGCAGGATTGCATTCCGGCACGCTCGATTATATCCTGAGCATAAGCATGTTGGGATAGAAACATAGTATCTTTGTGGCGAGAAACTGCAATCCCAAGAAAAAAACTGAGGGGTCCAAGGTCTTTCATGGCAAACTCACTTGCGAGACGGCCCAAAAGTTGTTGACGAAGACGATCAGATGAAGTAATCAAGAGAATGTCATCAACATATAGGAGTAGAAAAGCCACTTCGTTACCTTGGTGAAGGAAAAATAGGGACGAGTCACACTTGCTTTGGTGAAAATCCATAGTGAGGACATAATTGGTAAATCTTTGGTACCAAGCTCGCGGCGCTTGTTTTAAACTGTAAAGGGATTTTTTAGACGACACACGTGGTTCGGAAATCCTTTATGACAAAACCCCATCGGTTATTCATGTAAACCGTTTCGTGCAAGTGGCCATAAAGAAATGCATTGGTGACATCAAGTTGATGCACCGGCCATGAGTTTGCATGAGCAATAGACAAGACAGTTCGAATCGTTACATGCTTTATGATAGGACTGAATGTCTCCCCACAATCTAGCCCCATTTGTTGCGACCGACCATCGCACACTAACCAAGCCTTGTAGCGTTCCAAACTCCCATCCGATTTAAACTTGTGTTTGAATAGCCACATGCTACACATAATATTCATGTGTGGCTCATGAGGCAGTATCGTTTTTAATAAGAACATGAAACTCATTGTGCATGGCATTTTTCCATTCCGGTATGGACATGGCATCGGTCGGGTTTTTGGGTATAGGGACAATGGAGGTTGTGTTGAGATTGAGATGTCGTTTGGGTTTTGAAATTTTGTCCATGGCACGAGTGCGCATGGTGCCAATGGGCTGGGGAGGTATAGGTTGAGCCAGGGGTGTAGCGACGTGGGTCGGGGAGTGATATTGGGGAGTAGTGTTGTGGGCCGTAGGGGAAGGAGGAGTAATGTGGGCTGGTGACGGGGTGGGCTGAGGGCTGGTATGGGCCGGAAGGGGAGAAGGAGTGATGTGGGCTAGTGGCGGAGTGGTCTGAGGGCTGGTATGGGCCGAGAGAGGAGAAGTGTGGGCTGGAGTCATGGAGGCTGATTGGGTTGGGCTGTTAATGGGATGTTGGGTAGGGGGTCAGCGCTAATGGGATGAGGATGGGCATTAGTCCAAAGGTGTGGAGGAAAATCAGCATTGAGAAAGTCGTAGGATGGTGATGGCATGGGTGAGATGGTGTTTGAGAAAGGAAAGATGGTCTCATCAAACACAACGTGGCGCGATATATTATTTGTTTTGATTTTAAGTTGAAGCACTTGTATCCGCGATGTGGTTGCGGATATCCAAGAAAGACACGAGGGTAAGAGCGATTCGCAAGTTTGTGAATGGAGGTAGACGGGATGAGGATTAACATAGGCAACCGAACACACGTAAGTGGTCATAAGACGGTGTACGTTGATAAAGAAGTTCGATTGATGTTTTGTTGTGTAGTTGCTTATTAGGCAAGATGTTAAGGAGATAGGTTGCGGTTTAAAGGGCATGGTGCCAAAAATTAGGAGGAATAGAGGCATGAGCTAATATGGTTCGAACCATGTTGTTGATGGTTTGAATTTTGCGTTCGGCCTTGCCGTTTTGGGATGAGGTGTGAGGGCAGGAGAGGCGAAAAACCATTCCATGTTGATTAAAAAAATTGGTGAAACGAGGAGTTAACATACTCTTTCCCATTATCACATTGGAAGGTTTTTATTTTTGTGGAAAATTGGGTTTCGATTAGTTTATATAGGTGACAAAATATGGAGAATACTTGTGACTTTTTAGCAATGGGGTAAGTCCATAAAAAAATTGTTTTGTCATCCAAGAATAAAATATAATATCGGTGCCCAGCGGAGCTCAATATGGGTGAAGTCCAAAGATCACTATGCACAATATCGAATGGTAAAAAATCTGTGTATTAGAAGAAGTAAATGCAAGTCTAACACTTTTACCAAACACACAAGATTGACAAACATGTTTATTAAATTTATCAAAACCAATCGAACAAGTTTGTTTTAAAGAATGCAATAAAGGTTAGCCCGGGTGACCGAGACGTTGATGCCATAGTGTAGAGGAAATAGCAGCGAAGGTTGATGGTGTTGTGGTGTTTCTAGAATCAAGTAGAAGCGGGTAAAGATCGCCACTACTGTTGCATCTGAGGATAGGGATCCGGGTCTTGTAGTCCTTCACAAGAAAACCAAACGGGTCAAATTCAACAGAAACAGAGTTGTCGGTGGTGAACCGAGGAACCGAGATTAGATTTTTTATTAATTTGGGTGCATATAAGACGTTTTTAAGAATGGGGGGTGGGAAGGGGGGTGGTAAGGTTTGTGTGCCATGTCCAAGTACTGGTATGGTTGTGCCATTACCAACAATGATATTCTGTGACATGTTATTATTAGAAAACGATTGGAAATTACCTGCAACATGTGTCATGTTCCCGGTAGCTCCCGTATCCATATAGTGTGTCGGATCCTGTTGGTTGAGAGTCATGGCGTGCATTGCTTGTTCGATGTCAGTTGGCGTGTATGCGGTATGATGGGCTTGAGTTGGTCGCGGGCCAAGTATACCATTGCCACTGTTATTATTGATGGGGCGTGGATTAGTGGTGGGATACGGGCAAGGTGGCGCAGCCCATGTGGGCCACAGGTATTGCTGAGGTGCGGTCCAAGATTGCGGGGCCCAAGGGTTGACGAAAGAGTTGGGCCATCCAAACTGTTGTGAGGTAGCTGAACCTGAACCAGACCCCGGAGCGCCATACTGTTGAGGTCCTCTGCCGCGACCCCCGTTACCACGGCCCCTGCCCCTGCCGTGGGACCAACCCCTACCACGAGTGCGGTCTGTTCCATCGTTACGATAATCATTCGGAGCTGAGGAGGCAGCCGAGTGGCGAGAAGAATTAGCATTCAAAGCGGTTCCTGCGTTTTGGGCGGCGTGTAGAGCTTGCTCGGCTTTGCGACTTTCAACCATTACTAACTTTGAGCGGGCATCGTAAAAAGAGGGCAATGGATCCTATTGTTGTATGATGGTTGCTATACCTTCATACTGTTCATTGAGTCCAGATAAAAGTTGCAATACTAACCGCTCGTTATCGACGGGAGATCCGACATTAGCTAGTTGATTGGCAAGAATTTTCAGTAGTTGACAGTAGGCCGAAACGTTTGGAAACCCATCGAGACGAGTGTTCGAGAACTTATGGAGAAGGTGAATAGCACGCGAGCTCTTGTTGTCTTGAAAGATGTTTTCAAGAGTAGTCCACGCCTCGTAGGCAGTAGTGTTTGGTTTTAAGATGGTGTGAAGAAGATCGTTCGAAATTGTGGCGTAAATCCACTGTAGAACGATGGCATCAAGGCAATCCCATAAGGTTTCGGGAGGCGGAAGCGGCTGATCTTGCTTCTCGTCGGCTGCTTTCTTTTCGTCAGTGTCTGTGGAAGAGGAGGGGGCAACGAGTGGTGGTTCGGGGACAGGTGGTCGAGCACAAGGAAGGCTCGACATTGGATCTTGAAAAGCTCGCTCCAAGACGTGTATTGGCCGATTTCCATCTCTAAAGTAACGGGAATTAGACTTTTGATATTTGTTACAGTGGAAGCCGGATGTATCTTGGATTCCATGGTGAAGAGGAGGGAGATATCGAAAAGAGGAAGCTGAGAAGAGGAGGCTGTGAATGGCAGCGGTTTAGAAGTCGGTGACGGCTTTAGGGTTGCCTGGTACTCGTGATACCATGAAGGCAATATCAAGTGTAATTGGATTCGTGAATCCCTCCTCATTCATTCCACAGTATATACACATTATGTTTATCCTATATTAGGATAGTTTACATATTACAAGAGATATCAATCTATTCTAAATATATGTTAATGTGTGCTGAATATATCGAGGCTATTACTAGAATAGGATGAGATTGAATTTAAACTTGTCTATAGAGATCCAGAAGATTCGAATTGTTGAGTTTCTGTATTGTCTTGCAAATTGTCTTATGACCCATAGTAATATTCTATTTTTGAGTCATCATTTCAGATCTTGTAACTTCATCGATAATCAATCTGATTGCCATCTTTTCTTGGTCATTGGTTTCCCATTTTCTTTCTTTATCGAAGACAACGTCATTGTTGGTCCCAATTGATCTTTGATCTCTAGAACATGAATCGAACTTGAATATAAACTAAATGTTTTGTACATGTGATGATAACAATGAGAAATTGAAACCATATATATACTAATCCAACAGTTGCGAGTGAATAGACGTGTCTCTTTGCGAATCGTTGCGTCTCTTGATCATGTGGATGTGATTGATCTTGAAGAGGTGCGTCTCTTGATTCTTGCTTGAAGTCGTACATCAATAGGTATGTCTCCTGGAGACATATCGATTCCCCTTAGGGAGTTGGTTATATATGATCTTCTGTTTTGTCACATCTAGTCCCTGCACTCTCTGATAACTTATCTATTACGTACCTAAACTATCTTTACACTATATACGAATCAACCCATATACTTGGATGTGAAGTGATTAGTGATTTCAATCATGACCTAGTTATAGTATTGTTAGTTAGAGTATTGTAGATCATGTTCATGGACAATTGTAACAGTAAGGTCCCATACTTTTTAACATAAACGCTATTTTTCACTTACTTAAGTGGGTGTGTGACGGCATATATTGTAGTACCTTATGAGCTTCTTGGATTATTGAAACACAATATTCTCCTTTCCAGTGTATGGCTAAGCTTACCAACTTATTTAAGCCCTTTTTTGTAGTTGTGTTGTATCAGTTTTTCCTGGACTTCTTTGGCTTTTACAACGTATGTGTGATGTGTTACAATTCAATAAAGATCACATAGGCCTAAAAACTATCACTAGAAATCCAGCCACTGCATTTGTCCAGTAGTTAGTTGAGGTGGGTAATGAATAATTCATCTTATCCTTTACAACAATAGATCTTATTTTACTTCACTACTGTTGGTGCATACGTCTGTCGACTTCGTCTTGTATCAAGTCTAGTATTGGAATTGATCTAATTCCGCTTGAGTGGGTGATTCCGCTTGAAAATGACAAGTGACACTTTCAAGCGAAATCAACCAGGTTGATTTCGCTTGAACTGACATATGTCACTTTCAAGCGAAATCCCATCACCTATAAATAGCAGTTCAAGCGAGATCATTTGTAACTGTTCATTCTTCCGGTACCGAAGTGCTGCCGAAGTGCCGTTCGATTGTAAACTGTTTCTAATCAATATACAAGGCATTTTAAAGTGAATTAAGTTGTTTTCCATATCTGTTTCTTTGTTTCCGCCTCTGAAACAGATTAGAACTCTTCTGATTAACTCGTTTGGGTCAAGAACCGATCCTACAAGTGGTATCAGAGCTCAGGAATAAGAGTTCTTGCCAAAACAGTTGAAATTTCTTACTTCTACACCTTGTTTTTAAAATTGAACAAGTTTTTACGGACAAAATGGTTTGAATTTTACACATTAAGTGCGAAACAGTGTTTTAACTAATCCTGGAAAGTATTGGACTCTAATTCGAATTGAAACTGGTAGATTTACCTAATTCCGCTTGAAAATCATATCAGACTTGTGACGTCAACAGCATTTCAAACGAAATCAGCAGCTTGATTTCGCTTGAAATCATTATTTCGCTTGAAAATTACACCTTATTCCGCTTCAGGGTGTAATTCCGCTTGAAAATTGGTCTGATTCCGCTTGAAACCAACTAATTCCGCTTGAAATGGTTATTCCGCTTGAATAAGATACTTGATTCCGCTTCAACTTGTGATTCCGCTTGAGTCGTTCCAAGAGAAAGTAGTTATTTCGCTCCAAACAGCTATTCTGCTTCAAAGTGTTATCGCGTTTCAGAGTGTGATTTTGCTTGAAAAGAAATTCCGTTTGAACTTGATTTTGTGAAATTTTTGCCGAAGCATGGCAGAAGAATTTTACAATGCGTTTGCGACACCCGTTGCTCCAGTTACTGCTGCTTAAACATTGTATAGTGAAAATGAGACGGGAACTTATCAAAAACTGCCAAAGTTGATGTATATTGAAGATTTTAAAGAGTGGCAGAGTCGGTTTGAGAACTGGGTGCAAGCATACAAGTTTGACGCATGGTGTGCTCTAGAAAAAGATTACGAGAAACCGAAAAACGAACGTGGGCTTGAAAAGGGTTTTAGTGATTTCTCAGAAACTAAATTGAAATACACAAGTGAAAAGATGATGATCAGCATTCTCTAGGAAGCAGTTAAAGAAGATATCTTTGTGTTACTTCAACATTCGGGAACTGCAAGGTCAATTTGGAATGCGCTAATTCAAAAGTTCAGAGGAAGTGCTGATATGATCAAAAACAAGAAGGCTTTATTGAAGAAATCATTTGATACGTTCACAGCATTTGATAATGAAACAACAAAAATGACCATCGACAGATATTGTCATCTTGTATTAGAAATGGGAAGATTAGAGACAACGAAAGATGATGATGAGTGGGTGGATAAACTTGCTGATGCATTCCCACAGAATAAGTGGGGAACATACTTATTGATTTTAAAACATACAAGAAAATCTGAAAATATGAACCTGGCACAGTTCATACAAAAGATTGAAGAGCATGAGTTGGATATTCAGAAAACGGCTATCATGACTAATCCAAATTCTAAACAAGAAGTCAGTCTGTATTACCGAGGGAACAAGTTTGAGGCTACTGATGGAGAGTGCAAAGCACGAGCGTGAAGAGTGTTAAATTACGTGTTTTATTGTGTTTTAAGTGATTACGCATCGTGAATATGATAACTACGGGTTTTGTGATGTTACAGGTTAATCGGCTTAAACCGGTGAATTTCGTATGCTTGGTAATGAAGCGGAACACCCATGAATGTTAACCGGGACATATCACGTTGCCAGACTTGGACTTTTTGAGGACTTCATCATCACGCAGCCAACATCATCATCACACTCGGGTGGACTTGTTTTTGGCGGCTAGCTTATTGAGATGGCATACAAGGTTTTGAAGTCTATACTAATTACACTAATATATGAGAAGCACAAAACACAAGGGAACTTTGAGAAACCAACAACTTTCACGTGGACATTAATTGGTTGAACATTGAACTCATCATCACTTTTGGGATAGGTGGCGGCAATTGATGTTGTATTTGAGAAACATCATCTCCAACACAAAAGTGAGACATCATTTCAACAACAACAGGAGCATCATCGCAGACATTGATTGAAGAGAGATTGTTTTTATTAAATCAACATCATCATCATTATAGATGGCCATCCTCACATCATGTGAACAACAAAAGAAGCAGCACATTGGACTTGCGGTTTACGGTTTTTCGACCGTCACTTACGTTTGTTTGCATGGTGCACATAAAATGAACAGCAAGTATGAGCTGTGGCTTACGGTTTCATAACCATAAGTTACGGGTGGTCGACTTTTGTTCACAAAGGGAAACAGTAGGGGTGACATGTGGCTTACGGATTAATTCGTAGCATACGGTTAGAATGAAAGGGTAGAAAATGCATATTTAGCGACATGTGAGATTTGTGGAATTTATGGATTGGGCCACCAATACAAAAGGAATCATGATGTGAAAAAGAAAGGAGTGGGCCGATCGGCAGACTAGGAGGAGTAATTTGTATTTCATCAACACAACAACCACATGATCAACATTAATTGTGGGAGAATAATCATTCTTTTTAGACAACATTGTTCTGGTGGGCCACGAAAGTCAGCAACAACTTCATTAATTCACGTTTTTGGAGGCAGCCAAAAAGAAGGATCATTATCATCGATTTTTGGCAGTATCATCCACCAAATATTGGGCTTTCATGACTATGAATAATTTGCGGCAAACATTAATAATTGGGCTCTTGAACTCACGGCCCAAGAGGATCATTAGCTCCATACGATCGAAGGGAGGCAGCCGAACATCAACACAACTTTGGGGAGCTCTCAAAATCATCCAATCAACATCAGATTCCGCACTCAAGATCCAAAGCATCATGAACTCGACTTTCAACCAAGCTTCGGAAGATCGTACGAGCGTCATGAGCGGCTAGTTCTCCCGTGACCATCTCCGGGACTAGGGTTTATGTTTGAACATCGGGTTTGCGTATGTTATGAATTTTTGGATTAGGATTCGGTTAAACCTTCGGTTAGTCATTCCTATTGTTTTTGTTTTGATTAAACAATATTTGATTATCGTAATCATTCTTGTTCATCAATTATTTGGTTTGTTCATCAACAACCGGGATTAAATTCTAGGATGTCATTGTTTTAAACCTTTAATCATTGAACCGATTAATGTTTATGAAATCTGAAATTGGTAATTAATTGGACTACTATTCATTTGCATCAATCTTTCGGTTTCGATCGTGGATCATTGCAATCAAATATATTTTCCGTTAATTATTTATCAAAACAAGTTTTACAAATCATGTCTATGTGATTTCCAACTAGTCGTAACTAAGTAACCTGATTTTCTGCATAACCTGAAAACCCGGAGATTGATCCTTTCTCTCATTATTGTTTACAAATACAATACAATTTAATTCCGTTTTCATAATTCATCTCACGTTTTGCAAAAAGCAATTAGTTTAGACATAGATGATAATTAAAGCAACGAACTTTCATACTTTCCACTGATTCCCCGTGGATTCGACACCCTACTTGCCCTTTACTAGTAAAACGTGAATAAAACACTTTTAACTTTATTTTTGACCGACCTTACGACATCGATCAAAATGGCGCCGTTGCTGTGGAGTCGGTGCGCTTAGTTTAGTTAGTTGTTTTTCTTAAAAAATTAAAAAAAATATAAAAATTAGAAGAAAACCAAAAATATTTCCTTTTGTTTGTTTTTTTGTTTCGTTCCGTATTACGCTTGGTTTCTTGTTTATCTATGTGCAGGTGAGTCTACAGTTGCATGCATACCAGGTTTTCCAAGAAATCATCACCGCTCTTATTTGATCCAGAAATCGAAAAGACTGCTCGACAGAATCTCATTCTTTTCCGTTCAGCAGTGAAAGCTAAAGCTCAGTCATCAACAGTTGCTCAAGACCTTGAACAAGTAGCTAACGAGATGGCTAATCAAGAACCACAGAACCAAGCACAAAATGAACCAATTCCACCCATTCCAGATCCACCAATCCCTCAAAACCAAAACCAACATGAAAATAAAAACCAGCCAAATAACCAAAACCAGAATCAACCACCACCACAACCATTTCCACAATTCAACCCAGGCCCACAAAACCAACCTGCAAATCTTAATCTCCGACATGGGGACATCATTCGTGTTAACCAACCACAACATCAACACGGGTATGATGAGGGTTTCCAACATAGAGAAGGCAGCGTGCATACATGGGAATCCGGTTGGGAAGATGATGATTATCAAAATCAGTATAACGGGAGATACGCAGATTACAGATACAATGAGGGGTATAATGTGAATCAAGGCTACCCAGTACAACAGGTCAATCAAAGACATCACATCCCGCAACCGATTCCACAAAATCAAGTTCATAATGGAGTCCCGTAGTTTAACGCGGGAAGAGCTAATAATCGGTTTAGGGGCGATCAGATACAGTTTGTGGATGGTGTCCCATAAGTCGTTCAAGGGGCACCAATTCAAGGCGTTGAAGGTCACTGTCGACCAGTTGTAGTGCCTAACTCGTCGGCTATAGTCACACCAGTTGGAAATAATAACCGACCTTTTGAAGTAAGGCCTCAATACTTAGGCCATTTGCCCGAGTTTTATGGTAAAAGGACCGAAGAACCATACTTGCACATTGCAAGTTTTGATTCAATTTGCCAAACAATTGGGGTTCCGGGGTTTACAAAGGATAAAGTTAAGTTGATGTTGTTTCAGTTCACCTTGAAAGACAAAGCACGCCACTGGTTCGCCACATTACCTCCAGGTAGTATATACACTTGGCAAGAGATGCAGCTGGTGTTTTTGGAGGAATACTACACCATGAATAGAACTAGTGAAGCTCGAGATGCAATCAGAGCATTCCAGCAACATTCAGGGGAACTGTTCCATGAAGCGTTCACAAGGTTTAAGGAGTTGCTTAGGAAATGCCCACATCATGAAATTCAGACATGGGAATTAATTAAGGTATTTTATGATGGGCTACTTCCTGATGATGTAAGAGATCTTATAGCCATCAGCAATGGTACGTTTCTCACAAATACAGAAGCTGCGGATTGGGCATATTTGGAGAGACAAAGTGCCACTTCAAAGAGACAGACACAATCAAGCAGGAGGGCAAGATCAAGTTCAGCAAAGTCAGTCGATTATGAAGCTGAGGAACGGGTCGAGAAGTTGAGGCACCAAAATTTATTGCTTGAGCGGCAGGTAGCTCAAATGAATCTCGGAAAGGGAGGTGAAGTTAAAACCGCCAATACATTTGCGGTATGTACTGAGTGTGGAGAGTTAGGGCATCAAGTCGGAGAGTGTGCTGTGTTGGGTGGTCAGACTGATGAAGTGAATCAACTGTACGGTGAACGAAAGCAAAATGATATGAAATCGAATACATATCATCCAGGTTTGCGAAACCACCCCAATTTTAGATACGGTAATTTTGCTAATCAAATGAACCCTAATTTTCAGGTACCCATGCAAGGAGGCCAGTAGTATCAGAGTCGTCAAGGTAATTACTTGCAAGGTAATTACCAAAATTAGGGCCCATATAATCAGGGTACTCAGCAAGGGAACTCCTCAAGTGCTAGTGGTGGAACGAGTGATGACAAATTGGATGCTATTATGAAGTTCATGAAGGACGTCCAGAAAGATAATGAAGTTCGGGACAAAACGTCTGAAGCAATGCAGAAGCAGTTGGGGCAGCTAGCAGAAGATCTAGCTCAGTTGAGAAGAGATCCAGGTAAGTTTCCAAGTACTACCATAGTTAACCCACCACATCAGTCATCTAGCTCAAAAAATGGAAGAAATGTGCACATCAACGCGGTAAGTATTCTTCCAACGTCTGAAATTGGTAGTGTCACAATTACTCCACCATCACAATTAGTTGAGGAGGTGGTGGAGGATGTTGGTAATGGATCGGACTCTCAACATGATCGGGACCCACCAAGGGATGAAAGGTGGGAAAGTTTTAAACAAGCTAAAATTAATCTACCCTTACTTGATGCGATTAAAGAGAGTCCCGATCAGGTTGAATGTCTGAAAGAGTTAAGTACCCAAAAACGACTTCACAAGTTTCCTAAAAAACTTGATTTAACTGTAAATGTGAATGCCGTTTTGTTGGGTACGCTTCCCCCGAAACTCCAAGATCCAGGAGCACCCATTATTTCCATACAAGTGGGTGAATTTAAAATAGAAAGGGCACTTTTGGATCTTGGAGCGTGTGTTAGTATTCTACTAGGGAGTCTGTATGACCAATATCAGTTTGGTCCGCTACAAAAGGTCAACACTACCGTAGTGTTGGCTGATCAGACTCCTATGTGTCCGAGGGGGATTGTAAGGGATGTAATTGTGAAGGTAGAAGAGTGTTACTACCCAGTTGACTTCTTAGTGCTTGATTGTGCCACAAGTTCAAAGAACACGCAACCTCCAGTCATCCTGGGTAGACCGTTCTTGGCGACTGCTCATGCAGTTATAAACTAGCGCTGATGGAACGGTAAGAATGAAGTTTGGTGACCGCAAATTGCGGTTAAATGTGTTTTCAAATGCTACTGATCCTCTTGTTACAGGTGAATACTCAAAAGCTAAAAGTGGTGAAGAAAATGTCTCTCCTGCAAAGGAGATTCATACCAAACATGAGTGTTTTATGGTTGACAGGTCTGAAGTGGCAGGGAGCAAAGCAGTAAAGAAAAAAGAAAGTGTGGCGCATGAGGAGCTTAAGACAGAAAAAGGAAAGCCACGAGGGAAGAAGAAAAAGAAACCGCCTGAATGTGATAATGCAAAATGGAGGTTAAAGTTATCTGGTCCAATGTGGAACACAGTGGACAATTTACTTGAGCATTGGTGGGGTACATACTTAGAGGCTATGGGGTGCAAACATCCCACTCGACCACCATGAGGGTATGTCAGGTACGGTCTGGCTGAAGACCTATAAACTTAGCGCTCTCGGGAGGCAGCCCGAGGATGTAGAGTAGTGTGTATTTGTTTTGTTTTGCGTGATTATTTTTGCAGGTTATCAGGTTATTAATCTCTACGGATGCAATGGTCCAAGTGTGGGGATGTTTGGTGAAGTCCTAATACGTTCTAGTTGCAGTTGCGGACTATGCACGGATCAGAGTTCAGTCAGAACTGTCCATACTCAATCTCCATTTGGACGGGGATGATTTGCACGCTAATTGTAAAGAGTGACCCGAGGACTTGTTGGACACGGCCGCGAATGAAATGCTATACGGTCGTGGTGGAACATGACGCATCAGGATTCTACGATTTAAACTAGGGGAGTTTGTTCCACTTTTTATTATTGCATTTCTATTCATGTTTTTGGTGGTGTTAAACTATTTATGTTTAGGGAATGTGTTTGTGTCAAGTTGTTTTAGGAATGGTTGCTCATGATGTTTAATAGTAGGTATTCCCGGGTTCTGTCTTTTTAAATACGGTACATTGGGGACAATGTCGCCCAAGTGTGGGGATATGGAAACCCGGGAAGGGAGAGGCTTGGGACAGAGTTTGAAAGAGGTTGAAAGTGATTGAAAACGATGAAAACTAAAAAAATTGAAATTTTTAAAATGTTAATAAATTTCATCGCCTTAAGTGAACTAAATGGATACGAAAACCGAACGTTTCAATCACTAATGGGTTCCTTGCCGGTTGTAAACTAACATAGTCCCTTGTCATGGTCATTCCTTTAAGTTTCATGAGAGTAGGTCCGACAGGTGTTTTAGGAAAAAAGAATTGAAAAGAGATGTCTATTTAGGGGTAACATGCTTTAGATTGCATATGCTACATGTCGGCAGCCTTTTATCCTTTTCTTCGGTGAGAATCTTGAGCCTGTAGACTGATAGAATGATTTACATATTGAATTCATTTGTTGAGAGCAGGCCGTGTGTTATTCTGTGTTAGAACTTGTATGATTTGATACATGCTGAGACTGTGGTTTGACATGTGCACGTAAATGATAAAGCATTAGGATATCCCGTTCACCTGTTTGTTTGTTTTGTCTTTACCTAGTTATCACCCTTAGTTGCCCTGTTGAGCCTATTTACCGTTCGTTTGTCCACCTGATGTGAATTTTTTGATACCGACGGTGAATGACATATTATGAATAAGTGAAAAAAAAGAGAAAACAAAAAAAAAAGAAAAAATATAGAAAAAGAAAAAAAAGAGAAAGTGTTATGAATATTGTCTATGTCTTGGGTAGAAACCAACCCAAAAGTCCGTTATGTGTTGCAAATAAAGTTGTCACGGTTTGGTCGTTTGTTTGTTCGCCACACATAAAAAAAAAAAAAAAAAAAAAAAAAAAAAAAAAAACCTAAAATCTTCCTACCTTTAGCCTAAGCCCAAAACCGAAAGTCCTTTTGATATGAGCCGTGTTATATGATATAGTGGAGGTGTGATTGTCATACAAGCTTATGATTTACAGAATTTCATGTTTGGTTTTGAGTGTTATAATTGCTAGCACATTATACGCTAGTTCAGTTTTTTAACCGAGAGGAGAGTTTATTGTGAGGGGCGTGTAGCATGTGTTAGAATCCTAAGCATGTTAGTTCTGAATAGACAAGTCTTAAGTAAAAAAAAAAATGCATCAATTGCTTGTCGAACTGTCAATCTCGATTGTGTCAGTCTATGGAACGGGTATGACTTGGGACTTAAATTGTTGCATCGGTATAAGGGGTTTAGAGGTGTTGTTAATATGGTGAGTAATTCCGAATCGGTTTGCTTGAGGACAATCAAAGGTAAGTGTAGGGATGTGATGGAGAGTGCAAAGCACGAGCGTGAAGAGTGTTAAATTACGTGTTTTATTGTGTTTTAAGTGATTACGCGTCGTGAATATGATAACTACGGGTTTTCTGATGTTACAGGTTAATCGGCTTAAACCGGTGAATTTCGTATGCTTGGTGATGAAGCGGAACACCCATGAATGTTAACCGGGACATATCACGTTGCCAGACTTGGACTTTTTGAGGACTTCATCATCACGCAGCCAACATCATCATCACACTCGGGTGAACTTGTTTTTGGCGGCTAGCTTATTGAGACGGCATACAAGGTTTTGAAGTCTATACTAATTACACTAATATATGAGAAGCACAAAGCACAAGGGAACTTTGAGAAACCAACAACTTTCACGTGGACATTAATTGGTTGAACATTGAACTCATCATCACTTTTGGGATGGTGGCGGCAATTGATGTTGTAATTGAGAAACATCATCTCCAACACAAAAGTGAGACATCATTTCAACAACAACAGGAGCATCATCGCAGACATTGATTGAAGAGAGATTGTTTTTATTAAATCAACATCATCATCATTATAGATGGCCATCCTCACATCATGTGAACAACAAAAGAAGCAGCACATTGGACTTGCGGTTTACGGTTTTTCGACCGTCACTTACGTTTGTTTGCATGGTGCACATAAAATGAACAACAAGTATGAGCTGTGGCTTACGGTTTCATAACCGTAAGTTACGGGTGGTCGTCTTTTGTTCACAAAGGGAAACAGTAGGGATGACATGTGGCTTACGGATTAATTCGTAGCCTACGGTTAGAATGAAAGGGTAGAAAATGCATATTTAGCGACATATGAGATTTGTGGAATTTATGGATTGGGCCGCCAATACAAAAGGAATCATGATGTGAAAAAGAAAGGAGTGGGCCGATCGGCAGACTAGGAGGAGTAATTTGTATTTCATCAACACAACAACCACATGATCAACATTAATTGTGGGAGAATAATCATTCTTTTTAGACAACATTGTTCTGGTGGGCCACGAAAGTCAGCAACAACTTCATTAATTCACGTTTTGGGAGGCAGCCAAAAAGAAGGATCATTATCATCGATTTTTGGCAGTATCATCCACCAAATATTGGGCTTTCATGACTATGAATAATTTGCGGCAAACATTAATAATTGGGCTCTTGAACTCACGGCCCAAGAGGATCATTAGCTCCATACGAT
Source organism: Helianthus annuus (assembly GCF_002127325.2). Taxonomy (NCBI): domain Eukaryota; kingdom Viridiplantae; phylum Streptophyta; class Magnoliopsida; order Asterales; family Asteraceae; genus Helianthus; species Helianthus annuus. Next base: position 29,234,579 of record NC_035434.2, on the reverse strand, counting down.
CGAAGGGAGGCAGCCGAACATCAACACAACTTTGGGGAGCTCTCAAAATCATCCAATCAACATCAGATTCCACACTCAAGATCCAAAGCATCATTAACTCGACTTTCAACCAAGCTTCGGAAGATCGTACGAGCGTCATGAGCGGCTAGTTCTCCCGTGACCATCTCCGGGACTAGGGTTTATGTTTGAACATCGGGTTTGCGTATGTTACGAATTTTTGGATTAGGATTCGGTTAAACCATCGGTTAGTCATTCCTTTTGTTTTTGTTTTGATTAAACAATATTTGATTATCGTAATCATTCTTGTTCATCAATTATTTGGTTTGTTCATCAACAACCGGGATTAAATTCTAGGATGTCATTGTTTTAAACCTTTAATCATTGAACCGGTTAATGTTTATGAAATCTGAAATTGGTAATTAATTGGACTATTATTCATTGCATCAATCTTTCGGTTTCGATCGTGGATCATTGCAATCAAATATATTGTCCGTTAATTATTTATCAAAACAAGTTTTACAAATCATGTCTATGTGATTTCCAACTAGTCGTAACTAAGTAACCTGATTTTCTGCATAACCTGAAAACCCGGAGATTGATCCTTTCTCTCATTATTGTTTACAAATGCAATACAATTTAATTCCGTTTTCATAATTTATCTCACGTTTTGCAAAAAGCAATTAGTTTAGACATAGATGATAATTAAAGCAGCGAACTTTCATACTTTCCACTGATTCCCCGTGGATTCGACACCCTACTTGCCCTTTACTAGTAAAAGGTGAATAGGACGCTTTTAACTTTATTTTTGACCGACCTTACGACATCGATCAGCTACCCCCAGTCCCAGTCCAAAAATCCAAACTGGTTATAGTGCTGATGGTTCTTCAAGTCCAAATGTTAGCACTACAACTCAAAGTGGTGGATATTCTTCATCATTTTCAAGTTTTGATCCAAACAGCACAAAATCAAGTCCTCAACAGCAAATTCTACAAATCTGCAGTGCAATGTTACTTTAAACATTCAAAATGGTCACAACTTGTCTCCTGAAGTTGCTAAGCAACACATGGCATCACTCGTTGCTATGATGGAATCATACAAAAATTTGATTGCTGGCAAAATTGGAAATCCGATGCTTACAAAAGAAGATTATGACCAAATTGATGCAGAGGAACTTGAGTTGATGGATGTGAAGTGGTGTTTAGCTAGTGCTTGTAGGAGAGCTGAAAAATTTCAACAAATCACTGGCAGAGATGGTTTTCGTGATCTGCCAAATTCTGCTTTAGGATTTGACAAATCAAAAGTAATTTGTTTTCGTTGCAAAGGAAAAGGTCATTTTAAACGAGAGTGTAAAAACCAAGAAGCAACTGGGAATCAAGAAACGAACAATTATTATCAAAAATCAATTTTTCATCAGATTGAGCAACAACCATCATCATCTCGTGCCATTGACGATGGAAAGAAGAATCCTTTAATTATTCATCAAGATGATGAAAAAGTTGCCGAGGGTTTTAGTTGGGACAAATACATACCTGGTTCAGCTCTTGTTGCTAGAATTTTGGGAGAAGATGAGGATAATCAGAAAAGAATCTCAATTTTTCCAGATCTAGGGAGTGATGTTGATACTGATGATGAGGAAGAATATCTTAACAAAGCTAGAAAAGGTATTGATCTTGATAGTTTCAATTTGTTTTTTGCAGATAAAATGGAGATGCTGAATCAGAAGAAAATTGCCAGATTGAGGAGAGAGCTGGAAGCAGCAAAATTACTCGCCAATGAAAAGGCAAAGACAGAGGATGGAGAAGCAAATGTTGAACCAGCAACTGAGAAAATAGTAGAGAAAATTGTTGAAGTGGAGAAAGTGGTGGAAAAAACAGTTGAAGTCGAAAAAGTTGTTGAAATAGAAAAAATTGTTGAAGTTGAGAAACTCGTTGAAATTGAAAAGACTGTCGAGGTTGAAAAGATAGTTGAAAAAGTGGTTGAAGTTGAAAAACCATGTTTGAAATGTTCAGAATCTTGCAAAGCTTGTGAGGAGAAAGACAAGAAGATTGCTGAATTAGAGAAGATTAAAGAAGATTTACTGTCTAATGTGAAGTATGTGAAGGAGTCGTACGATGTGCTGAACAGGACAGTTGATAGTCTGAAAAAGACGAATTCAGAAATTGAAAAAGCAATGGAAAAAATGGGCGCAACAATAATGACAAAGCAGAGCTTCATCAATGAGTATATTGAAGACTGTGCTAAGCTGAAGTAGGAGTTGGAACTTGAGAAGATTGAGAGTGAAAGGATTAAACGATTACTGTTGAGTTATACTACTTGTGATTATTTGATTGATATCCTACTGTTGCAGGTCTTGAGGCTTTCAAGAAGGAAAAGACTGAAGATACTGATACTGGTAAGAAACCAAGTGTCAAGTAACAGATGTCCGCCCCCAATCTTTGAAAGTTGTTCTCCCAGAAATCCAAATGAGGAACGTGTTAATAAGGCTCTCAACATCAAGTTAAAGTCTGAAATCATTGATGAATTACCAGACAATATTGATGTCACATTCACAGCGTCTGACACTGATCATGAGTCTGAGTTAGTAAAGAAAGTTGTCGATCAGGTGTTGGATATGAATGAAAGGTCAAAGTCGGAGTCTAAGTCAGATAGTTCGAGTTCGTATGAGAAAAGTCCGAGTTCGCCGGTCAAGAGGGTTTACAATAAGGAATTTTTACTATTAAAATCTAATTTGAATGATGAATCAATCAAAGTGGCTTATATTTTGAATGATTCAGACAAATTATATTCTGATAATGAATTTCCAATAAGAAGTGTTAAAACAGAAATGATTAAACAGGTTTTCAAATTAACAGAAATTAACATTTTTGAAATAAAAGATTTAAATCTTGAGGGAAAACCTAACAAATACACTTCTTCAAGAATTCAACAAAGAGTAAACAGGAAAATGGGTTACGGTTGTGGTTATGGTTTTCAAAAGAAACCAAACCATAATGGTAACTTCAAAAAGAAAGGTCTTGGTTTCATTTCACCAGAAAATTATAAAAATCAGAAAACTTATAAACTAAATACAGAATTTGTTGCAGGTGGAAGTTCAGAGGATGAACAGAAGAAACCTTTCTGGGATATTGCTAAAAGAGTTGATAGAAGAACCTGCTTCAAATGCCAAAAAGTTGGGCATATTGCTTGGAATTGTCCCAAGTCCAATTACAAAGAACATGGAGTTTATTCTAACTTTGATTCGAGAAGAAAATTTGTTGATAAGACAGTACTATCTTTGAAAAAGGATAAAATGTTTGAAAATTCTAGTTCTGAAAAAGATGAAAGTACAAAACAGTTTTACAAAAGAAAAGGGGATTTGAATAAGCAAAAACGGGTTCTTAAAACTGAGAGTAGTTTTGACAATGAATCTGATTCCATAAAATCAGAGGAGTCTTGGTTGAGAAAAAGATTGTGGATTCCGTTCTAGAGGTGAACGATGAGAATTTTCCTCCACTGTTAAAGGAAAATCTGAAGTCAAAAGTGGGAAAGGTTGAGATCTCAAATCAATTCTTCGCTGATAAGGGAGAATTTGATGTTGAGAAGGCTTTCAACGGGAAAGTCAAACATATTTTCGGTAAGATGGTTGATAGGAAGGTAAAGGGTGCAAAAGAGTTTTACAAATCAAAATGTTGGTGGGAAAGATGTGTACCAAAATCACCCAAGGCTGGTCAGGCTTGGGTGGACATAATGTTTGATTAAAAACCTGACTTGCCGGAGCTCCCAAGTGGGTAATCGTGGAGCATGAATCGACATCATTCTTTGTATATGTTTGGTTGGTAATCTTATAAGTGGTACAGAGGTTTATTCTGTCAAAGTGATTAATCAAGGTCATTAATTTGAACTTGATGTAATCCTCATTCAAGTGATTAAAAACAAAGTGATGTGATGACCCCGATCCTACATGTGATAAAATAAACAAAACTAATTTTCCGGAAAAACCATTTTGATTAAAACAAACTTAAGTGTTTTGAAATCATAATGGGAAAATGGAAGGGGGAGTTCTGATTGTTTATGCCAAGAGGATGGCGATCTGAAGTGATTTGATATCAGTTGTCGCATTGTTTGTACAGTTTGTTTTCAAATTTCCTTTAAATGATTTTGCATTTTAGGGGGGAGTAAAATTTTTCTGAAAATCCAAAAACATTAGAAAATTTGAAAAAGCACAAAAACATGATAAAATTCAAAATGACTTTTGTTGTATAAAAGAGGAAATGATAGTACATCAGTGGACTATCACAGCATGCTAAAGAAATGGAAAGTCAAAAAGTGATAAACGGTCTCACTGATGATATGCCAGTAGGTTTTTGCACATTTAGTAGATTGTGACGAGATATAAACCTAAATTTAAACTTGCTTATATGGTGGGTAACATCTCTCGGATATATGGGTAACCCCCGAAATCTTGTTTGAAGGACCCCTCTTTCTGAGATACTAGGTCTTTATACTCAGTGATATCTGGGGTATTATCTCGGGACTTCTGATTTTGCGGAAGCAATGGCCTAGTCCCCGAATAATACTTTCCGCTTGCTTGAAATATATGTAACACCCCAGCCCGGTTCTGGGCTGACGTGTCACTATTACAGAATCAGATACAAAAGGGGCTTATTTTATTAATATCCAAACGAGTTTACAAAAGATTTATTCCTGATAATTTATTTCATACATTATTACACACTAAGTTTCCAACTTGTTTATTTTAGCTCTCTTCACACTTTCCCGCCATCCCTGCTAACCTGTAGAAGAGAAAAAAAAATGCGAAGGAGCAAAATGCCACGAGCGGATAACGATAGCGATGAATAATGAAAATGAAAGAATAGATAATAATGCAATTGTAACTACATGATAGAATTCAATAACTTTACTATGTTATAAGAAATACCCATCGAACCCGGTATATATATATAATAAACAGAACAGGCGGAACAGGCTAGCTACTCCTGAACCGATGTGTGATGGCGTATGGGTATCATACAACCATCCACCAGAAATAATAGTAACCTAGGATCGACCCATACGCCTCGAAAAATATAGCCGGCACTCCTTAGAGTTCAGAACAGGCGAGACACTGTGATTTAGGCTCACCGTCACAGTCGGTGCCACGCCATTGATGCCGCAATGACATGCTTGCGGTCACCCCCACAAGTAGGGGCGTGCTCGGGTATCAGAGTACAGAGGGTAAACATATAATATTTTTATATTTCTCCATAATCCAGTATAACAGGTCAGACATATTATCAGTAGGATGCGATAATGAGTACAATTTAATAAAGATAATATCGCATGTAATAGGGTTCCAAAGTTGTGTTCAGAATCAGAAAGGATTAGACAAGTAAATGCAATGGATATTAATCAAACAGGTACAACTTAATTAAATCGTAATACGAAGCTTGAAATGAAGATTAACGAACAAAGTTAAAAACCCATACTATACAAATAGTAAAGGAAGGAATCCGCACCTTTAATGATGGTTCAAAATTATGTTTAACTGGTCCACACTGGGTTGTAACTTCTGTAGAGATAATTATTCAATTTTAATATGTATATTGATTCATCTACTTAATTTATTATTTAGTAACATATTTAAATAATAACATCAAATTTATTATTATCAAAACTTACGAGACAATAATTAATATATATAACTTCCAAATATAATGAATTATAGTTATTATATAACTTTCTGTAATACAATTAAATATTTGTAAAATTTGTTTAAAAGAATTTATTCTTCAACAATATACATAATAATATTATATTTATTATTATTATTATGTGTTGACTGATAATAAAATATAAACTTATTAATATTTAATAAAAATATATAGTGGCTGAACATAGAAAGCGTTTATTATTATTAGTCATAAAAAGTTATATAACTATTTTACAAAGGTTTTGAAGATTCATTTACTATTAGTAATATTTTTCATTGGACAAAGTTAATATCTTAAGTATCTCGTATTATAATTCCTACTAATATTTCAACTTTTAGAATCCACTAATTACGCTCTTTTATATTAAACAAAATAACTAAATTTGATCTTTCAAAAATATTTTAAATGGTTTTATAAAATGTTAAAGCCTTCTTAATCAAACTTATATCTCTATAATATAATTTTAAAGAAGCTAGTAAATATAAACAACTTGACTTAAAGTGAATGTGACATAACTTAAAAAAATTAATATAATAATATATAATACATATACATAGACATACACTTTAGTGTCATATTGATAACTGAAAGCTTTGACTTTGCAACTTTCATGATAAAAATAATAATAAACATTACTATAATTCATCTTTTTCATGAAAGGAAACAAGTTCTTCTTTTCTTGTTCTTCTTTTTAGTTTATTGATTAAGTTGTAAGAATAACAAACAGACATGAATAAAGATATATGGGTTCATGTATATACCCGAAACCTGAGACGAACAAAAGGGTCAGAATATAACGAAGGTTTGCCGAAAAACAAACAAGGTGACCGGAAATTTGTTTGAGTTGGCGGAAGGTGTGAGAACTGAAGCTTTCGGGTACCGTTTTTATAACTATGTTTCCTTGGGGAATAAGGTAGTCAACAAGGAATAGATAAGGCAGTCAACTTCCTTGGTCCCAAAGATAGTCAATTCCTTTGTAAAGAAGGTGGTCAAATATGGACAGATGTAAAATTTTGGAACACATATAATTTTCTAAACTACACGTCCTCCTTATTTACTTTTACTCAATATTATCCTCAAAATATTCACCTATTTTTTACTTTTTCCTTTTTAAACATGTTTAACATTTTTATTATTAATGAGTTACTGTTATTTTTAAAACTTCATTTAGTTATCTTTTAAAAAAATTTAAATTTTCAATTGAACGTCATTCGCTTTTCTTATTATTTATTTATTTTATTAAATTCAGTACTTATTTAATCAAGTAATACCTATATATATATATATATACATACATACTAAATATTTAATTCAATATTTTTACTTTTTTTGTAGGGTATTTCATTTATACTCCCCTTAAAATAAATTTCGTCCTCGAAATTTGAAAGTATTTCTAACAAACGAATCTAACTATAAGGAGTAGTAAAAACATAAGTTTCATGTTTAACAATAAAACAAGAAAAGCTAATAGCGTGATAGAATTACGAAATACTAACTGTTAAACAAGTTTGGATGTTGAGAGCGGATTGACTCCTCGGTTTCCCACGTCGCTTCTTGCTCAGAGTGATTTTTCCATAGAACTTTAACGAAAGGTATCGTCTTTCGCCTTGTCACACGTTCCTGACGATCAAGGATAGCCTCAGGTTCTTCTTCATACGTTAGATCTTCTTGAATCATGTCTAATGGATAATTGATAACATGAATCGGGTGATAGTTGTATCCCCTTAGTAAGGATACATGGAATACATTATGGACATGAGAAAGTTGTGGGGGTAAAGCAAGACGATAAGAAACTTCACCGATTCTTTCGAGGATTTCGAATGGACCAATATAACGAGGACTTAACTTTCCCTTAATTCCAAATCTCCGAATACCGCGACTAGGTGACACTTTGAGAAAGACGTGTTCTCCTATTTTGAATTCTAAGGTTCGTCGGTGTTGATCAGCATAACTTTTCTGACGGCTCTGAGCTTGTTTCAACCGTTCTCGAGCTGTAGTGACCTTTTCATTTGTGACCTGAACTATTTCTGGTCCTTCAATGATCTTTTCTCCAACTTCTTCCCAACAGATTGGAGCTCGACATTTACGACCATATAACAACTCGAATGGGGGCATACCAATACTTGCTTGCCAGCTATTGTTGTATGCAAATTCAACAAGGCACAAGTATTCGTCCCAATTTCCACTCCAATCTAATGCACATGCTCTCAGCATATCTTCTAACGTTTGGATGGTTCGTTCAGTTTGCCCGTCTGTCTGAGGGTGGAAAGCAGTACTGAACTTCAGACGTGTACCGCAAGCCTTTTGGAAACCTTTCCAAAATCGTGATGTAAATCTTGGGTCTCTGTCTGACACAATGGATGATGGTGTGCCATGTAAACGTATAATTTCCTGGAGAAATATTTCGGATAACTTACTAATAGAGTAACCTTGTTGGATAGGCAGGAAATGGGCTGACTTGGTTAATCTATCAACCACGACCCATATAGCATCATTCTTTCTGAAGGTCTTTGGTAGGCCTATCACAAAATCCATAGAAATTTCATCCCACTTCCAGATAGAGAGATCAAGAGGCTGCAATAAACCACTAGCCCTTTGATGTTCGATTTTCACCTGTTGGCAGGTGAGGCATTTTGCCACGAACTGGGCAACATCTACTTTCATGCCATTCCACCAAAAATTCTGCTTCAAGTCACGGTACATTTTGGTTGAACCCGGATGAATAGAGAAAGGCGAACTATGAGCCTCTAATAATAATGATTCACGAAGGGTGGAGTCAGATGGAACACATAATCTCTTTCCACACCAAATAATACCTTGTTCATCTATACGAAACTCCGACTGCTTGCCTAACTCCAGATTTTGTGAGATTGCCCACAGTTCTCCATCTTGTTTCTAGGCTTCCTTGATTCTTGAGATAAGATCAGGCTCGATTTGCATTCTACCCAAGTAACCACCAGACTTCCTGATCTGAATGTCAATCTCCATCTTCTCTAGATCCCTGACTGTCACACCCCGGCCGCGTAAAACAACAAACCGCGGCGGAAACGCCGGGGAGGTGAGTGGCGACAGAATTATTGTTTCAACAACCATGGCAAATAAAGTTATGTATTATTAAAATTTAAAGTTACATTGTCTTTGAGTTCAAACTAAACTAACATAATAACTGTCTTTTAAGTCACTAAGGCCCGAGTCCGCCTAAGTGAAGCACAAGCATCATCATGCATTAGCACCTGAAACACATGTAAAAATAGGTACGTCAGCATAAAAATGCCTGTGAGATACATAGGTTTTGTTTATGCAGATTCATGACTTGTATTTGAAAGGAGAGTTTAATAAAATGTAGTCATGAACCTTGTAAAATGTTTTCCTTTGTAAAACCATGTGAAAATCAATGAAAATCAAATGATGATGAAATGATAATGCATGGTTAAATGAATAACCAAGTAAAAGTGAATTTGTATAAAATATGTAATTTGTAAAACAATGTCATGTTTATGTATGAAATGTTTCATGGGTTGCCCAAGTGGTTTATATAACGCAACGATGTATAATACGATAAAAGCACTTATATATAGGAAGTACCAGCGGCGTATCCACCATGCTTTTATCATATGACACATAGCCCCGCTACATAAGTCACTTATCGATAACCAACCAAAATGTCTTGTTTCATGTCAAAATGTGTATGTGTAAACCGTGTACGATGTCATGTGTATCAGGTATAACCAATGAAATGCATAGCAAGTAGGAAATCATCTGCTTAACTATGTAATGATGTCTAATGTGAAAACAAATGTCATGTATGGTGAATAACTAGAAGTTACTCAACCCCATAGAAAATGTACAAAACATGTTTTTGAATAAACCTAAGTTTAAATCAAATGTTATGCTTTGCAGAGAAACAATGCTTTATGATTACAAACATTTATGCAGTAATGTTAATCGCATACATTCAAGCCTTGCGACTGTGGCGACAAACCCTTAAACGAATTAAAGGTTTATCTAAATTATGTTGTCGGATTCTGTCATCCCCAACTTCCAAACAAACCCAGGAAGTCGGAAACGGGAGTTGTCAATTCCTATGGTACCATTACATAAGTCCGAGCGGCGTAGCTAATGTTAATGAATGTATTATTGTCCCGATTGAACATACCAAATGTCATAACCAATGTAGCATGTGAAAACCATGTACTAGGAATGCTAAGTAAACATGCCTAGTAGAAATGTTCATGTAAAAACAATGTGCTAGCATGCTCAGTAAACATACATAGCAGAAACGTCATGTAAAACAATGTGCTACATATGCTAAGTAAACATATGCAACAAATGTGTAACAAATCAATGTGCTAGCATGCTTTACATACATAGCAAAACACAATGGAAAGCATGTACTATATGTGTACTAGGTGAAAGTAGCATGTTTATAAAATCATGAAATGCACGAAAGTAACATGTATGTACATGTGTATCACCCCAAAATATTTGAAAACGGTAAAAGAGGGGAACTATGTACTCACTTGGGATTGCTAATTAGTCTTGAGAATAAGACCAATTTAAGCTCCAAGGGTCACGGAATCAACCGGCACCTAGTATAGGTAACTATGTTAATAATCGGCTCCTAAATCGGGAGATAGGATAGAATGAGGTTCTATAAATCAAATGAGTAATTGAACTCATATGGTATGATTTATTAGTCCTAACATTCTGATTGGAAGGCCTACCTAAGTGCTTTTGACCCGTTTCGACACATTATGGTAACATAAGCTACTATAAGGCGTCGTTAGCGTAAAACTATGATCGGATGGTTAACTATGTGCTATGTCAAGTCTTACATGCCCAATTATCCCTAAACATGTTACTAAATCAGATTGCATGTCAAAATTATGTTCACATAGTCAAAATACGGATTTATGCTTCAAAAGGGCATTTTGGTCATTTCCTATGGGCATACAAGTTAACAAGCATATGACTAACCAATCCTAGGTGATCATAAGGTTATAACCTCAGTGGTTATTCCCTATGAAACTATGATCATTAACTAAACTTGGTCGGATCCTAAAGATCGACCAAACGGGTCGGGTTCGAAAGTGTAAGCGGTTGTTTATACCGCTTAACTTACGACCCTAAACAAGCACAAACTAATAGTGTCGAGTTAGACATGTCAAAACATGTCTAACCTACTGATTTGGTATCAAAACAAAGTGTTTTGATACCCTAAAGTAGTTTCGTTGCAAAATGCGTGCTAAAACGCATGTTGACCGAAACTTTGACTCGACACTACAACTAGCTAACGTGGAAATCAGCAGCTATAACCGCGAAGGATTATAACTATCGTGATTACAATCACGTTTCAAAGTTCAATTGAACTTTGACTTGACCAATTGATGGTCAAAACCGAAAGTCAAACTGTTGGCCAAACTGTTTGACTTTCTGCTTAAACATAAAGAACAAGCATGAAAGAAGACTTACAAAGGGTCCTAGCTATCTTTTCTACAAAGAATAAAGTTCCAAGCAGATTAGAAAGCCCCCAAATCAGATAAGAGATGAGAAATGAGAGGAATGAGCAAAGAATTGAGGAGTTTGGCCAACTATTTATACTTGTTGGTGATCAACAAGATCATGACAAGTGGTTTGTTTAGCCATTAAGCAATGAATCACAACCATACAAGTGTTAGGAGCAGGTGCAAAGCCTTGGAGAGGTGGTAACTTGGCTACCACACAAAGAAATTGCAAGATTGGCCCCTGAATTTACAAACTGATGCTGAAAACAAACTTTCTGCCCAGATGTGATCGTCGCGTAGCGCGACGAAATAGGCAGGGGATGGTCGCGCTACGCTACCATGTGTCTGATTCAGCAAAGTTTCAAAAATGACAGAAATGGTCCCTGCACGTGTTTAAGCTTGTTTTTGACGTTTTTAACCTCCGTAAAGTCATTTTCAAGGCTCCACAAGGTCGTTAAAGTGTAGGGGACCTGAAATATGCTCGAAAACATCTCGGATGTCGGTTCGTTTGGTCTTACGGTCACGTTGTTCGGTTATTTACGACGGAACTCAAACGGATGCGAAAACGAACCAAATTAAGCGACGAATGGAATTTTTGCATGCCGATCACTAAAATAAAAATATTTTAGTGTGTACAAAAATTTTGGATGTCTAGATGTGTCCAGAACGTAAGATATGCGCGAAAATGCAAACTTACGTCGTTTTTGACACTTTTAGTCCCTGTAAGATCATGTAAGCATGTTTTTGCACACCGAACCTATCAAAGCTTATTTCTAAGCCATGTTTAGGTTATTTATGGTATGTTTAACTTATGATCAAGTTCCAGACTGTACGTTGCTTTACGAAACGGCAGACTTTCGCAAGTTGACACAAATAGTCCTTGAGAGCAAATAAACTTGTTTTTGCCATACCAAAGCCTTTTAAACTTATTTCTAAGTTATGTAAAGGTTATTTAAGGTATGTTAAGTTTATGATGATGTTCCGGAGTGTTTGTCGCATTAAACTGATCGTGTTTACGCATCAGTTTGCGTATAACTTTCCAGAAAACGATATAGAGTTCAAAAATCGATCGAAAATCAACATGGGCACAAAACCAAACATAAATGACAAACATTGGGATCAAAACACACTGTTTTATTAATATTGTATTGTTCAGAGTTTGTAAAATGATATCACAAGCACAGATGTCACAGTCTCCCCTACTTCAGGAAATTTCGTCCCAAAATTTATTTAGAGGAAACTTGTGAGAATAGATGCGGATATTTCGCTTTCATCTGATCTTCACGTTCCCAAGTAAACTCTGGGCCACGTTTAGATTCCCAGCGAACTTTGACCAATTTAATCCGTTTGCCTTTCAACTGCTTAAATGAACGGTCCACTATCTCCACAGGTTTCTCAACGAAGTGCATTGTATTATCAACACGAATTTCATCAAGTGGTATGTGGAGGTTCTCATCAGCTAAACACTTTCTGAGATTGGACACGTGGAATGTCGGATGAACATTTCCAAGTTCAGGAGGTAGCTCTAATCTGTAGGCTACTTTTCCGATTCTTTCAACGATCTTGAATGGTCCAACATAACGAGGTGCAAGTTTTCCTTTCTTCCCAAATCTAATCACACCCTTCCAAGGGGATACCTTGAGTAGGACGTGATCACCAACTTGGAATTCCAAGGGCTTGCGTCGTCGATCCGCGTAACACTTCTGACGGCTTCTAGCTGTCTGAAGGTTTTCACGAATCTTCTTGACCTTATCTGTAGTCTCTAGAATGAGTTCAGGTCTAGTAAGCTGAGCTTCACCTATCTCATTCCAGCAGACCGGTGAACGACATTTTCGACCGTATAAAGCTTCAAAAGGAGCCATATTGATGCTAGAGTGATAACTGTTGTTGTAAGAGAATTCGATCAAAGGTAGATGCGAATCCCAACTACCACCAAAGTCAATCACACACGCTCTAAGCATATCCTCCAGTGTCTGGATTGTTCTCTCAGATTGACCATCTGTCTGCGGATGGTACGCTGAGCTTAAATGAAGTTGAGTACCCATGGCAGATTGCATGGTTCTCCAAAAGCGAGACGAGAATCGAGCATCTCTGTCTGATATAATGTTCAAAGGAACACCATGTCGAGATACAATCTCATCAACATATATCTTGGCAAGATCGTCAGCAGATAGACTCTCACGGATTGGCAAGAAGTGTGCTGACTTTGTAAGACGATCAACAACAACCCAAATGGCGTCATGACCCTTCTTAGTGCGCGGTAACTTGGTAATGAGATCCATAGAAATGTTTTCCCATTTCCAAACCGGAATCTCTGGTTGCTCTAATAATCCAGAGGGATGTTGATGTTCTGCCTTAACCTTAAGACAAGTAAGGCATTTTGAAACATATAAGGCAATGTCTTTCTTCATACCCGGCCACCAGTACTGGGTTCGAAGATCCTTATACATTTTGTCTGCACCAGGATGAATAGAATAATGAGACTTGTGAGCTTCATCCATAAAGTGCGAAGATCGTCTATACTTGGGACCCACAAACGGCCCGTGTAATAGAAAATCCCAAAATCTCTTAGTTCAAGCTCAGGATTAGTATGACATGGTAACTCTTTACCCATCAAGTCTTGTGCAACACAAGTATGTTAAGCCTGAATTATGCGAGATTGAATGTCAGATCGAACCTGAACACAGTGAAGCTTGACACGTTCCTTACGACTTAATGCGTCAGCCACGACATTCGCTTTACCAGGATGGTAGCGAATTTCGCAATCATAGTCGTTTAGGAGTTCAACCCAACGTCGTTGCCTCATGTTTAGTTCTTTCTGATTGAAGATATGTTGGAGACTTTTGTGGTCAGTGATAACTACACACTTTGTACCATACAGGTAGTGTCTCCAGATTTTGAGAGCAAAGATTACTGCACCTAACTCAAGATCATGAGTGGTGTAGTTCTTCTCGTGCACTTTCAGCTGTCTTGATGCATAGGCTATAACTTTGTTTCTTTGCATAAGAACACAGCCAAGACCTAAATTGGATGCATCACAGTACACGACAAAATCGTCGTTACCCTCGGGCAAAGATAGAATAGGCGCATCACAAAGTTTCTGCTTTAAGGTCTGGAAAGCTTCTTCCTGTTTGGATCCCCACTCAAAAGGTTTGCTTTTCTGAGTTAAAGCAGTGAGAGGAACCGCAATCTTGGAGAAGTTTTCTATGAAACGGCGGTAGTAACCCGCTAGACCAAGAAATGAACGAACCTCGGTAGGAGTAGTAGGAGTATCCCAGTCCTTAATCGCACTGATTTTGGCGGGATCTACATAAATACCTTGTTCGTTGACGATGTGCCCCAAAAATTGAACTTCCTTAAGCCAGAATTCGCACTTGGAGAATTTGGCGAAAAGCTGTTCTTTCTTTAGAAGCTCCATTGTAAGACGAAGATGTTGTTCATGATCAGCTCGAGTCTTAGAATAGATCAAAATATCATCAATGAAGACGATAATGAACTTGTCCAAATAAGGCTTACAAACCCTATTCATCAAGTTCATGAAAATAGCAGGAGCATTTGTTAAACCGAAAGGCATAACAGTAAACTCATAATGACCATATCGAGTACGGAAAGCTGTCTTGGGAATATCTTCTTCGAGAACTCGAAGTTGATGATACCCAGAACGTAGATCAATCTTTGAAAAGCAAGTAGCACCCTGTAGCTGATCAAAGAGATCATCAATGCGAGGTAGGGGATATCGATTCTTGATGGTAAGCTTGTTAAGCTCACGGTAATCGATACACATCCTAAAAGATCCCATCTTTCTTTTTCACAAATAGGACAGGAGCACCCCAAGGTGAAAAGCTTGGACGGATGAATCCTTTGTCAGATAGCTCCTGAAGCTGCTTAGACAACTCTTGCATCTCAGACGGTGCAAGACGATAAGGTGATTTAGCAATGGGATTTGCACCAGGTACAAGATCAATGCGGAACTCAACTTGGCGTATAGGGGGTAAACCAGGTAATTCCTCAGGAAATACCTCTGGATAATCCCGAACAACATGGATATCTTGGATAGTCTTACCCTTGCCTTTATCCTCTACGACATGTGCTAAGAAAGCAACATTCTTCTTTCGCAGGTATTTGCGGGCTTGGGTACAGGATATGAGTTTAATGGGTTTCTCCCCATGAACTTCTAAGATCTCACCAGTCGAAAGCGGTATACGGACCAGCTTCTCGAAACATACTACCTCAGCATGGTACTTGGATAACCAATCCATTCCAACTATAACATCAAAGCTCCCGAGTTGCATCGGTGTGAGGTCGATAGGGAAAAGATGGTCATTGAGATTCAACTGGCAATTTCGAAGAACAGAGTCGAGGACAACAGGTTCACCACTAGCTACTTCTACTGTCAAGGGCTTTCCTAGTTTTGTTCTAGTCATCGCAAGTAAAGGCTCAAATGCTAAGGACACAAAACTCTTATCGGCACCCGAATCAAATAGAACAGAAGCAGGATGGTTGTTAACAAGGAACGTACCGTTCACCACTTCGTTATCCGCACACGCCTCATTTGCATTTAGATTAAAAGCTCTACCACGAGCTGGTGCCTGATTTGCATTTGCCAACCTCGGGCAATTGTTCCTGTAGTGGGTCAGATCCCCACAGTTGAAACATGAACTAGGCGGAAAGTGAGGTCGTGCAGGATTCTGGGCAGGGTTTTGTACTGCTGGGTTTTGAGCTGCCTGATTCTGATTAGGAGCAAAGCGGTAGGTGTTTGCAAGATGACCAGACTTGCCACAATTCGTGCAGATACGGCATTGCATCTGTAGCTGGTGGTGGCTGTTACATCTGTTGCACAGAGGTGCATTTCCCGCATACTGCCTCTTGGCAGCAGGTTGTGCAGCCTGATTCTGTGCTGCCTGATTGGTAACAGCCTGGTTAGTCTGAGCAGTGACCGCGAAATTCTTGGAAGCCTTACGCTTCCTAGATTTCTTTGAAGACTCAGCAGCCTTCTTGCCCTTACTCTCCTTGGCGCTATCAGACTGTTTCTGTTTCTTATCACCCTTCCTGTGGAGTTTACCCTTCTTGATTTGGGATTCAGTAAGGGTAGCAGCTAGCTCAATGGCCTGTCGGACGGTAGTAGGGTGACTGCCAGTTACAATATCCTGAACAGGATCTGGCAAACCGTCTATGTACCTCTCAATAGCCTTATCCAAAGGCGTGACCATAGTCGGACAGAGCAAGCTTAACTCCTCATATCTGTCAGTGTAAGCCCGGTGTTCACCACTGACTTGCTTCAGATCATTGAACTCATCTTCGAGTGCCCTCTGCTCATGTCGAGGACAAAATTCTCTCATCATGAGAGTCCTGAGTTCCTCCCAAGTCTGACCCAAAGCAACATCAGCACCTCTATCTCTCATTACCCCATTCCACCAGGTAAGAGCCCTCTTCTGGAATACACTCGAAGCAAACTCGACCTTACGGTTGTTCGGACACTGAACATGGCGAAACATGCTCTCAAGACTCTCAAACCACTAGAGAAGCCCAGTTGCTCCTTCAGTACCACTAAACTTGAGCGGTTTACCCGAGTTAAACTGTTTAAAGTTGCACGGAGCAGGTGCATTAACATTGTTATTGGTGGCTTGGTTTATTTGAGTTATGAGACCGGGTAGCATAGCAGCCATCTGCTGTGCTATAATAGCTGCCAGTTCGGCATCAGGTTGGGGAACGTTACGTCGAGGAGGCATTCTAAAAGAGGAAACATGAGAGAAAACGAGTGAGATGATGTGATGAAAATGAGATAACAATAAAATTGACAAAAAGCAAGGAAGGTGGTCATTTGTTTGTTACCACAAAGCAAACAAACAACACACAGTGACAAATCAAAGTAAATGAGTCATAATAATGTATCGCGAAGACATGCTCGCTTATAAGTGAACACTCACCCCAAGAGTTCCCAGGTAAGAGTGACTGGTCCGATACTGCGGATTTGTACGAACACTCTAGCCTTAGACAGAAAACTCAGGGTACAGGCATTCACTCTTCCAGTTTGCACGTGTTCACATTATTTAGACCCAAAACTTTGACGAGATTTTGAAAAATTGGAAGGCACAAGGCCAAAAAGAAATCATCTAAGGATAGATGATTGATTTCAAAATCGTTTTGGAATATTATGTTCAAGTTTTGGTAATCACCTAAGGATAGGTGACAGGTATTGTTTTAGAATCTAAACACAAGTAAACTTGTGTTAGGGTCCTAGAAAGTTATAGTCTAGGTCAAAGCATTGCTAATAACCTAATTCCCTATAACCATTGGCTCTGATACCAACTCTTCTGTCACACCCCGGCCGCGGAAAACAACAAACTGCGGCGGAAACGCCGGGGAGGTGAGTGGTGACAGAATTATTGTTTCAACAACCATGGCAAATAAAGTTATGTATTATTAAAATTTAAAGTTACATTGTCTTTGAGTTCAAACTAAACTAACATAATAACTGTCTTTTAAGTCACTAAGGCCCGAGTCCGCCTAAGTGAAGCACAAGCATCATCATGCATTAGCACCTGAAACACATGTAAAAATAGGTACGTCAGCATAAAAATGCCTGTGAGATACATAGGTTTTGTTTATGCAGATTCATGACTTGTATTAGAAAGGAGAGTTTAATAAAATGTAGTCATGAACCTTGTAAAATGTTTTCCTTTGTAAAACCATGTGAAAATCAATGAAAATCAAATGATGATGAAATGATAATGCATGGTTAAATGAATAACCAAGTAAAAGTGAATTTGTATAAAATATGTAATTTGTAAAACAATGTCATGTTTATGTATGAAATGTTTCATGTGTTGCCCAAGTGGTTTATATAACGCAACGATGTATAATACGATAAAAGCACTTATATATAGGAAGTACCAGCGGCGTATCCACCATGCTTTTATCATATGACACATAGCCCCGTTACATAAGTCACTTATCGATAACTAACCAAAATGTCTTGTTTCATGTCAAAATGTGTATGTGTAAACCGTGTACGATGTCATGTGTATCAGGTATAACCAATGAAATGCATAGCAAGTAGGAAATCATCTGCTTAACTATGTAATGATGTCTAATGTGAAAACAAATGTCATGTATGGTGAATAACTAGAAGTTACTCAACCCCATAGAAAATGTACAAAACATGTTTTTGAATAAACCTAAGTTTAAATCAAATGTTATGATTTGCAGAAAAACAATGCTTTATGATTACAAACATTTATGCAGTAATGTTAATCGCATACATTCAAGCCTTGCGACTGTGGCGACAAACCCTTAAACGAATTAAAGGTTTATCTAAATTATGTTGTCGGATTCTGTCATCCCCAACTTCCAAACAAACCCAGGAAGTCGGAAACGGGAGTTGTCAATTCCTATGGTACCATTACATAAGTCCGAGCGGCGTAGCTAATGTTCATGAATGTATTATTGTCCCGATTGAACATACCAAATGTCATAACCAATGTAGCATGTGAAAACCATGTACTAGGAATGCTAAGTAAACATGCCTAGTAGAAATGTTCATGTAAAAACAATGTGCTAGCATGCTCAGTAAACATACATAGCAGAAACGTCATGTAAAACAATGTGCTACATATGCTAAGTAAACATATGCAACAAATGTGTAACAAATCAATGTGCTAGCATGCTTTACATACATAGCAAAACACAATGGAAAGCATTTACTATATGTGTACTAGGTGAAAGTAGCATGTTTATAAAATCATGAAATGCACGAAAGTAACATGTATGTACATGTGTATCACCCCAAAATATTTGAAAACGGTAAAAGAGGGGAACTATGTACTCACTTGGGATTGCTAATTAGTCTTGAGAATAAGACCAATTTAAGCTCCAAGGGTCACGGAATCAACCGGCACCTAGTATAGGTAACTATGTTAATAATCGGCTCCTAAATCGGGAGATAGGATAGAATGAGGTTCTATAAATCAAATGAGTAATTGAACTCATATGGTATGATTTATTAGTCCTAACATTCTGATTGGAAGGCCTACCTAAGTGCTTTTGACCCGTTTCGACACATTATGGTAACATAAGCTACTATAAGGCGTCGTTAGCGTAAAACTATGATCGGATGGTTAACTATGTGCTATGTCAAGTCTTACATGCCCAATTATCCCTAAACATGTTACTAAATCAGATTACATGTCAAAATTATGTTCACATAGTCAAAATACGGATTTATGCTTCAAAAGGGCATTTTGGTCATTTCCTATGGGCATACAAGTTAACAAGCATATGACTAACCAATCCTAGGTGATCATAAGGTTATAACCTCAGTGGTTATTCCCTATGAAACTATGATCATTAACTAAACTTGGTCGGATCCTAAAGATCGACCAAGCGGGTCGGGTTCGAAAGTGTAAGCGGTTGTTTATACCGCTTAACTTACGACCCTAAACAAGCACAAACTAATAGTGTCGAGTTAGACATGTCAAAACATGTCTAACCTACTGATTTGGTATCAAAACAAAGTGTTTTGATACCCTAAAGTAGTTTCGTTGCAAAATGCGTGCTAAAACGCATGTTGACCGAAACTTTGACTCGACACTACAACTAGCTAACGTGGAAATCAGCAGCTATAACCGCGAAGGATTATAACTATCGTGATTACAATCACGTTTCAAAGTTCAATTGAACTTTGACTTGACCAATTGATGGTCAAAACCGAAAGTCAAACTGTTGGCCAAACTGTTTGACTTTCTGCTTAAACATAAAGAACAAGCATGAAAGAAGACTTACAAAGGGTCCTAGCTATCTTTTCTACAAAGAATAAAGTTCCAAGCAGATTAGAAAGCCCCCAAATCAGATAAGAGATGAGAAATGAGAGGAATGAGCAAAGAATTGAGGAGTTTGGCCAACTATTTATACTTGTTGGTGATCAACAAGATCATGACAAGTGGTTTGTTTAGCCATTAAGCAATGAATCACAACCATACAAGTGTTAGGAGCAGGTGCAAAGCCTTGGAGAGGTGGTAACTTGGCTACCACACAAAGAAATTGCAAGATTGGCCCCTGAATTTACAAACTGATGCTGAAAACAAACTTTCTGCCCAGATGTGATCGTCGCGTAGCGCGACGAAATAGGCAGGGGATGGTCGCGCTACGCTACCATGTGTCTGATTCAGCAAAGTTTCAAAAATGACAGAAATGGTCCCTGCACGTGTTTAAGCTTGTTTTTGACGTTTTTAACCTCCGTAAAGTCATTTTCAAGGCTCCACAAGGTCGTTAAAGTGTAGGGGACCTGAAATATGCTCGAAAACATCTCGGATGTCGGTTCGTTTGGTCTTACGGTCACGTTGTTCGGTTATTTACGACGGAACTCAAACGGATGCGAAAACGAACCAAATTAAGCGACGAATGGAATTTTTGCATGCCGATCACTAAAATAAAAATATTTTAGTGTGTACAAAAATTTTGGATGTCCAGATGTGTCCAGAACGTAAGATATGCGCGAAAATGCAAACTTACGTCGTTTTTGACACTTTTAGTCCCTGTAAGATCATGTAAGCATGTTTTTGCACACCGAACCTATCAAAGCTTATTTCTAAGCCATGTTTAGGTTATTTATGGTATGTTTAACTTATGATCAAGTTCCAGACTGTACGTTGCTTTACGAAATGGCAGACTTTCGCAAGTTGACACAAATAGTCCTTGAGAGCGAATAAACTTGTTTTTGCCATACCAAAGCCTTTAAAACTTATTTCTAAGTTATGTAAAGGTTATTTAAGGTATGTTAAGTTTATGATGATGTTCCGGAGTGTTTGTCACATTAAACTGATCGTGTTTACGCATCAGTTTGCGTATAACTTTCCAGAAAACGATATAGAGTTCAAAAATCGATCGAAAATCAACATGGGCACAAAACCAAACATAAATGACAAACATTGGGATCAAAACACACTGTTTTATTAATATTGTATTGTTCAGAGTTTGTAAAATGATATCACAAGCACAGATGTCACACTGACAATCTCAGGCTGAATGGTGAGGCATGCCACCGTTCCTGAACTTTTTCTACTCAATGCATCTGCCACGACATTCGCCTTGCCGGGGTGATATTGAATGTGGACATCATAGTCTTTTAGAAGTTCCAACCATCTTCTCTGTCTCATATCAATCTCCTTCTGAGTAAAAATATATTTGAGACTTTTATGGTCTGTGAAAATGTCACACTTTTCTCCATATAAGTAATGTCTCCAGATCTTAAGAGCGAAAACTACCACTGCTAACTCAAGATCATGTGTTGGATAGTTAACTTCATATGGCTTGAGCTGTCGTGAAGCGTAGGCAATAACTTTTCCATGTGGCATGAGAACACATCCAAGTCCCTTCTTCGAGGCATCACTATAAACTTGGTAGCCGCCAGAGCCTGTTGGAAGAGTGAGTATAGGAGCAGACACAAGTCTTTTCTTTAACTCTTGAAAACTCTTTTCCCGTTCGTCATTCCATGTATACTTTACTCCTTTTCTTAGAAGTTGCGTAAGAGGTAAGGCAATCATAGAAAACCCTTCAACAAAGCGTCGATAATAGCCTGCTAGACCTAAAAAGCTTCGAATCTCGGTAACCGAGGCAGGTCTAGGCCATTTTGTAATAGCTTCGATTTTTGCAGGGTCCATCATGATACCATCTGCAGATATCACGTGACCTAAAAAGGCAACTTGATTTAACCAGAATTCACACTTGGAAAACTTTGCGTATAGCTTCTTTTGCCTGAGCGTTTCTAAAACAGCATGTAGATGTGTCTCGTGTTCTTCTTTATTCTTAGAGTACACTAGAATGTCGTCAATAAAAACTATGACGAATTTATCAAGGAATTTATGAAAGACACGATTCATTAGATCCATGAATACGGCTGGAGCATTAGTCAGCCCGAATGGCATAACTAGGAATTCATAATGGCTGTATCGAGTTCGAAAAGTAGTTTTGGGAACGTCTGTATCCTTGATTTTGAGATGGTGATAACCAGATCTGAGATCGATTTTTGAGAATAATTTGGCACCTTGAAGTTGGTCAAAAATATCATCGATTCGGGGTAAAGGATAACGGTTTCGAATTGTGATTTTGTTTAATTCTGGATAATCTATGCATAAACGCATAGTCCCGTCTTTCTTTTTCACAAATAAGACAGGTGCACCCCAGGGTGAGACACTTGGTCGAATGAATCCTAGATTCAGCAACTCTTGCAATTGTTCCTTGAGTTCCTTTAATTCTAAGGGAGCCACATGATATGGTGCTTTTGAAATTGGTTCTGCTCCAGGAATAAAGTCAATGGTAAACTCCACTTCACGATCTGGTGGAATTCCAGGTAATTCTTTTGGAAATACATCTGGGTACTCACAGACAAGCGGATGGCTATCTATGGTTGGTTCTTCAGATGAAAGAGATTTAACGGATGCTAAAAACCCTGCACAACCGTGCGATAGGAATTTCTGGGCTTTGAGGGCAGAGATAATCTTGAGGACTTTTCGTGGTTGAGTCCCCTGAAAGACGAGTTCAGGAGATTGAGGGTCTCCAAAAATTACACGCCGAGTTCGACATTCAATAGTGACGTTGTGTTTGGATAACCAATCTATTCCTAATATTATATCAAAATCCTCCATTTTCATGGGGAATAGATCTGCTTTACGTGTAAGGGATTTAACTTGTATATGACAGTCTTTATAGACATGGGAAATCACGACAGGATAACCCATAGGTGTTGTAAGAGTAAGAGTGTTCTCTAATAGCGTAGGTGTTGTCGTGAGATGTTTAATAACTGATAGTGAGACTATAGAATGAGTTGCTCCAGTATCAAACAGAACTTCAACATCATGTAAGCCCAAACAAAGAGTGCTAGAGACCGTACCTTGTGCATTTGAAGTCTCTGTAGTATTCAAAGCAAACACTCGCCCTCCAGCAGTGGGTCGAGCAGTATTCCCAACATTAGTTCCTTTAGGGTCAGGCTTCGGACATTGCTTAATCATGTGATCAGTCGCTCCACATCTAAAGCAAGCTCCCAATGCCCGACGACAAACGTCTTGATGACGATTACCGCATATATTGACGGTTGACAGATGGAGTCCTATTAGGGGCCATATAGGGTTGGGGTTGTTGAGCATGATTGAAAGTTTGGTTTCTTGGTTGCCATTGATTATTTTGGTTGTTATAGTTACACGTGAATTGGTTTCTTCGATCTCTATTGAATTGGTTTTGATTAGATGACTGCCCAGTAGTTATGATGCGGTTGTCCTCACGGTTTCTCTTGCGGTTCTCCTCGGATTTAGCCCATCTTTTCTTATTTTCTATTTCCAATGTTTTAACAGCATCTGCAACCTCAGTAATGTTGTTGAACTTTTGCGTTATTATCCATCTTCTATTCTTTTCACAGACTGCCCACTTCATCTTTTCTGCTTGTACTTCTGGTGTTCCAGCCGCCGCCCCGAGAAAAATAGCCAGTCTACAGAATCTAGCCATGAATTCTGACCATGGTTCATTATCCCGCTGCTCGATAGATGCATATTCTCTAGCATACTCGTTTTTCTCTACCTCAGAAAAATATTGCTTGAAGAATATGGTGCGAAAATCGGCCAAAGGAAGAGTAGCAGCAAACCCATTTCCTCTGTTAGCAAGTTTAACTCCTTCCCACCATATACGAGCGTCATCTTCTAACTTATATGATGCCAGCCTTGTCTTAAATATATCATCTACATCGAGGACTTCAAATATCTTTTCCACATGTGCTATCCAGTTGCTAGCATCCACTGGCATGGCTGCATTGCTGAATGATCTTGGTTTTTGCTTTCGGAATCTCTCATTCCAAATATGAATCCATTCAGACGGTTTAGTATCAGTGTTTTCCACTTTGTTGTTTCTTGGTGGAGATGTAGGAGGAGTAACATGGGGAGATGAAGGAGGTGATATGTGAGGTGGAGTTGGAGGTGGTGGAGGAATCGTGTTATATACGTGTTGGTCAACGGTCTGTAGAATATTAGGTAGTATTCTTTCAAAAGCACGCTGAAAGGCTTTATCAAAATTACGTCGTTGTCACACCCCCAAAATCCACCCGCGGATAACACCCGCTTCGGGGGCGTGACTGACCAGGATCCAGCCACCAATTATACTAAGCATTGGTTAATATTAAAGTAATACTTGCTAACCATAAAAATTAGCAAATATCAAGTTCAGAGTTAAAGGTTTTAAAGTTTAAACAGTAACAAGTAGCGGAAGCATAATTAAATAGTTTTTAAACAGTGTTCATAAGGTAAGCATAATAAATGCCCAACACACGGGCAGACGACCACTACACATCCCAAGTAGCTGCTCCAGTCACTGGCCACCTGCAAAGCATGCAGTAAAGGGGTCAACAATAATGCTGAGTGAGTTCACTAGTTGTCCAGTTTTAATTACCAAAAACTTGTTTCACCAGTTAATTTATCCGTTTATACATGCCATGGGGAGCTACCCCAAAAGTTAGCGACTAAACTGTTTTTCCAATACCGAACACTAGGTAACCGAATGCGTTTCCGCAGGATGCCCCGATGTCAATGTTCTATCATCATTGACGGATGCCTGAGTACATTAGTTCACGACCGATCCCATACCATGGCACGGTGTGAGGCTGGTAAGACCTAAATAGCGCTATCAACTAATAACCCGTTCGCCTGGCACCGGCGACTAATCGGTATTATGTAGTAGGGACTTGAGTGATAGAGTTGCGTTTAGTGCCGTTAGTTGCAATCCGTATAAACAGTAATTAACTAAAAAGGTTTCCCAATACAAGGGAAGATAAAGTAAGTTGTTTCCCAATAACTAGGGAAGGAGTGTAGACGGTATCCCCTTTACAAGGGGATAGGGTTGTTTTAGTCTCGTGTCCCAAACCACCGGGACGCATGCTTTTAAGTTGTGAACTCACCTTGGGTTGCTCGGTATGATACGTTACTTGGTTAAGTATGTTGGTCACCACGTCCTAGCATGGTTACCAAGTATGGGTCAAGTTGGGTACAAGTAAACACGTATAAAACACACTTAGCATACATGCAAACATCTACAGTAACAAGTATACGTGCAGCCCAGTCATCAGAAAGTCCAACATACAACCAGTTAGCAGATCAGTAAACAGCCCAAACAATAGACAGCCCAACAGTTAAGGCCCAAAACAGCAAAACAGTCAAAACCCAATAACATAAAACGGCCCAGTCGAAACTAAGGTGGTTGCGACTCGCAACCGAGGTTGCGACTCGCAACTGCGGTCTCGGTCCGTCACGCTTTGGTTACGACTCGTAACCGGAGATTGCGACTTAGCAGGTTTGGTTGCGACTCGCAACCAGGTTTGATGCGTGCTGATTGCGACTCGCAACTGGGAGGTTTCGACTGGTCACGCGTGGTTTCGAGTAGCAACCAAAGGTTGCGACTCGCAACTGTGATAACGTGCATGGCAAACTTCTAGAACCTGCAGTGTACTATCCAATGATATTGCAATTTCATGTAACAGATTGTACCATGCCACTAAAACATGTTTTCTTGTCTGATTACAAACCAAAACAGATCAAACAAGCACAATTTCAAATATTTATCATGTTCATAACACATTCAAATTGTTCTTCACACATTCAACATATTCAATCACAAGTATCCAAATGGCAATTAACCAAAATCAGGTTATTCAAGCAATATTTAACCACAATCTCAAATCATGAAAGTCATGAACACTCAATCCAACATCATGCCCAAATCCCCTTAAACCAAACCCTTGTTAACCGGAAACAAAACTATCTCCCCACAAAACCGAATACTCACATAATTTCATAAACATTCACCCTAAGTTATCTAGGCATGCTTTTCAAACATTATCAAGCATCAAATCCTTTATCCGAAATTTATACCATCATCCTATATTAATACAAGCAAGAATCATGGTAACACATAGTGACCTTATTAACACATGAACATCTAGAAAGAGCTAAAACCACTAACCGGTTATAGATTCAAGGTGTGCGGGTATGATGGATCGATGAATGAGCTCCCGGTTGGCGGTTCCGAGCTAAAACCGAGTAGGTTCTTGATGTTGGTTGACCCGAGAAGAAGGAGAAGGATGAGAAGAGTGGTCTTGGTTGCTAGAGCTTTAGGGTTTTGGTGTGAGAGATGAGAGTGTGAGAAGAGAGTGTGTAAAATGGTTAAGGGAGGTAAAGGTTGGCTTATATAGTTGCGAGTGGGCTAGGGTGCGTGTGTGTGTGTGTCGGTCATAAGGGGGGTGGGCTAAGAAGTGTTGCAAGGCCCAAACCGGCCCGTCACTAATGTTCACTCGAGACCGTGGTCTCGAGTCGGGTTGCTTGTGGTTTCGGTTTACGTGTATAACACTTATATATATATATATACATACACATAAGCAAATCGGCACATAACACATAATAGCAAATAGTTTTTATATATTTTTACTGTTAGTCGATTACGTACACGTTTGTTACATCGAAAGGTTATCCGGAAAGATCCGAGGTGTCACATTAAATTTGTGCCTGCAGTGTTCATGGATCTTATGAACCGCGTATGTAAACCTTACCTCGATAAATTTGTGATTGTGTTTATCGATGACATCTTGATTTACTCGAAGAGTCAAGAAGAGCATGAACAGCACCTACGCCTTATCCTCGAACTTCTTCGCAACGAGCAACTGTACGCCAAATTCTCTAAATGTGACTTCTGGCTTCGGGAAGTCCATTTCCTCGGTCATGTAGTTAATAAGGACGGAATTCACGTCGACCCAGCTAAGATCGAATCGATAAAGAACTGGCCTACGCCTAAGACCCCCACTGAAATTCGCCAATTCTTGGGCTTGGCAGGCTACTACCGCAGATTCATTCAGGGATTCTCCAAGATTGCACAACCTCTCACAACACTCACTCAGAAAGGCGTCGCCTACAAGTGGAATACAGCACAGGAATCTGCCTTTCAGAGGCTTAAGGATAACCTCTGTAGCGCTCCTATTCTCTCGTTGCCTGACGGCACGGACGACTTTGTGGTTTACTGCGATGCGTCTATTCATGGGCTCGGTTGCGTGCTAATGCAACGCGAGAAAGTTATCGCCTACGCCTCTCGACAACTCAAGACGCATGAAAAGAACTACACGACGCACGACTTGGAACTAGGAGCAGTGGTTTTTGCTCTTAAGATATGGAGACATTACCTGTACGGTACCAAGTGCACTATTTACACCGATCACAGGAGTCTCGAGCATATCTTTAGGCAAAAGGAATTGAACATGCGACAGCGTCGATGGGTCGAACTCTTGAATGACTACGAATGCGCCATCAAGTATCATCCGGGCAAGGCCAATGTCGTGGCAGACGCCCTCAGTCGAAAGGACACCGTACCAAAGCGCGTGCGAGCACTGCAACTTACCATCCAGTCTAACCTCCCTACCCAGATTCGAAATGCTCAAGTTGAAGCATTGAAGCCGGAAAACATCAGGGCTGAGTCTCTGCGTGGATCGAGACAGCAAATGGAACAAGAAGAAGATGGTGCTTACTATGTGACAGGGCGTATCTGGGTTCCACTCTTTGGAGGTTTACGTGAACTCGTGATGGACGAAGCCCACAAGTCCCGCTACTCAGTACATCCTGGTTCGGACAAGATGTACCATGATTTAAAGACTACCTACTGGTGGCCTGGTATGAAGGCCCACATAGCAACATACGTTAGCAAATGTTTGACTTGCGCGAGAGTCAAGACAGAATACCAGAAGCCAGCAGGTCTACTCCAACAACCAGAAATCCCGAAATGGAAATGGGAGCAAATTTCCATGGATTTTGTTACAGGGTTACCTAGATCTCAACGAGGAAATGATGCTATTTGGGTAATCGTAGATCGATTGACCAAGTCCGCGCACTTTCTGGCTATTAAGGAAACAGACAAGTTTTCTACCTTGGCAGAGATTTACTTAAAGGAAGTAGTTTCGAGGCACGGAGTGCCAACCTCGATTATTTCCGACCGAGACGCTCGATTTACTTCGGAATTGTGGCAAGCTATGCACAAATGCTTTGGCTCACGTTTGGATATGAGCACTGCTTATCACCCGCAAACGGATGGACAGTCCGAACGTACCATCCAAACTCTAGAAGACATGCTTAGAGCGTGTGTGATCGACTTTGGCAAGAACTGGGAGAAGCATCTACCGTTAGTAGAGTTCTCATACAACAACAGCTACCACACTAGCATTCAGGCAGCACCTTTTGAGGCATTGTACGGTCGTAAATGCCGGTCACCTCTCTGCTGGGCGGAAATCGGTGATAGTCAAATCACGGGCCCAGAGATGGTGGTAGATACAACGGAGAAGATTGCCCAGATCAGACAACGCATGGCGGCAGCTCGTGACCGTCAGAAGAGCTACGCTGATAAGCGTAGGAAACCATTGGAATTCCAGGTCGGTGACCGGGTTCTACTTAAAGTCTCACCCTGGAAGGGTGTGGTTCGCTTTGGTAAACGGGGCAAGCTTAATCCGCGATATATCGGACCATTCGAAATTACCGAGAAGATCGGTAAGGTTGCTTATAGATTGAACCTGCCTGAAGAACTGAGTGCGGTACACAACGTTTTCCACGTATCCAACCTGAAGAAGTGTTTGTCGGATGAAACACTTGTGATTCCTTTTAAGGAACTGACGATTGACGAACAGCTACACTTTACTGAGGAACCGATTGAGATCACTGATCGAGAGATCAAAATCCTCAAACGTAGCCAGATACCCCTTGTACGAGTTCGTTGGAACTCGCGACGTGGCCCAGAGTATACCTGGGAGCGGGAAGACCAGATGAAGCACAAGTATCCCCAGCTGTTCCCTAACGAAAACCCCAGCACTGAAGCTACGAACGAATTTCGGGACGAAATTCCAAACTAACGGGGGGATGATGTGACACCCCGTTGAAACGCTTTCACTTACACTAGCTTGACAGTGGCTGCCTTAACTTTCGGGACGAAAGTTCCTAAAACTTGGGGATAATGTGACACCTCGGATCTTTCCGGATAACCTTTCGATGTAACAAACGTGTACGTAATCGACTAACAGTAAAAATATATAAAAACTATTTGCTATTATGTGTTATGTGCCGATTTGCTTATGTGTATGTATATATATATATAAGTGTTATACACGTAAACCGAAACCACAAGCAACCCGACTCGAGACCACGGTCTCGAGTGAACATTAGTGACGGGCCGGTTTGGGCCTTGCAACACTTCTTAGCCCACCCCCCTTATGACCGACACACACACACACGCACCCTAGCCCACTCGCAACTATATAAGCCAACCTTTACCTCCCTTAACCATTTTACACACTCTCTTCTCACACTCTCATCTCTCACACCAAAACCCTAAAGCTCTAGCAACCAAGACCACTCTTCTCATCCTTCTCCTTCTTCTCGGGTCAACCAACATCAAGAACCTACTCGGTTTTAGCTCGGAACCGCCAACCGGGAGCTCATTCATCGATCCATCATACCCGCACACCTTGAATCTATAACCGGTTAGTGGTTTTAGCTCTTTCTAGATGTTCATGTGTTAATAAGGTCACTATGTGTTACCATGATTCTTGCTTGTATTAATATAGGATGATGGTATAAATTTCGGATAAAGGATTTGATGCTTGATAATGTTTGAAAAGCATGCCTAGATAACTTAGGGTGAATGTTTATGAAATTATGTGAGTATTCGGTTTTGTGGGGAGATAGTTTTGTTTCCGGTTAACAAGGGTTTGGTTTAAGGGGATTTGGGCATGATGTTGGATTGAGTGTTCATGACTTTCATGATTTGAGATTGTGGTTAAATATTGCTTGAATAACCTGATTTTGGTTAATTGCCATTTGGATACTTGTGATTGAATATGTTGAATGTGTGAAGAACAATTTGAATGTGTTATGAACATGATAAATATTTGAAATTGTGCTTGTTTGATCTGTTTTGGTTTGTAATCAGACAAGAAAACATGTTTTAGTGGCATGGTACAATCTGTTACATGAAATTGCAATATCATTGGATAGTACACTGCAGGTTCTAGAAGTTTGCCATGCACGTTATCACAGTTGCGAGTCGCAACCTTTGGTTGCTACTCGAAACCACGCGTGACCAGTCGAAACCTCCCAGTTGCGAGTCGCAATCAGCACGCATCAAACCTGGTTGCGAGTCGCAACCAAACCTGCTAAGTCGCAATCTCCGGTTACGAGTCGTAACCAAAGCGTGACGGACCGAGACCGCAGTTGCGAGTCGCAACCTCGGTTGCGAGTCGCAACCACCTTAGTTTCGACTGGGCCGTTTTATGTTATTGGGTTTTGACTGTTTTGCTGTTTTGGGCCTTAACTGTTGGGCTGTCTATTGTTTGGGCTGTTTACTGATCTGCTAACTGGTTGTATGTTGGACTTTCTGATGACTGGGCTGCACGTATACTTGTTACTGTAGATGTTTGCATGTATGCTAAGTGTGTTTTATACGTGTTTACTTGTACCCAACTTGACCCATACTTGGTAACCATGCTAGGACGTGGTGACCAACATACTTAACCAAGTAACGTATCATACCGAGCAACCCAAGGTGAGTTCACAACTTAAAAGCATGCGTCCCGGTGGTTTGGGACACGAGACTAAAACAACCCTATCCCCTTGTAAAGGGGATACCGTCTACACTCCTTCCCTAGTTATTGGGAAACAACTTACTTTATCTTCCCTTGTATTGGGAAACCTTTTTAGTTAATTACTGTTTATACGGATTGCAACTAACGGCACTAAACGCAACTCTATCACTCAAGTCCCTACTACATAATACCGATTAGTCGCCGGTGCCAGGCGAACGGGTTATTAGTTGATAGCGCTATTTAGGTCTTACCAGCCTCACACCGTGCCATGGTATGGGATCGGTCGTGAACTAATGTACTCAGGCATCCGTCAATGATGATAGAACATTGACATCGGGGCATCCTGCGGAAACGCATTCGGTTACCTAGTGTTCGGTATTGGAAAAACAGTTTAGTCGCTAACTTTTGGGGTAGCTCCCCATGGCATGTATAAACGGATAAATTAACTGGTGAAACAAGTTTTTGGTAATTAAAACTGGACAACTAGTGAACTCACTCAGCATTATTGTTGACCCCTTTACTGCATGCTTTGCAGGTGGCCAGTGACTGGAGCAGCTACTTGGGATGTGTAGTGGTCGTCTGCCCGTGTGTTGGGCATTTATTATGCTTACCTTATGAACACTGTTTAAAAACTATTTAATTATGCTTCCGCTACTTGTTACTGTTTAAACTTTAAAACCTTTAACTCTGAACTTGATATTTGCTAATTTTTATGGTTAGCAAGTATTACTTTAATATTAACCAATGCTTAGTATAATTGGTGGCTGGATCCTGGTCAGTCACGCCCCCGAAGCGGGTGTTATCCGCGGGTGGATTTTGGGGGTGTGACAGTCGTTTAGAAGAACCTGATTTCCGACGAACAGATCTTAGAGGAGGCATCTGGAAGGAAAGATAATGTAAGAATAACGATAAAGACAAAATGAAAGATTTGATTTCCTATCCCAGTTTCTACCCATTAACTCACAGGTGTGATTATTTTTAATGTTTAAGTTTTCTACAGGAAAGAGCCTAAGCTCTGATACCATAACTGTAACACCCCAGCCCGGTTCTGGTCTAACGTGTCACTATTACAGAATCAGATACAAAAGGGGCTTATTTTATTAATATCCAAACGAGTTTACAAAAGATTTATTCCTGATAATTTATTTCATACATTATTACACACTAAGTTTCCAACTTGTTTATTTTAGCTGTCACACCCCAATTTTCCACGTGTCACCGGTGGGCCCGGTGGGGAGTATCGTGACGTCATTGATATCATCATAGTCAAACAACACAACATATAAAATGAAGAGCGGAAGCAAAAGATATAGATTTATTTCAACTGAACAAATATAATGTTTAAGTATTACAACACAGTCGAAACAGATCCACAGGCGGATCAAATAAAAAGGAAAACTGTTCAACAGACTTTGACATCTAAAGCTTGCGAGACTTGACTAATGATGCCTGGAGTAGCCAGCCTATTTTGTCTAGCACCTGCACTTAGCCTTTTTGGAAAATACGTCAGTTTACACTGGTAAATATAACTTAACTGACTCATTGAAAAGAGTTTGAAAATTGATTTAAATGCACTTCGGCAAAATATTTTATAACTTGGGACAATTATTCAAAATAATCTTGTATACAGCTTTACTCATTTGTCGTCCATTAGGGCCGGTTTGTAGGGCCGGACTTAAGTTAACTGACACGCCACAGGTATAATGCCCACAAGGTCGATTCCTTATAGTGGGATACCAGTTTTTACATAATGCAACTGTCAGGTGTACGCCTACACCCCGTGCTTAGGTCGTGGCCATTTCATGAATGATGCCAAGGATATCCGGGACATGGTCATTTAACCCCCAAGGGCCATACACCAAATAATACATATCAAACAGGTTATGTAAATACATCAATCACAATACGATTTAAATGACTACATACACCCGACCAAGCGGTACTTTTATAGTACCGTATCCCAAGCCCGTATAGGGAAAATAAGTTAAGGGTACCTGAGCAATAGTATAATTCAAATACAGCAAGTGCACGTAGCTTTTTCTGGGCTCCTAATCTGGAACGAAGGTTTTAATAACCTATTAGAATCCTAACGGGTCTTTAATTAAGTTTATACTTAGACCGGTTATTTATCAAAAGGAAAACACGGTTCAAACGCACGATAAGGCGAAGACCGGTTTAGAATGTGGTTTTGACCCGACAAGCTTGTAAGCTCGTTTAACATGGGTAACTTAAACACATTCTGGGTTTTGAGACAAAAACGATATGGTTTGACCCATTTCGGCTAATATATGTAAACTAGTTACACAGACCGATCCGAACACGAAACATGCGTAACGGGTAACCATAAGAGTCATGAACATGTTCCACAAGTTAATATGCCTTAAATATGTTGTGACATCAGTAGGATGTCTTCTATTATGCCCAACACGAATTTAAAACCAATTTATGCCTCGTAGGGGCATTTTAGTCATTTAAAAGGTTATAAAAGGGTTTAAATATGTTTCTGAGTTTCGGGTGTGATGTAATCAGTAAAAAAATACTCATTTTACTAAGTTATATCAGTAAGGTGTAACTTATGTGTGAAATCTATCCTTTATAACCAAACTATGCATCTTAAGGGCATTTTGGTAATTTCACATAAGCCTAAAAGGTCAAAATCGGAAATCTGAGCTTAATACCCTTGCTTACTGTTAGAATGTAAATATTTACTAAAAATATCAGTAAGCATCAAACCTTATATTTATAAAATGGTTTTAATACATACTACGCGTTAAAAACGCTTAAAATGACGATTTGGAGCCATTTCCGGGTTTTCAAAGGAAGGCCGACAATTTTATTATTCCAGAAGGCTCAAAATACTTTATTTATCATATTAGATCAGTAGAAAAAGGTTTGGGGTCAAAAGGATTTGTAAAACTCATTTTTATAGCCTAAAAGGGCAAAACCGGCAACTCCCGAACCAAGCTTAGAACTCTAAGTTATGCTCAGCCTAAAAATAAATAAAAATCCTTAAAAATCCCAAAATATTATATTACATCAGTGGGTAATAAGTTTGGTATTAAAAATTGGGTTTAGATAGGCTATATGCTAATTATGCGGTTTATATACTTAAAAGCTTCTTAATTACGCTAATAAGCATAACTCTTAATCTAGACCTCAAACTGATGTCAAATTCTAGGGACAAGTTTATAAATCAGTAGTGAAGGTTTCTATTCTTTCACTTTATCAAAAATCATGTTTTAAGGTCAAAAGGGCATAATAGTCAACATTTAAGCATTTAACGGAATCATGTATATGAATTGGATAACTAATGAACTAAGTTGTATAATCACAGAGGGTTATACTTATAGGTAACTTTGTCCTAATAAGGCTCTAAGGCATTCCTAAATCATGCTCAAACGGGTCAGAACTGAAAGTCAAAGCATAAGTCAAACTCTGCGACTTTCGGTCCCGAACCGAGCCTAAACTGAAAATTGTCGAGTTGAACATGTTTAGACATGTTCTTACATTGATTATCAAGTTATATTAATGTCAAAACATGTTGCATAGCTTCTACATTGCTAATTATGCATTTATTTGAAAATTAGCTTTCTGTTGACTTTTTATAATCAAGTTTGACTCGACAATTGACCTAATTAAAGTGGGAATCAGAGGGTGACCTTATAAGGGTTTAATGCCCACATAATTACCAACTCATAGGTACTTTCATTTTGAATTTTGACTGGAGCAATTAAGATTAATGACGAAGTCAAACCTTAATTACGACGGTTTGACCAAACGCTAATAAACTAAGCAAAACTGGATTAAAGGAGGATAAGCATACTTACAATAGTCCTAAGCACGACTAATGAACACTAAGGATGAGCCTTGAGCTCCAGGAACCTCCAAGCAAAGAGTTGTGAAGTTCCAAATGAATGAGCAATCAAGAACCCAAGATCATGGCCCTTATATAGGCTTCTTTGATCATCAAGATCATGTCAAACAAGGTCTATGGATGTTATGGGATCATTACAAGTGTCCCTAGGCCTTAATATACCAGCAAACAAGCCCATAGAATCAAAAACAACCATTTTAAGTCGGTTACAAAGCTTTAACAGCCAGCTGTCCTGATTTTCTGCATCTGGTAGTCCCAGGCGGCCCGCTTCAGGATTTATAAGGGTCTTACGCGGGCCGCATGGCCCCTCTGATCCGGTTACAAAGTTTCAATAATTGCAATTTTGGTCCCTGGTCCTTCCAAACTTGATTTTAAGGTGGTTTCTTGCATTATAAACCCCCAAACTTGAGTTTTAAGGACTCCAAGTCATAAACCAACTTTGTTTAGTCCCCGGTTATTCATACGCTCACCGAAAAGTCCTAAATTTCGATATTGACGCTTTTAATCCCTCGTATACGAATATTGTCATAACTTTCTCATACTTAATCGAAACCTTGTGAAATTTTTATCACACATTCTTGTGAGTATAATTAATCAATACAAAGCTTCGGGTCTGCTAAAAGATCACTCAGAGGTATACTTTAAACATGTTGACACATTTAGCCCCTGCAATTTGTAATTCCTCACTTTCTTTCACAATTAGCTTCGTATGATCCATGATTTATTCGTTTAAGGATATAAACATCATGTAGGGTTATTTTAAAGTGTATTTATTCATTGTTGACATGTTGAAACCTTATATTCACTTACTTTCCTTGTTTGTCAACTTTAGTCCTTCATACGTAATCTTTCACACGTTCAAAGCTTGTGACTCGTGTCAATACATTATTGGACATGAATTTTCGAGGTGTTACATCCTCACCCCCTTAAAAGAAATCTCGACCTCAAGATTTACTGAAATAAATGAGGGTACTTTTCCTTCATTGTGGATTCTACCTCCCACATGTACTCGGGACCTCTACGGGCATCCCATTTAACCTTTACAATAAGCACATGCTTCCTCCGAAGCTTCTTAACCTGTCGATCCTCAATCGACAAAGGTTTCTCCACAAATTTCAAGCTGTCATCTATATGCACATCTGTATGTGGGATGACTAGTGATTCGTCAGCTAGGCATTTCTTCAGATTGCAGATGTGGAATACATTATGAATACCATTGAGCTCTTCAGGTAAGTTTAACTTGTAAGCCACTGATCCAACACATTCGATGATTTCGAATGGTCCTATATACCTCGGGCTTAGCTTACCTTTCTTACCAAATCGCATCACTCCCTTCTAGGGTGATACTTTAAGTAGGACCTTATCACCAACCTCAAACTTGAGAGGTTTTCGCCTCTTATCAGCATAACTTTTCTGCCTATCCCTGGCAGCTTTCAGGCGATCACGAATCTGGACAATCTTGTTCGTCGTCTCGAAAACTATTTCAGGTCCTGATAATTGAGTGTCTCCTATTTCTGCCCAACAGATGGGCGTTCTGCATTTCCTACCATATAATGCCTCAAAAGGCGCAGCCTGAATGCTTGTATGGTAGCTATTATTGTAGGAGAACTCGACCAATGGCAGGTGCTTATCCCAGCTACCGCCTAAATCAATCACACACGCACGTAGCATGTCTTCCAGGGTTTGAATGGTACGCTCACTTTGCCCATCCGTCTGAGGATGGTAAGCCGTACTGAAATTTAAATGCGTGCCCAAAGACTGTTGGAAACTTTTCCAAAAATGTGACGTGTATCTGGTATCTCTGTCAGAGATAATAGCCACTGGTACTCCATGCAGAGATACAATCTTATCAACATACAACTGCGCTAACATGTCAGAACTGTAAGTTTCCTTAATAGGTAGGAAATGTGCTGACTTAGTCAGTCTATCTACTATCACCCAAATAGTATCATTTCCTTTATTAGTCTTTGGCAACTTGGTGATGAAATCCATCGTCACCATTTCCCATTTCCAAGTGGGAATTTCAGGCTGTTGTAGCAAACCTGACGGTTTCTAATGTTCAGCTTTGACTTGAGCACATGTCAAGCATTTAGCTACATAGGCAGCTATAGACTTCTTCAAGCCTATCCACCAATAATTCGCCTTTAAATCCTGGTACATCTTATCAGCTCCAGGATGAACGGAATATTTGGCACTGTGGGCTTCCTGGAGGATAACATCCCGAAGTCCTCCATAAATTGGAACCCATATTCGTCCATTCAACCTTAGGATTCCGTCCTTGTCGTAGGATAACTACTCCTCAGTTACTCCTAGCTTCTCATCAGGATAGTTAGCTTCCAGCACTGCTTCCTTCTGTGCTGTTAACAATCTTTTATTCAAATTATTCTTTATCTCAATGCTCTTGGCATTGATTCTTATAGGCCTTATCCTTTCCTTTCGACTTAAGGCATCAGCAACCACATTTGCCTTGCCTGGATGGTATCTTATTTCACAATCATAGTCATTTAAAGTTTCCATCCAACGTCGCTGCCTCATATTTAAGTCCTTCTGAATAAACAAATGTTGAAGGCTCTTGTGATCAGAGTAGATTACACACTTCGTTCCATACAGGTAATGCATCCAAAGCTTTAGTGCAAATACAACGGCACCCTGCTCCAAGTCATGGGTGGTGTAATTCCTTTCGTGCACCTTTAACTGACGTGAAGCATAGGCAATGACCTTGCCTTTCTGCATAAGCACGCACCCCATCCCGGTGTGTGATGCATCACAATATACTACAAACTCATCAATTCCATCAGGCAACGTCAAAACAGGAGCGTTGCTCAACTTTTGCTTCAAAATATCGAAGGATTCTTGCTGCCTAGGCCCCCAATTGAACTTACTATTCTTGCGAGTCAGCAAAGTCAGGGGTGCTGCAATTCTTGAGAAGTTCTCGATAAATCGTCTGTAGTACCCGGCCAATCCTAAGAAACTGCGAATCTCCGTGGGCGTCTTTGGCTCTTGCCAATTCATAATAGCTTCTATCTTTGCGGGATCCACTTGGATACCACGCTCACTCACAACATGTCCAAGGAATTGGACTTCACGAAGCCAAAATTCACACTTCGAGAACTTGGCATAAAGCTTTTCTTGATGAAGCAGTTTCAGAATGCAACGGAGATGCTTCTCGTGGTCAGCTTGACTCTTCGAGTAAATGAGGATATCATCAATAAAGACGATGACAAACTTATCCAGATAAGGCTTGCAGACGCGATTCATGAGATCCATGAATGCGGCAGGTGCATTAGTGAGCCCAAAAGGCATCACTAGGAACTCATAATGGCCATAACGAGTCCTAAATGCAGTCTTGTGCACATCTTCATCTCTAACCTTCAACTGATGATAGCCTGACCTTAAATCTATCTTGGAGAAATAACTTGCCCCTTGCAATTGATCGAACAGATCGTCGATCCTGGGCAAAGGATACCTATTCTTGATAGTTACCTTGTTAAGTTCGCGATAATCGATGCATAGACGCATCGATCCATCCTTTTTCTTCACAAACAGGATTGGTGCTCCCCAAGGAGATGAACTAGGTCTAATAAAACCTTTGGCTAGCAAATCATCCAGCTGCGTCCTCAATTCCTTCATCTCTGTTGGTGCCAACCTATAAGGTGCTCTCGCAACAGGCGCTGATCCGGGGATGATATCAATTCTGAATTCCACTTGCCTATCCGGTGGCAAGCCAGGTAGTTCCTCAGGGAAAACTTCAGGGTATTCAGAAATGACTGGAATATCTCTAATCTTGGGCTTTTGCTCGTCGACTGTTACTTGTGCCATATAAATGACACAACCCTTCTTCATGCACCTAGATGCCTTGAGCATAGACACTTGCTCAAGCAATCCGTGTTGGGTATCTCCTTGAATGGTAAGTGACTCACCAGATGGAGTTTTAATCACCACTTGCTTCTTGTTGCAGATGATATGGGCTTGGTTATGCGATAACCAATCCATGCCCAATACTATATCAAATCCGGCTAACTTCAAAGGAAGCAAGGACAAAGGAAAAGAGTGGTTCCTAAAAGATATAACGCATCCATCTAACATGGTTGAGGCGGTTTCTAAGGTTCCATCGGCTAACTCCACCTCATATTTCACACTTAAGGTTTTAACAGGTATATTCAGCAACTTACAAAACTTGTTATCTATGAACGACTTATCAGCGCCAGAATCAAACAGTACTCTAGCATATACATCATTTACGAGGAAAGTACCTGTGATCACATTGTCGTCCTGAATGGCCTCCTGCACGTTCATTTGGAAGACCCTAGCATTGGTCTTCTTGGCTTCCTCAGGCTTCTTGGCGTATTTAGGGCAGTTAGTCTTAATGTGCCCTTTCTCGTTACAGCCATAGTAGGTAGCATCTTTAATCTTCCTACAGTCAATAGTCTTGTGCTCTTTAGACTTGCACAACCCACATGCAGGTGATCCTGATTGGGATTTGGTCTCAAGCCTGCACTTTCCAAAGTGGCGCTTTTGGCAAGTTGTGCACTTTGGCTTTTCTTCAGTTTGCTGGTTACCCTTGTTGGACCCAGAATCTTTCTTGTGGTCCGAATTACCCTTGTGCTTCTTCTCAGACCTTCGTGAGGTATCATCCTCACGCTTCCTCTTACTCTCCTCTGAGTTCTTGAGCGATCTCAGCCTGACCGCATCTAAGGTGAGGGATAGAGATAGATCAGGTGCTGATCTAAAAGTAGCAGGTCTAGAAGCCTTAACACTGGCTTTGATTTCGGGGGCTAGACCCCCAATGAAGCGAGCAATCCTCTTGGGTTCTGGTGTCACCAGGTAAGGAACCAATCTAGACATGGTATTGAAACTGGTGAGGTAAGCTTGACAATCTAAATTCTGCATCACCAATGATAAGAAATCCAATTAAATCCTTTCCACCTCATGTTGTGGACAATACAAACTGCTCCCATGACATATTATAGAGTGGGATCTTCCCAGCAGCTTGAATGAGAGACTTCCACCATGTCAGTGCCTCTCCCTTGAATGATTGGGATACATACTTCACTATATCCCTTTCAGCACAACCGCTGATATCAACAACAGTGTCCATTTCATCTAACCAGGTCATACAATCTATTGCCCCTTTCTCCCTAGTGAAATCCCAGGGTTTGCAGGAAACGAAGTACTTATAAGTACAAGACTTGGTACGTGGCTCATCATCGAACACTATTTTCTTACGTGGAACACTATGTTGGTTTGAGGAATGTTCGACATCCTCTTTCTTAGGTCCATCTTTCTTAGAGGGTGGTTTGCTATGCGCTTCCGAATGGGTTTTAGGAACAGATTTAGAGTGGGGTACTGAAGAGGTTCTACTATGAGTTCCACTATACTCCTTGAATTGCTCCTCTACAGCTTTAGATACAGCTGTATCAATCAGGGTACGGAGCTCTCCTCTGGTTATATTAACCCTATCATCATCATGATTTTCCAGGGGATGACTATTCACTTCTTCCGACCTCGCCATGTAGCTTTAATTGCTACATAAAAGAAAACAAGGGCAAGGTTTACATATAGAAGCTTATACAGTTCTATTGTTTTAAACGATTTATTAACTATGGTTTATAATACCCATTTTAGTTAATTATCCAGGATAACCCTAAATTATATATAATAGCACAAAAGGCCTAGTCACGTAGACAGATTTAATTATTAAACCAGGATTTTATAGAATTAAGGTTGAATCAAAGTTCATTACCCTTTCTTGACAGGGAGTTGCAGGCTACCACTGTCTTTAGTCCTAGAGGACGTTAATTATAGCCCGTGGGCACTTCATCCTTAAGGGATGATTATATAAATAAGGGAATTTAGAATAACTCTTTTTAATAATGACTTATGTGATTTTATCGAATTCACACTTTGTCAAGCATATTAATATGCTTTCTGATGTTAACAAGGATTGAATCTTTTTGAATAGGTTGTACCATCTTGGCCATGTCTGCACTGACATTTAGGCTAGGTTTTACCTTTAAGATTCTTTTAATATTAAACGCAGAGCAATCCTAATTTGAGATGTTAACAAGGATCTGAATCTAATTGAGGAACTACCATCTTGGCCCTATCCTAAGCTAGGTCTTGTCCTTTTTAGATTTTGCCATTTTATCACAATGGTAGATCTTATAATATAGGAATCTAATCATCCCATTAAATTTAAACAAGTACATGGTTGCCCTAAACGGGACTTCTATCAAAATGACTTGCCCATGCAAGGGCTAATCAGAAAATAACAAAGGAGACAAAATATAATGAATTAGGATTAGTCCTATGTTCTTTTCTAGACTCAAGAGTGTGCAATTGTGTAACTGAGATAAAACACAAAAGGCTAGTGTTAAATTCAATCAGCGTTGGCTCTGATACCAACCTGTCACACCCCAATTTTCCACGTGTCACCGGTGGGCCCGGTGGGGAGTATTGTGACGTCATTGATATCATCATAGTCAAATAACACAACATATAAAATGCACAACGGAAGCAAAAGATATAGATTTATTTCAACTGAACAAATGTAATGTTTAAGTATTACAACACAGTCGAAACAGATCCACAGGCGGATCAAATAAAAAGGAAAACTGTTCAACAGACTTTGACATCTAAAGCTTGCGAGACTTGAGTAATGATGCCTGGAGTAGCCAGCCTATTTCGTCTAGCACCTGCACTTAGCCTTTTTGGAAAATACGTCAGTTTACACTGGTAAATACAACTTAACTGACTCATTTTGAAAAGAGTTTGAAAATTGATTTAAATGCACTTCGGCAAAATATTTTATAACTTGGGACAATTATTCAAAATAATCTTGTATACAGTTTTACTCATTTGTCGTCCATTAGGGCCAGTTTGTAGGGCCGGACTTAAGTTAACTGACACGCCACAGGTATAATGCCCACAAGGTCGATTCCTTATAGTGGGATACCAGTTTTTACATAATGCAACTGTCAGGTGTACGCCTACACCCCGTGCTTAGGTCGTGGCCATTTCATGAATGATGCCAAGGATATCCAGGACATGGTCATTTAACCCCCAAGGGCCATACACCAAATAATACATATCAAACAGGTTATGTAAATACATCAATCACAATACGATTTAAATGACTACATACACCCGACCAAGCGGTACTTTTATAGTACCGTATCCCAAGCCCATATAGGGAAAATAAGTTAAGGGTATTTACCTGAGCAATAGTATAATTCAAATACAGCAAGTGCACGTAGCTTTTACTGGGCTCCTAATCTGGAACGAAGGTTTTAATAACCTATTAGAATCCTAACGGGTCTTTAATTAAGTTTATACTTAGACCGGTTAGTTTTCAAAAGGAAAACACGGTTCAAACGCACGATAAGGCGAAGACCGGTTTAGAATGTGGTTTTGACCCGACAAGCTTGTAAGCTCGTTTAACATGGGTAACTTAAACACATTCTGGGTTTTGAGACAAAAACGATATGGTTTGACCCATTTCGGCTAATATATGTAAACTAGTTACATAGACCGATCCGAACGCGAAACATGAGTAACGGGTAACCATAAGAGTCATGAACATGTTCCACAAGTTAATATGCCTTAAATATGTTGTGACATCAGTAGGATGTCTTCTATTATGCCCAACACGAATTTAAAACCAATTTATGCCTCGTAGGGG
The DNA here is from genome assembly GCF_002127325.2 of Helianthus annuus. Lineage (NCBI taxonomy): Eukaryota > Viridiplantae > Streptophyta > Magnoliopsida > Asterales > Asteraceae > Helianthus > Helianthus annuus. Next base: position 29,192,191 of record NC_035434.2, on the reverse strand, counting down.
CATTTTGGTCATTTAAAAGGTTATAAAAGGGTTTAAATATGTTTCTGAGTTTCGGGTCTGATGTAATCAGTAAAAAAATACTCATTTTACTAACTTATATCAGTAAGGTATAACTTATGGGTGAAATCTATCCTTTATAACCAAACTATGCATCTTAAGGGCATTTTGGTAATTTCACATAAGCCTAAAAGGTCAAAATCGAAAATCTGAGCTTAAGACCCTTGCTTACTGTTAGAATGTAAATATTTACTAAAAATATCAGTAAGCATCAAACCTTATATTTATAAAATGGTTTTAATACATACTACGCGTTAAAAACGCTTAAAAAGACGATTTGGAGCCATTTCCGGGTTTTCAAAGGAAGGCCGATAATTTATTATTCCAGAAGGCTCAAAATACTTTATTTATCATATTAGATCAGTAGAAAAAGGTTTGGGGTCAAAAGGATTTGTAAAACTCATTTTTATAGCCTAAAAGGGCAAAACCGGCAACTCCCGAACCAAGCTTAGAACTCTAAGTTATGCTCAGCCTAAAAATAAATAAAAATCCTTAAAAATCCCAAAATATTATATTACATCAGTGGGTAATAAGTTTGGTATTAAAAATTGGGTTTAGATAGGCTATATGCTAATTATGCGGTTTATATACTTAAAAGCTTCTTAATTACGCTAATAAGCATAACTCTTAATCTAGACCTCAAACTGATGTCAAATTCTAGGGACAAGTTTATAAATCAGTAGTGAAGGTTTCTATTCTTTCACTTTATCAAAAATCATGTTTTAAGGTCAAAAGGGCATAATAGTCAACATTTAAGCATTTAACGGAATCATGTATATGAATTGGATAACTAATGAACTAAGTTGTATAATCACAGAGGGTTATACTTATAGGTAACTTGGTCCTAATAAGGCTCTAAGGCATTCCTAAATCATGCTCAAACGGTCAGAACTGAAAGTCAAAGCATAAGTCAAACTATGCGACTTTCGGTCCCGAACCGAGCCTAAACTGAAAATTGTCGAGTTGAACATGTTTAGACATGTTCTTACATTGATTATCAAGTTATATTAATGTCAAAACATGTTGCATAGCTTCTACATTGCTAATTATGCATTTATTTGAAAATTAGCTTTCTGTTGACTTTTTATAATCAAGTTTGACTCGACAATTGACCTAATTAAAGTGGGAATCAGAGGGTGACCTTATAAGGGTTTAATGCCCACATAATTACCAACTCATAGGTACTTTCATTTTGAATTTTGACTGGAGCAATTAAGATTAATGACGAAGTCAAACCTTAATTACGACGGTTTGACCAAACGCTAATAAACTAAGCAAAACTGGATTAAAGGAGGATAAGCATACTTACAATAGTCCTAAGCACGACTAATGAACACTAAGGATGAGCCTTGAGCTCCAGGAACCTCCAAGCAAAGAGTTGTGAAGTTCCAAATGAATGAGCAATCAAGAACCCAAGATCATGGCCCTTATATAGGCTTCTTTGATCATCAAGATCATGTCAAACAAGGTCTATGGATGTTATGGGATCATTACAAGTGTCCCTAGGCCTTAATATACCAGCAAACAAGCCCATAGAATCAAAAACAACCATTTTAAGTCGGTTACAAAGCTTTAACAGCCAGCTGTCCTGATTTTCTGCATCTGGTAGTCCCAGGCGGCCCGCTTCAGGATTTATAAGGGTCTTACGCGGGCCGCATGGCCCCTCTGATCCGGTTACAAAGTTTCAATAATTGCAATTTTGGTCCCTGGTCCTTCCAAACTTGATTTTAAGGTGGTTTCTTGCATTATAAACCCCCAAACTTGAGTTTTAAGGACTCCAAGTCATAAACCAACTTTGTTTAGTCCCCGGTTATTCATACGCTCACCGAAAAGTCCTAAATTTCGATATTGACGCTTTTAATCCCTCGTATACGAATATTGTCATAACTTTCTCATACTTAATCGAAACCTTGTGAAATTTTTATCACACATTCTTGTGAGTATAATTAATCATTACAAAGCTTCTGGTCTGCTAAAAGATCACTCAGAGGTATACTTTAAACATGTTGACACATTTAGCCCCTGCAGTTTGTAATTCCTCACTTTCTTTCACAATTAGCTTTGTATGATCCATGATTTATTCGTTTAAGGATATAAACATCATGTAGGGTTATTTTAAAGTATATTTATTCATTTTTGGCATGTTGAACCCTTATGTTCACATACTTTCCTTGTTTGTCAACTTTAGTCCTTCATACGTAATCTTTCACACGTTCAAAGCTTATGACACGTGTCAATACATTATTGGACATGAATTTTCGAGGTGTTACATTAGCTCTCTTCACACTTTCCCGCCATCCCTGCTAACCTGTAGAAGAGAAAAAAATGCGAAGGAGAAAAATGCCACGAGCGGATAATGATGCAATGAATAATGAAAATGAAAGAATAGATAATAATGCAATTGTAACTACATGATAGAATTCGATAACTTTACTATGTTATAAGAAATACCCATCGAGCCCGGTATATATATATATATATAATAAACAGAACAGGCGGAACAGACTTTCTACTCCTGAACCGATGTGTGATGGCGTATGGGCATCATACAACCATCCACCAGAAATAATAGTATCCTAGGATCGATCCATACACCTCGAAAAATATAGCCGGCACTCCTTAGAGTTCAGAACAGGCGAGACGCTGTGATTTAGGCTCACCGTCACAGTCGGTGCCACGCCATTGATGCCGCAATGACATGCTTGCGGTCACCCCCACAAGTAGGGGCGTGCTCGGGTATCAGAGTACAGAGGGTAAACATATAATATTTTTATATTTCTCCATAATCCAGTATAACAGGTCAGACATATTATCAGTAGGATGCGATAATGAGTACAATTTAATAAAGATAATATCGCATGTAATAGAGTTCCAAAGTTGTGTTCAGAATCAAAAAGGATTAGACAAGTAAATGTAATGGATATTAATCAAACAGGTACAACTTAATTAAATCGTAATACGAAGCTTGAAATGAAGATTAACGAACAAAGTTAAAAACCCATACTATACAGATAGTAAAGGAAGGAATCCGCACCTTTAATGATGGTTCAAAATTATGTTTAACTGGTCCACACTGGGTTGTAACTTCTGTAGAGATAATTATTCAATTTTAATATGTATATTGATTCATCTACTTAATTTATTATTTAGTAATATATTTAAATAATAACATCAAATTTATTATTATCAAAACTTACGAGACAATAATTAATATATATAACTTCCAAATATAATGAATTATAGTTATTATATAACTTTCTGTAATACAATTAAATATTTGTAAAATTTATTTAAAAGAATTTATTCTTCAACAATATACATAATAATATTATATTTATTATTATTATTATTATTATTATTATTATTATGTGTTGACTGATAATAAAATATAAACTTATTAATATTTAATAAAAATATATAATGGCTGAACATAGAAAGCGTTTATTATTATTAGTCATAAAAAGTTATATAACTATCTTACAAAGGTTTTGAAGATTCATTTAGTATTAGTAATATTTTTCATTGGACAAAGTTAATATCTTAAGTATCTCGTATTATAATTCCTACTAATATTTCAACTTTTAGAATCCATTAATTACGCTCTTTTATATTAAACAAAATAACTAAATTTGATCTTTTGAAAATATTTTAAATGGTTTTACAAAATGTTAAAGCCTTCTTAATCAAACTTATATCTCTATCATATAATTTTAAAGAAGCTGGTAAATATAAACAACTTGACTTAAAGTGAATGTGACATAACTTAAAAAAATTAATATAATAATATATAATACATATACATAGATATGACATACACTTTAGTGTCATATTGATAACTGAAAGCTTTGACTTTGCAACTTTCATGATAAAAATAATAATAAACATTACTATAATTCATCTTTTTCATGAAAGGAAACAAGTTCTTCTTTTCTTGTTCTTCTTTTTAGTTTATTGATTAAGTTGTAAGAATAACAAATAGACATGAATAAAGATATATGGGTTCATGTATATACCTGAAACCTGAGATGAACAAAAGGGTCAGAATATAATGAAGGTTTGCCCGAAAACAAACAAGGTGACCGGAAATTTGTTTGAGTTGGCGGAAGGTGTGAGAACTGAAGCTTTCGGGTACCGTTTTTATAACTATGTTTCCTTGGGGAATAAGGTAGTCAACAAGGAATAGATAAGGCAGTCAACTTCCTTGGTCCTAAAGATAGTCAATTCCTTTGTAAAGAAGGTGGTCAAATATGGACCGATGTAAAATTTTGGAACACATATACTTTTCTAAACTACACGTCCTCCTTATTTACTTTTACTCAATATTATCCTCAAAATATTCACCTATTTTTACTTTTTTCCTTTTTAAACATGTTTAACATTTTTATTATTAATGAGTTACTGTTATTTTTAAAACTTCATTTAGTTATCTTTTAAAAAAAATTTAAATTTTCAATTGAACGTCATTCCCTTTTCTTATTATTTATTTATTTTATTAAATTCAGTACTTATTTAATCAAGTAATACATATATATATATATATATATATATATATATATATATATGCATACTAAATATTTAATTCAATATTTTTACTTTTTTAGGGTATTTCAATATAGCCCACCCTCAGCATAAAAATGATAAAACATTGAAAAATGCTAATCATGTGTTGTTGAAGAAAAGATCCTCTAAAGGGGACATACCAAAAGTCGAGCCGTCATCTCTCTGCTGAACGGGAGTTCTGACCTGAACTCTCACGGTTTCGCATCTAACCTCTTACAGATATCATCTAGGTATACTCACCTGTAAGATTGAATATTGGGATCTGGATACGGGAGTATATTCTGAGGTGGGACACGCAAATAAGTTTAAGTCTCTAAAACATTAATCTCGTATCTCGAAACAGTTGAACTTTGTGTGAAAATTTAAGTGGATCAGTATACTGACAATCTAAGTGAATCGTTTAGAACTTAAAATGTTTAAAGCTTAACGGTGTTGGTGATTTGTCTCAAAAACTGATATGATCCTCTTACACAAACGCACAAAAATATTGTATGTAAATATTTTTTTACTGCATTTCATTTCTGTTATGTAAAAAATCCAAAAAGATTTTTAGTGTGTTTTAGCATAAATTTTGAAAAATTCAAAAAGATTTTAGACAACTGATGTTGAAAAGATGAGTTTCAAAATTCCGAGTGTTGAACATGACGAACAGGTTTGGGAAAGTTTGTTTAAAGATGTTTGAAATGAAAATAGCCAGGGTTTCTATATTTGTTGAATCTTATTTTTTATGAAAATTTATGTTTTGGGTAGAGGATTTGCAGGAGAGCCTGGTTGCGATGCTTGAACCTGAAAATAGCCAGACTACGATCCCAGCACAAGTTGAGGGGGAGTCTGAATGACAAAGAGCCAGGTTCTGATCCTGAGATTGCTGATGCTGATGAACTTAAGGAATCAAGAAATCTGATCAAGAGAATTAGAGTGTGATAGGAGTCAGATAGAGTTTCTGGAAGCCCGTAGACTGATAAAGACTGAAGACGTTGAAGACTCGACACTTAAGACTTGTCAACATCCGAGGGGGAGTCTGTTGGTGCATACGTCTGTCGACTTCGTCTTGTATCGAGTCTAGTATTAGAATTGTTAGATCAGGGCGCGTTGTACGAGATAATAGGAGGTTTTAGGGTGTAATTGATCTAATTCCGCTTGAGTGGGTGATTCCACTTGAAAATGACAAGTGACACTTTCAAGCGAAATCAACCAGGTTGATTTCGCTTGAACTGACATATGTCACTTTCAAGCGAAATCCCATCACCTATAAATAGCAGTTCAAGCGAGATCATTTGTAACTGTTCATTCTTCCGGTACCGAAGTGCTGCCGAAGTGTCGTTCGATTGTAAACTGTTTCTAATCAATATACAAGGCATTTTAAAGTGAATTAAGCTGTTTTCCACAACTACGACAAAACAAAACAAAACATGTCACACACGTCCCCACTATCATCTTGCCTCCTTTCATGGATCTTTTTATTAATATTAGAGAAAAATATCAAAATGTTCCCCGAGTTTAGGTCACTTTTGTTACTTAAGTCCAAAAATTAAACTTTCTGTATTTAGGTCCCTTCATTTTTGTTGCCATTTTCCTCCGATTAGCAAAACTGGGTGAGTATTTTCTGTTAACTTCTCTGCTTTTTGCCATTTTCCTCATTTAATTAAAATATATTATGGCATAAAATGATGATTATACCCTTCCTTATAATGAAAACGCGATAAAAAGGGGATGGGTTAACTTAAAATTCTAACCCAATTTACCAATTTGATGAAAAAAACAACAAAAATGAAATCTCAAGGACCCAAATATAAAAAGTTTTATTTTTGAGCTGAAGTGCCAAAGGTGGTCTAAACTCGAGGACCATTTTAGCATTTTATTGCTATTTTTTGTTTTGCAACTTTGCTTTTAAGTCTTTTTACTTTGCATAGCAGGTCTTGTTTGACGTGGATATGTAGTGAACTCAATTTGACACTACAGAGTGATAGTAGAAATAAGGTAATCGAATGAGTGTATTTCAATTTTTTAGAATCAAATTACACAAAAGAGTCGTAACAGAAAGGGGATGGGAACTCAGACACATAATAAGAACAAGATGAGGAATAGAACAATCAGTACAAATTAACAATTTTCATTCATGCCCTAGCTCTCAGTCTCTTCGGCTTATATCTTTCCTTCACATTTCCATAGACTTATTCTCTTAGTAGGCTTATGGAATGGGCTGCTAAGTTGGGCCCACGGCGGTCTAGTCGGTTCATAACAGGATAACATAAAATAATTTATCTTGTGTGAGTTCAATAGAGATGTTGACTCTTACAGGTAACTATGCATGATTTTTATAATAGTTGACTCTACAATGTCCCTTTTTCAAGTTAATTATTACATGTCTATGGACATTCTTAATGATAAAGTCCCATGCTTATTAACAAAAACTCTTTTTTTTTTGTTTACGTAAAGGGTTGTTTGAGAGCATATTTTAGTACCTTGTGGGCTTTGAACTTATTGTCGATTGTACTAATACACTTTCTTTTGGACTGCATTGTGTTGAGTCTTATTTTTATTTAAAGTCGTATATTGCATACACATCGAAAAACATGCTCCCTTGTGTGTGTGAACACATGGGAAAACAAGTGCCTAAAATGTGTCATGTCTTTTTTTGAAACTGACATGAGCTTATATGATAATTTCATAGATGTTGATTTGGACATTGAGTGTCACAATTCAATAAAGAACAGTTTAACCTTCGCAACTTTTTGTATGTCACACCCTCAAATTTCACATGCGGAGTACTACCACGAGGCGTGTGACTGACCAGGATCCAACCATCAATCATATTGAATATTCATAGTAATAAAGTAGTTTTATCAAAATACGATTAGTGACTAATAAAGTTCACATCTAGAGTATTAAGTTCAAAAACAACGTTTAAAGGAAATAGCGGAAGCGTAAGTTAAACAGTTCAGTCAAAAGTCCAATTTAAAAACCCAACAGGGGTTAATGCAACCACTACACTTCCCAAGCTGCAAGCTCCTGCCATCATTGAGTACCTGCAAAACATGCAGTAGGGTATCAACATAAAGTTGGCGAGTTCACGAGTTGTCCAGTTTTAGTTTCAAAAACTTATGTTTGTTAAATGACTCATTTATACCATGCCATGGGGAGCTACCCCATAAATACAAGCTACTAAACACTATAATCATACCGAAACTTTCGCACTTAAGTTGTTGTTGTCCCGTTTGTCAATGTCTATCATCATTGACCGTTGCCGAGGACTATCAGTTCACGCTCGTCCACTCAAGGCACAGTGCAAGGTTAATGAGACCTAAATAAGGCTATTTAACTAATATCCCGTTCGCCTGGCCTCGGCGACTAATCGGTATAGTAAAGTAAGGATTTCATGATAGAGTTCTATTTAGTGTGCTAGTTCATGGATCATAAATAGTATTTAACTGAGTGTCCACACAAGGGGAAAAATGTTTGTTCGTATCCCACGCAAGGAGATAATGTAGATCATATCCCACACAAGGAGATAATGTAGCCCGTATCCCACACAAGGGGAAAGTGTCGTTCGTTCCGTTCCCAACCACCGAGAATACATGCTTTAGTAAAGTGTATGAACTCACCTTGGTTTGCTCGGCAGGTTATTTACTTGTCAAAACAATTTTAGTCAATCACGCCCTATTACAGCTACTACATCCAATTAGGTTCATATTCAAGTATTCCACGTATTGGTACATATTACAAGTCAGGTGACATACTAGGCACCATACTCCATATAAGCATACACACTCAGGTTATATAATTAACAATGATTTACACAACACAAGGTGTGTGGCCCAACTAGTTTATATTCCAATACGGGAGTGTGCGGCATAGTCTAAAGTGTGCGGTCCAATCTGCAGGGTCCATGTATAATAGTGTGTGATCCATTACGTAGTTCGTTAATCTAGTGTGCGGTCCAGTAAGTCATTTGGCCCAATTGTGAGTGTGAGGCCCAATGAACTTATTGGTCCAAGAGAGTGTGCGGCCCACAAGCAAGTGTGCGGCTTCTTGCTGGTGTGCGGTCATGCAACTTATGGTTGTACCATGTGCATTAGTGGTTGTACGCGACTGTGCCGCTTCATGGTTTATACGTTGAGCACTAGATGATTGTACACTTAGAGTGTGCAGGTCACAGGAGGTCTGCGACTCGCTGGACTTATGTTGTACATAAGGCTGCTCATGTTGTACACTTAACTAGTGTGCGACATCATTATTTAAACAACAATCATTCATGTTTATCATCTCAAATCAGTTCAAAGGCCCAGATTTCAAATGCCACTTCCTATGAATCCTAATATCATGTTACTAGAGCATAATGCATTAAAACACTGATTTTTCTACCAAACTTAGTTCATGCTTTATTGTGATTCTCATTACATTTTGACAATCCTTAGATGGTCACAATTATTCATGTTCACACATCAATTACACATTTCATTAGACATCATCATTCTCATATAATACACAGACATCATAGTTCGTTAATTATCCATTCGGACACATCAATCAAGAACAATGAAGCCCTATGCTTTATCATCCTTTATATTCTAACATCAACTGATTTTGGCAACATAACAACAGATTTACACATGACTATTAACACACAAACTCAATCAATGAGAGCTTATTCAACATTCATCGTGTATAATCTGTTATCAACCTAGTTCATCTATCATTTTACCAATTCAAGCATGCAACTTTACTATTTCCAGGTCGTAGATTCATCACAAATCACACATATCATTGTGTACGAAAATAACATACTAACCGGTTAAGACCAGGAGGTAGAAAGAGTGCAAAAAAGGAGAAGGGATGAAGCTCTTGATTGTTAACCACCGACTGCCGTAAAAATCAGGAGAAAAGAGAAGGTTTTCGTGTGAATTCTTTAGGATTTTTAGAGAGAGAAAATAGGTGATGAGAGAGAGAGAATGAGGGAATGTTTTTAGGGATTGGAGCCCGAATGATTTGTTGCCAAACTTTCAATATGTCGGCTGAAAAGGAGGGTTTTATACACAATGGAGACCGCCCACTTTAAGTGTGCTCTCCACATATGTGCGGTCACCTCTAGGGTTCCGTGTGGGCTTTGCAAGTGGGCCTAAGTGGGTGTGCGGTGCAGCCCTATAACAACCCTCAAAAATGTCCTAAAACACTCTGTAATCGAAAAACCGAACTCGCGTAACGTTATTTAGCTTGAAAATGAAAAAAATTAAAATTATAGGACTGTCGCGGGCCGCGACAGACTAAACGAAACCTTTCGTGGGTCGCGAAAGGCTATAACTTTCCGGCCACGTCTAATGACACGTGTCATACACGTGGCGAACCTACACTGGTGACTAATCAAACCTAATCCCAAGCTAGAGGGTCTCGCGGGCTGCGAGAGGATTAGCTTGAGGTTGTCGCGGGCCGTGAAAGGGTCTTAAAACAGCTATAAATAGAGCATTTGTTCAGCAGTTCAAAATCTTTTTCTTTCTCTCAATATTCTAAACGAAAATATATACCCCAATACCCCTATTGTCACACCCCTTTCTAAGGCGGAAGCACGAGGTGTGATCCTGAAAGGTTTTCATTGCATACGGATGGTAAACATTCTACATGATTATAAAATAACTCCATATTGCCATTCATAGTTTAACATTCAAAACAAAAGTTAAGTTTAAAGTTACATCACAACAATAGATAATTGTTTGAAAAGTTTACAACTTCATTTTAAAAGAAAGATCAAAGTTTTGTTCACTATATCACCGCAAGGAGGCGAGATATAGCAAACAAATCCATCAAAAGTGGCATTGGAGCATAGACACATGATAACTTGAAAACACAAACAACATTCTTGAGCAAGAGACCGCGCACACATCCACTTAGTTCCCTGAAATAGATGTAAATTTTGAGAATCGTCAACAAAAGTTGGTGTGAATTCATGCAGTTTTGTGTAAAACATATAAGTAATTGCTGTAAGAATCATGGTATGTAATTGGTAAAATGTACTTGAAAATGTATTCTGTAAATGTAAGGAAATTCAGATCGTTAATATTTCACGAGGACATCAACATTTGTCACGACATAGGAAGCATCCAAACCATAGGCATTTTTCCGTCGATTTACGAAGAGACATAAAAGCACTCTAGGTGGAACGTGGCCAAGAGTGTGGCTGCCTGAAACCCATTAGATCTAACCTTTTGTTTCGCGGTCTAGGTATATAGTTGATTAATGGTGCTTAAGTTTCACCCTATTCGTCACATAATCTATACGTCATTCCTTAGTTTTGTGTTCTACATACCACAGTACATGTATTTTCCCCAAGTTTAGAAAACATGAAAAGTTTAAAGTGGGAACATGAACTCACAGATTTGCGTATCCTGCGTCGTAAACTTCACCGGGCTTGTCTTGTAGGCGTCGTAACCTATATGTGTTCTTTGTACGTTAATCACTAGACTTGTAACTCACTATGTACAAGTCACCATCTTATGTTAAGTATTTGTTTTGTGTATGTTCATCATTTGTGAGGGCCATGCCTTTGTTTGTCGGGTCTTGCCCGTCCGTCCCGTTATTGTAATTTGAATTTGTATTGTTCGCTTGGAAATATATATATTTTACTTCCAAAAATATATATTTGTATATGTAGGATTTGAAAATTGGTATGTGTTAAAATAATCTATATTTTTAACTTATCCAAAATACGGTACTTATATTATTTTCCAAGAATAAATATAAGTATTTTGTTGAATAATATTTTCAATATTATTTTTGTGTAAGTATACTTAGGGAAGTATACTTGTATTTTCATGTAAATACTTGTGTATTTTACATTATTTGTCAAAAATCAACACTTTGATTTTTAATACTTTCCGGAATTATATTTCTTAAAAATAATATATTTTTAAGGTTTGTCTGAAATATATATATATATATTGTTATTCTTGTAAAATGTATATTCAGTTTTGTCATTTACCCGGTTTTGTATAATTTTCATTACTTGGTAATAATTATATATATTTGTCCCAATATATATTTATGTCCAAAAATGTCCAAGTCCATATATTTTGAGGAATATATTTATGTTAATATCTATTTTTGTTCCTTGTCCAAATACCCCTTTTTATGGGTAATTCTTGTGTATATATTTATAAATATTTCTTTGTATATTTTTTGTGTATATTAGTATTTATACTCCTTGGGAGTATTTAGTGTATTTTCAAGTTCCTAATACACTACTACATATAATACACATAATATATACTTAGCACAAAATTTGGTGACAACTAAATATATATATATATATATATATATTTCCCTAAAAATATATATACTTAGTATTAGTTTTAACCTTGAAGAAATCCTTATTTCTTGACTTTAAATCTTGTACAAGAATTAGGAAACCTTAGTAAATATTTTTAGGTGAATTTTTTGGGGAATAAGTTTCACCAAAACTTATATTTTTCTAAGTGTCAAAATTTTAAAAAAAAATTTTGACATAGTTTCCCCTAAAATTGGAGGTTTCCCATGTTTTCAAAATATGTGTTTATTTTCTTTTCATCACCAAAAAAATCAATTTCCAACAATTTTACAAGTTACATACACTAATTTCATCATGTAAAACCCTAGGATGAACTTGATTATTTTGTAAAAACATGTAGTCTTTTAGATCTACACTTAACATACTTGATTCTTTCAAAAATAAGCTTCTTGATGAACTTTTCACAAACTTTTTATGAAGCTTAGTTTCATAAGTTAATCATCCATAAACTTAGTTACTTCAAGATCACAAGAACACACTTTAAAAACCATTTTTCATGTTTACATAAAGACTTTTCAAGTTTATCTTCAAGTTTAATCATGGATCTTTAGATCTAAGCTTCTAACGAGCTTTAACTTGATGGATCTAACTAAAAACACAAGATTCAACATTCACAACTTCATCACATACATGAAACAACTTCAAATCAACTTGTTTTCACTTAGATTGTGTTAGATCTTCATGTTACCATCTTTTAAAGTTTAGATTCTTTGATGGCGTGACTTGTACATACTAATAACATGAATCAAAATAGTGTTTAGAAGGCTTACTACTAGCTCTAGTGGCTAGGGAAGTGGCACAAACAAGAAGAAGATGAAGAATGATGAAGATGAGTGGTTAAAAGCTCCACAAGGGTGGTCCTTTCACTTCTCTTGCTCCAAACCTTAGTAGATCATCCTTGTGCACCCTTGTATACCCTTAGATTGCTTGGTTTATGAGTGAAAATGGTGAGTGTATGGGACGTGGTTGTGGCCGTAAGGTGTAGAGAAAAAGAGGAAGAAGATGAGTTTGAAAGTTGTTAAAATGATCTTGTTTCTTCACTTAAGGTTTCTTATATTAACTTTCCAACATAAAATTGTCCGAGAGATAACATGTCCAATATCTTGAGCACAATTGTAATATTATAATGGAAAGTGGGTGTGGGCCATGGGGGTAAATTGTAAAATTTGGAAGTTAAAGGTTATAAGTGTAAGTTAGAAGGTTTAAGATGAAGTTATGTATGTTTATGTGTTTTTATGATTTTTAAGGTGTTTTATCATCATAACTAGCTTTAAATCATAAAAACAATGCTTCTAGTCTATTTTTCGTGTTTTGGGTAGTGTCCGGTTATTCATTCAGTTATCGGTTCGTTAAAGTGCTAAATAGTGTAGTTTTACAAGGTATGAAGTACTTTTTGTGACAATTTTCATTCCCGACACTTTACAAGTTATTCTGGACACTAAAACACATATTCTGCATGTTATTTTATTGTTTAACTATTGTTTTTGCTGAATTTATGCAGAATTCTGCATTTTTGGTGCGTTTCGGGTACTTTTTAGTACTTGTTTTCGCTTCCGGAAAGTATTTATGTCAACCCTTGTTCCTGCACTTGGAATTTAATGTATTTTTGTTGTTGGACCTACATCTAAGCCCTAAATCTATTGTCTAATTGTATTCTTCAGTCATGCTGACGCAGCTTGTCTTACTGGTGAGTTTACTAGTCGTTCTGACGCAACGCTTAATGTAATGCACAATGCGATAATTGATGTATAAAACATGCATGAATTCATATGTAAAGAAAGTAAGCACATAATGTTGACGTTTAAGCACATAATTGTAGGAAATAAATAATTATTAAAATAGTACAGAAATTACCGGTTTTGTGCCAGTTGGCACACCTATTTTCACAAAGCTCTGCCCCGTTGTAAGTGTTTTAACCCCTGATCACTGATTCGATACCCTGTCCGATTGATCTTGAACCCAGCAACGGATGTCAGGGCACTACCTGATAAAGGCTATGCTTTGTAAACTACGTTGGGGTTCTGATCTCGTGATGTATTGATAAAGTTGAATTGGGTTATTATACTAACACGAGTGCATTGTATATCTTATTAAGAGCTCAGGAATTATACCAAGATTATTACTAGGAGGCTTTTAGTTAAACCCTACATTTACAAAGTGAGTCATTCTCCTTTTTCTCACAGTTTGTGAGTCATTATTTAAATTGCGTTACAAAATTCTAAATAATTACAGTTATACTTACAGTGATTAAGTCTATGTAATCTATAATTATTGCCAGTAGTTGGGGTTTATATACATTACTAGTCCACAATTACCAAGGGTGTGATAGGAACCGTTACTATTGGGTGGCAGGGCCCAAAATAATATGACCACGAGCACGGGGGAGTGTCCCGAGTCGCATACTGTGTTGAATAATTGATAGAAATATACATTGTAATTCCCCTTAATACTGTAAAGTTATAACAATGTGTCTTTTTATAAAATAGAATGAACTCATAAGTTCACTGTTGCGAGTATTAAGAAGTTACTTAGTTCCGTTAATCGAACTAGTCCTGGAAGAGTCTTTGAATGGAACAATTGGGTCCCGAAGAAGGTCGGAATCGTGGCTTGGAGAGCAGATATGGAGAGATTGCCGACCAAGTGCGCTTTGGCAAGACGAAATGTATCGGTTCAGAATCAAATGTGCGTTTTTTGTGGTGATTATGAAGAGACCTGTGAACATGTTTTCGTTTCGTTCAATTCGCACAAACGATATGGCAAAATTTGGCGGGATGGTGTATGATTCCACCGGTTATTGCGTTTGGAATTAGTGATTTGCTTACATTGCACGAATCAAGCTCGGGACTGAGGAAGAAAAGGAAAGTAATACATGCTCTCATCTTGGTGGCTTTTTGGAGCATTTGGAAGTCAAGAAATGAAGCCGTATTTAGGCAGGTTATCCCAAACTCTACGAGGATCTTAGACGAGATCAAATCGGTGGCGTATCTATGGGTTAAAAGTAGATCAAAAGTGGCGGCATTAACATGGTTGGATTGGAGTCGTTTTAATTTGGGCGTTATGTGTTGATGTAATTGTATAGTTTTTGGTGTCGAACGTTGTATTTTGGTGTCGAACGTTATATATTTTGGTGGGTAGCATCTTGCTACATTGAATAAAATTTTTGTCGGCCGTTCAAAAAAAAACTCATCAAAATGTTTTCTAACGCGTTTCAGGTAACTTACTATGAAAGAAATAGAAGCCTGCTATGGAGCATTGAAGGCTTAAATAAAGTGGCTATAATTGCCTGAATAAAAGAAGAAATTTATATTTTATGGTGCTCATGGTGGGGTTTGTGACATTTGCACATTTTCAATCATTGTACAATTTCGATCATTTTCATGTTCAATAAAATGTTATATTTTATTTACGAAACACGTAACCGTACGATCAAACGAAATGATATCCATGACATTTCCGGAACAAAATCCAAGTCACACGTGCCTTAACACCTTTATATAACCTAAATGTTAGGTTAAAAGGGGTTACAAATGACAAAATGCGACAACACAAGTCCAGGGGCCAAAACTGCCAAAGTTTAAAACTTTTATGCTGCAAAGGGGCTTACGGACCATAAGGTAAGACCCCATACAGTCCGTATGGAGGTGCCAGACAGCAGAAACATATCTGGCAGCTCCCTGCTCCTTCCTTGGCCTCCAAGCTCGCGAAATTTCCACCATTTCACCTCCTTTGGACATGTGTAATGACACTAAGCATGTCCTAACACCTGGAGGGACACTTGTCTTGATTTGGTGAGATCAAATGCACTATAAATAGCATAGATCTTCATCCATTTCAACTTGCCCATTTCACATTTCTTTCTCCCATTCTCTTGGAGCTTGTTTCCAGCTTTTGGAAGCCTCCTACTGAGCTCTTAAAGTGTTCTTCAACACAAGTAAGTGCTCTCTCCTAGTCTCTTTCATTATTTTAGCTATTATGAGCTAAAAGCCAAACAATTTGATTTTCTGTTTGACTTTCGGTTCTGACCATTTTTGGTCAAGTCAAAGTTCAATTGAACTTTGCAACGTGATTATAATCATGAAGGTATTAATCCCTTGCGATTGCACCTTCTGATTACCACGTTTAGTAGGCGAAGTGACGAGTCAAATTTTTACGAATTAAAAGTAAAAAATGCATAAAATTGCATTTTACGACGAAACTGTTTTCAGGTATTAACACTTAAAGTTTTGACACCAACTCAGTTTTATAACATCATTAAACATGTCCCAACATGTCTAACTCGTCATTTCTAAGTTTAGTGCTTATTTCTTAGTCATAAGTCGAGCGGTTTGACTACCGCTTTGACTTTCGAATCTGACCCGTTTGGTCAATCTTAGGATTCGACCAAACGCATTTTTATGACCATACTAATATAGGGAATAGCCCTATGAGGATATACCTTATGGTTATATAGTTTGGTTAGTTATATGATGAGTCGATTTTATGTACTTTAAAATGCCGAAAACGCCCTTTTGGAGCATAAAATAGTTTTAAACATATAAGACCATAGTTTTGACATCTAAACTGATATTACAACATAATTAAACTTGTTTTGACATATTAGACTCATCATAGGACTTATTTAATCATCCGAACTCATAATTACGCTTACGACTCGTTAAAGTGGCGTAAACCACTTTAATGAGTCATAACGAGTCAAATTACTTAGGAATCCTTTCTAATCAGAATGTAAGGCTTATTAAACCATATTATACGATATCCAACTCTCGTTCGGTTTATAAACTTCATTCTATCCAATCCTCCGATTAAAGTCTCGTTACACACTAACACATAGTTATCCGACATATTAGGAAACTCTTGAACCTTTGAGCTTTGCTTAGTCATTTGAACAAGACATATACACAATCCCAAGTGAGCACATAGTCCCCTCTTTTATGTTTTTCAAATGTTTTGGGGTGATTCATATGTGCCTATCACTAGTTTCATGTTTTCAAGACACTGTACATGGTTTAATTACCTAGTATACATAGTACATGGTTTCAAAACATTATACATGGTTTATTTACCTAATATACCTAGTACATGGTTTCAATGACACTATACATGGTTTCAAAGACATTATACATGGTTTCAAAACATTAGACGACATGCTTACATTGTACTAGACATATCGGTGCGTTGAACTCGACAATGATACATTCATTAACACTGATGATGCCGACCGGTAGTATGTTATGGTACCATAGGATTCACAACCCCATTCCCGCTTCCTAGGTTTGTTTGGAGGTTACATCTGGGAATGACAGAAACTGAGTGACATTATTGATAAACCTTTGTCTTTATAAAAGGTTTATCCGACAGTCGACAAGGCTTGAATGTATTCGCCAACAATCCATATTTTGTTTTATACAATAAAGGCAACTGTTTTATACAAGACAAAACTTTTTGATCAAACAAGACATTTTGTTTATTCAATACACTTGGTTATTACAAGACATTTTTATACAAGACAAGACAAGACATTTGGTTGTTTATACAAGACATTACCTTTTGGTTTAAACAAGACATTTTGTTTACCAAAGACATGTTGGTTTATACAAGACAAGACAAGACATTGGTTTATACAAGACATGACAAATTGTTGGTTTATACAAGACAAGACAGTTATTGGTTTATGGTAAGTGATCTAGATAATGAGACGTGTGTAATACGATAAAAGCATGGTGGATACACCGCTGGTACTTCCTATATATATAAGTGCTTTTATTGTATTACATATCGTAGCGTTATCCAAATCACTTGAAACAAGGACAAATGACAAGACATTTTATTTGACTATTTCAAAGACATATTTGGTTATTAAGTTAACCATGCATTACTTCTTTTAAATCAAATGAACTTTCATATGATTTCATAAAGAAACACTTTTGCTAAAGATTCATGGCTACTTTGAAATAGTTTAAACATTTTCTTTTAAAATTCAAAGCCATGAGTCTTAATTACAAAACCAATGTTACTCACAGACATTTTATGTTGACGTTTATTTTCACATATGTTTCAGGAGCTAATGTGTGATGATTTTGAGCAATGTTACACATAGGACGGACACGGGCCTTAGTTTATCTTAAAACATAAAAATAATTGTTGTGTTTTGTTTGTTTGTATTCCAAGACAATGTAATTCAATAATTTATCAAAACAAAACCTTATGTACCATGTGTTTGAAACAATTCCTGTAGCGTGAGTCCCCGATGTTTTTGTCGTGGTTTGTTGTATTACGCGATCAGAGTGTTACAGGGTTGATGGTGGGGATGATGGTGGTGGTGATGGTGCGGATGGTGGTGGTGCAGTGGTGGTGGTGGTGGTGCGATGCGGTGCGGTGCGGTGGGGATAGTGGTACGGTGGTGGAGAGAGTTGCAGCAGTGGTGTAGGTGGTGCTGCAGTGTTGTGAGGGTGGTGGAGGTGTGGTGGTGTGGTAGTTTTGTTGTGTGAGAAAGATAAGGAAGAGTGAGAGAGATATTAGAAGCAGAGAGAGTAGCCTGATATGATAGGGAGAGAAAGATATGGAAGAGAAAGAGATATTAGGTAGGGGTAATTTGGTCATTTAACAAATTTTAACAAACTAATTCAAACAGTGTCAGAAAATTGGTCTCAAAGGGTTACAAAAAAAGCGTTTAGGGAATCAGAGCATTAAACATTTTGATTTTCGACTCAAGTGATTAAAACCTTTAAAATACAGTGACTCAAAAAGTAATTTACTCAAAATTCATATTAGAAGGCTAGTGAGCCCACCACCTGACCCACTTTCTAGAGTTCCAAGAAAGAAAAAACAAAATCCAAATGATTGCAATTCTCTTTTGTTTTAAAAACCAAAGTCGTCTTCTTATTTAGAGAGTCTCTGAAACTTCATTCCGGCCAAAAGCTCTCACATTTCTTCAAAAATTTCATTTTTCTTCTCATCTCTCTCTACTATTATATTCAGGGATATATTAATATTTCCTCTGGGGTATCCGCATATATAAAACCGAAGGAAAAAAATTACACTTCGCCAAGAAAGTTGAGGGGTATCCCGGACATAGGGGTGAGCAAGTTTAGGTCCGGACCGAAAATAACCGAGAACCGAACCGAAAATATATCCAACCCGACCCGAACCCAAGTACCTAGGTATTTAGATCGGTTCCAATTTTTCATATAAAATAGGGTAGGGTCGGGTCGGTTCTCGGTTCTTTTCATGGTGAAACCCGACTTGGACCTATGGACCGGAACCGACCCTATATTTAGGGTACTGAATCGGTTCTGTATTTTATGTTTGATCGGTTCTCGGGTGGGGTCGGGTAATGGTCGGGTCAGGTCGGGTTTTTCCTTCTGCTCACCCCTACCCGGACAACCCCTGACGCCTACATAGATCCGTCCCTGCATCGTATAGCATATTAAGAAGGCATGTGAAAACAATATCAGCCTTTGACTAACCTTAGAAATAGAATTTATCCTAATACAGGTCGTATAAACCTATACAACCCGTATTGATAATGTCGATTTAATTTTACAAATTGTGCCAATAATACATCCCTTCTTGAAACCAACCCGCGTACCAAACTTTTAGGCTAAGTATTTAAAGCTCATATCACTTCAGGTCAAAGACAATAAATGTTAGTTGTGAAATATAATTAATAAGTAAAATTAATAATAAATTAAAATATAAGGAAAAAATAAACCAACTAGGAGTGTCAATAAAATTAAACTAAAATAGGGAAGGTAAAATTATATTTATTAAAGTTAAAGGTGTAAATAAAAGTTTCATTAAATGATAAAGCACTAAAAGATAAAACACAAAACTCTAGTTAGTGTTTCCTGAATTGTTAGGGTGAGTGGAGTAGTGCGGTAAACACCATCGGTAAGCGGTTTACCGATCGGTAACACCGCCGCCGATGGTGTTTACCGATCGGTGAAAGGGGGTGAGCGGTGAAGCTTTACCGATGAGGGGAAGGGGTGTTTGTCAGCTTTTGCCTCCTATAATTGGGTGAAGCTTTACTTATGTTTTTTTTTTTAATTATAGTTTACCAAATCCAAGATAGGTAAATCACCGCCAACGTTTTTGAGCATTAAGTAAACAAAATAGGTAAATTGACGTGTCACTATCTGATTGGGTGAATGGGAAGTTTACCTATTCCAAATAGGTAACCACTCCCTTCACCCTTATATTAATAATTACACATCTACATAGCTTCCATACTTTTTTTTTTGAACGAAAAGAATCTCACGTGTAAACCCACCATGTTCGAGGCTATGTCCAAGGTCGACTCCTCGAACGCCATGAGAGAGTGTCCCCCGATGCACTGGAAACGGATGGAATCCGTAAACACTCGCCCCCAGTCAGGTTCGAACCCGGGATTAAAGCCCATATCCATCCCTTCACCCAGATGTCCCTTGAAAATGGCCAAAACGAAAATCGAACCTTCGTCTACACTAGGGAGGGCATGCTAATTTACCACTAGTTCACATAGCTTCCATACTTATCATGGTTTATATAAGTTGGCTACATCATATGGAAGGCAAAAAGGCCAGTGTGGGATAGCCCGGATGAAAGAGGCGCAAGCCTCATAGGTAGAAGATCTTAGGTTCAATCTTATATTAATAGCGGATTGTAATTAATTTAGTGTAATTTAGGAGTGAGTAGAGCACGAAAGATAAAATAAAAATTGGAAGGCAAAAAGGATCACCCAATCAAATCAAAAGAGACTAAACACATGCATACTTTTTGAAAAAGGTCGTCCTACCTGCATGCTTTATAAAAACCTATCTACACGCTTGGTTATGAAACGATGATACACAACCTTTTTAACTCCACACCACCTAAATACCACTTAAATACCTTCATTATTCTGTAATCGTCTCTGTTTTAATGAAAATTTTTCTCAGTTATAAAACTATCACCACTTGTTTATGCTTCAATGTTTTTCTACTATAACGTGTCACTGAGATAACTATTTCGATTTTACTATACAATTTGTATATTTTTGTTTAACTTTACCAACTAATAACTAGTTTAATTGATTCTGTCATACAAATCATTAGTATTTGGTGTATGACTTTTGTGGTAGAAAATAACAGTTTTAAGATACTAAATCATAATACTAAAATCAACATAGATGAAAAACAAGACAAAATATAATAAACACGTCAGCACGTGTAGATCCATTCTTATCCTCTACTCATCATCCACTAATTATTTGCCAGGTGTAACCATCTGCAGCCATATTCCACCAATATTCTCAAACTGGATAAAACTACATATGGTCCATCTAACCAGGCCCATCAAGGCCCACTTACAAAAACTCAAAACTATCATCTAGAAAGAGCTCTATTCAGATGATGAGCCAACAATGCTGGAGCACTCAGATGAGGCAAATGACCTTCAACATTCATCATCTCCACCGTGTTTCGGCCGCCGAGGTGCTCCTTCAAGTACAACGCCACCGACGAAGGCACCGACACGTCTTTCGCCGTTTGAATTATGCAGCATGGAACCTTCACTAACTTTAACTTATCCCTCAAGTCGCTGTTGAACACTGTTCGAGAAACGAACAGTGAAATATCCGGCCGGACGTTGAACAACGTCCGACTGAATTCGCGTACGGCCGCCGGTACGTCAGCACCGACGGCCAATGGAGCGTACCCGTTCACCCAAGCCTCGTAATTTGCTTCCATTGCTACGAAAACCTTCTCTACCTCGCCTAATTCGAATCCGCCGTGGTAATCCGTATCGTTTAAGAACCTGAAATTTGTTGGAATAACGTATTCGATCAAACCGAAAATATATGAAAACACTAAGATTTGAGGTAACATACTTCAAGTCTTTACTTTGTTGATTTATGTGAAAAAAAAAAACTAAATAACTTTTTTTTACGATAGAATGTTACTCTACTAGTAATCCAAAATTAAACTAAATTAACGCTAAGAGATAAAGCCTAAACATTCCACTTTATCTCCTTTTTTTTTGGCCATTTGATAGAGTCATATGTCTTTTAAAAGAGAAATCTTAGGTTCAAACCTAAGCAAATTCAGTAATTTAGAATAATTGGTGTAATTAAAAAAGAAATAACAATTGCCACAGAAAAATTATAATCTTTTTTCTTCTCAAATAAACCTTATCTTAATCCAAATTCATGGAGCAAAATTAAGTCAAAATCAAATTGAACAAATCAGATCAGATCAGATCAGAGTGATAATATCTAGACATGAAAATCAGAACAAAAAAAAAAAATCATAGTCTATCAATCAGTTGAAAGGAACAATAATCTGATAATCGAAACCGAATATATTCCTTTATTCGTTCATAAAATAACCTAATAATCTCTCTCCAAAAACCTAACAACATTCACCATAATTTCACCAGATCTTAATCAATCAACCAAATAAGAAATCAATTTCAACAACCCTTATAGTTCACAAACAACAACATTAAAAGAAACCAACTAGACCAGGATCACCTACACATACCTCGGAGAAGCACCAATAAGAATAAGTTTCGCAAACAGCTCCGGCCGACGAATAGCAGCAAGAATTCCAATCATGGAAGAAAGAGAATGACCAACATAAAAACACCGGTCAACACGTAACGCGTCAAGGATTTGCAACAAATCATCAACAAACGCGTCAAGCGTGCTGTACCGGTTAAAATCAAAGTAGTCAGGATTAACGCTTCCCGCGCACACAAGGTCGAATAATACGACCTTGTAATGCGTACGGAAGTACGGCAGAATGCGGCTCCAGACCGACTGGTCCGTGCCTAGACCGTGAGCAAGTACTAAAATCCTCTTGCCGGAGCCGACGACTCGGACGTTGAGTGCGTCCAAAATGTTTGGACCCATTGGAGAGAGGAGGATAATACTGTTAATATGTTTTAGAAATGTTAATGTTTGGTATGGTGGGGTGAGAAAATACTGAAAACATTATCTTGTAGTTATGAGAGAAGGAGTTATGTCGTTATGGAATATTTATAGAGACCAAAGTAAAGTATTATCCATTTTAGTGGGACGCACCAAGCATTTTCCATCGTCCACAACACAAAACAAACAAATCTTTATGTGATTCATTTTGTAAAAGAGGTTTACTTTATTAAAGAATTAGGTCGATATGATTATAAAAATATGTTTTTTTTGTAGAATATAAGTTATATTTTGGGTGGGTTATTACTTAAAAATGTTTTATATGTTTGACAAATTAGATTTAAATAATCCTAACTTTTTCAATTTGGTTGATAATAATCCAAACTCAGTTTTTTGCCGATAATAATCTGAACTTGTACACTTTTGGCCGATAATAGTGCGCTGTTAAAAATTGCTTAACGGAGTTAAGTTTTTTTTTCTGAATTACAAACCGATGTTTTAGCGATTTTGATCAGAACGAGGATACAAGTCGATTTATGTAAAACTTACCTCGAAACGGTGCACCAAACGGATTGATTTTTGTTCATTGGAAGTTTAAACACCTGAATTGAAGCACCGTTTTCGTCGTTTTGGGTAGTATTTCGAGGTAAATTTTACATCAATCAACTCGTAACCTCGTTCTATACAAAATCCCTAAAACATCGGTTTGTAATTCGAAAAAAAAAAAAAAACTTAACTCTTAAGCTATTTTTAACGCAAACTATTATTGGCCAAAAGTGGACCAGTTCGGATTATTATCGGCAAATAATTGAGTTGTGATTATTATCGGCCAAATTGAGAAAGTTAAGATTATTCAAATCCAATTTGCCTACATGTTTTTAAGAAGAGGACGCGTATTCACATCCTATCTACTATCTTCATCTCTATTATTAAACTAAGAATCACTATTTTTCTCTCTCGTTTTCAGTTAAATAATAGTTTTCTATACCTTTATCATTACATTTTTCTCTCTCCTTTACTTTCAACCACTTTCTAAAAATATTAAAAAAATTATAGGGGCAAACAACGTTTTTGTATTTATAGAAGAACAATAACAGTTTCTCTGTTCTCCACTCAAAACCCCTCATAACTACTATCTATAATATAAAGAAGCCCCTAACATAATTTGAGAATTTGATGGTTCTCCACTCAAAACCCCTCATAACTACTATCTATAATATAAAGAAGCCCCTAACAGAATTTGAGAATTTGATGGACAGTATGTAAATGCTCTAAGGCTTTTGCACATGTTTTATGCACATGACATTATCAATCGGCTAGGCTAAGTATACCAATATGGCAATATGTATGATTTAAGTAATTGATTCGGTTAAACATCCATGACATTATAGCCTAGTGGTATCTTGGGGGTGGGATAAGGCTTATGACCATTAGGTCATGGGTTCGATTCCCATAAAGGGGGTTTTCCCAGATTTATTGGGTTTTCTTTCTGAATTGGTGTATAGGCATTAGGGGTGTTCAAAACCAGATATTCGAAAATTCGGATATAATTCGGATATCCGAAATTTTCGGATACCAGATTTTACTATCCGAATCCGTATCCGAAATTTTGGATATCTGAATTTCGGATATCTGAATTTCGGATATCTGAAATTTCGGATACAGATTCGGATAGTGAATCGGATATCCGAAAATCCAACTTTTTATTTTATTTTTATTTTTGTATTATTTTTTTCATATTCGGAAACGGATATTTTGGATAGATTCGGATATCCGAATATAAGTTTTCGGATATCTCGGATATTTTTCGGATACTTTCAGATACTTCGCATATCCTAAAAAAATGAAAATTAAATTTTCGGATATTTTGGATATCCGAAATATCTGAAAATTTTGAAAATCACTATCCGAATCCGAAAAGTTCGGATATCCGAATTTCAGATATCCGAAATTTCGGATATCCGATTTTTCTAATATTTCGGATTTAGATATCGGATATTTGGGATCGGATTTTCGGATACGGATAGTTTTGAACACCCCTAATAGGCATTATTGCCTAGTGGAGATGGATATGATCGGGTGGTTCTGTTGGTGGCACGATGATACTCCAGTGGTCCGTCAGTGATCCAAATTTGCCGTTCAAAAAAAAATTGCTTCAGTTAAACGGATCTGAACTATTTGATTAATTTTCAAAATCGTGAATTGTTTCACATATAGTTCAGTTTAATACAAAGAACACGTATTTAGGGCTGTTCACAAGCCGAACCGAACCGATCAGACCTTTTCTCGTGCTCGGTTCGTTTATAAACCGGTCCAAACCGAACCGACCGTTTTTTCAACCAAGCCAAACTCGAGCGAGCGTCTTTCGATCCGAGCATTTTTCAAACGAACGTTGAGCGAGTATCAAGCGTCGCAGCATAAACAAGGAAAGTAACGATGGTGGTGCTAGTTATTAGAATAAAGTGCAATTTTCCTCCCTGATGTTTCGTCCAATAGAACGCAAGTAAAAATTTAACGAATAACAAGGAATACAAAAACACTCAACTAGTTCTATCAAGATTAACTAAGTGGGAAGATAAATTGTCGACCGATTGAAACATACCCTTGTTCTATCGGAAGTTTGAAATTGAATGAATCGATTGAAGCAATACATTGGCGAGTTGGCGTCTTGGCGAGTGGCGGTGGAGAAATCGAATAACGATGGCCAATGGGGGTTTTGATTAGGGTCTTGCACTTCTGAATCAAATGGCGGGTTGAGATTTGAGTATTGATCGACGCTTCACATTTTAATATTTGAAATTTTGACTCAATTACTTAAATGGACATTTAAGTATTGGATAATGGACTATTGGTATTGGATTGCAATTCTACTTACTTAAATGAGCTATATTTGGATGTTGGACCAAATATTGTTAATGTTAGTCTCTAGTCATTTCATTAAAAATGATACACACACAAACACCAATGTATATGTATATATATAGACACACACACACACACACACACACATATATATATATATAAAGTATATCGTACATTACGGCTTAACGTACTTCACGTACGACAACGTGCGTGATTTTTTCTACAACATGCGTGATTAATGGTTTTAATATGCGTGATTATTGGGTTTCAACATGCGTGATTTTGGATTTTTGAGTTATAACGTGCGTGATTTTAAAATGAACGTGCGTAATTGCCTGTCGTACATGATGTAAGTTAAGCCGTAATGTACGTTAACCTTCCTATATATATATATTAAAAAATAAATCGAGCCAACCGAGTCGAACCGAACTGAGCGAACCTTTACTCGTGCTCAGTTCATTTACAAACTGAACCGATCTGAACCGAGCATTTTTTTAATCGAGCTGAATCGAACGAGCAAATTCCGAGCATTTTCCGAGCGAGCATCGAACGAGCGTCGAGCGCCGAGCAATTTGAACAGCCCTACATGTATTAGGGTATATGGTGTGATCATGACCCTCATGACTACTATGACCCTCCATGCAAACTATAATGGCAAGAGGGTGGTATAGCCTTCTATTCATGTTCCTAGATGGGAAATTATGTCCTAACCACAACCACCATACCCTATAGCTTAAAACAAATTATTGTATTTTAGTAAACTTCAGAAAACAACAAAAAACTTGTACTATTTAAATGTTTGTCACTAAACCTTGCTGTTTTGTTTTAAAATTATAATTTTTGTAGCCAATTCTATATACTCTTAAAATACAAAGTCGGTGGAAACCCCACGGCTTTGCCTTCTCCTATACTTTTACGATGTTGCAATTTTAGCCCTTTTACTTTGGTACCCTTAAAGTTTCATAAAATGACAAATTTAGTCCCTAAACTACTACTCCATTTTACAAAGCTTTGCTTTTGACACCCCAACTTTGTGGCAGTTTCTTTTTCAGCCCCAACTTTGTTAGGGTGGATGGTATCATTCACCGAACACAAGCGGGAAATGGTCTTCACCGCACGGGGAATGATTGTCGGCGGATCAGTGAGTGGGGAGTGATGATTTCGGTGACTACTCACCGATGCGGGAAGAGGAGGGAATGACAAGAGAGGGGGGGTTTAATGGTGGGTCCCAACCCCTTTCAACCAATCATATTTTTTTTTAAAAATTCTTTACCACTCTCCATGTGTTTGAATCATTACCAGTGATTGAGTGCAAAATGGGGAGTGGAAGGAGGACTTGACATGGCATGAGATTATTAGGTAGACGGTAACTCAAACACCCTAAAGTGATTGAATGACACCCTCTACCCTTATAGTTTCCTTCTTACCCCAAAACTTTATCAAATGTTATCTTTATCCTTTCTTAGCCCTTAAGTTTAAGTTTAGGAAATGCAATTTTTAACCAATTAACTTTTTATGAACTTTGTAAATGCCACTTTTACCCCCTCGAGAGTTTTTGGCTTGACGATATAAATTCGAGTTAGTCGGGTTGCGTATAATACGTTATGATTGTACGATATAAATTTGATTTACGTTACGTTTTGATCTAATCGCAATGCAACTATAGGTTACATTGAGTTCAATCGGATACGTCATAACGTGCGTTTTCATATGATTAACACATCACATAACGCTTAGACTAATCCGTTCAACATTTGCGAAGTACTCGCACCTAAACACGCGCGAATCTTATTAGTACTAATATGAATGTAAGAATGTGTATGTATTTTTTGTGAAAGATGATTTTGGTATAGCAATCTTTATCAGTTGTCAGTTTGACACTACAAAAAATAACTTTGGTCATCAACTTCTGATTTATTTTTTTGTTAAATTTTTTTTATTTATTCTAATTTGTTTATATTAATTTCACTATAACATGTTATTATCTTCTGATCTATGCCAACACTTTTATGATTTTAACTAAAAAATTTGGATAAAAAAATAACTTTGGTCATCAACTTGTGATTTATTATTTTGTTAATTTTTAATTTTTATATTTATCCTAATTTGTTTATATTAATTTCACTATAACATTTTATTATCTTCTAATCTATACTCACACTTTTATGATTTTAACTAAACATTTTGTAAAAAAAATTAACTTTGGTCATTTTTTTTTTCATGATAATTTTATTTTTTTTTGGTCATCGACTTCTAATTTATTATTTTGTTAATTTTTTTTACTTTTTATTTGTCCTAATTTGTTATATTAATTTCACTATAACACTTTATTATCTTCTAATCTATACTCGACTTTTATGATTTTAAGTAGAGTAAAATGTCATTTAGTACCCGTGGTTTGGGCTATTTTGTCAATTTAATTCAAAGGTTTCATTTTTCTCTTGTGGGTCCAAAATGGTTTCACTGTTGCCAATTTAGTCCACTGGGTTAACTTCATCCATTTTTTCTGTTAACGAGAAGGGCAATTGGGTCATTTTATACATAATTTTGTTAACTAGAAGGCTAATTCATCCATATAAAATGACTAAATTGCCCTTCTCGTTAACATAAATAATAGATGAAGTTAACCCAGTGGACTAAAATAACAACGGTTAAACATTTCTGGACCTACAGGCAAAAAATGAAACCTTTGGACTAAACTTGCAAAATGACCCAAATCACAGGGATTAAAATGACATTTAACTCTTTTAACTAAATATTGTTTCTAACAAGTACAAATTATAAAGTTTGATTATAGTATTTATATGTGGTTACCATCATGAGAGATTTTAACGTTGATACAAGGGGAAAGGGCACTCAAGGGTACTACCCTAGCTCGGATCAATCTCGCATTGTGATGTCAATTCTAAACATAAGGTACTCTATAATCACAAAACACTGGCGGCACCTACCACAAGTATCTTAGAACCATGTAACTCACTCTTTTACTCCACCCACCAATCACACAACCTTAAATACTACAATCGTCAAACCTTTACACTACCCTAACGCTAGTAGGTAAACCCATAACCGGACCCGCATGGCCTACCCTAGGGGGTGGCGGCAGTGTTACCGTGCGGGTACCTTACCTGCATACTCTAACCCGTGAAGTCGAGATGAGCATTTGGTACCGGGTACTGGTACCGAACCGGTACCGGTACTGAACCGAACCGGTATATTCGGTACCGGTACGGTACCAATTTTCTACATTTTTCTGTACCGGTACTTACGGGTTATCCCCAGTAAATACCGACGGTGTATTCTGTACCGAACGGATACCATGCTTATCCCTATCGTGGAGTGCCCCGGCCACCCTTATACTTTCTAAAATATTAATAAGACTACTTGAAAAAGCTATTGGTCGTTTCAAGGCTAGTTCTATGTTACGTTTACACGAATTATCTAATGTACTTTTGTGAGATTTCTAATTTAGCCAATCAGAAATTTATCACCGTTAAAGATGCAACATGCGCCTTTCATAACCTCTGTTGTCGAAAACCTGACCTGACTTCATGCACCAGTGTGTCTCTCATTCAAACCCCGTCAATAAAATTTATTGATTCTTTGTGCTTTGGATAGACTCTTATTAATATGAAAATAAGAATACTCCTAAATTTTCTATTTTGAATCCAATCACAAAAAAAAAAAATGAATAGTAAAAAAAAAAAAAATCACAAAAGCATTTATATTTAATCTAATTCTCGGTCTCAGGGTTTCTACCATAACCAAGTCGATATTGTTTGGCATGTATCTTGATCAAACCAATGATTATAAAGTCATACTCATAGTCATAAAACGTTGGCGTGATATGTTGTGTTTTTATATCTACTCAAGAAGACATGGTTTATGGTAAAAATAGATTTCTTGAAAAAAAAGACAAAAGAGTTAAATGTCATTTTAGTCCCTGTGGTTTGGATCATTTTGTCAGTTTAGTCCAAATGTTTTATTTTTCACCTTTGGGTCCAAAATTGTTTCATCGTTGCCATTTTAGTCCACGAGGTTAACTTTATCCATTTTTTCTGTTAATGAGAACGGGCAATTCGGTTTTCCCATGGGAAAGGGACGCAAGTTTACAATTTTACCCATGAGGTGGACGGTCAAACAAACGTTTGACTGACGGATAGGGGCAGAGTGTGATGAAATGCAGGCATGGGGAGCCATAGAGCAAATACTCGAAGATATGGTGTCATTATGCAAGCGGGCCTAAACCACAGGGGTAAATTGTAGTTTACTCTGTTATGTTTTTCCTATATAGAAACATGCTATTTATAATTAAACATTTTGAGCATTTTATCGGTGGTTCAACCCATTCTTTTTCTCTAGGCTTTAATTTAAAGAACTTCTCCTTAAAGATATAAAGATTATTTTTTTACATACATGTTGCCTCAATGTGACATGCTATAATTTTTTAAGACTGCACATAAATAGTTTATTTTATAACCCCTAGCTTTACTCGCTTTTCCTGCATATCCTTAAAGAGTGCTGCAACAACTAATTAATGTTGTACAACGAAAGTACTTGCAATTCATGATAGGTTGAAACTAGTCACCCGTGTCAACAAGTGACAATGATTGGATGGCCGTCAACGATAGTGGTGGGCCTCACACAAGGCCTCAGCAGACGACCTGTTGATAAGCGGTATTAGAGCAGGTTCGAGCGTTAAGGCCATCGGCAAGTTATATTCAACATTATGTGTCTCGCTGATGGGAGAAGGTCATGTTTGCTGCCTATTTGGAGGTGCAAGTGAACACAAACTCGTGACTAGCAGTGTGATGGCCATGACTTGAAACTAAAGTCAAATGTCAAGAGCAATTGATGACGCTGATAACGCTAGAGAGTGAGGATCATTGTTCCAAGGAGTGTCAAGGTGAAATGAAGCTGTCGAAAGTAGTGTCCTCCACGCAAGCCGGTTGCTAGAATCCAAGGAAGTCTAGCGTTCAAGTTCAAGTTGGTTAACTAAGTTCAATTTTCTTTTACAACTGTGGGTTGAATTCCATTTTAAAGAGGCAAGTTGTGGGTTGATTTCCTATTTAAAGAGGCAAGTAGTTACTTTTGAAAAACTATCAAAGAGAGCATGCTTTGAACGTGCATCATCCACTTTTTCAATTTGAAGCTTTTTGAATAAAAAAATGTAGGTTGCTTCTTGATAAAAACCACACTCAACCTCATTTTACAATTTAGAACAATTCTTTTAGCATCTAGGAAGGTATCTTCGACCAACTTTATTTGCTTGTGTTTTAATAAAAGAAGGGTACGCTAGAATTCAAGAAAATATATCTAATTAGGTGAAATAACATGTTGTAAATGCGACTAAAACAATGGCTGAGATTAAGTGTTGTGCGTATCTCACCTTACCAAAATAATAATTTTTTTTAACAAAGTATAAATTCTTTTAATAAACTGGACCCTTCAAATAATTTAGTTTACTGGAAAACTGTTGAGAAAAGTAATATTTCAGTTATAACCACTGATGAGTTCTGATTAAATAAGCAAACCACTGTTTGAGGCTAAACAAGACAAACAACTGATGGAACTCTAAGCACTGCTTGTGATCAAACACTGATGGTGATTAACAGCTGAGAGTAACAACTGATGATGGTAAAACAGCTACTGTTTAAATAAGCAGTAGATAGCGAATCAGTAGTTTAAACTGTTGTTGAGGAGTAGATCAGTGATTGAGGTATTAGAGAGCAGTTGTTTAGATACAAGGTCTGATACTTACATTCTTGTAAGTTCAGGGGGTGTTTGTGGAAGTTCTTACAACGGATAGTTGTAACTGAATTTTGGGCGTTTAGTATAAATAGGGGTTTGAAGTAGTGTGTAGATAATTTCTTTACTTTCAATTTCTTTGTAATTCTTTTCTTGTAATTCAATTTCTGATTCAATAAGATTCAATCGTTAATCGTTGATTCAATTCTCTGGGTCAATTTCTGGGTTGTTTTTCTAACAAGTGGTATCAGAGCCATTGGTGGCTCGATTAAAATAAATTGACGTTTTATTCCGCAATCAGAGATCAAAGATAGTGTCAACGAAGTTTGAATTGGAGAAATTTGATGGGAGGAATGATTTCAGTCTATGGCGTGTGAAGATGAGGGCTCTTCTGGTTCATAATGGTGTGGTAGATGCGCTGAAAGGAGAAGATAAACTTCCTGAAGGCTTAACTGATAAAGAAAAGAAGGATATGCTCGAGAAGGCTCATAGTGCAATCATATTGAGTCTTGGTGATCGAGTTCTTCGTGAAGTATCAAAGGAGATGTCTGCTGCGGGGATTTGGGCAAAGTTGGAGTCATTGTATATGACTAAATCTTTGGCAAATCGGCTGTATTTGAAGAAGAGGTTGTATACATTTCACATGTCATCTGGAAAGAGTCTTGAAGATCATACAGATGAATTCAACAAGTTGATTTTGGATCTTGAAAATATAGAGGTGGCATTGGATGATGAAGATCAGGCCATAATATTTCTCACTTCTTTACCATCATCATATGAACACTTTGTGGATACATTGATGTATGGTAGAAATTCTCTGTCTATGGAAGATGTATTGTCTGCCTTGAATTCAAAAGAATTGAAGAAGAGGTCAGATTCTAAAGAAGAAGGTGGAGATGGCTTGTATGTGAGAGGAAGGTCGGATCAAAGGAATTACAGTAGTGGCAACAGAAATTCCAGGTCAAAATCCAGGTCAAGATTCAAGAGGAGATGTTTTGTTTGTAATTCAGAAAAGCACTTCAAGAAAGACTGTCCATAATTCAAGAAAAGAAAAGGTGAAGGCAGTTATTCAAGAGGTCAAAGTAGTAATTACTCAAAGGGGCAGAGTAGTCATGTAGATTCTGATGATCAGTCAGAAGGAGGTTATGACAGTGCTGATGTTCTTGTGGTCACAAGTGAATGTGCTCAAGAAAAATGGGTAATGGATTCAGGGTGTTCATTCCATATGACACCTCTGAAAGAAGCCTTCAAAGAATTGAAGATGGTGGACATGGGGTCTGTAAAGCTAGGAGATGACAGGCCTTGTCAGATTCTTGGCATTGGTACAGTGACAATGAAGACAGAATCTGGCATCACGTTTGATCTCAAAGATGTGAGGTACATCCCTGATCTTAAAAGAAGTTTGTTATCTCTTGGTACTTTAGAGAAAATGGGATATCATGTTAGTCTTAAAGACGGAAAGGCCAGGGTTATAAAAGGGTCTATGGTGGTGCTCAGTGGTACTAGAATCAAGAACAACATTTACATGTTGGATTGTAAAGTTGTTGATGGAGTGGCTGCTATGGCAAGTGAAGAAGGTGATGATGAAGCCCTGAAGAGGCATAAAAGACTTGGTCATATAAGTCAACAAGGCCTGATTGAGTTGTCCAAACAACAAGTTCTTGGTGATCTAAAGAACTATGATATAAGCTTTTGTGAAAGCTGTGTTTTGGGCAAACAGAAAAGAGTAAAGTTCAGCAAAGGAAAACATAGTTCTAAGGGAGTCTTAGACTATGTTCACTCTAATCTGTGGGGGCCTGCAAGAACAGAAACCTTGGGAGGTGGTAGATACTTCTTGTCCATCATAGATGATTACTCAAGAAGAGTGTGGGTTTATGTGCTTAAACACAAGAGTGATACTTTCAAAAAGTTTCAAGAATGGAAAGTATTGGTGGAGAATCAAACTGAGAAGAAAGTGAAGAAACTCAGAACAGATAATGGGCTGGAGTTTTGTAATCTTGAGTTTGATAAATTTTGCAAAGAAAATGGTATAGCCAGACACTTAACCATTCCTGGTACTCCACAACAGAATGGTTTGGCTGAAAGAATGAACAGAACTTTATTAGAAAGAGTGAGGTGTATGTTGGCAACCTCAGGAATGCCAAAGAAGTTCTGGGGTGAAGCTGTATCCACTGCAGCTTATTTGATCAATAGATGTCCTTCATCAGCAATTCAGATGTAGACACCTATGGAGATGTGGTCAAGTACTAAACCTGAGTATGAAGATTCAAAAGTTTTTGGGTCTTTGGTGTATTCTCATGTGAGTGATGATAAGTTGGATCCTAGATCTCAAAAGTGTATAATGCTGGGATATACTGAAGGTGTAAAGGGATACAGGCTTTGGAGGTTGCAAAATCCAAAGGTGATAGTGAGCAGAAATGTTCAGTGCAGGGAGAATGTCCTGTACAAAGATGTTATGGAGTCAATAAACAGAAGTGTATCCAAGAAAGATGATCTTCAGTTTGAGGTGGAGCCAGTGTTAAACAGACCAAAGGTGAATGTTGAAAGGTCTGGTGCAACTCAGGGTGAAACAAGTCAAAGTGGAAATCCTAGTTCAAGTCAGGATGAGACAAGTCAAAGTGTACCAAATTTGGAGGATTATATTTTGGTGAGAGACATGTCAAAAAGGAGAGTTGTGAAACCACTGAGGTACAGAGATCAAGAAGATATTTCTGCAGTTGCTTTTGTAGCAGCAGAGAATGAAAGCATCTATGAACCGCTAACTTTTGAAGAAGCTGTTAATTCAGAAGATAATCAAAAGTGGTATAAAGCAATGGATGAAGAGATGGATTCTCTGTACAAGAATGGTACGTGGGAGTTGGTAAACAAGCCTAAAGACTAGAAGTTGGTGTCTTGCATGTGGATCTACAAAATTAAAGAAGGTGTCAAACTAGGAGAAGGTCCAAGATACAAAGCAAGACTGGTGACTAAGGGATTTACTCAAAAGGCAGGTGTTGATTACAATGAGATCTTTTCTCCTGTAGTCAAACATGTCTCAATTAGAGTTATCTTGTCCGTGGTTGCATCATTAGATCTGGAATTGGAACAAATGGATGTAAAAACTGCATTTTTGCATGGTAATTTGGAGGAGAAGATCTATATGGCACAACCAAAGGGGTATGAGGTCAAAGGCCAAGAAGATAAGGCATGTTTACTGAAGAGGTCCTTGTATGGACTGAAGCAGTCTCCCAGACAGTGGTACAAAAGATTTGATGAATACATTGTGGGCAGTGGTTTCAGCAGAAGTCCTTATGACAGCTGTGTGTATCATAGGGAGTATGACAGGGGTAAATTTGTCTATTTACTCTTATATGTTAATGATATGCTAATAGCTTGTGAAAGCAAAAGCCAAATAGAAGAAACCAAACAACTGTTGATGAGAGAGTTTGAAATCAAGGATTTGGGGAAAGCCAGGAAGATACTTGGTATGGAAATCCACAGAAACAGGGCAGAAAAGGTGTTAACACTGTCTCAATCTTCTTATATTGAGAAAGTGTTGAAGAATTATGGAATGGGAGAGTGTAAACCTGTTACAACTCCTCTTGCAGCTCATTTTAATTTGTCAAAGAAAGATTGTCCTCAAACAGATGAAGAGAAAGAATACATGAGCAAAGTTCCATATGCAAACACTGTTAGGAGTCTGATGTATCTCATGGTCTGCACAAGACCTGATATTGCATATGCTGTTAGTGTGGTGAGCAGGTATATGGCTAATCCTGGTAAAATCATTGGGCAGCAGTGAAATGGATTCTCAGGTATTTGGCTGGTACAAAGAAACTTGGTTTAAAGTTTGAAAATCATGCTAAGAAGGAGAACATGGTCAGTGGTTATGTTGATTCAGATTATGCAAAAGACAAAGATAATGGCAGATCAATAACTGGTTATGTGTTCTCAGTCATGGAGAATGTGGTGAGCTGGAAGTCTCAGTTGCAGCACGTTGTGGCACTATCCACAACTGAGGCTGAATTCATATCTTTAACTAAAGGGGTAAAATAGTCTTTATGGTTAAAGGGTATGGTTGCTGATTTGGGAATCAGGTTGGATGGTGTGGAGGTGAATTGTGATAATGAAGGTGCTGTTTAGTTGTCGAAGAACAGTGTTTTTCATGAGAGAACCAAACACATCAATGTGAAGATGTTTTGGATCAGAGATGTGGTAACTTCTAAAGACGTGGTGGTCAAGTGGGTTGGAACAGATGTTAACCCAGCTGATGTGATGACCAAGGCTTTGCCAGGAGCAAATTTTACATTTTGCTTTAACTCATTAAGTTTAGGTTAAACTGAATTGTTACTTAGGTGGAGATTGTTGAGAAAAGTAACATTTCAGTTATAACCACTGATGAGTTCTAATTAAATAAGCAAACCACTGTTTGAGGCTAAACAAGACAAACAACTGATGGAACTCTAAGCACTGCTTGTGATCAAACACTGATGGTGATTAACAGCTGAGAGTAACAACTGATGATGGTAAAACAACTGCTGTTTAAATAAGCAGTAGATAGCGAATCAGTAGTTTGAACTGTTGTTGAGGAGTAGATCAGTGATTGAGGTATTAGAGAGCAGTTGTTTAGATACAAGGTCTGATACTTACATTCTTGTAAGTTCAGGGGGTGTTTGTGGAAATTCTTACAACGGATAGTTGTAACTGAATTTTGGGCGTTTAGTATAAATAGGGGTTTGAAGTAGTGTGTAGATAATTTCATTACTTTCAATTTCTTTGTAATTATTTTCTTGTAATTCAATTTCTGATTCAATAAGATTCAATCGTTAATCGTTGATTCAATTCTCTGGGTCAATTTCTGGGTTGTTTTTCTAACAAAAACCATACAAGACTTTGAATAATCCACGACGGCAGTAAACATAACTCACATAACAGTTTTTTTTGGGAACGGCAAAAACTTCTATATATGCAAATATAGTAACTGGGTCAGCTAGTCACTGGAACCCAAAGGATTACAAAACAATGTCATGAATATTAAAATCATGCCATCTATCCCAGTTAACATTACAAAGTTTAGATCTAGTAGTAATCCAAAGGAATGTATTTTCCTTGATCGTTGCCGCCGTTGTGAAGTGGACATTTATGCTATTGAAAATCTTTTCATTAATTGCTTTCCAAATCTCCCACATGGTGACCATAAAAATCGCACGAACGATCTTCTTCCAATTCGACGACCCATTGTGCCCCGAGATGAACCCGAGAATTTGTTTCAGGGTAAGGTAAGGTTGCTAGAAGGGAATGGTGGTTTTATCCACTTGAAAATGGACCACCAAACCGATTTAGCAACGAAGCAATCCCATATAATGTGTTGAGCCGTTTCTTCCGTTAAACCACTTCGAATGCAGGAAGTGTTATCTAAAGAGATAGCGGATGAATCCAGTTATCGAACCATAAGTGCCAGTCATATGTTGGTAATGATTCGTGATATACCCAACAAATTACTTTAGATGAGGTTGGCCAATCGAAAAACAAATCCGTAGCTACAACATTGGATTAAACATATGTTGCTTTATCTTCATATATGACATATGATGGAATGATGGGTGCTTTTAAGTTCATTTTGCATAACCTTTTGTTCAACCAATCCACTTATTGAACAACATAACAAAACAATTCAACTTGAATGATTGAACTTAAAGAAAAGGTATATGCAATTATTTGATGAATTTCATTACAGTTTTCTTTTGAAAATTTATGACAATTATTTGGAGATATACATTTTTTTGAACATCAATTTCGAGACATACAAAACACCCTTTTCATTTCTGTTATTAAAACAATAATATATAAAATTAGTCTCTTCTTCTTCCACCCGCCGCCGGTCGCTCGACGGAGCAGGTAAGATCTGTTTTAGCGTGCGAGGTCGCGGGCTCCGACTTGACCTTTCTCTCTAACTCATTCCTTTTTCTCTCCCATTCGTTATCGGAGCTGGTTTTTGGGCTCGAGAGCATTATATTCTGTTTGTTCTTCACTCATTCTCGCCGGACCTTCTCCTCGATTGCTTAGTAGGTCTGATATTGGTCGCGACTATTTGAATATAGTTAAGCTAGACCGATTCGAATCCTATTAACCTTTCATAGGGTTGTGTCCTTGGCTTGGTGAGTTTCTAGTTGGTTTCCTATGGGGCAAGAAACTGTTTGGGGTGTTGAAGATGATTGTGGTGGTGGTCCTTGGGCAGAGATTCAGTACCAAAAAAATAGTAAGAGCCGAAGAAACGGCATGGAGATGACATTCATAGTGCAGAATTTGCCGGACCAAACGACAAAGATGGTCTTATGGCGTGCCTTTCAGCCATATGGCTACATATCTGATGCTTATGTGGCCCGTAAGAAGGATAAGAGGGGGAATAGCTTTGGATTTGTCCGCTACGTGAGAGTAGAAAACTTGAATGCAACATTAGCGGAGATGAACTCTGTGAAGATTTTTGAAGCCAAAGTATCGGTGGCCTTGGCTAAATATGATAAGAACCATAAAAAGTTTATTTACACATCTAAGTGTGTCGATGAAAAAACTTGGAGGCCAAAGGAAGCTTCGAATTCGAACCAACGGAATTCTGGTCCTGCTTTTTGGGGTGCGGAGGTTAGGGAGGGACAGTCCTTCGCAAGCTTGTTCCAGAATGGCACTCATGTTCCTAACCTGGGTGCTAAGACTATCTCTATTACCAACAAAGGATCTATCACACCCTGGCTTTGCGGAAGTGTGGGTTAATTTGGTGTGACTTCTTAATACCATAGCTTAATCATAACCAAGCTATATGAATGTAAAACCATGCAGAATCATCCATTAAAGTCTTAAAAACAAAAGTAACATAACATTGTCTTAAGGCGTTGACACATGCAACGGAAATTACAACCTAACAACATAAAACATTGTTTGAAAGACACAACCACAAACTTAAAATAAACGCCATTTAAGACTTGCGACTCGTCCAGGTAAAAGTCGCAATCCCTAAACGTGGATGATCTCATACTCTAACGCAGCATAGCATACCGTGCCAGAATCCTTAGTTCCCTGAAATACATGTAAGTTGGAAAAATCAACAAAAATGTTGAGCGAGTTCATGTGTAGTGAGTAAGTAAAACCTTTATATGTATAAAAACCCTGGTATGTAGCAAATAAGGAAATAAAGAGATCACTAATGGTTTGCAAGGCCATTGATATGTGTAATGTGCAGTAGGAAGACTCAAACCTAGCAGATTTTGCGTTGGGCACAAAGTCACCCCGAGGTCCGTTCTGCTGGGCCTGGGGCTGGGCTCGCTACACCCAGATAGATCTACCGCTACTGTCCCTCGGTCCTACTCTGAGGATTAATGGCCTTCAGTTCACACCTACCCACTCACATGATCTAAGTAGTCACCCTCCTTACGCTAATCATACCATGTAAAAAGTACTCGTAAACATAGTAACATGTATTTCACCCCCGCAGTTTAGAAAACTGAAAACAGTTAAGAGAAAGGGGGACATGAACTCACCGAAGTGCGTCTCTAAAAAGTATCTCCCAGACGATCTGCTGTGTGACGACCTACACGTACTAACTTCTATTAGATGGACGACCGTGCTTTAGTTTAAGGTTTAATGTCTCTGGGAAATAGTTAGGCAACTATTTCGTGTTTACACTTCGTAGTTATTTGGTAAATATATTCCTTCCCAAGGATGGGGGTTTTAATACATGTGCGTTCGTATAACCTCGAAATATATTATTAAGTCACACTTAAAATATGTTTTAAACCTTATCTCCAAAATATAAATATTTTTCCCAAAAATATTATATTTTATTCCATATAATTTTCCCAAAATAATTTCCTTGTCAAAATACACACTTATGAGTATTTTCTGAAAATGCGTAAGTTATGGATAAAGATCGGCTGGTAATAATAATACCGTTGTAACTTAATATTTAATGCGAAGGCGTTAGAATTATTTTGGAGTCGTTAACATTCGGTAATATCATTTTTACCCTAAAAATAATATTTACGTAGTTCACAAAATAATCATAAAAATCTCACAAGTGTTGTTATGGAAAATATATACTAAATATATATTTATCAAGTTTTATTTTCTGAAAAATCCCACCCCCGACACTTGGAAGTTTCGTAATAAAAACATGGCGAAATTTATTTGGGTAAAATAAGTTAAAAATATATTCATAACACTTGTGATTAAAAAATATTTACAAGTGTTAGATTTTTGGAAAAATTTCGCCAGAGTTTCCTCTGTAACCGGAGGTGGCCACGCTTTCTAGCGTATCATTTTCTTTTAAAATTTCAATTCAACAATGTTCCCAACATTAGCCAACAATATTTCAATCATCAAACTAGTCAAAATAGATATAAATCGCAAAACACATGAACTTGTGGTTTATCTAAAATATGTAGTAATTTTCCCCATATTTTTAGTAGATCTTTTTATAAATAAACTCGGTTTCTTGAGAATCTCGTTTTTAAAGAAAATACATTTCCACATCTTCTTGTAAAAAATTACAAGAATAATTCTTTGTCAAAACTTCTTGTTACACAAGTGTCTACACACTCGTGTGTTCACAAAATCACCTTTGTTTAGGAAAGATCCGACTCTAAAAACATGATTTCATTTGACACTTGGTTCTTCGAAAATACCACTTGTAGATCCTTAGATCTACTTGTTTAGAATTCCATTTCATAAGGAAAATTGTTTTTACACAAGTTCATGTTACCATGTAGTAGTGTTCTTCATCTAACCACTTTCACACTTTAACATACTCTAGGTCATGTTACATGAACAAGACTTAGCCGGGTTAGATGACGATCCGAGCTACTACTAGCATAAAACAACACTAAATAATCATAATAAAACAAGTCTCACAAGTTTTACACAATTTCATTGCTTTTATCAAACAAGTTCATCCTTTTAGTAGACTTTTAGTAGGTGATTTAGTATGTTCATGATTTTCAACCGACAACGTTCATATTAACCACTTTAGAATAGTTCAAGAAGGTGTTTAGAGCCACTTACTACTAGCTCGAGGCTAGGGAAGAAACTAGTCGAAAAACGAGTGGTTAAAAGCGCCGTAGAGAGGTCCTTGATAATCCGAGTGCACCGAGCTTCCTTATACGTGATCCTTCTCACTTGTAGATGTGTAGAATGCCTTGAATGAGATCGAAAGGTGGGTGTGTGTGTGCCTTGGCTCTCGGCCGAGATATCTAGGGAGAGAGGGAGGAGTTTGACTTTTTTTCTTGTTGGTGGTTAAGTGATTAGTAAACCATGAGTTATATTTATAAACCATTAAGCAAGTTTATCCAATGATAAATAGTGTCCTATAGATTACTAGCACATGGATTACAATAATCAAGTTTTGTAAGTGTTTGTCCCCTATGGGGGACCGAACTCGGTTACATGGGGGGGGGGGGGGTTGGTTCCTTTCTAACTAGATGGTTAAGGTATGGTTATGTTAATTAGGAGGTTAAACCAATTAGTAGTGTGTTATGCACAATGGTGGGTGTTAGGGTACTCAGGGACCCTAACTGGCTCAGAAAAAGAAAAACAATGTTACTGACAATATTTTTGTGTTCCGGGTAAAGTCCGATTGTTCGGTTGGATAGTGATCCGTTAAAGTGCTTAACAAAGCTTTAAAGTGTCGTTATTATTATTTTTAGTGACACAAAGAATTCCCGACACTTTGGAAAGTGTCTAGTATTATTTTCCCATGTTTTTGCACTTTACTAGTTTGCTAAAAAGCTGAATTTTTATTTTAAAGTGCAGAATTTGTGTTTAAATCATATTTTTGGCACATCCGGTCACTATAACTATCACCTAGTGACGCAGTTCCACAACCCTCATTTCCCTACACTCTCTACTAGTGTAGTAAACTATCTCTGGCACATACAGGCCTTAGAGGCAGTGTCTGCCTGGTGCTGGTTATATCAGCACGTTTAATGGGTTATCCGTTCATTGGGCTACTGTGCTTTTATGCATCAAGGTTGTCACTAAAGTTCTGTATGTAAATAATAGAGTGACAGTTAGTAAAGTGTGATGCAAGTAAGTGCATGTATCAGTATTCGAGTAGCAGTTTATCCACAATTGTAAGCAAGCACAGTAATTAAACAGTAATTAAATAGTAATTAATTCGTACGGATACCTGATTTGGTGAGGGTTGTCACAGGATCCAAGTATCCTTTGAATTGCATGGGTAAGTCTATTCATGGTATTGTTAAAGACCTTAGTTCTCTCAACAAATTGAACCATCTCCTGAGTAACGATGGTTGGATGATTATGGGTTATCCTACATCGGGGGACTCAGCGTCTTGCTCACCCTTGGTAATCCTGGTATAGTGGAGGAAGTCATGGCAAACCACTCGGATTGTTTGGCTAATGTTTTAAGCCATTTTCATGTGTGGAAAGGTGAAGATCTTCCGTTGGATCGTATAGTATCTTTACGCATTACGGGGATTCCTGTCCAACTCAGAGATAGTTCTTTATTCGACCAAGTCGGTGGTCTCTTTGGGCGAGTTGTTGAAGAGTCATCCTTTTCCTGGCTCGAATCCCAAAATTCTGATTGTTCGGTCCTGGTGCTGGTTCCTCCTGGGAAACGTATCGAGGAATCTGTGGTCATAAATTGGCAGCAAAGGAGGTTCGTGATCTGGGTTTCTGAGGATGCCATTGTTTGGAAACCTGTCCTTGACGGGGATTTTCAGTCGGTTGACGAGGGGGATAATCCGGATGATACATCAGATGAAGGCTCTAGCGACGGTGAAGACGATTGTGAGGATCAAATGTTCGATGAGTTTGAGGAAGGTGAAATTAGGCAACCGGATAATAATCAACCTATATCGGATCGGAATATAGAATCTCCGGCGAAGAATACTCCAGAGTCGGGTTCAGCTAATGCTATGGAATTCGAAAGGGTGGAAAATGAAATGTTGGACACTGAGGGTCAGGTCGTTCGGGTCTCTGTACGTGAATCCCAGGATTTGCATGGGGAAGACTACACACATGGGAAAATTAATTATGATGTGGGGCCGGACGAATTAATGGCTAAAAAGACTGTTGGTGAGCCGCAATTATTGGAGGAGAGAGAGAACTCTCTTGTGGACCAAATTCTTCAGGATGGCCTAACCCCACTAATTGGGCTTGGTGAGAGGCCTAGAGCTTTCCATAGTCCGCCTTCGGCTGATTCTATGCAGGGCCCACCTTTTAGAAATTTTAGAGAAAATCTGGACTCCGATGGGACTACAATTGACCTTAATTCACCTGCAGTCAATATTGGGGTTATCAGCGGTGCTTCTGGAGGTTTCGAATCTCATCGTTTGGCGGTGCCGAATCAAGAACAAGTAGATGATGCTCCTCTCCAATCTTCGATCGAGCAACAAAGGTTCGGTGAATCGACGATACCGGATCCCGGCGTCCTTGATCCAGGCATTGATGAGGAAGTCCACAGTACGGCATTAGTTGGCTCAAAAGTGGGGATTGATCTGAGTGGGTTTGAAGAAGCGACTAAGGTTCTCATCCAAGGTGAAGGCGTTTCTTCTCGTTTACAATGAATTTTCTTTCTGTAAATCTTAGGGGGGTTTGGGATTCCCGAAAGGTCGATTGGGTCAGGGGCATTAAAACTACATACAGGGTCTATTTTTTTGCTATTCAAGAAAGTAAATTGGGGGTGTCAGTGAATTTTGCTTTCAATGCTTTTTGGGGTCGATCAACGTATAGCATGGAAGTTGTCGAAGCTCAGGGTCGTTCCGGGGGGTTGGCGTATCTGTGGAATCCTGCTATGTTCTCGTGTGATAGTGTGATAAAAGATCGGTACTTTTTAGTGTTGTCTGGCACTTTGGTGCATTCAGGTCATAGGATTAATTTGGTGAATGTTTATGCTTCGAACGATGCATCGATTTGAAGGAATATTTGGTCTAACCTGATTGGTATTAAAAACGC
This sequence comes from Helianthus annuus, assembly GCF_002127325.2. Taxonomy (NCBI): domain Eukaryota; kingdom Viridiplantae; phylum Streptophyta; class Magnoliopsida; order Asterales; family Asteraceae; genus Helianthus; species Helianthus annuus. Next base: position 29,148,818 of record NC_035434.2, on the reverse strand, counting down.
TATACAAGGGTTGTGGGTATTCATGGGGGACTTCAATGAGGTCAGAGACGCTTCAGAACGCCTTAATTCGGAATTATCTTCAGCTAATGCAGAGGCGTTTAATCATTTTATCCTATCCGCAGGTCTTAGTGAGTATCAAATAGGTGGCAGAAGGTTTACATATATCTCCGATAACGGGGTCAAATTAAGTAAGTTAGATCGGTTCTTTGTTTGTTTAGGTTTCTTGGAGAAATGGCCGATGGCATCAGTTTTGGCTCTTAGTCGAAAGGCATCGGATCATAGGCCAATATTACTCTCTACCATAGCATCAGATTTCGGTCACATCCCATTCAGATGCTTTAACTCTTGGCTAGAGATCCCCGGTTTCTTGGATATGGTCAAACAATGTTGTATGTCCTTTGTTTTTAACGGGCCAGCCAACATGGCCTTGGCTGTTAAACTGCGTTGGCTAAAGAATAACTTCAAGGCTTGGTTGAAAAGAGAAAAGGAACAATCCAATGGGGTTTACGAGGCAAAAAAGAACCGTGTACGTTTCCTAGAAAATCTAGCCGAGGAGAGGGAATTACTTGTTAGCGAGCCGAATGAAAGGAGTAAATGTATTAATTCTGTTATGGAGGTGGACCGAAGGAAACAGTTGGATGCTCGTCAGAAATCCCGAGCTAGGTGGGCTCTTGAAGGTGATGAGAATTCGGCATTTTACCATAATGTGATTAATTCTAATATTAGTAATAATCTTATTAATGGAAGGTCATTGGGAAGTTAATATCGGAGGAACAATCAGCCTTCTTGGCGGGTAGAAACATCACGGATGGACCTCTCATTTTAAATGAAGTTATTGGATGGTTGAAGAAGTCTAGAAAGTCGGGTATGATTTTTAAAGTGGACATTAATAAGGCCTATGACTCCCTAAACTGGAAGTTTCTGGATTCGATTATGGAGCATATGAACTTCCCGGTTCGATGGAGGAATTGGAAATTGGCGACCCTTGTATCGGCTAAATCTTCGGTGTTGGTAAATGGATCTCCGACTAGGGAGTTTGAGTGTACACGTGGGCTGCGACAAGGAGACCCCCTTTCCCCCTTTTTGTTTGTGATTGCCATGGAAGCCTTATCTAGTATTATGAAGAACACCACTTCAGAAGGCATTTTTAAACGCTTCATCTCATCTATGCCGATGATGTGGTTTTTGTCGGGGAATGGAATTGTGAAAATATTCTCAATATTCGCAGAATTTTGAGATGTTTTTACCTTGCTTCTGGGCTAAAGGTAAACCTCTCCAAATGTACTTTGTTTGGTGTAGGAGTGAATGATGAGGTCGTGCAACAATGGGCGGATCTTCTGAGTTGTAGTAAAGGATCTTTTCCATTTAAACATTTGGGTTTGGTGGTTCGAGCAAATATGAACCTCATATGTAATTGGAAGCCGGTAATAGAAGTTTTCAAGTCCCGATTGTTACTATGGAAGGCGAAACATTTATCATACGGTGGAAGAATTACCTTACTTAAGTCGGTTTTACACACTTTACTGACGTATTTTTTCTCGTTGTACAAAGCACCTGCAAAAGTCTTGTATATTTTGGAAAGACTTAGGAGAGTTTTCTTTTGGGGCGGGTCGGATGGAAATTCTAACATGAGTTGGATGGCATGGGAAAATGTTACAGCCCCAATTGAATATGGTGGGTTGGGTTTTGGCTCACTCCGTGACGCCAATTTGGCTATGTTATCGAAATGGTGGTGGAGATTCAAGACGGATAAAAACGGATTATGGAGAAGGGTCGTTTGGGCTATACATCATAACACTCGATCTTGGGCGTCAATACCAGCGAAGATTTCGATTGTAGGACCTTGGAAGCAAATAGTTGGGATTCAAAAGCTTTTAAATCGTATAGGCGTCGATATCCATGATTCAATAAGGTGTAATGTGGGTGGCGGCTCAACTGCAGCATTCTGGCTGGACTTTTAGGATGGAAATCAGCCCCTTTACATCTCTTTTCCACTGTTGTTTACAATCGAACAAGAAAAATTCTGTTGCGTTTCGGATCGGCTATCTTAGGGCGTTAATGGGCTGAACTTTAATTGGGCTTGGAGCAGGCCTGATTTGAGTTCGGAGGAAGTATTGGAGATTCACAATATGTCGGCACTTCTAAGTGGCGTTAATTATAGGGCGGGTCCGGATCGGTGGTTATGGAGTTTAAATCCGACAGGTGAATTCTCGGTGGTAAGCATCAAAGACGTTGCAGCAATATATGGTAGATCGGCTCCTGCATATTCATTTTTTTGGAATAATTTTGTTCCAAAAAAGGTTGGGATAGTCTCTTGGCGGGTGATTATGGAGAGACTCCCTACTCGGGCAGCCTTGGTAGCTAGGAACATCGATATTGGGGATCCGAGTTGTCCTTTCTGCGGTGAGTATGATGAAACATGCGATCACATCTTTGCGGCTTGCCATTTTGCTCAAGTTGTTTGGCTAGTAATTGCACAATGGTGCAAAATTCCTCCAATAATTGCCTTCGGTCTCAAAGATCTCCTGGATGCACATGTTGCTGTGGTAGGTTCCAAAAAGAAAAAGAAAGTATTTAGTGCTATTTTCCAGGTCGTTATTTGGAGCATTTGGAAGATGAGGAATGAGGTAATCTTTGGAAACGAATATCCAAATATCTCTAAGGTGGTGGACGAATCAAAATCGATGAGCTTTCTTTGGATAAAGTATCAGTTGAAATCACTTGACTGGACATGGAACGAGTGGAGAAATTTTAGGATTGCAATGTAATATTTGGTTTTGACTGTTTGGCGGTTTATTGTGGTGAAACTAAGATGTATATTTGGTGTCTAGCAACTTGCTAGTTGATTAAATAAAACTTTGTTGGCCGTTCAAAACAAAAACAATAATATATAAAAAAAAATTGAACTTAGAGAAATTTAAATACCACTTTTGTAACATGTCAAAAAAACTTTTAGTTAATAATTACTTGAGTAAATTGTCATTTTAGTAAGTTTGTCTTAAATTGTCATTTTAGTCCAAATAGTTTTTTTTCTTCTCTAGGTACTTGACTTTTCTTATTTGTTGCCATTTTGATCCAAACCACTAATTACATCTAAAAGTGTCAGTTAACTCAGGGGCTATATTAGTCAATTTATTTATTTTTTTTCTATTTTATTTTATTTTATTTACTTTAAATACTTTAAAATAAAAAGAAATCAGCTTTTTCATAAAAGCTACAACCAACCCCGCCCACAACCCCGCATCTCTCTCTCTTCCTCTCCCCCTCTCTCTAGAACACCACCATCACCGTCACAACCACCATCACCACCTCGCCGGTAACAACCAGCCCCACTGCAATATTGTTTTCTCCAATTTCAGACACCGACAGTTGCCCCTAACATATAGCAACCAACTTGAATCATCATCCTCTTCTTTACATTCATAACTTGCAACCTTTAATTTTTGTTCAAAACTTTAAACTTGCAACTTAGAAATCCTATTTCCATTCAAAGCTTTCAACATGCAATTTTAGTTACATATTTATTTGATGAATTATTTAATGGATTAGGTCAAAAGATAGATTTTTAAGGGGTTTTGGTGACTTGTAAGAAATTGCGGTGTTTTGGTGATTTATTAGATAAGATGTTGGGGATTAAGAGATGGAGAGAGAGGGGGGATTGTTGGTGGTGGTGGGTGTTGGATCTGGCCGGAAACGCATAGGTGGTGGTGGAAGGTTGTGATGATGGTGGGGTGAGTGGTGGCAGTGGTGGACGGTTATGATGGTGGTGGGGTGGGTGGTGGTAGTGGTGGAAAGTTATGATGGTAGTGGGGTGGGTGGTGGAAGGCTGTGATGGTGGTGGCTGGTGGTGGAAGGTCGTGATCGTGGTGGTTGTGGGTGGAAGATACATATTGAGAGAGAGAGAGAGAGAGAGAGGGGATATTGTGAGAATCTGATTGTGTGTATATATGATTATATATATTTATATTTTTTATGTTTTTTAGTTAAAGGGTATTTTTTAATAAAATATAGAAAAACTAAATAAATATGTAAAGTGACAAAAGTGCCCTAAGAAGTTAACTGAGACTTTTAGATGGAGTTAGTGGTTTGGATAAAAAAGGCAACAAATGAGAAAAGTCAAGGACTCAGAGGAGAAAAAAAACTATTTGGACTAAAATGGCAATTTGGGACAAACCTCAGGGACTAAAATGGCAATTTACTCTAATTACTTTTTACAAGCTAAATAATTTACTCTCGTACATTTTTAGACCATCCTGATCCTCTGCGAGGCGTAGAGAAGGGGGTTTGAAGGCGTGGAGAAGGGGGAGGCTTGGGGTTTTCGAGGGTCGTGGGGGAGGAGAGGTGAGTGAGGCGGAGGTTGTTGATTGATTTGTTGTTTTTCTAACCGGCAAACTATATTTAAAAAAATTAAATTCAAAACATTTTTCACTTATCTCTTGTCTTCTATCCCACTCCAAACTTTATAAAATTTATTCTACTTTTATAAAGAAAATGCATACACACAACCGTTCGTTTGATCCAAACAACCCATATGGCCGACCCGAAACCTCGAATTCTAGTCTACCTCAAAACCGTAATCTACAAATTCTGGGTAATTCATCAGACCTAGTTGCATACGCACATATTTTAACCGACATGTTTTATTCATGATTTCCTTTTGACAAACATTATATTCCCGTCTCGATTTCCACTACCAAACATCCTTGCCAACAACCCGTTCCTATATCCCCAACGGACTCTACACCTGACTTCATGTCGGAAACCTAACCGCAAGATATTAGTGAACCATCCACTCGAAAGGTAAAAAAGAAAAGCCACAAAAAGAAAACCGAGCAGGAGAAGGCCCTAAAGCGGTGACCGAGTTGTTGTAAAATGGACAGCTGAGGAAGAAGTAGTTTTAACCAGAGCTTGGATACACGTATCGGAGGACCTGTTGATAGGTACTTTTATTTTTTTAAGAAAACATTTTTTTGTTGTTTTTTTGTTTTAGTGTTTTATATATATTTCTAATATGTCGTTTTTATAGATAGCTCCGAATCAACACGAAAACCAAATTTGGGATCAAATGAGTACTCATTATCACGAAACGTTGAAAGGAGAGTTCTACCGGAAGAATCATAGTTTCTCATCAAAGTGGAGTGAAATAAATACAAATGTCACGACCTTTAATGGTTACTACCCAACATCAAGAATAAGCAAAAAACTGGTGAAACTGAAGCCGAGTTCTGACGAGATTGTTTAGTGCTTATCACGAAAAAAAGAAACACCCGTTCAAATTTATTGTTAGGAAGTGGCGAGGTACCTTAGCATGGTTGTAAAAATCCAGACTAGTCTCCGATTAGTCGCCGATTAATCACTAATTGGAGGTTCACTGATTAATGGGCGATTAATCACTAGGCGGTCAATGGCGGTCCTATTCTGGCCAAATTTTGGCTAGACGTTTGCCAAATTTCGACTAAACCTTATAAATTCCTTCCAATCACTTAAAACAATGGGTCAATAAGGGGTTAAAACATGTCTACTTTTGAAACGACGACTTTCTTGAAGTAGGCTACTATACTCTCCAAATTGGAGAGCTCTGTTGTCCCATTCCAACCAGTCAATGTTGTCTTAACCGGGCTACATTTTTTCTTAGTTTTCCACCAAAAACTAATACCTATTCTCTCCATTGAAAACAACCAGGAGATGACACATCACCTACATACACGCTAAAATGCTCTTATTGAGCATGTTATAATTAGCAATTGAGGAAGAAGTTCAAATACGTAGTCTCTTATAAATAGAAAATCGTAGGAACAGTATCAAATGGACTCTGATTGCACTCATTCTATTAGCAATGGAACCGTCTCTTCGAACTATACGATATTAGATTTTAGGTTTTCGGTTTTCGGTTTTGGATTTTGGATTTTTGGCTTGTAAATTTTAGAATTTTTGTTTAGATCATTATGTCTTTTTATTTGGTATTGTTTTTTATTATTATTGTGTCTTTTTTTGCAATTCATTGTGTTTTTTTTTCACCGACATTGTGTTATGTTTCTAGACATTGTAAAATATTTTATGATCAATTGTATCTTTGTACTCTTCCTAGATTTAAAAGACATTGTAATACAATTTTACGCAGCAAGTGATTATCAATATAGAACATACTAAAGTAACATGTTTCCTTATCATCAACTATGTAATCTAATAATATATTGTTGATAAAGAGTTGATCCTACAAATAGTAAAAGAAAAAGAAATTGTTTAAAGTAACAAAAATATACCCTTACCTAATTTGAAAAACAAAATTATTATTATTGTTATTATTAATTAATTATTAATATTGTCACACCCCAACCGATGGCGGAATCATCGGGGCGCGACACTAAGCGAACCAGATTGCTCAAGAGAATCCATAACAACTATTAAATGACAATATTTAAAAGGTTTATTGTCCCATACCAATAAACAAATATTTCATAAACAGTCATCACGGAGTTCAAATCTCTTAAACAAAACCAATCCGACAACCTAGATTTTTATTCACGGGTTTCTAGACTTCCTAATCCATTGCAGCAAACAGACCATCAACCTGTCATATACGTTAAAATAAAAGTCAATACATAAAGTAAAGGTGAGTACACAAGTTTGTATAGATATAGTAAAAAAGCGTTTACGCATAACCTGCATGTAACACGTAACGGGCGATGAATGTAACTACCAACAATGATACAACCTAACAACATGAGTGTGATGTAGAGTATGCGTGACACATGTTCAACGAAGTAAACACGTGAAGTAAAGTAATGTGATCCTTAGCAACCCTTGTCACAACAGGTGCTGAGTCCAAACTATAGTACTATCGTTGCTAAAGGCGGTCTGGTATAACACTATGTAAGCATAGTAACAAGCATTCAACAAATCACGTATAGCATGCGGGATCAGTTAGTGTTTATAAAGTGTTTGCGTTGTGTGTTGTGTTTTGATAGAGAACGTATGTAACACCCAAAAGTGCGTTAAACGAAAATGGGTTCGAGTATACTCACAGAGCGTGTACTAATCAAGAAACACGATCCTCAATGGATTGAAGGGAGCGCCGGATCAGCCTGCGCACGGGAACAGAAGCGTAATTCCTCCAAAGTGCAGAAACGGTCGAAAATTGGAGTGTCGGTGGGAAACAGAAGCTTCGTACGAAGCTGGTGCCATCGTACAAAGGTGGGTCTTCACACACATGGGACTTCCGTTATCCAAAATCGAGTGTCTTCGCGTCTATCTTCGGAAAATCGAGTGTTCATCCCTCCAACCTTAAGCTACTGATTAAACTTAAAAACAGAGAGGTCATCACGAGGGGGAATCAGGTTGTTAGGTGTAAACCAGTGCCTTCGTACGAAGGCAGCGCCTTCGTACGAGGCCATGTGCCTTCGTACGAAGGTAGTGCCTTCGTACGAAGCTGGCTTCACACAGAACAGTCCAGTTCACGAACATGGCTGTTTTTGGCATTCGGTGCTGTGTTTTCTCCTGAATCGGAGGTATTTCTGAGTCCTTTTCAAGCTGGTTTCGACATTACCTCGTTTTACCTCGTTCCACTATTTAGTGAACGACATACATGCCATTTTAAGTCCGTTTTAGAGTGAAAATCAAGTTTAAACGGGGTTTTAAGAATTTCAACTTAGATCCAACACTTGGTGAGTGTGAAATCAACTGATTTCTAACTTGGGAAGCCGTGGCTAGTCCCAATACACTCGGTTAAGTGTAAATCCGTTGTGAAAGAAGAAATTTGATGAAAAAGATGAAGAGTTTTTGTAAAAACGGGAATTTATGAAGAAAAGATGAAGATTTTATAAAAACATAGAAGTTAAGATGAAAATGATAGTGTTTAAGTGCGAAAGATGAAGTTTCAAATGAAAACATAAGAGTTTAGATGAAAATGAAGTGATTCTTATGGAAATCGAAGTGGAAAATCGTTGTGTAATTGAATAAAACTGTTAAATCTTACTTAAAAATGGTCGGACAGCAATTCGGCAGAGTTTCGGTATGAAATCAGCAAGTGAGAATGAATGAGTGGTGACGGTGTATTTATAGAGGTAGTGGGTTCGAACAGGGAGCCTTTGTTTGAAGCAGCTGCCTTCGTACGAAGGCAGTGCCTTCGTACGAGGCCAGCTGGCTTCATTCGAAGGTGCTGTTTCGTGCCACCTTTTCCTCGTTTCGCATGCAAGGTGCTCGTTTCGTGCGTTTCATTTTGTTAATTAGTATTGGTAGTCTAAGTATATTAGCGTAACATCGACTTTTGGGTCGCGTTGCGTTTTAGAGTGATAAAATCAAGTTGTGCGAGTAGCGTTGAGTTTACGTTGCGATAGCGTTTGCGAGTAACAATACACATAATAAGCACACACAAGTAAAGCATATAAAAACACAGAGCATAACATTTCTACTACTAATAACAGCGTTTGCGATTTAGCGTGTTAGTCGTGATAAGAGAATGCGAAGGCGTATGGTAACCAAACAAACACACTCGGCAATTTAAATAGCATAATTCTCTGTAATTCGTGTTGCGTAAGCGTTTGAAAATATAAAGCGTTTAAACGTGTAGCGGTGCGGTGTGATGAAAAAATGTATTTAGTAAAATATAACCCTTTATTTATATTGAATCTCGGAATACAAACGGTTACAAATCGAAGCAAAAACGAACGGGTAACGATCTGAAAAGTCGGGTTGTTACAAATATTAATATTTTATAATAGCTAAACTGAATGAATAGTGACAACACATGTCGGCACCTATTAATTCAGCCACAGATGATGGGATGGATGGTTCTGTGGTGTTGTTTGATGTTTGTGCCACGTTACTTCTTACACATGTGTAAAGGGGGCTTGTTTCCCGAAATTGCCAACATGCCAACCTCCTGATTGTTGAAATCAATCACCTATATATATATATATATATATATATATATATATATATATAGGTACGAGAAGGTGAAATTCTCCAAAGTGTGTGAACGGTGAGAACGCATCCTGGGCCAATACATGGCGCAGGACATGACCAGGGTCTAAGGGTTTTTTCGTCTATTCAATATTCTTATTTTTTCCCGATTTTGCATAACATGCTACTTCATTTTTGGCGTCTAAGATTATTTTGGCGTTTTTTATATTCATTAACTAATTGGCGTTTTATTTTTTCTTAGATCTGTCACGTTGAATTAATTGTTTTGTGCCACATAGATAATTTTTTTGGCGTTATAGCGTTTCCCTGGTCAATTTTTTTGGTGTTTTGTGGCGTTGAATAATAATTCACTACGAGTCATCAATATTTTTATAAGATTAGAACAAGACCAAATGTTTTTTATGGCGTTTAGTCAATTTTTTGGCGTTTAATACATTAACAAGGTGCTTTGCTAGCACCCGTCTCACAGTTTCATACTATTAGCATTTTGGTGTTTGTAGTTTTTGGTGTTTTATATAATAATGTGTTTTATTAGTAGAGAATTAGATAACAAACCACAGATAATTATATAACAAAACAATAGAAAATGAAAAAGAAAAAAATTAAAAATGGTAATCTATATTCTCATCCAAATCTTCACTGTCATCAGCCTTTTCTTCTTGAATTTGTTTTGGCGTTTTGAACCTTTGAATACCTTAGCTAGATGCCAACTTTCCTACATAAACCCCGTCTTTTTTAGACGAAACTTGATAGTGGCATCCTGTTTTTTGGTGTGATATTCTTGTTTGGTGGCATGTCATTAAAGATCAACTCCTGGTTGAATGCTATTTATAATAATGGAGTCCAAAATAGCATTTTACGCATGTGTTGATCCCTTCATGCCATGCATATATTCATCAAGAACAAAGCTCCCAAGATGACATATCACTGTCATCAGTCTCTTTTTCTTGAATATTTGTCCATCTCATTCAGCAAAAGATTATAGAGATAACCACCACAGAGAAGAATCCATTCAGTGAAAGCTTTGCCATCTGTGGTTTTTTTAACCAACCTTTTTTGCTTTTTAAAGTGAGTGGTTTCTAGAGAACATTGCGTTTGTTTTTCTGGGTGTGATCAATTCATTGTGTAGAGACCCCTCTCTTATAGGAGTTTTTGGCGCGTAGTTTAGGCGGGATTTTTATTATAATAAATGATAGTAATAAAGTAACCGTCGTTTCAATTACTGTGTGTACCTTTTGCAACTAAATAGAGAAACATATCATTTAATTATCTTTAGAAAAAAAGAAGATTACACAGAAGAAAGCTAACAAAAAAAAATTAAAACTCTTCGTCAGAAGGTACTTTATCCGAAAAGTATCCATCACTTCCGTCATCCTCTTCCTCTGAGTCTTCATCTAGACCTTTATCCATGTCATCACCTTCACTTTCATCGGCTTCTTGTTCCTGAAGATTCTGAAGCCTCCATTTGAACATGTCTTGCATTAACGCCATTTATGAGTCCATGTCCATGTCTTGCAAAAACGCCATTTATGTGTTTCATGGAATTTGTTATCCAGAGCGATGCCAAGAAATAGGATACCCCTCTGTACCTCTTCTTCCATCTTCAAAATTGCCTTGATCGTCCTAACATACACCCTCCTTCTATTGTCAAAACGTAGGACGAATCGCCTGATTGCCAGAGTGTATCTCCACCAAACCATGGTTGCCGTTTTTGGCGTTTTGGTTAAACTTGGCGTTTTTGGTAGAAGATGTTTTTGCAGAATGATAACTGAATTTGGTTAAACGTTAATAATTGAATTTCAGTTACTGTGTTGTTTCCTCTTCATGTAATCTCCAACGCGTTTTATCACTAATTTTTGGCGTTTTGTATTTAATGGCGTTTTATTTTTTTGAATGGCGTGTTATCATTTTTTGTTGGCGTTTTGAATTTGAATGGTAAAAGACCCTTTTACCCTTAATGAAGCACGTCCCACAAAATAAAATTGATGTTATTTACGAAAACGCCACCGCGCAATCTAGTCCATTGATTGTTTTGATCTGACGATCCATAACCGTTCTCACACTTTCCCCCGTTTTTTCTAAATCCTAACCCTATATATATATGTATATATATATGTATATACATATATATAGATATATATATATATAGAGAGAGAGGGGTTCTGGTAGACAAAGAAAGATCGGAGAAGAGATCCGATAGAGAGACAGAGTAGTCTCCGGCGGCAGAGACGGTGGATAGACCGTCAGAATTGGTGAGAACCCAGTGCCGAGTTCTGTGGCAGTGAGAAACCTGGAATCTCTAGGGTTCCGACGAGGTCCGGTGAGAACCAGGTATACATGTATCCTTTTTAGTCAGATCGGGTCATGGTTGTGGTTTACAACGATGGCGGTGGTAGGGACATGACTGGCGGCAACATGGTGGGTTGTAGACTATTGGATGATTAGGGTGGTATAGAAGAGGGGTACGCACACAACCATTTATGTCTGTGTCTTCCTTCTCTGCTACATAAACCACAATCCGGATCCCCAACTCGTTATCTTAAAATAACTATTTTTTTGTATACTAAGTTTTTCATTTAACAACAGAATCCATATCTATATCTATATCTATATCTATATATATATATATATATATATATATATATATAGGGAGAAGATCATGCAAGAACCACCCTTATTGCGAGAACCGCGAGAACCAATGTGAACACAACAAAAAATGCCTAAAAATAGCTAAAAATCACAAAAAAATTTTTTAATATTTTTTATATAAAAATCGCTACTTTTCGAAGCAAAAAAAAAAAAAAACTTAAAAAAAAAAATTGGCCACTAAAGTAGCCATTTGAGCATAGAAAATATTAAAAAAAAATAGATTTTTTTTTTATGTTTTTTAGATTTTTTTAGGTTTTTTGAGGGTTTAGTTTTCAGCATTTTAGCTTGGGGAGGGGGGGGGGTTAGGTTTTTGGGGGGTGAGGGAGGGGGTTTAGGTTTTTTTTAGGTTTTTTGGGGGTTTTAGTTTTAAGCATTTAGCTTTGGGGGGGGGGGGTTAGTTTTTTTAGGGTTTTTTTTAGATTTTTTTAGCTATTTTAGGTTGTGTTCACATTGGTTCTCAAGGTTCTCACAATAAGGGTGGTTCTCGCATGAGCCCCTATATATATATATATATATATATATATATATATATATATTATAAGTGACGTTCAATGATGAATACTAAAAAGGTAGGAAACCGAAGAACAGTGCATTTAACATATTAAATATATCATAAAATTCAATTTAAAATGCTAAAATTTATTTTTTTAAAAACAATTTCGGAGTTTTTTTGCATAGAAAAAGGTGTCGATGTCACATCCACGGCTTGAACAAACAGAAGTTTATACCCATTCATTTTGTAGGTAGCGTCAATCATCAGCACATGTGGGAATGCACGCCACTAATTGTACGAGTAACGATGAACAAAGAAAACCTCCTCGACCGCAATTGTGGAGGAATTTTGTCGGGTGAAGTAAACGAACTTCTGTGTTAGAGTTCAATCTCGTACATTCTGTGTTAATCTTTTGTATCGCACTATGTAGGTCTCGTAGAACACACGCTTCTCCACCAAAGATTCTTCGTCCGGACTCGACCTCCTGGCAAACGCGTGACTCTTAAAATGTTCAGCAGGTTTATGGTTATGTTCATTTTTCTTCCCCCATATACTCCAGGCACCACTATTTATGTCTAGTTTCTCTATCAGTTTAAAAGGACAACCAATCTTTTTGCTACCACAACGTCGAACTATGGCTTTACTATTGTGTTCGCCATGACAGTTGCATCGCAACCATATCTTTATTGTCCTTGTTGACGACCCCTCACATTTTGATATCGTTTGTGGTCACAATGACGTAACCCCTCGCAAGTTCCCTTTTGTAAATACAATCCTTCAACTTTTCAAGAGGCCCGAATTCCTGAAACAACGGTGCTTTAGAATTATATATATTGATTGAATAAAATATTACATAACAAACAAACTTTCTTTCTCTAAAATATACATTTATAGCCCTAGTTTCCCTCTCTAAAATGTGACAATGAAACCCTAACCATAGATAACGTCATCTAATACATGCTACTAAAATCTATTTATAGCCCCTGATACATTTTTACAAAATCAACTTTCTCTCTCTAAAAAAATATATATTTTTAGCCTCGGTTTCCCTCTCTAGATTGTGACAATGAAACCCTAACCCCTAGATAAAGTTACCTAATACATGCTACTAAAATCTATTTTATAGCCCTTAATACAATTATACAAAATCAAATTTCTCTCTCTAATATATATATATATATATAGCCTAAGTTTTTCTCTCTAAAATGTAACCTAATACATGTTCTTAGCCAATCAACTACACAATCTTAATTGATGTATTGCCACAAAAAATGTAATAACATTATATGTATTGAATAAAATGTTAGTAATAACATTATATATATCAAATAACACGTAAGTAACCAGAATGCCATACCTTATCGGTTTCAAAAGAAACATTCGGGTTAGGTTCTTCATGGTCATCAACACATTCTTCGAAGTCGTTAGCACCTTCCTCGAAGTGGTTATCACATTCCCGGAAGTCCTTAGGACCTTCTTCATACTCGTTCTTGTGTTGTTCTTCCACATGCGAATGGTAAGTCCTGTATTTGTACTACTGATACCTTCCTCACCTCGTTCAACGCCGGGTCCGAAAACGCTTTCGAAGACGTATAACTAGTTCGAATCTTCCCCAAAAGCATAACTAATATCCCAAGAAGACATCGTATCAATGATACGAATGATTTGAGCGGATTGTTTGGTTTACGAATTTTTGGTTCAATTGAATGATCCCAGTATGCTTGGCTTTGTAACATTATTCTTAACATATACGACGTGTATAGGGCCATGTCTGTCGTATAGGGTATAATGTTTCAACAACCAGAATCCAATATGACGCGTATAGCTCTATACACAACGTATATGGGCACTTTGAAGTCTTTTCCAGTTTGAACTTTCTGCAAAGTCAGTAATCCAATATAACGCGTATAGCTCTATACGCGTCGTATAGGTAAGGTTTACTTTTTATCATGCGTTCAATGCATTGAAACCCTATACAACATGTATAGCCCTATACGTATCGTATAGGAGAGTGGCGTTGGGGAGAGGGGGTGTCCACCAAAATTTAGAGATGTCCAAATATCATCAACCTAAAAATATTATAAAAATAACTTAATAACGCGACTTATCTTAACGGACGTGAATACAAAAACCTCGTATTTTGTATAAGTATTAAATTTTCTTTCAATATTTTATTTAAATACGCAAATTAATGCATGTCCATTTTCATAGACTTCATGTCACCGTGTAATTATCCTATTATAGACGTACAATATTGACATCTTTAAAGTGATTAATACCGTGTTTGGCATGTTTACTTTGGGTTGTCGGGTGAATATTGGCGATGTGGGCGACGAGGTGAATATTATGGCGAGAACTTTGGGTTGTCGGGTTGGGGAGTTTCCGTTTGAATATTTGGGGATAAAAGTGGGTGCGAATATGAATAAGTGCTGTCATTGGGATTCGGTTATTGATACGATCAAAAAACGGTTAGCTTCCTGGAAGGCGAATTCTTTATCTATGGGTGGAAGGCTAACTTTAACTAATTCGGTGTTGGCTAGTTTACCGGTGTATTATCTGTCTTTGTACAAGGCCCCTAATAAAGTGACGGATCAGATGGAAAAGTTGATGAGGAATTTTTTGTGGGCAGGTTCGAGTGAAGATAAAAAATTGAACTGGGTTGCGTGGGATACAGTGACAAATTCTAAAGAAAATGGTGGCTTGGGAATTTCGAGACTAAAAGATGTTAATTTTGCTCTTTTGGCCAAATGGGCCTGGAGATTTAAAACTCAAAAAGATTGTGTTTGGCGAAAAGTGGTGGAGATGGTGCACGGGGGAAGGGGTAGATGGGAATTTCTGCCTTTAAATCGTCGTTTTAACGGTTGCTGGAGTTCTATTGTTAAGGTGCACTACAAGAACAGGGCACCTTTAGCGGGGACGGTTGTCGCCGGTATTGACCCCTTTTGTCGCCGCTATTGACTATTAGCGGCGACATGTCGCCGGTAAAGCGTCGCCGGTATTGCTGGGCCGCTATTGACCGGTTGTCGCCGGTAATGATTGCTGTCGCCGGTATTGATGCTGCACTTTTAGCGACGACAGATGTCGTCGCTAACAGTGTCGCCGGTGTTGACTTTCGTTGGTAAAGGGAGAAGAGCAATAGCGGCGACACGTGTCGCCGCTAAAAGTCTGTTTTTTTTTAATACAGCAGCTGTATATACAGCTGCCCAGCCAGTTTAGTTTTACGGCCGAAAAAACAAAACCTGCCTATTTTTAAACAACGCAAGCATACGCAATGAACATAATCAACATATACTAAAGGTAATATAATTAAAAACTACGTTTAATTAAGTCGTACATTATATCCTACAACGTTTAATTAAATCCAAAACATACATTAAAAACAAGTCACTCATCGTCATCGTTATCGTTGGGTTCATCGTCGGATTCATTATCGAATAGATTGTCAGAATCGTAGTCTTTTGACTTTCCTTTTCCTTTTCCTTGTGAAGCAAGATAGTTGTTAAGTTGGTTCAAAAATGACGGGGTTTGGAACAAGCTGTTAACAAAATCCTACAATAATAGATAGCAAAACGTATATTAGCATATTAATTAACGCTACCAACATATATTTAACAAGGAAACATGCGTTCGTTTGTCATTTTTTAAATTGCGCAGTTTACCTCGGAAAAGGGTTCTTGCGTCCGAGCTTGCGAAGACGACATGTTAGATGACGAGTGCGAGGACGTGTTGGAAGAAGGTTTAGGCCCCATCCCACGGTACCATCCTCGCCGCTCACCCAACGCTTCCTGATACGGGGCAATTGGCGGACCCTCACCGCTCCATTCACTAGTGGCATGTTGTATGTTCCGCTGTATTTTACGAAGATGATTAAATATATTTGTGTGTATATATATATATATATATATTTGTTATAGAAAATAATACTTAAAAGAAATACTTACGTAATTTTGTTCAGCAACCGGATCAACCCAATTCCCTTGATTGTCCGTGTGGGTTTTAGCATACGTAGGTACCCAATCCATATCCTGTTTAACATTAAACTTAGATTAGACATTAAATAAACAAAAGCTTACACACACGCACACATACATAAAACATTACATTTTTATAGGCGGTGCTACCGTACGAAGATGTCCCCCACGGTATGGGAATTGTTGTTTCTCGCGTACTAGTGTGTTGGCCTTGCTTCTTTTAATATATTTTTCTTCCCGGAAACCTTCGATGGTTCTCAACCAGTTATCATAGGGCATATCCTTGGGATGGAATGCCCTTGCACTCTCAAGATCATTGTAACCTCCCTTGCTCTTAAATAATTTTTTAGCATCGTACTTGCGGTCAGAGTACCGCTTCATAAGCACAGCCCTAATGCCACCAGTCAAGTTTTTGGCCTCTATATCACGTTCCACTTCATCAAAATTGAAATTTTCCTACAAATTAAATAAAAAAGTTAAAATATCATATATAAATTAGATTTGCATGTGCTTAAATATTTAATAAAATTTTATGCATATAAGTTATTTACCCGTAAGTGGTTCATGAGGGCATCCTTGTAATGTTGTTCAACGTTATCCCATCCAATTTTATCGAAGGGGATGGACCGCCACATATACAGGCCGGTATTGACCCTAGCTCTGTCGCCGCTAATACCTTTTAAATCCCCAACCGTTAGATCAGGATTTTGATCAACGGCTGGGGTTTGGTCTCAGGCCTCGTGACACGGATCGACCAATAGCGGCGACACTTGGCCCGTCGCCGCTAATGGTGTCGTCGCTAATGGTGTATAATTCTTGTAGTGGTGTTGTCTAGGCGGTCTTTTAAGGGGAAAAGTTTCAATTCTTTTATAAGAGCGAAGATTGGGAATGGTTTTTCGGTTAATTTTTGGTCGGATTTATGGGTTGGGGCGACATTGTTAAAAAACAGATGGCCTAGACTTTATAGCTTGGAGCGTCATAAAAGTTGCACGGTTGCGGAAAGACTTCAGATGCTGGATGGAAATTTGAGATTAAGTGCGGATTGGAAAAGATGAATCTCAACAGTTGAGGAGCTATCCGAGATACAAGACGTTTTGTTTCTTCTAAATAATGTATTGTTGACAGATTCCAAAGATATTTGGTATTGGGGTGAGGATGCCAAGGATGTTTTCTCGGTAGCTGCGGTGAAACGTTTGATTCGAGATGAAGTAGAGATCAGTCATGAGCAACTTATGCATTGGGAATCTTGGGTTCCGATCAAAATAAATATTTTTATTTGGAGAGCTGAGATGGATCGTATTCCTACCAAAGCGGCTCTTATTAGACGGCGGGTAGACATTCAGAATGGCTCGTGTTGTTTATGCGACTTTGGGGATGAGGATGTCTTGCACCTTTTCACAGGGTGCGGTTTTTCGTTTGGAGTTTGGTCCGCAGTGGGGCGATGGTGTAATATTATGCCTTTAATGGCTTTCGATTTTAAGGATGTGCTGGGCTTTCATGAGCGAGTTTCAGGAGGAAAGTGGGCCAAAAAAGTGGTTAGAGGGGTGGTTATGATTACCTGCTGGGCGATTTGGAAAACACCAAATGACAAACTTTTCTGGGGGTCTAACCCGAGGATTGTAGATGTGGTCGCTTGGATTAAATCTTGGTCTTTCTTGTGGATAAAAGGTAGGTCTAAATTTTCGGATATTGTTTGGAAAGATTGGGTCCGTAACCCAATGTATATGCTGTAATTGTTGCTTTGGTGGCCCTTGTTTTGAGGGCGTGCCCGTTTTCTAATGAAGTTTACTGTTAAAAAAAAAAACTTTTTACACTAAATAGTGTGGAACCGTTTTAAGGAAAAATCAATCAAATCTTTTACAAATCTTTACTTTTTTGAAAATGCAGGCCTTTGAGATAAATCCACTCTTTAAGACTAAATAAACCACGTAAGCTATAACCATCAAATTCTACCAAGTGTCGGGAGCAAGATGTTATTTATCCGTCGCAAGTACGTAGCAAGTTCTTACGTATTTCTGACGCAATACCTAGAGCTAGTATTTGTGTCGCTATTGTGTCGCAAATTTGACTAAAAAATACGGAGCTTTTTCCGTAGGAAATGCGTTGTAATCGTGTCAGAATTTGCAACACATTTTTATAGGAAATTTCCATAGTAAAATGGCTACTTTTCTAGTAGTTATATTAGAAACATGAACTTTTATAATCTATTTAAAAAAATCAATCCCAACACTTTTAAATAGGAAAACGTGTTTATTTTACCTAAGGAAAACATGAGTTTTCTTACTATAGTTTCCATGCCAACTCGGTTCAAAAATATACCAATATCAATCAAACAAATATTATACAGTCATATAGACAACTGAGAATAAAAACTTTATCAAAAGTTAAAAAAGAAAAGTCTATAACTTTAAAAAGCACAAAATGTAATTATTATAAATTTCTATATTCAACGTGGTAATTTCCAAAAAAAGGAAACGTGTAAGTGAATTCATTCGTGGAGGAAGATAAGTTGAATGGTATCCACACATGCCATGCTAGAAATGGCTACACACCATTGATGTCGTTTCTTTATACAATACACACACAAAGTTGATAAGAATGAAATACATATAAATGGGGCATGATGATGATGACCATGATGATGATGGTGGTGAAGTAGATGAAGTGCACTTGGTAGTAAGCTTTTAAAAAAACAGTGTGTGTCGACAGGGACGCGGAAACAAGAAGATGAGGGACCATGATTGACGATGATGTGCGGTCATGAAGCATCTGGTTCTGGATCACATACTTCCAATGGTTGGATAGGGCCACCTTTTCAATTCCTTTGGCTCAAATTTTATTAAAATTATATTATTGGATTTCTTTTTATATTGCGCATGATAATATATGTAGATAAGTTATTGATAGTTAGGAAATGGTTGCTCAATATCTTTGTTATGATCAAGACCCAAGAGAATCAAGATTTGTAAATTTCGTAAAACTATATGTTTTGTTTATGATTTTATGTGAACACTAACATGGGTGTAACCAGGGGCAGGTCAAGAAGGTCCGCTGATCCCGAGCCAGGGGTATTTGATGTGTATATATAAAATTTGAGGTTTTTCAAGATAAAGCATGTTTAGGACCATCTAGTTGTAGCTGGGAAAGTTATGCATGTACTACATCATTAATATCATCAAAGTTTCTTAACATTCATCTTAATCTTGTACAAAAGTATGTTTATTCAAATATCGGTATTGTTGAAACTTGCTTAAAGAACACTTTTAATCAATTCTTAAGCCAATGGTTATGTGAGATTAAAACTCCAAGTTTTTGTTGGTAACATTTATCTTAATCCATGAATTTATGAAAATACAAAACTGTCAAATAAAATAGTTTATATGTTATAAACAACAATATTGAAGGCATGTTAATTATAATATATTAACACTAAGAGACTCACTCTCATTGAGCATTCCGCTTAACCACATAGTATCGCTATCTTTACCAAGCTTTTTTTTATCTATCATCATAATCACGTGGAGGTGACCCACTACTATTAATATTGTGGATCATACCAAGAAATTCAGTCTTTAATATATATTTCATGTTACCCACTACTCTACTATAAAACATATTCTAGTGAGAGAGTCGCCTACACCTTTTTGAAGGCCAAAAACTTACTTTAAATGAAAGCCTTCGTACAAAAAAAAAAAAAATAAAAAAAAAATATTTCTTACTTAAGATCCTAACATGTAAGAATACAAAAACACGTATTTGTATAAGATTTTGAAAATCGAGACCACCTTAATTATGATGGCCCAAATTTCAGCTTATTTTTATTACATTCAAGCCATCCATGTGACTGTCACACCAAATAAAAATGTATGTAATTTGATCCTTAGGAAAATGGCTAGACAATAGGAAAACGTATGTTATACACCTAAGGTATGGTCAAGTTTAGAGCATCTACAAAGGTTGTTATATGATCATATTATTGTAGGGAATAACACTCTGTGGTTATACCTTCTGATCATATTATTTGTAGGGCTTATTGATAAGTCTATATATTATGTTTTAAAAATGCCCAAAATGTCCTTATGGCACAAAATGGTTTTAAAACCAAGTGAATATGTAATCTGACTTTGAAACTGATATTATAACATAATGAAATGTACTGTTTCATAATGGACTTGTCTTAAACCTATCCGACCATCTGATACCGCATATGCACGTACGACTAGTTTTAATAGCGTAAAATATATAATTAGCCGAATCAGGTCAAAACCTTTCCAAATCAGTTCTAATCAGAATGCTTGGTTATTTAACCCATATTATAAAAGTCTTAGCACTCAGAAGGGTATAGACCACATTCTATCCGGCCGACGCTAATCTAGCGAACCGTAAGTATCTATTAAGTTAACCGGTCAAAGTCAATGACCTTTAATGACCCGTTAACATTCTAATAGATCATATTTCCATTCATGTAGACTAGAATCCTTCAGTAAATTGCGCCTGAGTTTAGGTTGTTTTCGAAATACGGTTGTGCTAAACATCTTTGATTTGTAAAGGCTAACACAGTTAAATACTCTTAGTCTATTTAATTTTATAAAGGCATGGGATACGACACTAGCCGCTTGGTCGGGTATTGGATAAAGGGCGAATGATGTATAGAAATTCAAATAACCCATTTTAATCTGTTTTGCTTGATAACTTAAAACATTGAGGGCTAATACGATCGTGTCCTGAATATCCCGACTCATTTAACTGTAAATGGCCACTACCTAAGTGCGAGGTGTAGGTACACACATGACAGACGCTAATGTTATATTTATATAGTATTGAAAATGTGGTGTGTCGATTAATCATGTACCGGCATTTAATTTCTGGTCCCCAACTGTATTGAGATATAGTTTGTCCCAAGTTATTTAAAAATGATATACCAAATGGTATTAAATGCAATTTGAAAAGGTTTTCAAAAGAGCCAGTTAATTGTTTTTACCAACGAAAGCTGTCGTATTTTCAAAAGACTAACCGCATATTATTTAGCAAGTATGGAATGGGTTGGAGCTGCTTGCTCTTAAGATATTGGAATTTGCAACTCCACAGAAAAGACCATATTAGTCTCAAGTCTTATTTTATATCATTCGATCTGTCTATGGATTTTAGTACGAACAGCTTGTGTAAATATTTGTACTTTATTTTCGGTTTGTACTTTATTAAAATTACTTTAAATTCCCATCTTTCGATGTGCATTGTGATTACTGATATCAATCGTCACGCATAAACCCCGAGTTCGGGACCACCGGGAAATCAGGGTGTGGCACCTAAGCTCCACGACACCCCAAATATGTTATCAACCATAGGAAGAACCCAAGGCAAACCTCATGATTTTCATGTACCCGAGGGCCTTATGAGAATTTACATGTGTTGTCTCTTCATTAGACTCTTGTAATTTATTAGTTCCTAGTTTTTTTTATAATGAGAATTCGTTACTCCTTTTAGAAAACATGTAGTGTATCAAGGTTAATATGTTTCACCGACTTGTTACCAATCTTTCTAGGACACATGTTGTAATTGGAGAAATACAAAGTTCTAACATAGCCACTCTAAGTAAATAATCTGGTTTGATCAGCTTATGTAAGGTGTATGGAGCATAGAAGACCCGGAGAGAGGACGGGGCAGGAAGTCTCCGGCTGCTGCAAAGGTAAGGAGATAAAGAAGGTGTGTGTGGGAAGCAAAGGGGCAGGCAACTTCGTCAAATTCTTCATGTCCAACCTCCCTTCCAGTTGCACACCATCGGAACTTTCGGGATTCATGGAGGTTTTTAGGGAGGTGGAGGGCTCATAAGTAGCCAGGAAAAAGGATAAAGAAGGAAATCGGTTCGGATTTGTGACTTTCAAGAATGTGAGAGACAGGAACGATCTCGATCAAAATTTGCTTGACGTGAAAATGGGAGGGTGTAATCTCATATCCAACATAGTGAAGTTTGTTGTTGAGAATCAAGATTTTGTTGAGCTGGTAGCACAGAAAACCCGATGGTTCAGAGAGAGGTTCCCCCTCAGGGATGAGGCCCGAGGACTTTCATGTTGAGGGGTAACAGGACGCACAACGGAGTTTTATGTCCGGGACAGTCCCACCAGCTTCGACAGTTGAGAATGTGTTAAAGGTACTAGATAACACCAGCGCTTTCTATTGGTGCATGGTAGGGCTCTTGTTGGTCATACGATAGATCTAGATACTCACATTTGTTTCAACTGTATGTTGCGTATCGGGAACTAGGTATGTCAGTATTCGGTATATGGGTGGGCTCTCTCTTCTCCTGGCATTTAAGACGAAGGATGAGGCAATAAGGTTTAAGGAGAATAAGGAGGTTTGGGGCCTTTGGTTTTCACCCCTGGATCTCTGGTATGGACAAAATCTTTCGTTTGAGTGCATTGCCTGAATAAGAATACAAGGGTCCCTCTACATTTAGCTGATCGAAAGGTGTTCAAAGACATTAGCTCATTATTTAGGAAGGTTCTGCATTCCTATGAGCTGCAAGAAAATGATGGTGATTTAACGGTCCTCTGTGTCGGCGTCCTTCTCGGGGAGGGGAAGAAAATAGATGAGCAAGTGGTTCTGACATGGAAGGACATGAGGTTGAGAGTCTGGATTGAAGAGGAGCAATGTAATTGGGTTCTGGACTATTTGGGTCCACCTTTGTTATCTCCTACGGCGACTGGTGGTTATTTCGGTTGGTCTAAGGATATTGGGGAAGACGAATCAATGGCTAATGTAACGTCATCTGGCACGAATCCCATGGAGGTGGTGGAAGAAAAAAAATCCACACGGGGAGGTGGTCATAATCATCAACATTCATTACGAGGGTGGGTCTATCTGGGCCTAGGCATAGTATGCTCCCATCTCCTAAACTTAATTGGCTTAGAAAGAGGACCAGACATGCTATGGAATTTGAGGATACTTTTGAGTTAAATAAACTATTGGGCCTCAATTCAATCCAGCAAATAAGGGTGAAAGGGTGGTCAATGAGGCTGAATTGCTCTCAGAGGGGAATGATGGGGAATCCTTTCACCTCAATGTGAGAGTAGCCTCTAGGTCAGGAGAATGATTAGGCAATTCTAATAGGGTTGGAGAAGGGGGTTTGGCCGTGGAAAAAGAGGTCAACAGTACTATTGACTTAAGGGTCAGATTGGGTGCAGATGTGTAGAACCTGAGTGTCATAATTAGGCAATCCATTCAAGGAGAAGGAATTAATGTGGTGTAATGATGAATTTCCCCTCATTGAACGTTCGAGGTTTGGGGGGTGATGGCAAGTCGGTCTGGGTTCGGAAGATTAAGGTGAAGAACGGTATTAATTTTGTTGCTTTGCAGGAAACAAAACATGAAATTCTTGGCGGTATTAACCTATTGAGGTATCGGGGAGGCCAGAACTTTATTTTGGAGTATGTTAGATCGACAAGAAGGTCGGGTGGTTTGGCTTGCTTGTGGGACACGAGTGTTTTCGCTTTCGAGAATTTTGTTAAGCAAAAAGCTTTTTGCTTTTCAAGCGCAAGTTGAAGGGTAGTAATTCTTTGGTGAATGTGTTATACCTGTATACCTCGAAAGAAGTTCCTGCTAAAAAACTGTTGTGGGACTCTATTGCTGGTCTCATGGAGAGTGCTCAAGGTTTTCAGATTTTATTGGGGGATTTTAACGTTGTTCACTTTCCTGATCAAAGGAGTAACTCGGTGTTCAAACCCTCTTGTGTTAGAAATTTTAATGATCAGTATTTTTGATACAAGGTTTCGCGAATACTATATGAAAGATAAGCAATTTACGTGTTGGGCGGAAAGTTAAAAAAAAACTCAGCAAAATTGATAGGATGCTTGTGTGATGTGTTGCAAACAAGCTTTTATCATGTAGATTTTGTATCGTTTTGTAGATTTTAGAGTCTTTTTAATGGATTTTACTGTATACTTGATAAGTTTGTGTAAATGCAGGTCCCAGGAGGAAAGGAACTGAAAAAGAGCTAAAACGATCAAGAATTGAAGAATCGGGAGCCAAAACTAAAGTCCAGGTCCCAAAATGAAACATTTAGGAACGCGAGAGTGGTGAAGCCCTCGCGACGCGTGGGGGAGGTGCACTAGGACTAAGTAATTACAAAATTTCCACCACACAAATATTATAATATCAACCCTATGCGCCACGCGGAGGGAACAAGGGGCTCTCCTGCGACCGCAGGAGAAGTAAAATTCGGGAAAAATGGTGAAAAAGTTTTTTTTTTTTTTGATGTGTTTTGGGTTATTAAGGATAAACACAACCCTAATTCGCAAACAAAACAAACTTGACAAACTTAGAGCTATAAAGAGAGAGCAAGAGGCTGATTTGAAGCTTTGGGAGCTAAAACTTTGAAGATTCAACTTGCAAAGTGGTTAGATTTGATAAAGTTTATAGCTTCCTTGTTTTTGAGTTGATGTTCATGATGTCTACTACTTCTAAACTGAGTTTTGATATTTCAAACATGATTAGAGGCTAACTTTTCATAGCTACAAAGGTTTGATGAACTAATTGCATGTTTTGACTTTTGTTTAGTTTACTTTTATTCAATAAGTACTTGTGTTTTGATTTAAAATAGTTTTGATTGTTGTTGAATTTGATCATGTGTCTTCCTGTTTGCTGATTATTATTGGTTAGTTGTCCTTATTGGTGTGTTTGTAAAGAAGAAATCCACCATAAACACGTTAAAATCACTAGTTAACTCGTTAATCCGGCCAATTATCGTTTTAACCCATCATTAGAAATAATATAGGTTAATTAATCATTAAAAATCAGTAGACATAAGTGTCCACCAATTCCCATTGAATAGAAATATAATTTGGGGTTGTTAGGGTTTGTCTAGTCGTTGTTGTTTGGTAGTTTTAGACACCCGATAGCTCGAGGTCTTCCTACTTATTTGCATCTAGGTGATTCTAGGTTTTCAGTGTATCAAATTAAGATTAGCTTCACAATTAAAAGGTGTTAAAGTTTATGCTTTTTCATGTCTCTAGTTCTGTGATTTGGTTTCGATAGGTAGAGTCGTTTCTACCTAGCACTTCATTCACAATCTAATTACAAGTCATAGATCGGCTTTAGGCTTTTATGTGTGCGTCACATTCATCTTGTCTAATTACTATAGGATTTATCGTCTCTAACGAGAGTGCAGTTGGTCTAAAATCAGGGAACTTGGTAATTATCAACCGTAGAAGTCTTGCATGTGATTAGGGATTCTTGCCTAGGAAGTTTGATCATCATCACTAATTTCACTCTTGCATGTTCTTTGCTCTCGTCTTTGTCTTTGTTCTCACTAGGATAATCTTAGGTTATTAGTTAACAAAAATCACTATTAAAAATCAAATTAATTTTAGGCTATTAATTCGATTTAGGTTGAGTTTTAGAGTTGCTAAATTAGAGTCCCTAAGTTCAATATCCGGTCTTGCTTTCTATATTATATTCGTCCAGTACACTTGTTGTTTGTGTGTAGTTTTTAGGCAATTCCATCTTTTAAATCTCGCTCTAATTTTGAGTATACATTCACACACACCATTATGTGTTCTAACTTTTTTGACAGGTGGCTAGAGGTGTGTTTAAGGGCTTTGCCAAAACATCTCTCTGACCATAGCCCACTAATTCTGATTACCAATCCCCTAAACTTAGGGCCTAGACCTTTTAGAATTTTCAATTCTCGGTTGGGCTGATCCAAGTTTGCTGAGGTTATCGGTTCCACGGTTACAACGTTTGTAGGCCACGGACCTCCTGACATCATCCTTGCAAAAAAATTGTGTTTTTTAGGAATAAGATAAAGATGTGGAGAGATGGGATGATTAAAAGAGAGGGGAAGACCAATCTCGGATTAACCATGAGTTGGAAGAGATAGAGTTTGGCTGAAAACAAAAAATCGCTAAAAGAATTGGAAGATAACAGATTAAATGACTTGAAGTAGAGATCTCGAGTGAAGTGGGCGAAGGATGGAGACGAGAACTCGAGATTCTTTCAATCCATAATTAACCGGAGAAAGGCCTGCAATGTTATTCAGGGATGGCACATCTTAGGTTGACCCTTTGGTGCGATAACATCAAAAATCTCTGACACACTGATGCATCCGATATTATAGCCCAGGTCAGCAATGAGGAAATCAAAATTGCGGTCTTCGAATGTGGAGATGACTGTTCCCCCGAGGCCGACCGATTAAATTTTAGATTTTTTAAGAATTTTTGGCACTGTTTTAAAGAATACTTTTCTAATATATTGCTTGATTTTTATGGTACAAGGGTCATAAACAGGGGATGTGTCGCGTCTTTTATCGCTTTAATTCTAAAGATCAAAGATCCGATGTCTATGAGACTATAGGCTGATTAGCCTTGTCGGTGTGATTAACAAAGTGATTTCTTAGATCCTTGCATCGCATCAAGAGGGTTCTCGGTTCTATGATTTCGGATTCTCCAACGATGTTCTTGAAAGGCAAGTATATTTTGGATGAACCCCTTATTCGGAACGAGGTGTGCTCTTGAATCAAGAAACACAAGAAGAAAGCCTTCAATCTTAAAATCGATTTTGAGAAAGTTTACGATAATGTCATCTAGAACTTTGTGGAGTCTATTTTATCTCAAATGGGCTTTCACAATCGATGGTGTAGATGGATATATGGTATTCTAGATTCGGCAAGGGATTCGGTGTTGGTTAATGGGGATATGAGTTTCGACTTCTAATGCCACAAAAGAATGAGACAAGGTGACCCTACCTCGGCTTTCTTGTTTCTTATAGTCATGGAAGCGTTGTCGTGTATGTTTGACAAAGTGGTGGAGGGCAAGGATCTTGTTGGTATTCGTATCCCAAACGAAGGTCTGTTAATTTCTCATCTTTTATATGTCAACGATGTTATCATTATGGGGGCGATTATGGACCAGATTAATAATTCGAAACCCGTTTACGAGGTTTTGAAGCTAGACTCTCTATGTGGAAAGCGTCGGTTCTTTCCATCTGGGGTAGGTTAACTCTTATTAAATCCGTGTTGGAGAGTCTACCTAACTACTATTTCTCCTTATATAAAGCTTTTCTTAAAGTTGTGAAAGACTTGGAAAAGATTATCCGAAAGTTTCTTTGGGGAGGTTATCCTGAGGTCATCAAAATGAATTGGGTCTCTTGGGATAGGGTGGCCTCGCCTAAAAGTGTTAGAGGATTGGGTTTATGCAAGTTGAAGCAATAAATTTCGCATTACTCTCTAAATGGGGTTGGAGGTTAAAGACGGAAAAGCATAATCTATGGGTAAAAGTCATCGAAGCTATTCACCCGCATAGAAGTTGCTAGAGTTTTTTCCCATGCAGATCCAACTATAGCAGCGCTTGGTTAATATTGTCAAGTTTATCTCCCAACCGGTGTTCATAAATATGCTTCTAAGAAACCGTATGAAGGGGGAACTAAGGGATGGTGTAGACTTAAAATTTTAGTTGGATATGTGGCTCGATGCTGAGCCATTGAAGGATTGCTTCCATTCTCTATTTCGTCTAGAGATGAACAAGGAGCCTCTTGTTCAGTCATTTTCTAATCCGGCAGGTACGTGGATGTGGAGATCAACCCCTAGCTCTAATGGTGAACTTGTCGATTGGGCTCAGCTGAGCTTCCTTATGCAATCGGTCCAATTAACGGGGGCAAGAGATCTGTGGTGTTGGCAGGGTAGCTTTGCCAACAGGTTTAGTGTGGTTGCGATAAAATATATCATCGATCATGGAGAGGATTTTAGTGATCGGTTCGTGATGAAATGGTGCCAGTGGGTTCCGTCAAAATGCAATGTCTTTGTGTGGAGGGTGGAGATGGAAAAATTTTTTGACTATGGTAGCCCATAGGAGAAGGAATATTGAGGTATCTAATGAGATGTGCAAGCTTTGTAATTTTGTAGAGGAAACGGTTGATTGTCGTTTTTCTGCTTGTATGGTGGCCTCGGTTCATTGGCAACAGGTGTGTGTGCGTGTGATGCAAGATCCCAAATCTTTTTGTATTCTCCTTTCGTGACATCATGGAGGCTCACAAAGTCAGCAACCTAAGTGGAGCGAGTAAAGAGGTTCTTCATGGTATCCTTGTCATTACATGCCCAAGTATCTAGAAGGCGAGAAATGGTTTAATCTTTGAAGGAAGACAAGTTATTATAGCCGATATTTTTAGTGGAGTCCGCTCTCTAGGGTATCTTTTATTAAGGATACCACTAATTGATATGTATTAAATATATTTCTATTGATAGCTTCAATTGTTTTTAGATAAATATTGTGTCGGTCATTGTCTGCCATAGAATTAGCATTACATATCTCATTTCCTTGTATGTACAATTGTAATTTGGCTATTTATAGCTTCTGTAATCAATCGATGCATATACACATTTTTACCGCAAATATTATATTTTATATGGTATCAAGAGTTACAAACTCAAACGAGTCTTGATCCTCTTCATTCTTTTCCGATCGCTACCAATTCCGGTTATCACCATGGCCCCATAAACTATCATTTAGATTACCGCCTCCACCCATTTCAACATTACCCTCACCACCGAAAACTTCTCTAGTTGGCGTAAACATGTTCACTCAAGACTGATCCGAATGGACCTCGTCCAATTCATTACCGGGAACAAGCCGGAACCGGCATAATTCCTCGAAGCTGAGCAAACCAAAATAAAGCTAGATTTCTCCATTTGGTATTGACAAGAACAAATGATTTTAGCGGCTCTTCTTGGCAGCTGCTCAACTGCAATCCAGCCTTTAATCGCGTCCGTTGATACAGGACAAGCTTGGGAACAACTTGTAAGGAGCTTTGCAAACTCGTCTCGATCCAGAGTTATCTCACTGAAATCCAAACTCGCATCAAACCCGAAAGGTAACCGTACCGTCGCCGAATACTTGCGTGATATGAAGTCGACTGCCGATGAGCTCGCGTTGGTTCAAGAACCGGTGAAGGATGAAGATCTCATGGTTCACATACTTTGCCAGTTAGGTGATGATTTCAAAAGCATTGCAACCTCTCTTCGTGTCACACCCCGATTTCCACGTGTCTCACCGGTGGGCCCGGTGGGGGATTACCGTGACGATGTTGGCAACAATATAGTCAAACCACACAATTATATAATGCACAGCGGAAGCATAAAATAAATATATAAACTTCAACCTTTGATCGTAATATCAAAATGTATTACAAGGGTTGAATATATCCACAGCGGATCGTAAATAATTATAAAGTATTGTTCCATCAGATACTGCAATCAAGCTTGCGAGGCTTATCCCGACGCTAGGGAGCTAGTACCAGCCAATTACGTTTAGGTACCTGCACTTAATCTTTTTGGGGAAAATACGTCAGTTTACACTGGTAAATACATTCAACTGACACATTTGAAAATGTTTATTAAAATTGATTTGAATGCACAAGGCACAAACTCTTTTATAACTTGGGAAAATTCATAATGATCTTGTGAACGTTTTACATGTTCTTTTATGCGTTCAGTAGCCCGGGTCGTGCCGGGTTAAAGATTTATAGACACACCACGTTTGCGTAAAACCGTAGTACAGAAACCAACGGCTACGTCTTTTAGTTTTAATGTCGACACTTTATACCGGGTGTACGCCTACACCGGGATGTCGATGGTCGTGGCCATTTCGTAAAATGATGCCGAGGATATCCGGGACAACGGTCATTAAACCCCCCAAAGGCTTATAAGCAACAAAACTGTTTAAATGAGCCAATCATATTTAATCAATTAACCACCTAAGCGATGGAAGTATATAATGCTCAATCAAGCGGTATTAGTATACCGTAACCCAAGCCCATATAGGGGAAATAAGTCAAAAGTATTTACCTTTGCAAGTATTAATCCTTAATTCAGATCAAGTCACTGATAGCTTTTACTGGGGCTCCTAATCTGGAACGAAGGTTTTAATTAACCTCTTAGAATCCTAACGGTCCTTGTATTAGCCGTAGCTTAAACCGGTTGATTCCGATACATAGATATGGTTAATTCGCACGGAAAGGCGAAAACCGAGAATGGAGTATGTTTTGGACCCAACAAGTTTAGTGACTTGTTTTATATGGGTTTATAGTTCATACTCTGGATTTTGGGGTTCAAATAATATAATTTGACCCATATCGGCTATTGCACGAAAACTAGTTTCATGTGCCGTACCGTGTGCGCAATAGGCGAAACGGTTAACCATAAGAGTCGTACGCTTATTTCCTAAGTCAATATGCCTTAAAAGTATTTTGGTATCAGTAGGATACCTTCCGTAATGCCCGTAACGAGTTTAAGTTTATATTATGCCCCGAAGGGGTTTTTCGGTCATTTTAAAGACTTTAAAAAGGGCTTTTCGAGTTCTACAGGAAATCTGAGTTTCCCGAACAGCTTATAAAGCTTAAAATACTTTATTTATTATTTAAAACCAGTGGCAATTGGAATCGGGTCAAAAGACCTTGTAGAACTCCCGTTTTGGCCAAAAAGGGCATATTCGGTATTTACCGAACCGTAGCCATAACCGCAGGTTATGAGCAAGGTAAAAATTATTAAAAATCTTTAAAATTCCCAAAATATTATTTTACCACAGTGGGTAAAAGTTTTGGTGACGAAAACTTGGGTTAAATGGGCGTTATGCTAATTGCGCCATTAATTACAAAACTTTCCTAAAAGTGCGCCTTTTAGCATAACTCTCATTCTAGAACCCGGATTGACGTGAAACTTTAAGGACATGCTTATATTTTAACAAGCAAGGTTTTGGTCCGTTCACGTGTCCGAAATACTCGTTTTAATTTTAAAAGGCCGTTACGGTCAACTTTTAAGCGAATGACGGAAATGCGCTAAAGACTCGGATGACTCATGAACCGACCACAGAGGCTTATACCAACATGTGACCTGGTCCTAAGAGAGTCCTAAGGTATATTTATACCTCACTAAAACGGGTCAGAACTGAAGTCAAAGCAAAAGTCAAACTTTTGCGACATTCGGCTCCGAACCGGTTCTATACAGTAAATGATCGATTCAAACGAGCGCAAACATGTTTATATACTTATTATCATGTTTTATGATTATCAAAACAGGTTCCATATCATATATATTACAGATTATGCATAAATCGCCAAAATAGCTTTCTGTTGACTTTTTAACCGCACGTTTGACTCGATAATTGACATAGTTAGAGTGGTGATCAGGGGGAACCATTTTAGAGGTTTAATACCCACATAAATACCAACTCATAACCATTTTTGATTCGTCATAAGACTGAATCGTTTGCAAGATATTGCAATGACAACCGTTAGTTACGACGGTTGCGTTTATAGGCTATAACTAAGGAAATGTGACACCACAAAAGGTTTGATCACTTACAGAGGTTGTGTTCTTGCTTATGGAACTTCAGAGAAGTCTTGAGAGCTTGAGAGATGATCAGTAGAGGTGTTTTTGAGTGTGTGAATGTTATGAGCCAAAGAGGCCTATTTATAGTCACACAAGACCCTCAAGATCATCACACAACATGCTATAACCGATCATGGATCATGGGCAGGTGTCCCTAAGGGTAATGGGTCGTGTAGGGGTCACCCATGCTGCCATAATTGATCAAATGATCGTTCAAGAGCTCAAAAGTCAAGAAGTTACAACCATTCTGCATCTGGGCGTCGTACGCGACCCGCATGGACAATCCATGCAACTTGTACGCGGGTCGCCTGGGATCAGAAGATCAGACGCGTAATAGAGGGAGCTCGCGGCCCGCCTCAACTTATGTTAAAATCTAACGCGGGTCGCGTGGGGTTATATTTTCTGAATTTTCCATATCTTTTATAATCATTACAGAATCGGACCATTAATAACGAAATCTTTCGTAATGATTCACCTGGCCTTTCGGTTCTGAAGGGGTAACTTTGCGGTTTGGCCCTCGGTTATTTACCGATAGGGGCCTTGTGTTAATTACCCGCATTATTTAGTCCCCGGTTTATTTATTAATTATTTTGGAAAGCCTTAACTTTCACTGTTGACGCTTTCAACCCTTCTTCTACGAATTCGATCGTATCTTTCTCGTTTCATATCGAAACTTCGCGAAATTTATATATTAATTTAGTGAGGGTATAATACCGTTACAAAGTCTTTGGAGCATTAAAGGGTCACTCAGAGGTATTATTAAACATGTTGACACAGTTAATCCCTGTAGTTTGTAATCTCTCACTTTCTTCCGCGTTTTGTTTTTGTACGATCTGTAATTTATTCGTTTGAAGGTTTAAGCATTATTTAGGGATACTATACAGTATATTTACCCTTGTTGACATTTATAACCCTCGAATTTATATACTTTCAAGGTTTGTCAAAATTAGTCCTTTATTTATTATAGATGCCACGTGTAAACAAATGACACGTGTTAACACATCATTGGACACAAAAATTCGAGGTGTTACATCCTCACCCCCTTAAAATAAATCTCGACCCGAGATTTACTCAAATAAGTAGGGGTATTTTTCTTTCATTGTAGCTTCGACTTCCCACGTATATTCAGGACCTCTACGAGCATCCCATTTGACTTTTACAATCGGTACGTGCTTTCTGCGAAGCTTCTTCACCTGTCGATCTTCAATCGACAAAGGTTTTTCTATAAACTTTAAGCTCTCATCTATATGCACATCTGTGTGTGGAATCACCAACGATTCGTCGGCGAAGCACTTTTTGAGATTGCAGATGTGGAACACATTGTGAATTCCATTGAGCTCTTCAGGCAAGTTCAGTTTATAGGCAACTGATCCGACTCGTTCAATGACCTCAAAAGGCCCTATGTATCTCGGACTCAGTTTGCCCTTCTTGCCGAAGCGCATCACCCCCTTCCAGGGCGATACCTTAAGCAATACCTTTTCACCTACTTCGAAGTGAAAATCCTTACGCTTTGGATCAGCGTAGCTCTTCTGCCTATCGCGGGCAGCCTTGAGGCGTTCCCGGATCTGGACAATCTTGTCCGTTGTCTGGAAAACAATCTCTGGTCCCGATAACTGGACCTCTCCTACTTCCGCCCAGCAAACAGGCGATCTACATTTCCTACCATATAATGCCTCGAAAGGCGCAGCCTTTATGCTGGTGTGGTAGCTATTATTGTAGGAGAATTCGATCAGGGGTAGGTTTTTATCCCAGTTACCACCTAGATCGATCGCACATGCACGAAGCATGTCTTCTAGCGTTTGGATAGTACGCTCACTTTGACCGTCCGTCTGTGGATGGTAAGCCGTACTAAAATTTAAACGCGTGCCCAAAGATTGCTGGTAACTCTTCCAGAAGTGAGATGTGTATCTAGTATCCCTGTCGGAGATAATAGACACAGGTATGCCGTGTAAGGCTACAATCTTATCAACATATAGTTGGGCTAGCATGTCGGAGCTATACGTCTCCTTGATGGGTAGAAAATGAGCTGATTTAGTCAGCCTATCAACTATGACCCATATTGTATCGTTTCCTTTCCTGGTCTTGGGTAACTTGGTTATGAAGTCCATAGTTACGCATTCCCACTTCCACTCGGGAAGTTCAGGCTGTTGTAGCAAGCCAGACGGCTTTTGGTGCTTGGCTTTGACTTGAGCACAAGTCAAGCACTTTGCTACATGGGCGGCTACAGACTTTTTCAAGCCTATCCACCAATAATTTGCCTTTAAGTCTTGGTACA
This sequence comes from Helianthus annuus, assembly GCF_002127325.2. Taxonomy (NCBI): domain Eukaryota; kingdom Viridiplantae; phylum Streptophyta; class Magnoliopsida; order Asterales; family Asteraceae; genus Helianthus; species Helianthus annuus. The sequence continues at coordinate 29,115,135 of NC_035434.2, read as the reverse complement.
TTTTATCAGCACCAGGATGGACTGAGTATTTGGAACTATGGGCTTCCTGGAGAACAACATCTCGTAGTCCCCCATAAATCGGAACCCATATACGTCCATTCAGCCTAAGAATTCCATCCTTGCTAAGAGTCAACTGCTCCGCAGTTACTCCCAGCTTTTCATTAGGATAATTAGCTTCCAACACAGCCTCTCGCTGTGCAGCCAAAATCCTTTCAATCAAATTATTTTTAACTTCAATGCTCTTGGCATTGATTCGAATGGGTTTTACCCCTTTCTTTCCTGCTTAATGCATCGGCGACTACATTCGCCTTGCCGGGATGGTACCTGATTTCGCAGTCATAATCATTCAGGTTTTCCATCCAACGGCGTTGTCTCATGTTCAACTCCTTCTGGTTGAACAGGTGCTGGAGGCTTTTGTGATCAGAATAAATCACAAATTTAATACCATAAAGGTAGTGCCTCCATAACTTAAGTGCAAATACAACGGCACCCAACTCCAAATCATGGGTGGTGTAATTCTTTTCATGCACCTTTAATTGCCTTGAAGCATAGGCAATCACCTTGCCCTTCTGCATAAGCACACACCCCATGCCTGTGTGTGATGCATCGCAGTAAACTACGAATTCATCTGTACCCTCAGGTAAGGTCAACACAGGTGCGTTGCTTAGCTTTTGCTTCAGTATTTCGAAGGACTCTTGCTGCTTCGGGCCCCAAACGTACTTTTCTTTCTTCTTGGTCAAGGAAGTCAAGGGCGCAGCAATCCTCGAAAAATTTTCAATAAATCTTCGGTAGTATCCTGCTAAACCCAGGAAACTACGAATTTCGGTAGGCGTCTTTGGCTCTTGCCAGTTCATGACTGCCTCTACCTTAGCGGGATCCACTTGGATACCACGCTCACTCACAACGTGTCCTAAAAACTGAACTTCTCGTAGCCAGAATTCACATTTCGAGAATTTGGCGTAGAGTTTCTCACGTTGTAGTAATTCGAGAATGCAACGGAGATGCTTCTCGTGGTCAGCTTGATTCTTGGAATAGATAAGGATATCGTCGATGAAGACTATGACGAATTTATCTAGATACGGCTTGCAAACGCGATTCATGAGATCCATGAACGCAGCCGGTGCATTCGTGAGCCCAAAAGGCATCACTAGGAACTCGTAATGACCATAGCGAGTCCTAAATGCAGTCTTGTGTACATCTTCATCTCTGACCCTTAGTTGATGATAACCCGACCTTAAGTCGATCTTGGAGAAATAGCTTGCTCCTTGCAGTTGGTCGAACAGATCATCGATCCTTGGTAAAGGATATCTGTTCTTTATGGTAACTTTATTCAGCTCTCTATAGTCGATGCACAACCGCATCGATCCGTCCTTCTTCTTTACAAATAGGACAGGAGCTCCCCAGGGAGATGAACTAGGTCTGATAAAACCTTTCGCCAGCAGTTCATCCAACTGGGTCCTTAGTTCTTTCATTTCCGTTGGCGCTAATCTGTAAGGTGCTCTTGCTATCGGAGCTGCTCCAGGAATGATGTCAATTCTGAACTCCACTTGTCTATCTGGTGGCAAACCCGGTAGTTCTTCAGGAAAAACCTCGGGGTATTCAGAAATGACAGGAAGATCCTCGATCTTCGGCTTTGGTTCTTCAATTATCACCTGAGCCATGTAAATTACACAGCCTCTGTTCAAACACCTTGAAGCTTTTAGCATAGATACGTCTTCGGGCAACCCGTAATGCGTATCCCCTCGAATGGTAAGAGATTCACCACTCGGAGTCTTTAAAACTATTTGCCGCTTGCCGCAAATGATTTGGGCCTGGTTATGGGATAACCAGTCCATGCCTAGCACGATGTCAAAACCCGCAAGTTTGAAAGGAAGTAGAGATAAAGGAAAAGAATGGTTCCTAATGTATATTTCACATCCTTCTAGAACGGTAGAGACGGTTTCTATCGTGCCGTCTGCTAATTCTACTTCGTATTTTACGTCAAGGGTTTTGATTGGCATATTTAGTAGTTGGCAAAATTTCTGGTCTACAAAGGACTTGTCAGCGCCAGAATCGAACAGTACTCTTGCAAATATATTATTTACGAGAAAAGTACCTGTAAGCACATTGTCGTCCTTGACCGCTTCCTTTGCATCCAAGCGAAAAACTCTCGCATTTGTCTTCTTAGTCTCTTCCGCCTTCTTGGCATACTTCGGGCAATTACTCTTTATGTGCCCCTTTTCATTGCAATTAAAGCAGGTTGCGTCCTTTATCTTTTTGCACTCCACTGTCTTATGCTCCTTGGACTTGCATAGCCCACAGGGTGGAGTCCTTTGCTGTGACTGCGAACCAGACGCAAACCTACACTTCCCGGAGTGAGGTTTCTTGCAGACCTTGCAGTAAGGTCTTCCATCAGCTTGCCCCTCCTTCTTTGCCTCCGACCCTCTCTTGCCCTCACCGTTTCCACGGTGCTTTTTACCGGACTTTCGTGAGGTATCATCCTCACGCTTTCGTTTTTCAGCCTCCTTGCTCCTTTGTGCCCTCAGACGGACAGCATCAAGTGTAAGAGACAAGGAGAGGTCAGTAACTGACCTGAAGGTCGTTGGCCTAGAGGCCTTTACGCTGGCCTTGATCGCCGGCTCTAAGCCCCCAATGAATCGGGCAATCCTTCTAGGTTCTGGTGTCACAAGATATGGCACCAGGCGTGACATAGTGTTAAAACTTGTCAGGTATGCTTGACAATCCAGGTTTGTCATCACTAGTGAGACAAAATCTGCCTCAATCTTCTCAACCTCGTGCTGAGGGCAGTAGTTTTCTTTTATGAGGGTAATAAACTCCCCCCATGACATCTTGTATAAGGCAGACTTACCTGAAGCCTGCACCAGAGCTCTCCACCATGCCAGGGCCTCGCCCTTGAATGACTGGGACACAAACTTAACCACGTCCCTCTCAGCGCACCGCTGATGTCCACAATCGTGTCCATCTCGTCCAGCCAGGTGATACAATCAACCGCACCTTTTTCCCCTGTAAATTCACGGGGCTTGCAATGATCCAAGTATTTATAGGTGCAACCCTTAGCACTGACGCATCAGTATATTCTCTATCG